>NC_133524.1:150305000-150931250 GCF_049354715.1 Callithrix jacchus
GGGGGGGGCACTTGTAATCCTAGCTACTCAGGAGGCTGAGGTGGGAGAATCACCAGAACCTGGGAGGTAGAGGTTTCAGTGAGCCAAGATCACTCCACTGCACTGCAGCCTGGGTGACAGAGCCAGACTCCATGTCAAAAAAAAAAAAAAAAAAAAAGAGAGAACTTGTTCGAATTGTGTTCTAGTGTTTTGTGGAAAGGAGCATGTGTAAGTGCAAGTCCTGAACCTGGATGTTCAGCTGAGGAGGTGTCTGAGCAGTGTTGACAGCACAGCCTGATCTCTCCTCGCTGCTGCTAGGAAATGTAGGAGAGACAGGAGGAAGAAACCGTTAAGCATAAAAGAGCCAGAAAGTCAAGATGTGGAAAATCCTCCTCTGGAGAGAACAGCTGGCCAAGCGTGTGCTCAAGCTGAGGTATGAAGCCTGCGATGAAGATGGGGTTGTCTAGAAGGGTCTATGGGAACAGTCTGATTTTACAGCTTGGACCCCTATGACTTGCACAAGAGACCAACAGGGCTCTTGAGAATCTCACACCCACAGAAACACTGCCGACCTGGACTGAAAGGGACAGAGATGAAGGGAAGGAAGGGTGATTCTGAGGGAGGAACCACGGATGCAGAGGCCAGAGAATACACAAGGGTGGGGCTCTCTCCTGTTTCAGAGCATGGGGTCATTCCAGTAGGCCCAGAAGAAAGAATCGCAGGCCACAGAGGATTCCCCTCAGGCCTTAAAACCAAACGAATTTTGCCCTGCTGGGCTTGGGACCTGATTGGGACTGGTGACCTCTTTTTTCCTTCCAAGTTGCCCTTTTGGAGTGGGAGTATCTATCCTAGGCCTGCCCACCATCGTATTCTGGTGGAAGGTAACTTGTTTTATAGGTTTACAGTGGCAAGCAGGCCCCGTGGACCATGAGAGCTGGTCCCTGGTTTGGGGAGGAATAGATGGAAAACAGAAACCCTAGAGGACTGGGGCAGGCAGGGTTGTCACAAAGGGGAGGAGCAGGGAGGTGACAGGGGACTTACCTGCAGTCACCGAGCTCCCTGGGCCTGTGGATACAGAGTGGTTTCGATTAGTGTGGAGCCTCCCAGGGCCTGCAGCAGGACAGCATGGCCCTCCTTACACTACAAAGTGTAGATGGAGGGGCAGTCAGGCTCAGGGGCTGGAGGCTAAGTCATGTTCAGATGCAAAACTCGCTGCTCCAGGAACAGAGTGAAATGGAATTATAAAAAGTACTTAGATGACCTGGTTGGGCATAGTGGCTCATGCCTGTAATCGCAGCACTTTGGGAGGCTGAGGTGGGTGGATTGCTCGAGCCCAGGCATTTGAGACCAGTCTGGGCAACATGGTGAAACCCCATCTCTACAAAAAAAAAAAAAAAATTAGCCAGGTTTGGTAGTGTGCACCTGTAGTCCCAGCTACTCAGGAGGCTGAGGCACTAGAATTGCTTCAACTAGGGAGGTGGAGGTTGCAGTGAGCCAAGATCACACCACTGTACTCCAGCCTGGGTGACACAGTGAGCCTCTGTCTCAAAGAAAGAAACAAACAAGTCCTTAGGTGCCTATTACCAGCCAACAAGGTGTAGAATCCCCTCCCCATCTCGGAGCCTGCAGGGAGAACCAGGGCAGCACTCCCCATGTTCAGAGGAAGCTCCCTGCCCCTCACTCTGGCCCTACTGACTCCAGTTGGGCACGATTTCTAGTGACCAGGTATTGACTTTCCTAGATGAAGCAATCAGGTGGTGGTGGAGGCTGTGCCTGATGCCAGGAGACAGACTGGGGACAGCTAAAGGTAGCCTGCCAGGGAGGAGACAGAGAACCCGTCAACCCCCCAACCCTGAGCCTCAACCACAGGCCCAGGTGGCCACTTTGGTGGCCTCCAGAGAAGGATAAGGTGGGGTCCCACACTCACTGGTGAAGAGTTGCTGGATTCGAGGAAAGCCACTGCCAGGCCCACCCAGGAGGATGCTGACGATGATCCATGTGAGACCCACAGTGACGACTAGGGCCACAATGCGGAGAGGGCCTGGAGGCAGGACAGACACAGGGCAGGCTCGCCTTAGACACGGTGAACTCCAGAATGACCCCACAGCCTTGCATGACTGGGTCTCCCCTGCCACTTGGAAAGAATTGGCTGGAGGACAGGAAGGTGGAGACCTGTCGCCTTCACCAGGCCTGAGGGAGAAGAGCTCCCTGACAGGGAGGAGGAAACTGAGCTCAAATCCTAAGGCTGCTGGGTTTGGTTCTCCCTGGCATTTCTGGGAGGGGGCCTTCCAGAACTCTGCTCAAGAAGGGCTCCAGCCTTCTTCAAGGAACCCCCTCAGCTTCCTGCCTCTGAAACCACCAATGTATTTGGGCACCCACCTGCCCCTGCTTTCCTCCTGTTCTAAGAGAGAAGGGTCCCTATTCTCTCTTAAAAGCAGTCCCTTTACCTGCTGGGACCTGGACTGCAAGCTCCCTGGCCTTCTCTGATTTCTTGTAATAGTGATCCCTCTCTCTAGCTCACTCTTTCTCATATATTTTCAACATCTCCAATGTTTAGGAAGAAAACACTCTTCTTCAAAACCACATCCCCATCCTCTCCCCCTAACTTTCCTCTTCCCTGTCAACCTGCCCCTGCGCCCCTAAGTCATCTATACTCACTCCATCATCTCAACTCCTACTCCCTCCCACCCTACTCCAGCCTGGCCTGGCCTCCGCCACCCCACCAAAGCAGCTTGTTGCCAAGGCCGCTGATGACCTTTGTGGTGTCACCACCGCTTGTCACCTGTCAGCTCTGATCTTCCTTGACCTCTCAATAGGTTGCCCATGTCCTCCTGATGGATTCACTTCTCTGCTGGCTTCCAGAACAGAACGCTCTCTGGACACTCCTCATTCTCCTAGATTGTCTTCCTCTACCCTTCCCTTAAAAGTTGGACTTTCTCAGGCTTCCGTCCCAGGCTGCCTTCTGGTCCCTGTAGTGTCTTTTTACTTTTTATTTTTGAGACGGAGTCTCACTCTTGTTCCCCAGGCTGGAGTGCAATGGTGCAGTCTCAGCTCACTGCAACCTTCGCCTCCTGGGTTCAAGCAATTCTCCTGCCTCAGTCTCCCAAGTAGCTGGGATTACAGGTACATGCCATCATGCCTGGCTAATTTTTGTATTTTTAGTAGAGATGGGGTTTCAGCATGTTGGCCACGCTGGTCTTTAACTCCTGATCTCAGGTGATCCACCCACCTCGGCCTCCCAAAGTGTTGGGATTACAGGTGTGAACCACCACGCCTGGTTGTCTCTTTCTATTTTTTTGAGACAGTCTCACTCTATTGCCCAGGCTGGAGGGTGCAGTGGCACGATCTCGGCTCACTGCAACCTCAGCCTCCCAGGTAGCTGGGATTACAGGTGCTGCCACCATGCCCGGCTAATTTTTTTCTATTATTTAGTAGACATGGGGATTCACCACATTGGCCAGGCTGGTCTCGAACTCCTGACTTTAAGTGATCCATCCGCCTTGGACTCCCAAAGTGCTGGGATTACAGGCATGAGCTACTGTGCCTGGCCTGTAGTGGCTTTTTAGATGATGTCATCTACTCCCAGCTCTTTAATTAACCACCATGTGTCAATGACTTCCTATTTTCTAGTTCCAGCCCTGACCTCTCTTGAAACCACTCCTGCCAGCTGGTTCCTCACTGGCCAGCTCCACTTGGATATGTCCATAAAAGTGCTGCCTTAGCAAGTTTGAGTTCGAATCTCTACCCACCCCAATTTATCCCTTGCCAAGGATCTTCATCTTTGTCCAGGTGACAGCAGGGGTGTCATCGGGTTTACATAGAAGTGCACAGCCACTTTTGTCCCTTCCCCTCTAAGACCACGCCTCTCCACCTGGACTCCCCGCGTCTTCTCTCTCACCACTCATTTTCCAAAAAGCAGCTGCTATCTGCGTTGGGAGATGCTGACTATACTAATCCTCATGTCACAGCTTGAGGAGCTAATGTCCTCAGCGGTGAAAGGATTCAGTTAAGGTCAAGGAATGAGTGTTTGTGCAGAGTTCTCCATTTCCAAAACTAAACCCAACGGTCCACCCGCGCCTCTCCAGACAGAGATGTCGGACGGTGGGCCTCCAACCAGGTGCCCTTTTCAACTCCGTCCCGTTCGCTGTGGAAGCCACCCACCTGCCAACCTCATGTCCACTTCTCCCGCTGGGTTGGGACCGCCGGCAGGTGCACTCTTTGGGGGCAAAGCTGAATAACAGGTTTGGGTGGGGGTCAGGGGCAAGCCTGTGCGGGACCCCTACTGGGGGCGGGCGCGATCGGTGCTACGATCTGTTCGTCTAGCCGCCCGGCCAGGCAGGGCTCCTCAGAAACGCGGGTGGAAACCCTGCCTGGCCGGGAGGGGCTTCAGGAACCCGCTGGTTCACGATCTTGCCCACAGGAGCCTCCGGGGCTGGGATGTAGAAGTGGTTCTCCTGGGCTCGGGTCGTTCTTCCGGGCCTGCGGGCTGGCGATGGGGGCCGGGCCGGAGACTTCTCTGGCCGTGGGGAGACGTGAGCTCGGTCAGGGAGGTTCCCCGTCAGGCCTGCCGACTCGCTCCTCCCGGGAAAAGGAAGCCAAGGCGCTGCGCAGGGCGCCCAGGCAGGCCCGGGAATGGCGGCCAAGGGCGGGGCCACAGCCCGTCGGCCCCGCGGCAGCGACCGCGCCGTTGTTCTCCGCGCAGGCCCTGTCTCCAGGCCCGTCTCCACAGGTCTAGTCGGCCGCTGGATGGGAGGGGCCTGAAACTGCCCCGCCCCTGGATCCTTCGCCGGCCCCACCTCCGCAGTGCGTTCAGGATGAGCCCGCTCTCCGCGGAGTGGGAGGGGCCCGCGTCGGTACCGCCCCGGAAGTCTCCCCTCGGCCTCTCGGTTGGGAGAGAGCACTGCGTACTAGGATTGGAGGGCTGGGGCTGTGCTTACTACCTGAGATCGGATTTCTGAGGCAAGGGAAGACGCAGTTGGATCTGCGGGAGAATTAGAACCTGTTCCAAAGTTGATCCATGCACCTTGTAAAGGCAAGGGAGGTACAGCGGCTCAGACGGGGAAGACCGCAGGATCCTGAGTGAGCCTCTGGCAGCCTTTCCTTAGAGTCTGTTTTCTCTCCAGAAGCGCGTTCCTGCTGTCTCTCGAATCAGTTTAATAATCGGATGGGGCGTTTGAAACGCTTTTTCGACATCCTTGAAAACTTTTGCCTGCTCCGCTTGCCTGATCTTTCATCCTTTCCCCCCAGAGCTGTTCAAGCTGTGTTGTTTACGCCACACCCCACCCTAAAAACGTTCCGGGGTCATTGGAGGGGGGAGTCTAGCGCTATAACCCGAGGCTTTCACAGAAAACCACAATTTATTTTGAGGCCTCTCAGGTTCAGATTTCAAGTCACGTGACTTTCACGTCCTACACAACTCTTATTTTCACTTGAAAACAAATGTGATGTCGTGAATTCCCTAACAATAGGAAAAAATAAGGCTCTGGAAAGAGCAGTGCTTGGCTTTCCCTGCGGCTCCAAGCGGTTCCCGGCACCCAGTCAACTGAGTGAACCTGGGATGGCCTTTGGCCCTTCCCCAATTCTCCCTGGATGCCTGCCTCTCTCCCCTCTGCGCTTGCCCGCATGCTGCCCCCACACCCTTCCCGGGCTCCGTCTGCCCATCAGAACCCGGGTCAAGGTCCCGTCCCTTCTGCCCTTCGGCTGCCCCAAGTGTGCCCTGACCACCCACTGCTCTGGCATGGCCGGGGCCACCCTGACAGCTGATCCATCTGTCTGGAGGGCAGCGGCAGGGCAGAATGAGAACCACGGAAACCTCCCTGCCCTTTGACCCAACTTGCGGGAATCTCCTCCCCTCAAGGAAACAGTGCAAAATACAGAGTAAGTTTATAGAGTCAGGGATGGGAGAGCCCTGGTTAGAATCCAGCAATTTCTGTACTGGAGTATGCAACAGGGTCAGGGTAATCCCTTTTCAGCTGCCTGCTACTGGGGCCAGGGCTTTGCATTTGGGTTTTGTCAAGGAATTTGACAGCTTCTCAAGTAATTATGGTACCGAATCTTGGGCTCCATGACCTCCTAGTGAGGGTAGTCGGAGAAGCACCAGGTTACTCAAAACCTTGAGCTGCCAGCCAGGCCCAGGGCAGCTGCCATGCCGGTGGTTCTTCAAGGACAATGTTTACATGTTGCTCAGAGCAGGCATTTATGAAAGGTTGTTTTAATGAGTCTCCTTCAGTGTCCAGAGACAACTCTCCCTTCTCTGGGGACACCACGTGGGTGATGAACCAAAGGCCTGGGATTCAGTTCCAGGTCTTCCGTGACTCCTGGAGCAGTCTTGCAAAAATCCCTGATTTTCTCTGGGAAGGTTTTGATTCCTGTAGGTAGAGCTCATGGTTTTCTCTCACCATCATCTGTTCCTCTAGGTCAGTCCTCATAGATCAGGGCAGCTTCAGCAGTTCTCAAATAGCAGATATTGCAAAACGGGGGTGGGCAATCCTGTAGCAGACATATCTGCACTTTCTGTTACAAGGACACCCTGGGTATTTTTGAAGCCTTCTTCTGAAGAAGGAAAAATCCAAAGTATACACACACTTAAATCCGGGAGGGGCACCTGCCGGGGAAAATGCATAAAAGATAGAAACAAAAACAGAGGAAGGAGAACTGTCCATACCCCAGGTATGATTAGCGCCTGAAAAATATCTTAATTTATAGTGTTATTACTCAGCTGTTTGTTTACTTTATATAATCCTTTATATATAATCATATATTAGTTTATACAATTAGTGCCTGAAGGATAACTTACTGCTTCCATATATCTAGCTTATATAATCATACTTAATGCTAATATCTAGCATACTTAGTTCTATGTAATCTTTCTATATAATCACATAGGTATTGTAGTAGGAGCTGTACTGACACATTTAGTGCTGATTTATAGAATCCTTCCATAGAACCATACAGTAGTTTGTAGTAGGAGGAATGCCTAGAGCAGTCACAGAACAGAAGCAGTACATGGGAAACAGCCAGACCAGGACGAGAACCCAAGACCCAGGCGGTGGCGTCCCTGCCTGAAAGGGCAAATGCTGTGTGGCAGGCTTGAAGCAGGAGCCGCTTCTCCTGATCAAGGAGTTGTGGTACCTTGCATCCAGTTCCTGTGGAAAGTAGGCCTCAGGCCTGAGATCCTGGAAGTAACTGAGGGAGAAGAACCCCTCTGGTGTGGCCAGTCACCGCGGCTGTACACCCTGTCAGTCTTTTCTCGATTCTGTGCTAGCTCAAATCATCCTCCCATAAATATCTTAAGAGAAGAGCACAGGTCTGTCAGCTCCCACTGCAATGGCTTACAGTATCCTTCTATTAGAAACCCTTTGAAGTCTCCAGCCCCCAGATAAGAAGTGTTGCGTATGACACCTGTTGCACACAGCCCACCTCCTTGCCTCGGTGACCTAATGGGGGTGGACCCCTTTTCTGTACACTACTCTCTACTACTGCCCACGGCACAGCCCCCCATTGCGCATGGCCCACCTCTCTGCCCAGGTGACATAATAGGATGGCCCCCTCGCTTGTGACTCACGTGATGATGTATGCCCTATCACTAAGCCTATAGATGATGACCTCACTTATGACCCTGCCCTCTGCTTGTACCTAATAAATACAGATGTTCTTGGGCATTCGGGGCTTGGCTGATCTCCGCTCACAGGTGGCATGGCCCCCTGAGTCCAGATGCTCTTCACCAGTTCTTCGGTGTCCTGTCTCTTTACTTCTCGGATTCTGTACCTCAGCACAGCATAAAGGACACCCTAGGATCCTGTGGGGCCCAACAGCCCTACAGAAGCCTCCGCCAGAGACTGAGCTCTCCGCAAGGAGAGCACCTTCCAGTGCCATGGCCAAGGTGATGGCAAGCCTCCTGAGGGCCGGGAAGAGCAGGAAACTGAGGGCAAGTTACAGACACACCATGGGATAACCTCTATACAGAAAGGAGTGCTCCCAAATACTACTATATATTTATAGATGTACTTTTGTATTGGGGTAAGACATATATAACATAACATTTGCCATCCAGATCATTTTAAGTATATGATCCTGTGGCATCAGTTGCATTCACAATGTTGTGCAACCATCTCTACTATCTTTATGTGTGTGTATTACTTTTATGGGCACGTATATATGTCCATAGAAATATAGAGTTCTTTTTAAAATTCTATCATCTATCTATTATCTATCTATCTATCTATCATCTATTTTTTTGAGACAGTCTCGCTCTGTTGCCCAGGCTGGAGTGCAGTGGCACGATCTTGGCTCACTGCAACCCCTCCCTCCTGGGTTTAAGTGATTCTCCTCCCTTGGCCTAATTTTTTTGTATTTGTGTATTTTTAGTAGAGATGGGGTTTCACTATGTTGGCCAGGCTGGTCTCGAACTCCTGACCTCTGGTGATCCACCTGCCTTGGCTTCCCAAAGTGCTAGGATTACAGGCGGGAGCCACCGCGCCCAGCAATCAATACATATTTCATTTCCACCAATACAGAAGCATCAATTAACAGTGACTGCTTGATACTTTTCAGCCCTGACTTGAGAAGGGCTCTGAATGAGCCACCTACATTGGACACAGAATTTAAGATGCGCAAATATGGAGACCAGAACGCTTGTTGTGGGAACAGAAGGTGGCTGTGGATAGAGAGGAGCACAGTCAGCAGTGGCAGGGAGTTCATGCTCAGCAACTGGCAATAAGCGAGGCAACTACAGGCTGCTCAACTGGGACTGCTGGGCAGTGCCTCCGAGGTTCAGCTCTGATCGTCTGAGAAAGGGCAGCTAACGTGGACACAGTGAATCACACCTGTAATCCTAGCACTTTGCAAGGTTGAGGCAGGAGGGTTGCTTCAAGCCAGGAACTTGAGACCAGCCTGGGCAACAAAGTGAGACCCTGTCTATAAAAAAGAAAAATACTAATAAATAAAGGCAGCTAGACTCCACAGTAGAAACCTGACCTGACACACAGCCATCCCTGAACTGCCATGTCTCATTTTTTTTTCTTTTTTGAAGAGAGGGTCTCACTGTGTTGCCCAGGCTGGAGTGCAGTGGCGCAATCTCAGCTCACTGCAACCTCTGCTTCCCAGGTTTAAGCGATTCTCCTGCCTCAGCCTCCCGAGTAGCTGGGAGTACAGGTGCGCACCACTACCGCCCGGCTAATTTCTGTATTTTTAGTAGAGACGAGGTTTCACCATGTTGGCCAGGCTAGTCTTGAACTCCTGGCCTCAAATAATCCACGTGCCTTGGCCTACCAAAGTGCTGGGATTACAGGCATGAGTCACTGCACCTGGCCATTAACTGCCATGTCTCATTGGCTTCTAGTGTCTTTTTTTTTTTTTTTTGAGACAGGGTCTTGATCTGTTACCTAGGCTGGAGTGCAATGGTGCAATCTCAGTTCACTACAACCTCAGCCTCCTGGGTTCAAGCAATTCTCTTGCCTTAGCCTCCCGAGTAGCTGAGATTACAGGTATGTGCCACCACGCCCAGTTAATTATTTTTTTTTTGTATTTTTGGTAGAGATGGGGTTTCTCCATAGTTGGTCAGGCTGGTCTCGAACTCCTGACCTCACGTGATCTGCCTGCCTCAGCCTCCCAAAGTGCTGGGATTATAGGCGTGAGCCACTATGCCTGTCTGGCTCCTAGTGTCTTAATCCACATGTGCTAAAGTTGTTTAAGGTACAGCTAAAAGACCACCCAGGATGGGCTTGGTGGCTCAGGCCTGTAATCCCAGCACTTTGGAAGGCCCAGGCGGGAGTATCACTTGAGTCCAGGAGTTAGAGACCAGCCTGGACAACATAGAGAGACCTCATCTCTACCAAAAATACAAAAATTGGCAGCATGTGGTGCACACCTGTGGTCCCAGATACTTGGGAGGCTGAGGTGGGAAGATCACTTGAGCCCAGGAGGTCAAGGCTGCAGTGAGCTGTGATCACACGACGGCACTCCAGCCTGGGAAGCAGAGCAAGACCCTGTCTCAAAACAATAAAATACGGGCTGGGTGCAGTGGCTTATGCCTGTAATCCCAGCACTTTGGGAGGCTGAGGCGGGCAGATTATGAAATCAGGAGTTTGAGACTAGCCTGACCAACATGGTGAAACCCTATCTCCACTAAAAATACAAAAATTAGCTGGTATGGTGGTGGGCACCTGTAATCCCAGCTAGTCGGGAGGCTGAGGCAGGAGAATCGCTTGGACCCAGGAGGCAGAGGCTGCAGTGAGCCAAAATTGTGCCACTGCACTCCAGCCTGGGCAACAAGAGCAAGACTCCATCTTAAAAAAAAAAATAGGCCAGGCACGGTGGCTCACGCTTGTACTCCCAGCACTGGGAGGCTGAAGCAGGTGGATCACAAGGTCAGGAGTTTGAGACCATCCTGGCCAATATGGTGAAACCCCATCTCTACTAAAAATACAAAACTTAGCTGGGCATAGTGGCACATATCTGTTGTCCCAGCTGCTTGCAAGGCTGAAGCAGGGGAATTACTTGAACCTGGGAGCCGGAGGTTGCAGTGAGCTGAGATCGCGCCACTACACTCTAGCCTGGCGACACAGCAAGACTCTGTCTCAAAAAAATAAAAAATAAAAAAATAAATAATAAATATTGGTACTCCTGTAATCCCAGCACTTCGGAAGGCCAAGGCGGGAGATCATGAGAACAAGAGATCGAGACCATCCTGGCCAACATGGTGAAACCCCAACTCTACTAAAAATACAAAAATCAGCTGTGTGTGGTGGCGTGCGCCTGTAGTCCCAGCTACTCGGGAGGCTGAGGCAGGAGAATTGCTTGAACCTGGGAGGCGGAGGTTGCGGTGAGCTGAGGTCGCGCCATTGCACTCCAGCCTGGTGCCTGGCAACAGAGCAAGACTTTGTCTCAAAATAATAATAATAAATAAATTAAAAAAAATAAAAATTATCCAAACCCAGCAAGCTTTTCATGGAAGATTCCCTCAGTGGGATGTAATCTGGCAAGAAAATTCCTTCAAGTATGCTGATAAATTCGGCTCTTTGAATGACGGTGCCTTGGGCTAGAAATCCAGCATTAGGCAAACTGCCATACCAGGTTGGGCAAAAGCTAGTTATAAGAGCAAAATCTCAGGGCTTATTTCCTTGTGCCCAGCTAGACCCCCCAAAGGCATGAATCATAGTAAAGGTTAAAAAAAGCACAGCTCCACTAGGAAGACTAAAATGATGATGGACTAACTTGAACAGTTAGGTTGTATAAGAAAGGCCCTGGAAGTTCCCTTTCTGATGTCCTCCAAGACATGGGTTCCATTGATATGCACCTTGTTCTTTCCTCAGACCTGGGACTTCAGTCTGGAGTTGATCAGAAACATGGCTTCCTTGTCTTAAAGTCATTGTTGGGCTCCAGAGAGAAGGTGCTGGACCTTTGAACCAACAAGCAGGTTGCTGGTACCTTTGCCCTGAGAATACCCTTGTGGTACTTGTGGCTGCAGTGTTTACCCCGAGATAACTTTGCCATGAAATATGTCTTTTTTGTTATTTTTGCATTGCTCTAGTGTAGTGACTTCGGAAACAAAAGACATCATTCTATTCAGAGCATTCTGGTTTTAGTAGTGGCATTTCCATTTACAAAAAATAGTAATTCTCAATCACTGAAAATGCCAAATCCTAGAAAATGTAGCATTCCTACGCATGACGTTAACATTGTTCTCCAGCAGTTGTTAACCAAAGATCCATCTGAGGAATCAGATTTTTCCAAAATAGATGATTTTGATGTTAGTTCTGTTTACAAATAACTCCAAGTACAGTTTTTATATACGTTATTTTCACATTGAAAAGCAGTCAGATTTGCTTCAGCCTCAAAAAGCGTGTTTATGTAAAAATAAATGAGCACTGGCAGCGAGCAGGAAAGTGGTTAATTGCGAAAGCTTTTCTTTTTTTTCTTTCCTTTTTTTTTTTGAGACATGGGAGTCTTGGTCTCTTACCCAGGCTGGAGTGCGGCGGCCCGATCTCGGCTCACTGCAACCTCCGCCTCCTGGGTTCAAGCCATTCTCCTGCCTCAGTCTCCTGAGTAGCTGGGATTAGAGGCGGGCACCACCATGCCCAGCTAATTTTTGTATTTTTAGTAGAGACGGGGTTTTACCATGTTGACCAGGCTGGTCTTGAATTCCTGACTTCAAGTGATCCGCCTGCCTCAGGCAGCCTCCTAAAGTGCTGGGATTACAGGCATGAACCAACGTGCCCGGCCAAAAGATAGGTTTTGTCTCATTCTCCCGCCAGAAAGCTCCCTGAGGCTGAACATCTGAAAAAAGAACCCAAATCAGAAAGATCCCAGACATTTGCTGTGTACAGTGCTATTCAGAGTTGTTTGACTCGCTGGTCATTCAGAAGCATGTTGTTTAAGCAAACCTTTCCCATAAAGGTCAGGTGGTAAATCTCCTCAGATTTGTGGGCCACACAAGTCTCTGTCATTACCACAATCAACTTCAGATAGAAAATATTTGAAAAAAAATCCAATAAAAAATAACAATGCTGGCTGGGTGCAGTGGCTCATGCTTGTAATCTCAGCTCTTTGGAAGACCAATGAGGGCAGATCACTTGAGGTCAGGAGTTCAAGACCAGCTCGGCTAACATGGCAAAACCCTGTCTCTACTAAAAATATAAAAATTAGCCGGGTGTGGTAGTGCATATCTGTAATTCCAGTTTTTTAGGTGGCTGAGGCACGAGAATCGATTGAACCTGGGAGGTGTAGGTTGCAGTGAGCACTGTACTCCAGCCTGGGCGACAGACCTGGACTGTGTCTCAAAAAAAAAAAACAATACAGTGAAACAGCTATTTACATAGCATTTACATTGTATTAGGTACTATATGTTACCTAGAGATGATAAGATGATTTCCTTTTTTTTTTTTTGAGATGGAGTTTTGCTGTTGTTAACCAGACTGGGGTGCAATGGCGCGATCTTGGCTCACTGCAACCTCTGCCTTCTGGGTTCAGGCAATTCTCCTGCCTCAGCCTCCTGAGTAGCTGGGATTACAGGCACATGCCCCCATGCCCAGCTAATTTTTTATATTTTTAGTAGAGACAGGGTTTCACCTTGTTGACCAGGATGGTCTCGATCTCTTGACCTCGTGATCCACCCGCCTCGACCTCCCAAAGTGCTGGGATTACAGGCTTGAGCCACCACGCCCGGCCTTTTTTTTTTTTTTTATATAAAGATGGGGTTTCACCATAATGGCCAGGCTGGTCTTGAACTCCTGACCTCAGGTGATCCAACCACCTCAGCCTCCCAAAGTTCTAGTATTATAGGCGTGAGCCGCCACACCCGGCCCTCTCACATACTTATCATCTTGGCCGGGCGTGGTGGCTCTCATCTGTAACCCTGCACTTTGGGAGCCCGAGGCAGGAGGATTGCTTCAGCTCAGGAGTTCAAGACCAGCCTTGGCAACATGGCAAGATCCCATCTCTATAAAACTAAGTAAATAAATAAAAATGTTTAAGTATACAGGAGGGACCAGGTGCAGTGGCTCATGCCTGTAATCCCAGCACTTTGGGAGGCTGAGGCGGGTGGATCACAAGGTCAGGAGTTCAAAACCAGCCTGGCCAACATAGTGAAACCCTGTCTCTACTAAAAATACAAAAAATTAGCTGGGCATAGTGGGCTGTGCCTATAATCCCAGCTACTCGGGAGACTGAGGCAGGAGAATCGCTTGAACCTGGCAGATGTAAGTTGCAGTGAGCCAAGACTGTGGCACTGCACTCCAGCCTGGACGACAGAGCCAGACTCCAACTAAAAAAAAGGGCCGGACGTGGTGGCTCATGCCTGTCATCCAAGCACTTTGGAGGCCAAGGTGGGCGGATCATCTGAGGTCGGGAGTTCAAGACCAGTCTGACCAACATGGTGAAACCCCGTCTTAAAAAAAAAAAGTATATGGGAGGATGTGCGGTTATATGTGTGCCATTTTATATCAGAGACTTGGGCATCTATGGATTTTGGTACCCCTGGGGGTCCTGGAACCAATCCCCATGGATACCAAGGGAAGACTCCACTCAACTCTGCCACTGCAGACAATATGTAAGCAAATGGGTGTGGCTGGGTTCCCATAAAACTGTGTTTACTTAGATGAGATGCCATTTGACCTCTTTGGCTCGTTATCTTGTCTTGCATTTCAGATTGTTCCATCCAGTACTGAGTTTCTTCTGCTTGAGGCACACACATTTTGGTGAGAAAATGCTGGTGGCAAATTCTCTGCTTTTATTTGCACTTCACCATCATAGTTTAACGATATATATATAGTTTTTTTTTTTTTGTCTCACTCTGTTGCCCAGGCTGGAGTACAGTAGTGTGATCTCGGCTCACTGCAACCTCTGCCTCCCAGGTTCAAGCAATTCCCCTGCCTCAGTCTCCCGAGTAGCTGGTATTATAGGTGCCCGCCACCAGGCCTGGCTAATTTTTTTTTATTTTTAGTAAAGATGGGGTTTCGCCATGTTGGCCAGATTGGTCTCGAACTCGTGACCTCAGGCAATCTGTGTACCTCAGCCTCCCAAAGTGCTGGGATTACAGGCATGAGCCAGTGTTTCTTGACTTCCACTGCTGCTGTTGGGAAGTTGGTTATCAATCCACCTCTCACTTTTTGGAGATAATCTGGCCACTTTCTCTGTTCTTGGTTTTCTATCGTCTTCACTATTATATTTCTAGGCATTGGTTTCTTTTTATTTATTCTGCTTGGGATTAGTTATCCTCTGGAATCAGTGCGTTGGTGTCTTTTGTTAAGTCTGGAAAATCTTTTTTTTTTGAGATGGAGTCTCGCTCTGTTGCCCAGCCTAGAGGGCATCGACATGATCTCAGCTCACTGCAACCTCTGCCTCCCAGGTTCAAGTGATTCTCCTACTTCAGCCTCCTGAGTAGCTGGGATTACAGACTTGTGCCACCACACCCAGCTAATTTTTGTATTTTTAGTAGAGACACGGTTCACCATGTTGGCCAGGCTGGTCTCGAACTCCTGACCTCAAGTGATCCTCCCAACTTGGCCTCCCAAAGTGCTGGGATTAGAGGTGTGAGCCACCATGCCCAGCCAGCAACCATTATATTTTCAAGTTTTGCTTCTGTCTCACTTTCTCTCTTCTCTTTCTGTGAAACCAGTTAAATGCACAGAACACCTTCTCATTCTCCTCGTGGCTTCTTCCTCTGTCTTCAATGTCTTCCATGAACTCGTCTCTCTGGATTGTATTCTGAATACATTCCTTTGAGCCAGTTTTTGGTTCCCGCATTCTCTCTTTGAGGTTTCGTAATTTGCCACTAAACCAGTCCATCTACTTTTACACTTACAAGCTCATATTTTACATTTTTTTTGAGACAGGGTCTCATTGTGTCTCTCAGGCTGGAGTGTAGCAGCTCGATCTTGGCTCACTGCAACCTCTGCCTCCTGGGCTCCAGCTATCCTCCCATCTCAGCCTCCTGAGGAGATGGGACTACAGGTGCTCGCCACTACACCTGGCTAATTTTTCTATTTTTTTGGAGATGGGGTCTTGCCCTGTTGCCCAGGCTGGCCTCAAACTCTTGGGCTCAAGCAATCTCTCTACTTGATCCCTTCCAAAGTGCTGAGATTACAGGCATGAGCCACCACATCCAGCCTGGATGCTGGTGCTTTTAATTTTCAGATATTCTATTGGGTTTGTTTTACCAGACAGAGTAAGTTGGTGACATCACTTTGTACAGTTTCCTGTTCTTTGCAGCTGTCCCATCATGACTTATTATTTCGTTAGACCTGGTAAGTACGGTTGTTTTATGATGTCTGAAGACTGCATGGATCTGTTGCTATTGCTTGTTTTTCTCTTGCAATGTTGCTTACTGGTACACCCGGGTTATCTCTGATGATGTACTCACCCTGATGCCTTAAAAAGTACTTGGAGGAGGAAGGACTCTGTCCTGAGAGGGTTTGTACTGGGCTCTGCCAGCCTGGCAGAGCCATCTGCGTTGTGGAACTACCCATCCAGGACCTCCTTACACCAAGTGAAAGGCTTAAGGTTCCGTGGTCAACCCTGGGGAATTTGAATCCTGGCTCATTGGCAATTCTGGGTTAACTTTCAGTATAATGGGGCAGCAAGTTGGGGGCCTCAAGAATTGATTTCTGTTACGAGGGAGCAATGGGGTGTTAAAAAAAAAAAGAAAAAAAAGGTTTGATTTCTATCGCTTTTTTTGGTTTGTTTTTTTTTTGAGAAGGAGTTTCGCTCTTGCTGCCCAGGCTGGAGTGAAATGGCACGATTTCAGCTCACTGCAACCTCCATCTCCCGGGTTCAAGCGATTCTCCTGTCTCAGCCTCCCAAGTAGCTGGAATTACAGGCATGCGCCACCATGCCCAGCTAATTTTGTATTCTTGGTACAGACGGGGTTTCTCCATGTTGGTCAGGGCGATCTCGAACTCCCAATTTCAGGTCATCCACCCTCCCAAAGTGCTAAGATTCAGTTATTTTTTTTCTTAAGAGTACCACCATGCTCATTTAATTTTTGTGTTTTTAGTAGAGACAGGGTTTCTCCACGTTGGTCAGGCTAGTCTCAAATTCCTGACCTCAGGTGATCCGCCCACTTCAGCCTCCCAAAGTGCTGGGATTACCAGTGTGAGCCACCGCACCTGGTCTGCCCCCTTCGCTTTATAAAGCTGTCAAGGAAAAGTTCGGGTGGGCAAAGGTCTCAGGGAAAAGGCAACTTGGGGGTTAATTTATGTCATGGGGTCTTAGTTTTCGCTGAAAAATTGGCCTTGCAATTATATATATTTGAGACAGGGTTTTGCTGTGCGGCCCAGGCTGGAGTGCAATGGTGTGATTATGGCTCACTTCATGGCTCACTCTGCCTCCTGGGCTCAAGTGATCTTCCCACCTTAGTTTCCTGAATAGCTGGGACTACAGGCATGCACCAACATGCCCCGGTGATTTTTGTATTATTGTAGAGAAAGGGTTTTGCCATGTTGCCCTGCTGGTCTCCAACTCCTGGGCTCTAGCAAACTGCAACTTCGACCTCTCAAAGTGCTGTGATGACAGGCATGAGCCACTGTGCCCAGCCATAGATTCTCACTGTCCTTACAGAAAGCCAGAGTTCAGTATGCTTCTTGTTCGCTCAAAGCTTCCTTGAAGTGTTCTAGCAGGGACAAGAAGTGAAGCTCTAGGAGGTCAGACACCTTCTCAGGGACCCCAGCTTTGGCCCTGTGTGTCTGGATGTGGTCCTGGGCTAGTCTGGTCGTGCCTCAGAACTGAGTTTCTCAGCTTCTCCGGCAGTATAGGAAGGACAATCCCTTCCGGGTGCTTCTCATGGGGAAAGGGCGGTGGTGAGCCTAGAAAATAAGATCGGCCTGGCGCGGTGGCTCACGCCTGTAATTGCAGCACTTTGGGAGGCCGAGGCGGGTGGATCACCTGAGGTTAGGAGTTCAAGACCAGCCTGGCCAACATGATGAAACCCTGTCTTTAAAACAAAACAAAACAAAAGAAAATAAGAAAGATCGAAGAAGTCCTGCCCCATTTGTGCCTCTCCTTCTTCTCCTTTTCTGCTCCTCAGCCTGAAGACCCCTTCAGGTGGGAAGTGAAGCTGAGTGCACTGCGAGTGTCAGGAGTCTGGCAGGAGGGCCCTTTCCAGCCCCTGCCCACTCCCGCATGGGGTGAACCCTTGAGAGATGAGACATTGATCCAGGGCCTCTGAAGACCCACCAGAATGCACCTAAGAGTAAATTGTGGCTGGGCATGGTGGCTCCTGCCTGTAATGCCAGCACTTTGGGAAGCTGAGGCAGGTGGATCAGGAGGTCAAGAGATCGAGAGCAGCCTGGCCAACATGGTGAAACCCTGTCTCTACTAGAACTACAAATATTAGCTGGGCATGGTGGCAGGTGCCTGTAATCCCTGCTACTTGGGAGGCTGAGGCAGGAGAATCACTTGAACCTGGGAGGCAGAGGTTGCAGTGAACCGACATTGCATCACTGCACTCCAGCCTGGGAAATGGAATAACACTCTGTTGCAAAAAAAAAAAAGGAAAAGCAAATTGATTCTTTGGCATTGCATGCAGAGAGAAGGGTGGAAAACAGGGCTACAATCTTGAACTGGTTGGCAGGGGTCAGGGAGGCCATGTGAGTCACCCTGTGGAATGGGCCAGGGTGGATCTGGGCTCACAGGCTTCTTACTCAGGGTACAGCTTGTGTTGTGTATTTTCTCGGGCTTATGTCCCTGTCTTAGCGTAGGCACCTGCAGCTGAGGTGACAGTGGAACGCCCTGGCCTGATGTCTCATTCTCTACCCTTGTGGACCCAGCACTGCATTGTCAGATGCCAGCTCGAGTGCCTGTTTACTGTCCTCACCTGGGACCTCCTGCCTCCACCCGAGTAGGCACTCAGAGTTGAAGGGACAGTTGCCCGATGAGTTCAGGTGCCAGTGGATGGTCCTCATTGGGTACCTCTGGCTTCTACTGTAGTAGAAACAACTAGATCTCAGGTGACCACACCTGGACTCAAAGGCTTAAATCCACCATGCAGGCAGCCAGAGCTGAGGTGAGAGTTGAATGTCCTTACCTGGATCCAAATGCCCCTCTCATAAGATAGGCATTCAGAACTGAGGGAACAGTCGACTCTCCTCACCTGGCCTTTCATGACTCTGCTTTTTTTTTTTTTTTTTGTGAGACTGAGTCTTGCTCTGTTGCCCAGGCTGGAGTGCAATGGCGCCATCTCGGCTCTCACTGCAACCTCCGCCTCCCAGGTTCAAGCAATTCTGCCTCAGCCTCTGGAGTAGTAGGACTACATACATGCGCCACCACATGGGGGTCTCCATCTCTTGAGCTCGTGATCCGCCTGCCTTGGCCTCCCAAAGTGCTGGGATTACAGGTGTGAGCCATTGCACCAGGCTAGTTTTGTTTTTTGAGACAGGGTTTGTTGGTCAGGGTGGAGTGCAACCCCACTTTCTGGTTGTGGGCAGGGTGGGATAAGTGCAGACGTGTTCAGTTCCTGCCAACTCAGGTTCATTGAAGCCTTGTGGTGGCTGCCCTGCAGCTAGCGCTGCAGGGTTGGAGGGAAGCTGTGTGTGTGACATTCATGAGACCCAGAGGAAGTGACTGTGTGGAGCTGGCAGAGACCCTGGGATTAACTTAAACTCAGTCGCTTGCTGTTTGTTTTTTTTTTTTTAAGACAATTTTGCTCGTTGCCCAGGCTGGACTGCAATGCCGCCATCTTGGCTCACTGCACCCTCCGCCTCCCAGGTTCAAGCAATTCTCCTGCCTCAGCCTCCCGAGTAGCTGGGAGCACAGGTGCCTACCACCACGCCCAGCTAAATTTTGTATTTTTTTTTTTGTAGAGATGGGATTTTGTCATGTTGGCCAGGCTGGTCTCAAACTCCTGTCATCAAGTGATCTGGTCACCTTGGCCTCCCAAAGTGCTGAGATTATAGGTGTGAGCCACTGCGCCCAGCCTCACGTTGGTGTCATGCCCTGTCCTGGAGTCTACCCTGCTTAGCCTTGCCACACCCTGTCAGCCCCCAGCCCAACCCAGCTCTCAGCCTTGCCATGGCCCCTTCTGGAGGCCACAGGCACCAGGACAGAGGACCAAAACCACTGCCCCTGTGGCTAAAGCGTGGCCTCCAATCCTACGAGCACAGAGCCCATAAGAGCCTGTGACCTGTCCTTGGCCCCCATTCAGCTCCTTCCTTCCCCTTCTAGGGTCCAGGTGAACTTGGAATTGAACAGGATGCAGCATGTTAACACTCCTCCCTAGCGTTTCCTGGTCATTTTATTCCCTGATGGCCTCACCTCCTAGAACCCAGGCCACAAGTGCAGGGACCATAGTGTCTGGTCTTGCCACCTCCCTGGCAGGACAAATGCTACATGGAAAGCCCCAGGGGCTGCTGTCAGTTGGGGCAGGGTAGCGGCTCAACAGGGGCCCCCAAATGCATCTCCTGTTGTGACCTTATTTGGAAACGGGGTCTGCAGATGTCATTACTTGAGTTAGGATGTTGCTGGATTGGTGTCCTTATGAGGACATAGAGGACGAGAAGCCACACCATGGGTAGACCATGAAGAGAGAGGCAGAGTAGAGTGAGGTGACCATCAGCCCAGGATGCCTGGATCCCCAAGGGGCTGAGGGCAGGAAGGACCCTCCCTTTGGGCCTCTGGTGGGAGCACTTGATCTTGCACTCTGGCCTCCAGAAATGGGAGAAAGAATCGTCCTCTGCTGAGCTGCCCAGTGTGTGGCACTAGGTTACTCCTGCCCTTCTGCCTGGAAGGGGTGGCTGGGCCATGGCTGTGCATCATTGTGTCCTTGCACCTCAAGCTGGTCTCACAATGACAACATGAGGGAGACTCAGGAGGTGGCTGACACCAGGCACGGTCACGGCTGGACATGGGGTCAGAACCAGAATTGAGCCCAAGGTGGGAAGGCCACAGAGGAAGCACGTCGGTGACTTTGGGAGTGGGAAGCAAATGACAAGGGGACAGGAGGGGCTGTTTGCGGATTTAATGGCGGGGGGGGGTTGAGGTCAGGAGGGTCTCAGCTGCTGCTTTGCTTGTCTTGTAGCAGGGAGGCCGCATACAGGTGGTATGCGGTGGCCACGGAGTGCAGAGTTAGTGGGACAGGGGAAGTCCAGGGGGCTTGAGATGTTGCTGGTGATGAGGAATGTCAAGTGGCACTGAGGCTGGTGGGCAAGGCCACAGGCAGGTTCTCTCCCGTGGGCGCTTGCCCGTTTCCTCCCCCTCCAGACCCCACTCAGGAGTGAGCCCCAGTGGCTGAGAGGGCCCTCCTTTTTCCTTCCTTCCTTCCGTCGGGCTGGAGTGAGGGGAGGAGGCCGGCTCAGGCATGGTCTGGGGGGCCGCTGAGGAATGTAGCTGGGCCCGGGTATGGGAATGTGCAGCTGAGGCCAGTGGTCCCAGAGGCCTCCCAACTTGGGGTCGGGTGGCGGGAAGGAGAGTGGCCTTGGCAGGGGTGGAGGGGCGCCCAGGGCTCAGAGCTTGTGGGGGTTCACCCACTTGTAGGTGCCCTCATACTGGAAACCCACTTTCTTCATCAGCTCATCTGCCTCCGTGGGGCCTCGGCTGGAGTGACAGGTGGAGGAGAGGTGTGAGGGAGCTTCGCCCTCACCCTGCACCCTTGACGGTGGGCTCAGTCCCCAGCCCCCACCCTTTTCTCACCTGCCATAAAGGTAGGGGATGGGCTGGGGCTTCTCCAGCTCGATCTGGTGCAGCAGTGGGGTGAAGATCCGCCAGGCCTCCCGGAGCTCGTCACTGAGGGTACATGGCGTGGCTTGGGAGGCTGGCAGCACACAGGGAGGGAGGGAAAAGGCCACCCATCACCCACAGGCATGCAGAGGCAGACAGCTGGGACTCACCTGCGCACAAAGTGCATTTGGCTCCCGCAGAAGACGTCCAGGATGAGGCGCTCATAGGCATCAGGGAGCTTCACGTTCTGTGAGGGAGAGGGTGTCCTGTTGACGCCACCACTGGCCACCGTGCAGAGTCCCCAGGCCCAGGCCCCCCGACCACTGCGCGGCCAGTCCTCCGGGGCACCTTGTATCTGTTGCCATAGGTCAGGTCCAGCTCCGACTCCTCGGGGTTGAAGAACATGCCTGGCTTCTTGGTCATCATCTTGGTGTACACGGCCTCATTGGGCTGGACGCGGATCACCAGCTCGTTGCGCTTGCACTGCTGGTGGAAGATGTCACCTGCCACATCGTGGAACTGCAGCCTCACCTCGGCCTTGCGCTCATTCAGGGCCTTGCCGCAGCGCAGGATGAAGGGCACCCCTGTGTAGGGGAAAGGACAGCCTCAGCAGCAGCTCTCTTGGGGTGGGGACCAGGGCGTGAGTGTGAGTGGGAGTTCCTGTGCCAGCGCCATGAGAACATGAAAGTCATCTGTTGCTGGCAAGCAGCGAGCGAGTCTGTCCCCAGCGAGAAGGGCCTCCCGAGGCCATGCCCAGTTCCACCTTGCTGGGCCTTGAAGGTGTCACCTACCATCCCACCTTTCGTTCTCCACATAGAGCACGACAGCTGCAAAGGTGGCAGTGGTGGACCCTCGGGGCACTGTGGGGTCGTCTAGGTATCCTTTGGCGGCCTCGCCCTCTCCATCAGGGTTCCCCACGTATTGGCCCAGGACAACGTTGCTGGCCTGCACCTCTGAGATACATTTCAACACCTTGACCTGGGAGAGAGCCGAGTGGGGAGAGCAGGCCGTGTGGGTGTGGAGCTGCGGTGCAGGGGTGACTGTGGCCACTGACGGGCAGCCCTCAGGGAAAGAGGAGGACCCTACTTAGCTCTGCTCACTGTGCTGGAGGCCCAGCTCCAGGACCCTCCCTGAGGGTCCTCTAGGACAACTCTGGTCCATCTCAAGTCTATTCTGATGGAAAAGCTGAGGCCCAGGGAAGCAATGGCCTGACCTGGTCCCATATCGACTCTCATACCTGGGACATGACAACCTGGGGTTTGTTATTCCAAGTCCAAGTCACCCCTGGGAGGCCATGCTGTGCTTAGAGCTGGTGGCTTCTCCGGGAAAGAGGACACCTGCTCTGCATGTGCGCTCCTGCTCAGTGTGTCACAGATGGGCCCACAACGGAGCATGGTCCCAGGGACCAGGGTGTCCCACCCCCAACCTTCTCATCACGGACGTCATCAGAGTTGGTGGAGGCGGGCTTCTCCATGGCCACCAGACACAGCATCTGCAGGAGGTGGTTCTGCATCACGTCCCTGGGGAAAGAAGATGCCAGAGCTCTGGTTGGGCACAGCTTCCAGGTTCACCTCAGCTCCCCACCTGTTGACCTGGTTCCAGAGCCTGGGGGCCCCAAACAAGGCTTCCTGCTGACAAGCTGCAAGACTCATTTCCTGGTCCCCTTAAATCAAGGTAGGACATGGTAACACTGTCACTGAACCATGAAACTCTGGGGTGCTTGGCTGTGCAGAGGTCCCGCCCTTTCCAGCACCCTCTGACAGTTCAGACACCGGGTTTGGAACTGAAGGGTGAGGAGGCGCTCCCCCAAGACGGGGCAGCGAAGGGCTCTCACCGGATGATCCCAAATTCATCGAAATAGCCCCCGCGGCCCTCAGTGCCGAATGGCTCCTTGAAGGTGAGGATCACGCAGGCGATGTTATCCCGGTTCCAGATGGGACCAAAGATCCTGTTGGCAAATCTGCGGGAAGGGGCAAGGTGGTGGAACCGCCTTCAGGCCTCTGCGGTGCAGGGGCCACGTGGAAGAGATTACCCTTGCCCGAGTTCTGGAGAAACTCATCCTTGGGGAGGCAGTGGCCAAGCAAGGCTCCTGAGCACCACCCCTGCCCTGGTCCCCCAGCCAGGGCTCGGCCGCACCTCAGCACCATGAGGTTCTGCACCATCTCCTTGCCCAGGTAGTGGTCAATGCGATAGATCTGGTCCTCGCGGAATAGGGAGGAGATGTGGTTGGACAGCCGGTCGGAGCTCTGCAGGTCCCTCCCGAAGGGCTTCTCCACGATGATGCGGTTCCAGCCTCTGCTGGGAGCCCCAAGCTGCGTCACCCTAACACCCTCCCTGGAGAATAGCGGCCAGAACCTCCTCATCCCCATGGCTACCTCCCCTGCCTTACATTCCCAGTCGATCCCCTGGCTCAACACCTCCAGGAATCCTTCCCACCCTGGGTGCCAGGGTGGCACTGCTGGCATGCTCCAGGGAGCCCATTCCCCTACTACCTCACGTTGGGTCCCCAGTGGATTGGACTGGCCTAGTGGCTCATGGGGGAGCAGAGGGAAGAGGTGTCCGGGGCATAGCTTCCTCATTGGTTTGAAAATGGGAAAAGGACCCCTGCAGAATGTTCCCATGGCATTCTGCATTCAAAACCAGCCAGAGGACTAGAGCCTCTGCCTGGGTTGGGAAACCACCCAGCGTGGGCCGTGCTGCACTCGTAGAGCGAGGCTACCACCTAGCGGCCTGGCCGGGCCTCCGGAAAAGCAGAGTGGGCAGCCAGCGAGTGTTTTGTGGAGCAATGCTGCCACCTTGCGTTCTTGGTGGGGATGGCCCCAGTGCCACGGATACAACAGGGGATGGATGCGCTGCTGGAATCCCAGGCAGGGGGGTGCTCTTTAGAGCGGTGGGGAGCACTGCCTGGCCCAGCCCAGGAGGAGGGAAGGGAGGGCAAGGGCAAGCCTTACGTCTGGCTCATGCAGAACTCATGGATGTTCTTGGTGACAGCCTCGTAGACAGTTGGGGGCAAGGCCAGGTAGAAGAGGCGGTTGGCCTGTGACCCCTGGTGGAGGGCATTCATGTGGCTACTGAGGCGCTGGTAGGAGGCTGCATCATCATACTGGCCGGCCACATAGGAGTTGCAGGCGAAGAAGTCCTCCAGCTTGAGCTTCTCCTTTGGGGTGGTCTGGGAGACACAGATGGACAGACAGACGTCAGCCCCTCTCTTAGAGTTCATGTCTGTTCTGCCCCAGGGGTCTTCCCTGGAGGCCCAGGGAGGGCACCCTCAGAAGGCAGTGTCCCAGTCCCACGCTGGGATCAGCCCCATCTCAGCAGCTTTGCACATTCAGAGCGAGGGAGGCCAAGGCAGGCAACACAGACACTGCCCCAGGCTGGGGACCTTGTGCCTTAAGACTGAGGCCAGATTTCAGGACACTTTGACCTGGGAGTACATTGGAGAAAGCTCTCTCCCCAAAATCATAAGAAAATGCAGCAGAGAACAGCAGAATGGGACCCGTGAGTCCTGGTCACAGAGGGCTGGTAATGGGGGTCTCAAGGGAGTGTGAGAGCAGGTGGGTCAGGAGGGGAGAGAGCATCCCAGGATGGGATGGGGGGAGGTCCCTTGGTGGCCACCCGAGGCTGGTGGAGAGGGCATGCCCTGATGCCACCCACCTTGAAGAAGGGCTCACTCTGCTTGCGGATGTCAGCCACTGTGAGGCGGGAGCGGGCATAGCCCACGATGAAGGTGTTTTCGGGCAGAAGCCCATCCCGGAACAGCCACCTGAGGGCAGAGCACAGCCGTAACCAGGGCGGGCAGGGCAGGGCCAGGCCAGTCCCTGGTGGGAGGTCACAGGAGCAGTGGGGGGACATGCTTACCAGATGGTGGGGTAGATCTTTTTCTTGGCCAGGTCACCCTGTGGCAGAGGGAACAGGTGTGTGGTTAGACGTGGCTGGGGACATGACCTACATCATCCTCCACCCTTGGTAATCTGGGCACTATGCAGGATCACTACCCAGCCACAAGCATATCTGTCTTGCCCTGATATACACACAGAGGAGCCCCAAGATTCAAGCCTGTGCCCGCCCTCCCCCTGACCTGGAACAGAGAAACGCATCTCCTGAAAATTCAATTCAGTAGAACTGAGGGATGACGGAAGTACCACATAGCCAAATTTGTGAGATGTGACCTCAAATGCTTACGTTAGCAAAAAGACTGGCTCAAAAATAAGGAGCTAAGCATTCCGCTTAAGAGGTGACAAAAAGGGCTGTGCATGGTGGCTCACGCCTGTAATCCCAGCACTTTGGGGGGCCGAGGCAGGCGGATCACC
Source organism: Callithrix jacchus (assembly GCF_049354715.1). Taxonomy (NCBI): domain Eukaryota; kingdom Metazoa; phylum Chordata; class Mammalia; order Primates; family Cebidae; genus Callithrix; species Callithrix jacchus. The sequence continues at coordinate 150,330,437 of NC_133524.1, forward strand.
TGAGGTCAGGAGTTCAAGACCAGCCTGGCCAACATGGTGAAACCCTGTCTCTACTAAAAATGCAAACATTAGCCAGGCATGGTGGCAGGTGCCTGTAATCCCAGTTGCCCAGGAGGCTGATGCAGGAGAATCGCTTGAACCCGGGAGGCGAAGGTTACAGTGAGCTGAGATTGCACCACTGGACTCCAGCCTGGGTGACAAGAGCGAGACTCTGTCTTTAAAAAAAAAAAAAAGAAGTGAGAGTGAGAAAAAGGATAGAACTGTAAGCCGAATTACAAGGAAGGAAATAATGACAAGTCAAATTAATAAAATGAAAAGCTAACCCAAAGAAAATATGAACAAAGCTGGAAGCTGGTAGTGTTTGAAAAAGACTGATAGAAACAGACAACCCTCTGGCATGGTACAACCTAGAGCAACGGGGCTGGGTGCTGTGGCTCACGCCTATAATCCCAGCACTTTGGGAGGCCAAGGCAGGCGGGTCACCTAAGGTCAGGAGTTCAAGACCAGACTGGTCACCATGGTGAAACCCCATCTCTACTAAAGTACAAAAATTAGCCAGGTGTGGTGGCGGGTGCCTGTAGTCCCAGCTACTCTGGAGGCTGAGGCAGGAGAATCGCTTGAATCTGGGAGGCAGAGGTTGCAGTGAGCCGAGATCGCACCACTACAGTCTAGCCTGGGTGACAGAGCGAGACTCCATGCAAAAAAAAAAAAAAAAAAAAAAAAAGGCAAGGGATCCCACAGAGACAACCTCCTGAACCTCCTGGCACAGAGAGCCAAAATGCAAGAAAAAGAGAACCCCAGCCTGAACCAAACTCTTCCTGCAGAATGAAGAAAGGGGGACACTTCCCAAGCCACCTTATAGGGCCTGCAGAGCCTTGGTACCGAAACCCGATGAGAAAGGCACATAGGAAAACCCATCAGCCGCATTCACACACACATGCAGATGCAGAAATCCCACAGGAAACATCAGCAGGCTGGCCACAGTTCACACATCCCAGCACTTTGTGAGACCAAGGTGGGAGGACTGCTTGAACCCAGGAGGTTTTTTTTTTTTTGAGATGCGTTCTCACTGTCACCCAGACTGGAGTGCAGTGGCATGATCTCAGTTCACTGCAACCTGTGCCTCCTGGGCTTAAGCAATCCTCCCACCTCCACCTCCTGAGTCTCTGGGATTACAGGTACATGCCACCACATCCAGCTAACTTTTTGTAGAGACAGTGTTTTCCCATGTTCCCCAGGCTGGTCTTGAACTCTTGGGCTCAAGTGACCTGCCCGCCTCAGACTCCCGAAGTGCTGGGATAATAGGCAAGAGCCACCATGCCCAGCCCCAACCCAGGAGTTTGAAATGAGCCTGGGCAACAGAGTGAGAACCCAACTCTACAAAAATAAAACATGAGGCTGGGCATGTGGTACGTGCTGGTGGTCCCGGCTACTCGGGAGGCTGAGGTGGGAGGGGAGGCTGAGGTGGGAGGGATCCAGGATCCTCCCAGGAGCTGAGCCCAGGAATCAAGGTTTTGGTGAGTCACTACTGCACCACTGCACTCCAGCCTGGGTGACAGGGGGAGACCGTGTCTCTTTTAAAAAAACAAAGTAAACAGCAGGAAACCAAATCCTGCAGAGTTCAAAACAGTGACGCATCGGTAGCAAATTGGGTTTATTCTGTAAAGAAAAAGTTGGTTTGATATAACGGAAAAAAATCAATCACTGAAATTCACCATATTAAGAGATTAAAGAAAATAAACTAGGAAATCTCTGCCTATTGCTATGTTTTGATATTTTAAATCTAGCAATCTTGCTCAGTCCAACAGATGTAGATGAAGTGTTTCAGAAATTACCTATTCATGATAAAACTCTTATCAGAGGAGGAATAGAAGGGAACTTCCCTAACCTGATAAAGAGCATCTATTAAACACCATCCTGGCTGGGTGTGGTGGCTCACGCCTGTCATGCCAGCACTTTGGGAGGCCGAGGTGGGCAGATCACTCGAGGTCAGGAGTTCAAAAGTAGCGTGGCCAACATGGTGAAACCCCAATTCTACTAAAAATACAAAAATTATCTGGGGCCGGTGGTACATGCCTGTAATCATGCTACTCAGGAGGCTGAGGCAGGAGAATCGCCTGAACCCAGGAGGTGGAGGTTGCGGTGAGCCGAGATCACACCACTCTAGCCTGGACAACAAAGCTAGACTTTGTCTTAAAAACAAAACAAAACAAAACAAACCCAACCAAACCCAACCCAACCCCAAACCATCATCCTTGCAAATACCACAAATACCATACTTATGGGAAATGTGGAAATGCTCATAATTCCTTTAAGCAATCAGGAACAAGAAAATGCAAATGGCGTAAGTTTGGGCTGTGAGATGGTCCAGGCACTCCCCGACAGTCTGGAAGCCTCTGATCAAGAGAAACACACACCTATCTACCATTCTACTCCTAGGTAGCACCCAAGAGAAATGAAAGTGAATGTCCACACAAAGACTTGGACACGAATGGCCACAACAGCCTTAGCTCACAGCAGCCCCAAACTGGAAACAAGTCCAACACTGGAGTTAACATGTGAACCTGCAAACTATGCATTCAAACAACGATACTACTCAGAAACACTGGGAAATCTCAGTATCAGAGGTGCAATCCTCTGCAAGCTCCCTCTCATGGAGTTCCAGAATAGGCAAAACCAACCCATTGTGACAGAAATCAGACCAGAGGTTGCCTGGAGCAGGAGGCAGACTGGCTGGAAATGGGCACCCAGGAACTTTCTGGGTAGATGATAATGGCCTTTATTGTGATGAGGAGCATAGCCAATTGTAAAGGTAAGATTTATGTACTGCTATGTGCACCAACAAAAAGACAGCGAGAAAACCAGCAATGGAGTGGAGGCTGGGGAGTGGGTCAGAAATGACCCTTTGGGGGCCAGCAACTGTGAGCAGCCTCCCTGGGTGCAGAGCATATTCTGTTTCTTGATCTAGGAGCAGCTTCTGCGGCTCTGCTGATTTTGTGTTCTTCATGACATAGACTTCTTTTGAGAGGGAGTCTCGCTCTGTTACCCAGGCTGGAGTGCACTGGTGCAATCTTAGCTCACTGTAATCTCCCACCTCCTGGGTTCAAGCAATTCTCCTGCCTTAGCCTCCTGAGTAGCTGGGACTCCAGGCATCTGATACAGAGCCTGAGTAATTATTGTATTTTTAGTAGAGATGGGTTTCCCCCAGATGGGTTAGCCAGGCTGGTCTCAAACTCCTGACTTCAGGTGATCTGCCTGCCTTGGCCTCCCAAAGGGCTGGGATTATAGGTGTGAGCCACTGCACCTGGGCGTGACATATATTTCAGTAAAACATGATAAAAAGTAATAGACAGTCTAGGCATTGTAGCTCACGCCTGTAATCCCAGCACTTTGGAAGACCAGGGCAGGTGGATCACGACGTCAAGAGATCAAAACAATCCTGGCCAACCTGGTAAAACGCTGTTTCTACTAAAAATACAAAAAATAAGCTGGGCATGGTGGTGCATGCCTGTAGTCCCAGCTACTCGGGAGGCTGAGGCAGGAGAATCACTTGAACCTGGGAGGCAGAGGTTGTGGTGAGCCAAGACCACGCCATTGCACTCCAGCCTGGGTGACAGAGCGAGACTCCATCTCACACACACAGATGAAAACAAAAGACATGCTCTTCAAAGCGATCAGACACTGCAATCATGGATGGGTCCGTTTCTATGAACCATTATAGAATGGAGGCCATGCCACCAGGACACATGCCCCCATGAAACAGGCAGTTAGGAAGCCACCGGGGGCTTCCAGGTGGGAAATTGCTATGGTGTGCATCCCTTGTGTGCTCTGCTTCTGCCCCTCCTTGGGTGAGCTCGGTGCAGGGCTTCAGGTGGGAGCTGCAGGCAGACTGCTCCTGAGTTTCTTCCCGGCCCAGTTACAAGTGTCTGTGGGTCATCTCCAGGCTGCACTGGGACCTCAGCATCCCCACAGTGGGCTGTTCCCAAACCAGGGTTGCCTGTGTTGGTATCGGGGGGCTCCTAGCCACCTGCCATTTATCTCTTGAGCACTCTGGAGTGGGGCTCTCCTGTAACTGCCACATGAAAGTTTTATAAATGGTCTCTTTGCCCCCCAGATGCTGCAGTGACCGTCTTGAAAATAAAGTTCCAGCCCTGCCACCAGCTGGTCTTGGACCACCCATGAGACCTTCTCACCCATCACTACCCGACATGAAGCCCAGTGCAGCCCTCCTAGCATCCAACTTGCTGCTCCCTGAAGCCACAAGGACCTCTTGCTTCTGCATCCTTCCAAGTCCACCTCAGACGACCCCTCACCCTGGGGTAGGAGTTCCTCCACTCTGCTCCTCACAGCACCCTGCCATCAGACTGGGGAGGGGAACACTGGCCATGGCACATCAACTCAGGGTTGTCCCCGCACACAGAAAGGGCCAGCTCGCTGGGAACTAACTTGTCCCTGAATGAAACGGTAATAACCACAGCCTGCAAATACCTCTAAGCCTCACTCAAAGCAGGTCATGTTTGCTCATGACCAAATTCTGGTAGATCAGGAGGCATTGGGACAGACTACAGGAAGGTACTGTTGGCAGGGGACTGGTCTGCTGAGTCACAGCGGCCCCACGCTCCAGGCTGTTTGTTCCTGCTGCTCCCTTTGGGATTAACTGGAGATTGAACCTGTTCGCCTTGTTCCAGCTCAGCCCCTGCAACCGACTGTCTGCTGGGATCCGAGTCACCTGAGAGAAGTGAGTCGAGGTAAGACAGAGGATGGCGTGGGTGGGGGAAGGCCAGGCAGCTCTTTCCCATGGTGACGAGGAGCTAAGCTGAGCTGAGCCGAGCAGAGCCAGACTGAGCTGCTCTCCTCAGGGCTCAGGGCTAGCCCTGCCCTCCCAGCTGGCTGCAGCGCTCTAGTGGGACTTTCTGGAGGGACAAGTACAGGAAGACATGGGAAAACCTGACAGCTTAGTCAAGAGTCTACTCCTGCCATGTGGGTGGGGGCAATTCAAGGGATCCTTAGTGAGAAGCAGCTGGGAGCTTCTCATTTTCCCCACGCCCTCCTCTTTCCTGAGGACCACAGCAGGGGAGGGACCTTCTTGAGGACACAGGGTGACTTAGTAGAAGCAGGACACGATTAAGATCTCCAGCCACCAATGTCTGGCTCGGCCAGGGCAAAGGGACCTAGGCCACGACCTGTTTTATAAACCCAAATCGCTACAGCTCGTCTTGGCGTGAGGGTTTCATGGTAGAGGGCGATGCCTGCTGGAGAGCCAGCAGGGGTAGGCCACCCCATCCCCAAGGGTCGCTAGGGTCAAGGACCTGCCCAGACTCCCTGGGTGGAGCCCGAGAACCTGGGGGCTGCTGAGTTAGCTCAGTTGAAAAACCAACGAAAGGGCCTCCCTCCTAAACCCAGGGGCTCATGAGTCACCGGGTCTTTGGGAGAGTGCCAACATCATCATGACACAGCAAGAATCTTATCGGACCAACGGAGAAGTCAGCCCAGAAATGTTCCGAGGAAAGGGAGGGGTGGGGGCCGCTGAACGCCCAGCAAGCCCATGGCCCTTGTGATCCAGGTGGGGAATCTGAGGCCCAGACAGGTGAGGAACCCGTAGACTCTCAGTCCCAGTCTCTTCCCCTCACTCCCTGGTAGGGGTGGGAGTCCTGAGAAGGTGGGAAGTGGCCCACTTGGTAACTCTGAGCCGTCATCAGGGCCCCCAGGAAGGAAGCTGGGTGTGTGCGCAAGTGTTGCGTAAGCTGGCCAGGAGGAGGAAGGGACAGATGAAGGCCACGTGGGTACAGCCTGCCCCAGGGTGTCCCGCTTCCCTGGCTGTGGGTCTGCCAGCCACTTGCCTGCTTGCAGTTTCTAGGTCACGCCAAGCTAGTTCCCAACTCAGGGCTTCAGGCATTTGCTCTTCCTTTTGTGTGGGTGCTCCTCAGCCTGCCCCGGCAGGCTTGCTCTCCAGGCCCTCCTTGTGGGATCTATGCGCTCTGGGGGGCTGGGAACACAGGGCCCACATGTATCTTCTGCTTACTTGCTGTGGTTCCCTGGCCACCACAGCACATAGGTCCCATGAGGAGGGCAGGGACTGGCTACTGTGGCCCAGAAGTGCCCGATCACTCTCTTCTAAATGAATGGAAAATGGGCTATTTTCCTGGAGCAACAGATTCTAGGATTGGGTGCCCCCAAGTGCATCGAGTGAGGCATCGGGCACGGAAGGAGCCTGGGAGTGGGAGCTGCTCCAGGTGCTGCCTGAGCACGCCACCCCCACCCGCAGCAGGAAGAGGAAGAAACCAACCACAAGGCCCTTCAGAGAGAGGACCCCTTGTCCTCTACCCACAGTGCTGGAGCTGGCACCGTCAGAGCAGAGGAGAGCAAAGGGGAACCCTACTGATTTCAATGAAACAAAGTTGCCCAATACCAAGCTGGCCACAAGTGAAGAAAGTGAAATGACACAATCAGCTTGGAAAACCCTAAGGACCCTGGGCACTTGTTTCAAAAGCTGTCATTTGCTACATGAAATGCTGACAGTCAGAGAAAGGAAAACACTTGCTCCAAGTCACACAACAAGTTTGGATGCTCAGTGAGGTTGTCTAATGAGAGCTGAAGGCCTGGAGTCATAAGCCATCATTGTGGCCTGGGCTGCTGTGTTGTAGTGTCCTTGTGACAGCATGGGGTGGAGACAGGGAAAGGAGAAAGCATCCTCAGTTACCTTCTCCTCTAGTCTGCTTCTTGCACTAAGGGCTTAATGGTCAGAGTCCTAGGTGGTAAGGTTTGTGACTGATGCAGGTATGGCTCTTTTAATTTTTTTTGACATGGAATCTCATTCATTCTGTTGCGCAGGCTGGATCACTGCAACCTCTGCCTCCCAGGTTCAAGCAATTCTCCTGCCTCACCTTTCTGAGTAGCTGGGATTACAGGCAGGCGCCACCATGCCTGGCTAATTTTTGTATTTTTAGTAGAGACAGGGTTTTGCCATGCTGACTAAGCTAGTCTCAAACTCTTGACCTCAGGTGATTGCCCGCCTTGGTCTCCCAAAGTGTTGGGACTACAGCTGTGAGTCACAGGGCCTGGCCAGGTATGGCTCTTCTGAGAGGACTAGGCTGGGGCTGAAGGCAAGCCCAATCCACTGTGGGCTCCACCTGGGTACCTCTCCTGGGTCTCAGGCATATGGGGAGTCAGAGGACAGTGCTTGGGGTGGCCCTTCCTTACTTCTCCCTCGGCTGCCTCCTCATTCCTTTTCTAAGTTCTGATCAGAAGTACAAAGGTGTCAAGGAGCAGGTTTGCAAAGTGTGACACTGCATTGTTGTACGTGAACAAAGAACCACTAAGCTCATCCAGCACTCAGGGACGCGTGATGAGGAAGAGCTCATTAGTTTTGAGAGAGCTCTTGCTCAAGGTTATAAGATACTTTTTTTTTTGAACTGGAGTTCTGCGCTTGTCACCCAGACTGGAGTGGAATGGTGAAATCTTGGCTCATGGCGAAACCTCTGCCTCAGCCTCCTGAGTAGCAGGGATTACAGGTGCTTGCCACCACGCCTGGTTAATTTTTTGTATTTTTAGTAGAGATGGGGTTTCACTGTGTTGACCAGGCTGGTCTTGAACTCTTGACCTCAAGTGATCCTCCCACAGTGCTGGGATTACAGGCGTGAGCCACCGTGCCCGGCCTGGTTACAAGGTAAATGAATGGCAAAAATGGTCATACGGTAGTGAGCAGATTGAGTGCATCCACGATTAAAAGTGAAAACTGAAACGTATAATTTGAGATGAAGCTCTTGTTTCAACAGCCCCTGCAGTCTCACTGCCCCATGTGACATAGGTGAGGGTGCTCCAGTCTGGGTGATGGCTCTATTAGAACCGCCCCTTCCAGGCCGGGCACTTTGGGAGGCCAAGGCGGGTGTATCACGAGGTCAGGAGATCGAGACCATCCTGGTCAACATGGTGAAACCCTGTCTTTACTAAAAATACAAAAATTAGCTGGGCATGGTGGTGCGTGCCTGTAGTCCCAGCTACTTGGGAGGCTGAGGCAGGAGAATTGCTTGAACCCGGAAGGCAGAGGTTGCGGTGAGCCGAGACCGTGCCATTGCACTCCAGCCTGGGTAACAACAGCGAAACTTTGTCTAAAAAAAAAAAAAAAGGAAAAAAAAGAACCGCCCCTTCCTCTCCTCCCTCCCCTCCCATGTAAATCCTCATGCTATACTATTCTTTGGTCTTTCCTATGAGTACAAAATGGCGGTTCCACAAGCTGGACAATTGGGGCCAGGTGGGGTGAAGCAGAGCTCCTTGGTAGGCTTTGCAAATTGAGGCAAAGAGCCAGTGTTCAAAGAAAGGCTGAGTGTCTGTCTCCAGGGAACTTGAAGTCTTAGAGAGCAAAGGGGCAGAGATTGAGCCTCAGACCCTGCCTTTGGAACTCATTTGTTAAGGCATGAACAGGTTTGGAAAAACCACAGAATGAACAGCAGTCCCTGTTTTCCCCAAGAAGTCCAATTAGATAGTCCCTAGAGACCTTGAAACCACAGGTTTCAGAAATGTCTTGCGGTGGGGTGCAGTGGCTCAGGCCTGTAATCCCAGCACTTCACCTGAGATCAGGAGTTTGAGACCAGCCTGGCCAACATGGTGAAACCCTGTCTCTACTAATAATACAAAAATTAGGCAGATGTGGTGGTACATGCCTGTAATGTCAGCCACTAGGGGGGCTGAGGCAGGAGAATCGCTTGAACCCAGGAAGCAGAGGTTGCAGTGAGCCAAGATCACGCCACTGCACTTCAGCCTGGGAGACACAGTGAAACTCCATCTCCAAAAAAAAAAAAAAAAGTCTTGCAAGTGCATGCACATCAGGTAGTGCCAGGATGATCCCGGCGCTAGCAGGAGCAAGAGGAGGAGCTGAATCTAGCAGAGCCTATGCGGCCTTACAACAATTAGTGAGAAAAGCCTAGGCATGGAGCAGGCACTTCCTGGCTTTTAGGATTGGGTCCTGAGAAAAACTCACCGATGCACCCATGATGATGAATATGTGTGTATCCGACTGATGGAAGGCGTCGCCCTGGAACAGCTCTTCCCGCAGGATCCCGCACACCTGGGTCCGGCTAAGGGCCACCTGCTCTGCCATAACGCTGTCTGGTGGAAGAAAGGCTCGTTAACAAGGCAGAACAGAAGAGCACTGAGAAGTTAGCCCCTTTCTTGAGTTCCTCTGGGGTCTCACCGGGGTGAAGCTTGATTACCAAAACTACTCCTTGTGAACGGCTGGGCGTTGGGGAGTGGGTGACGGGTTAGAAACTGCTGGTTCTGGGCTCCAGCCACACTCTCCCAGGCAACCTTCATTCAGGGTGTACTTTCCAAAATTACCCAGAGCACTGGTGGATTCCAGCTAGAGCATCAATTCTGGGCAACCGAGTAAAATCCTTGTGGCACATGGAACTACATGCCCAGGACCACCTCACTCTCGACTGTAGCGCGAACGCCACAATGACCTGGAGCGTGTTAGATGGTGCAGATGCTGGAGTTCAGCTCCTGCCCTCCTTGCCAAGCTGGGTGACCCCGGCCGGCAAGTCCCCTTCCCTCTCGGGGTTTCAGGGTCCTCAGGGGCCCAAGAGAGGAGGTACGGGGTATAAAGGGATCTTTCTGCTCGGTTCTCAAGCACAGCAAACATCGTGCATTTTACCGCTGCCAGCGCAGCGCAGGGCAGTAAGTCCCTTAGCCAGCGCGGCGCTCGCCCGTCCGCCCAGTTACCTGAGCTTAGGCGCCGCCGCCCTCCGCGCTCGCAGCCCCGAAGTACACACGGCCGTTTCCGGGGGCTGAGCCCCGCCGGCCCAATTAATCGGCGGGGCGGGGGCGGGCGCCTCGGCTGAGCCGACCCGCCTCAAGCCATGCGCGCGGGGCGGGACCTTGGCTGCCACCCCTCGTGCGGGCGGGGCGAGGGCAGGTGCGCGCGCATTCTGGGCCAGCCCCACCCCTCGGGCACCTGCGCTGGAGGCTGGCCTGCTGGCGGCCTGCCGTCCCTGCTGCCGCTGCTCCGCATCCCCGATGTCTAGGCGGGCGCGGGTGCAGCTCCGCGCACTGCTCCTACGTCCCCATCGCCGGCCCGGCCCCACCCCCATCGTCCGTTTTTCCCGCCTGCCCCGGCGGCCCCGAGGGCTCGCGGAGGTCTCCACTTCCGCCGGCAGCGTGGCCACGCCTCCTCTGGGCTGTCCCTCGGCTCCTGGGAGGGGACTTCTGCCGCGCCGCTCCCCCGGGGACCCTCGCTTGTTCGTGGGTCAAGCCGGCCCTATTGGGCAGTCTGTTGTTGACTCCTCCCCCGGCGAGGGCGGGGCGGCCGAGCGCCCTGAGGTTTAGACGCCGCTGTCCGAGAGACAACGGGGCCTGTAGGCTGTGATGCCCCGCAAAGTGGTGGTCGTGCGTATCATTACCGAGCTTTCGTGGGCCGGCAGAGCCTGGCGGACTCAAACTTCTCTCCGGACCGGGATACGGCCCTACCGCGGCCTCACACCTCTCGCCGGCTTCTCGTGTTCCTGGGGCGGAGCTTGTGTTTGTACTTCCGGATCCCACAGCTATGACACCGGAAGCCGGAAGTAGGGATTTCGACAGCGGAGAAGGGAAGGGCGACCGCGGAACTGAGAATTTCTCGGAGCGCGGGCCCCTACCAGCGCTCACATTCTGCAGCTCCCACCCTTCTCACGTCTAACGGACTCTGCTGACAGGTGTGTGTGTCCTTTTCCTCAAGGACAGGGTTCCATCAGAGGGCGTTCCGCCGCCTCCGAGACTCTCTCGGACGTTCTGGCTCCCCCCTCTTCTTGGGCCCCAGCCAGTTCTTGCCGCGCGCTTGTGGAGCATTGGCCGAGGCGGGCCGATTCAGGACCTGGGTTACTTGGGCGGCGAGCTGGACTGTTTCTGCTCCTCCCTCCTCCTCCACTGCAGGGTCTGACCATACTCTTAGTGCGGGGACTCTTCTGGTTCAGACATATTTTCTGTTCACCAAACTTGACTGCACTCAGTTAAGGTGGTTAAATTCTTTGAAAATGCCTCAAATATAGTTTGGCAGCTAGATGTCTTATCTCATGTGCCTGTTTGCTCATTTTGCAAAACAACATCTGCCCGTCCTCATACTGTTTCTATTATCTGAGAATGAATGGAATGTCCTGGCACAATACAGGAACAGCCCGGAGGTCACTATAGCTGGAGCAGAGTGAGGGAGGGGAGCACAGTTGGAGAGGAGGGGATGAGGAACCCGATGATACAGGGTCTTGTAGGCCGTTGTGGGGACGTTGGCTTTTACTCGGAGGGCAACGGGGAACCATGGTAGGGTTCTCAGTAGAGGAAGAATGTGATCGGAATTACCTCTTAGACTGATGGTTCTAGCAGTGGTGGGGAGAACAGACCATATCGGGCAAGAGTAAAAAAGTGTGACCTGTTAAGAGGTAATTGCAGCAGTGCAGCTCAGAGACAGTGCTTTGAGCATTTTATTATTGAAATTTTCAAAAATGTACAAAAGTAGAAAAATTAGCAAATCTTTTTTTTTTTTTTTGAGATACGGAGTCTCACGCTGTCACCTAGGCTGGAGTGCAATGGCATGATCTCAGCTCACTGTAACCTCCTCCTCCTGGGTTCAAGCGATTCTCCTGCCTCAGCTTCCCAAGTAGCTGGGACTACAGACATGCCACCATGCCCAGCTAATTTTTGTATTTTTAGAAGAGATGGGGTTTCACTATATTTTGGCAAGGCTGATCTTGAACTCTTGACCTCAGGTGATTCGCCTGCCTCAGCCTTTCAGAGTGCTGGGATTACAGGCATGAGCCACCGCACACGCCCAATATAGTAAATCTTATGTACCCAGTTCCCAATTTTAACAATTGAAGTTATTAACTTTTGATTAATTTTGTTTAATTTATACCCTTTGCAATCCTCTCCCATTGTTTTCTTTTTTTTTTGGAGATGGAGTCTCCCTCTGTTGCCAGGCTGGAGTGCAGTGGCGCGATCTCGGCTCACTGCAACCTCCGCCTCTAAGATTCAAGCGATTCTCCTTGCCTCAGCCTCCCAAGTAGCTGGGACTACAGGTGTGCACTACCACGCCCAGCTAATTGTTGTATATTTAGTAGAGACAGGGTTTCACCATGTTGGCCAGGATGGTCTCCATCTTTTGACCTTGTGATCTGCCTGCCTTAGCCTCTCAAAGTGCTGGGATTACAGGTGCTAGCCATCGTGCCCGGCCTGTTTTTTTGTTTTGTTTTATTTTGTTTTTGAGACCCAGTCTCACTGTGTCGTCCAGGCTGGAGTGCTGTGGCATGATCTTGGCTCCCTGCAATCTCCATTTCCCAGGTTCAGGCGATTATCCTGCCTCAGCCTCCCAAGTAGCTGGGATTACAGGCATGCACCACCACTCCCAGCTATTTTTTTCGGTATTTTTAGTAAATACAGGGTTTTGTTTTGCCATGTTGGCCACGCTGGTCTCTGACTCCTGACCTCAAGTGTTCCACCTGCCTTGACCTCCCAGAGTGCTGGGATTACAGGTGTGAACCACCACGCCCGGCCACCATTGTTATTTTCAGTAACAGCTTGAGATGTCATTAGCCTGGCACACAGTTCATCCATTTAAAGTGCACAATTCAATGGTTTGTAGTATGTATATTCACAGAGTTGGGCAACCATCGCCACTAATTTCTGAACATTTTCATCATCCCCCAAAGAAACCCCATACCCTTTAGCTCATCTTGTCTTCCCCCCAGCTCTAAGTGGCTCTCTCCCTAGCAACCATTAATCCACTTTATGTGTATGGATTTGCTTATTGTGAACATCTCATATAAATAGAATCATACAATATTGAATCTTTTGTGACTTGTTCATTTTTCTTAGCATAGTATTTGCAAGATGTGTTCATGTTATAGCATGTGGATGTACTAGATTTTGTTTATTCTTAGTTGATGGACATTTCGTTTGTTTCCACTCTGGCTACTATGAGTAATGCTGCTACAGGCATTCGTGTGGAGACATGTGTTTTCATTTCTCTTGGGTATATACCTAGGAGTTTTCTGATTATTTGGCAGTGAATTCAGACATCATCTTTAAACATTTAAGTGTGTCTCTCTCTGAGACAGGACTCTGAAAAACAACCACAATATCATTATCACACCTTAAACAGTTAATGTTAATTGCTTAGTGTGATCAGATGGGTTGGAGGATACATTTTGACAGGATTTCCTGATGGATTAGATGTGCTCGTGTGTGTGTGTGTGTGTGTGTGTGTGTGAGAGAGAGAGAGAGAATTAAAAAGGGCTTTTGACAACTGGAGGATGGATTTGCCATCAGCTGATAACAAAGAAGGCCTTGGGTAGATCTGGGTTTTGGGGACTCTTAGGTCTTAGAGAGGTTCATTTGGAGAGGACTACGAGGTATCCAAGTAGAAATGTTGAGTTCGATAAATGAATATGGAGTTTAGAAAAGAGGTCTAATTAAGCAGCAAGATTGGAGTTGAAGCCATGAGACTGGGTAGAACTCCTGCAGGAGTGAACACAGTTACAGAGAAGACAGTTACACAATTACATTGTCCCCTAGGTCAGTGCCCTGGGGCACCCAACATGAAGGGTGGGAACCCAGTGAGAGTACCTAGGCAGGAGCAGCCAGCAAGATAGGGAGTAAGCCAGGAGAAGGGGCTGTTCTGAGAGCCAAGGGTGGAATGTACGTCGAGGAGGAAGCTATCAGCTATGTCCGGGAAAATGGCCGAGCTTCTTTAGTGTTAAAGTCATCTTCCCTCGTCTCTGTCAGTACCTATACCTCCCGGTAGTCAGTCTTCCTGGGCAGGGTTTCAAAGGGCTCCAGGCTGGCACTGCCCTGTGTGGTCTGCTTCTAGTTCACCAGAGAACACAAGCAACTCAGCCTGTCCCTCCGCCCCACTGTCTCAGGCTGACAGCCCCACTGTTAGATTACTCAGCACGTGTTGTTACACACCAGATGTCCCCTCTGCCCTTGCCCCTAATCCCAGGAAACACTCGTCAGGCTCTGAGTGGTAAGCCCTCTTACTAGGTGTATGAGTTTCCCAGGGCTGCTGTGGGTGGTTTAAAGCAGCAGACGTGGTCATCTCACAGTCTGGAGACCAGAAGTCCACAATCAAGGGTTAGCAAGCCCGCACCCTCAAAGGCTCTAAGAGGGGACCCTCCCTTGCATCTCTCTGGTTCTGGTGGCCCCAGTTATTCCTGGGCTTGTGGCTGTCTCTGTCCAGTCTCTGCCTCGGTCCCCATACAGCTCCCTACCCTGTGCGTCTCCCGCTGGCTTCTCCCTTCTGTCTCTCATAAAGACACTTGTTGTTGGGTTTAGGGCCCACCCCCGTCACCCAGAATGGTCTCATCTTGAGATCCTGTATCTGCAAAGACCTTTTCCCAAATAAAATCACATTTATATGTTCCAGGGGTTAGAACATGGGCATATCTTTTCAGGGGCTACCATTCAGCCTATTACACTGGCTGAGGGGCTGGTACCCTCTGCTTCTCCTGCGTGGGGGTGTGTAGGGGTCAGGACATCTCCCTCCACGAACAGTCCTCTCCTGACTCTCCCACCTCTGGTGAGTCTTCCATTTCCCGCCTTTGGAATGGGAGAAACATTCTGAGGCACTAGGGGAATTGCCCTTTTTCTGTTTAAAATGTAGCCCTAGAACTTGTAGGCTCATCCTGCAGGGTAAGCATGTGGGGCTCCTGTGACTCCCCTGCTACCTTCTTCTTGCAGCCCTGGCCCTGTTGCATGAGCAGACACCTCTGGAAGAGCCAGCTGTGTGAGATGGTGCAGCCCAGTGGCGGCCCGGCAGCAGATCAGGACGTGCTGGGCGAAGAGTCTCCTCTGGGGAAGCAGGCCATGTTGCACCTGCCTTCAGAGCAGGGTGCTCCTGAGACCCTCCAGCGCTGCCTGGAGGAGAATCAAGAGCTTCGAGGTGAGGAAAGAGTCGGGATCTGCCCTGTTGAGGAGAAGGCATCCTCCCTCCACCTGCACCTCTGTGTTTCCTGGGCCTGGAATAGGGATGTGTTGGCCTCACTCTTGGTTTCAGGAGTAGACCCTGAGATGTAGATTAGCAGGGAGGAAGTTTAGAGTGCTCTCAGGATCAGTACTGGGAAGGGAAAGGTGGGACAGTGGAAGAAGCCGGGGTGGGCAGAGGGAGAGGCACGCTGGTGGGCAGGCTCTGGGACAGCCTCAGCGGACCCTACAGGGAACTGTGGAGCTGGAATGAACCTTCCAGTTTGGACGAACATATCCAGGCCTTTGTGTGCATGCACTGAGCACTGACACAGTGCTGTCCATCCTGGGACGGGGCAGAGTTGACCCTGGGAAGAGGTTTGGTCTGCCCAGAGAGGGGGTGGGGCCTGTCCTGGAAACGGGCAGGGTCTGCCCTTATAGAGAGCAGGGTCTGTCTTGGGAAAAGTGCGTTCCCCCCTCCTACCCTCAGACACCTCAGCGGAGGTGAAGGCCGACCTCCCATACCCGGCCTAGTGACTAGGACCAGGGACTTCTTTCGTAGGCTGCCATCTGGGCACCTCACATCCTTGTGCCGCTCAGCTCCAGGTCGTCATGGGTTCAGGGCTCAGTTGCATGCTCCTGCCCGTGCCCCGGGTGTGATGACACCCCCAGCCCCTGCCCCTCTTCCTCCCACCCCCTCTTATCGCCACTGCTCTCATGGGCCTGGGTTAGCCCGGGGGGGCCAGGTAGCACCCACCGTACAATCTTGGCTTTCTGCTGTGGGGACGTTCTAAATTGCCAGTCCTAGAGCTGCAGGGAGGGGGCACATAGACTCCCCACGTGGCTCACTGGGCGTGGTGGGGCCCGTAGCCCACTTTGCTTCATCCTTTGGTTCCTGGTGGGGACTTAGGCCTAAGTGTCCATCTTATCCTGGAGGACAACACCCCTTCCTTGCAGCTCAGGGTGTGCCATCCCTGAGCTGGCACCTCAATTGTGTATTCATTTGGCTCTCTGTGTCCTGGCTGGCAGCTCTTGGGCGAGGTGGCATGTGCCGTGACCAGTGGAGGCCACTGTCATGGGCCCACTCCCGTGCCACCTTTGCTGGACTGTGGTCAACTCACATACTCTGTAGGCTTCAACCCTATAGGCAGGGAGAAGGCCTATGCCTGCAATGTGTCTTCCTGTCAAGGCAAATCGCCTTTCCTTCCAGGGAGGAAGGCCCAGTACAGTCAGCTTGCTGTCGAGGGGCTGCTTGGTCTCCTCGAGGGCGAGGCTGAATTGGAGAGTTCCTGCTGGGGCATGGAGGCCCAACATGACCTGCCTGCTCCAGGACAGGGGCCCTACCTCAGCGCCATCGGCACCTGGGGCTGGAGAATTCTCTTGTGCTTAGAATCTTTAGGGGGAGACTCATGGAAAGAAGTTGCATGTCCATAGTGTGTGATTCCACTTATGTGACATGTCCCAAGGAGGCCAATCTGCAGAGGCAGAGGCAGATGAGGAGGGACTGGGGAGTTAGATAGTATTGATGGTTGCACAGCCTTATCAATACACTGAAAACCGCTGAATAAGTTAAAATGGTGAATTTGATGTCATGTGAATTTTACCTCAGTTAAGAACATTTTTATTTTTAATTCACAATTTTTTTTTTTTTTAAAGATGAGGTTTCACCATGATGGCCAGGCTGGTCTTGAATTCCTGACCTCAGGTGATCCACCCACCTCGGCCTCCCAAAGTGCTAGGATTACAGGTGTGAGCCACCGCGCCCAGCCCAAGAACATTTTAAAAAGACAAGTTGCAGGCTGGGCACAGTGTCTCATCTGTAATCCCAACACTTTGGAAGGCCAAGGCAGGTGGATCACCTGAGGTCAGGAGTTCCATACCATCCTGGCCAACATGGTGAAACCCTGTCTCTACAAAAAGTACAAAATTAGCTGGGTGTGGTGGCAGGCGCCTGTAATCCTAGCTACTGGGGAGGCTGAGGCAGGAGAATTGCTTAAACCTGGGAGGCGGAGGTTGTAGTGAGCTAAGATTGCGCCACTGCACTCCAGCCTGGGTGACAAGAGTGAAACTCCATCTCAAAAAAAAAAAAAAAAAAAAAAGAAAAGTTGCAGGTGAGCTGAGCTGTGGGCAGAACGAGCAGGATTCTGATGGGGGGATGGTGGGAATGTTGCGCTCGTTAGTTGGTTGAGGGTTTTGATCACTGGGTGACATGAAGCTCCTGCCTGCCCCATTTTATCCAGCTCTGTAGTTGCTAAACCTTTGCACATCACTGATCAGTTTTGTGTTCTCAGATGGCTCCTTCACTACTTGGGGTGTTTCCTGGGTGTGGGGCTCTCCTTCCCGTGGCCTCAGCTGACTGCCTGGCCCTGGCACATGCCTGACGAGGGGCGGACCAGCGGTTTTTCCCGTTTGTTTTCTGCTTTCTTGTAAGGTGGATGTTATTGTCTCTGTTGACTATGCAGATGAGGACTTTGAGGCTCAGAGAAGCCACTAACTTGCCTGGTCCAAGCCTCTGAGCCTCTCAGGCTGCAATCAGCAATGCTGCAGTGAAGTTTACCTGGGAGGCCGACTCTATGAGTCTGCAGGGATGTCAGGACCCCTGATCCAGAAGACAGCAGAGATGTAGGCCGGGAAGGACCAGTACTGGGCGTCCAAGGGCAGGCACACCTCAGACTGACCAGAATACAAATGAATTCCAGTCACTGGCAAAGAAAGTGGCATAAGGCCATGTGCAGTGGCTCAGGCCTATGATCCCAGAATGTCAGGAGGTTGAGGTGGGAGGATCACTTGAGGCCAAGAATTTGAGACCAGCCTGGGCAACATAGCAAGACCCTGTCTCTACAAAATAAAAATTAAAAAAAGTGGCATTTGACACATACTTTTTTTTTGAGACAGAGTTTCGCTCTTGTTCCCTAGGCTGCAGTGCAGTGGCACAGTCTTGGCTCTACCTCCAGGTTCAAGTGATTCTCCTGACTCAGCCTCCTGAGTAGCCGGGACTACAGGCGCATACACTGTGGCTACTTTTTATATTTTTAGTAGAGATGGGGTTTCATCATGTTGGCCAGGCTGGTCTGGAACTCCTGACCAAGTGAAGCTGATGTGTTTGGTATTTTCTTGGAAAAACAGAGGGGCATTAGTATAACTGATTTTGGAAGTGTTTAAAGAAACAGAAGGGAGGGTTGAGACGCCGACCACCCCTGAGAGAGGCTGCATGGTATTATGAGGCGGGGGGGCACCAGGATGGTCAGTTAGCCTCCCAAAATGCTGGGATTACAGGCATGAGACACTGCGCCCTGCTTCTGGCCTCTGACTTCCTGAACCCTAGGCCCCTGTGGGCCCAGGCGGAGCCCGATGGGCCGGGCTACCCAGCTCCCCTTTGCTGTCCCCTCTGCCACCAGATGCCATCCGGCAGAGCAATCAGATGCTGCGGGAGCGCTGTGAGGAGCTTCTGCATTTCCAAGCCAGCCAGAGGGAAGAAAAGGAGTTCCTCATGTGCAAATTCCAGGAGGCCAGGAAACTAGTGGAGAGACTCAGCCTGGAGAAGCTCGACCTGAAGAGGCAGAAGGAGCAGGCCCTGCGGGAGGTGGAGCACCTGAAGAGATGCCAGCAGGTAGCCGGGGCAGGAGCAGGCTCAGAAAACCCAAGGGGATGCCCGTGTTCTACCAGGAACCTGTGGTCGGGTCCCCAAGAGCACCTGGGGCTCGATGCTGTGCTGGGAGGGCTCAGAACTCAGAAAAGCTGTCACATTCCTAGTCGTGGTTTATTATAAGGAAAGGACACAGGTTATGGTCAGCAAAGGCTCAGGGTGCACGGGGCAGAGTTCAGGAGAGACGAGATGTGCGCCTTTGTGGCTCTTCGCCCAGGCAGCTGGGCAGACAGCAGCTATTTCTTTCATCAACGGTGTGGGACAGTACGCACGGAGTCACAACCAGGGAAGCTCACCCCTGCTATGGCAGTTGGGGTTTCCATGGGGGGTGGGTCATGTAGGCACGGGCACCCGGGTGGCCAGCCGTGTGGCCCAAGGCTCCCCCCATAAATCATGTTGTTAGCATCGACCAACCGGCTTCAGCGCCTTTGTATATGGGCTTGGCTGAAGGCAGGATCCTGGAAACGGGAGTCAGGAAGGGGCTGTGCTGCCTTTGAGGGGCAAGGTGGGGAGAAGTGGTGGAGATGAAACTTGCTGGCTGGCACCTGGCACTTGCCACAGGCAGGCTCCACTCCCTTCGGGAAAGGCGTGGATCGTGGGCTGTGCACGCTGTTCCACTCAGAGCTTGGAGCACCGAGCTTAAGGTGCTGATCTACCGTGTGGGAAGTGGCTGAGTTTTCTACAGCTGCCGTGACCAAGCATCACAGACTGTGGGGTCAAAGCCACAGAAACGTGTGGCCTCCGGTTCTGGAGGCCTGGAGGCTGAGATGGCGGTGGCGTCGGCAGGGTGGGCTCGCTGACCCGTGAGGGAGCTGCCGTCCAGGCCTGTCCCCAGAGCCGGGGGCTGCCGGCTGCACCTCTCCAGTGTGCGTCTCCGTCATCCTGTAGCCTTGTCCCCGTGGGCCACTGTGCCTGTCCTCCTCTTTTTACAAGGACACCGGCATTGAAGATACATAAAAGCCGGCCTTATGTTCAAGCTGAGAAAAGAGATTTTCTTCAGAAACGCCTGCTTGTGCGGGGGAGAGCCGAGCTCTGTTCCTGCCCCAGCAGAGGCGGCCTGGCTTTGTGAAGCTGGAATGAGGGAGTCCGGAGGGGGCGAGGGGGCTCCAGTGAAAGACGACAGGGCGGCCAGTGTCCTTGCCACGAGGCCGGCCTTGTGTGGGAGCTGCCGGTTGTTACCCAGCTTGGGATTCTTCCCTCCCTCGGAGACTTGGACACTGGGCCCCGTCCCTCCCGAGGATTCCATTTCCAGGGGGTGGCTGCGGGGCCCTCGGGGAAGACCCTGGGTGGTGGGTGCTACACAGGTGTCTCAAAGGGACAGGGGAAGCCCTGTCTAGTAAGTGTTCTAAGAAAGGGAGGTCAGGTGTTGGCTGGAACAGAGACAGCAATCGCTTTGGACAGCCCTGAGTGTTTCTAGACGGGAGCTCAGTCAGGACGGGCTGGGGTGTCCCAGGGGGCCTGTGAGGTGGTGGCCGGGTGTCTCAGTGCAGGGGTTTGAGTGGAGCGTGCCTGCCGAGGGGTTCTGCACTTCCCAGTGTTGAACACAGTTCACTATCCACTGTTGCTTTGCACAGACTCTCCATCCTGGTGGCCCCGGGTGTGTCTAGGGCCTGTGTGTCCTTTGCTGTGTTTGTGCCTGGCTTCCTTTTTTCCCAAGTCTCAGAGAGCTGAGAGACTCTCCTGGGGCCACAGCTACAAAGCCACTCGGTTTAGTGATCACGGCCTGTGGACAATCTCAAGGCACCTTTGTACTTCTTCGTCTCTTTGGGGATCTCTTTCTGCCCCATCTGTGTGTCACCCTGCGGCACAGGGTGAAGGTGGGAAGCTGGGGAGGGTTGGGGGCCCTTGGGCTCATGAGGCAGGCCTCAGCTGCTTGTGGGCTGCCCTGGGGCTTGCAGGTGGCAGGAGTGGGCAGCTGGGGAGAACGCAGTGCTGACAGGAAGTGGCTTTTTCTCCTGCAGCAGATGGCTGAGGACAAGGCCTCTGTGAAAGCCCAGGTGACGTCGTTGCTCGGGGAGCTCCAGGAAAGCCAGAGTCGCTTGGAGGCTGCCACTAAGGAATGCCAGGCTCTGGAGGGTCGGTGAGTGGTGGGGAGCCATCTCTGGAGGCCCCTTCCAGAGTTTCAGAAAGCACGAGGTAGGTTTAGGGGCCTCCAGGGTGCTCCTTGATGAGGATAAACAGGGCAGGCTGCATAAACACTTCAGGGCAGGCGTTGGGAGAGGTCTGGGCCAGGCATCCAGGACCTGGGTCCCAGCCAGCTCTCCATACTCTCAGACCCTTTGATGGAGTTTGGATTATTTCCTTAAGAGGCATTTTGAGGGCTCCAAGCCCACACCCACAGTTTCTAGTTCTCTGGAAGGATTTCTAGGACCGGTGCACAGTCACCCTCGTGGCCGAGGTTGATGACAGGGAAAAGGGCACAGGGCAGGAGCTGCAGGTGGATTTGGAGAAACTGTGTCCCAGGCTCCTCCCAACTTGTGAGGCGCACAGTAAGAAGTGCCTCCCACATGGGCCAAGTTCCTGCCCAGGGTTGCCCACTAGAGACTCAGCATCCTGGGTGTTTACTGGGGGTGGGTCCTGTCAGCATTGTCTGCCAGGCAGGTACCTAAATCTCTGACTCCCAGCAGCAGAGTGGGTGCTCATGGCAATGATGTGTCTACAAACAGCCCAGGTGCAGGGACCTTGGGCCTGCTGGTTACTCTCTTTTGAAAAGGGGTCTTGGTTCTTCAAAGTGGGACCATTGGGTCAAAGGTCAGGGAGGTTTTCGTGGTTCTTACTCGGCCCTGCTTCTACCGTCCAGACAGATGAATCAGCTGCCACAGGGCCCCAGCCATCCCGGCACAGTAGGTGGTCAGAGCACACTTGGGGCAACCAGCAAGGCAAAGGGGAGGCGAGCTTGACTTGGGCTCTGATGGGCAGAGGGAGCCCAGGCAGGGTGTGGCGGCAGAGTGCGGGCAGGCACAGAGCGGAGAGAGCCAGGCAGCCAGACCTGTCAGGCGGAGTTGGGGTGACTGGAAGAGGGCTATGTCTACTGTGGCCAGAGGCCACCCAGGGTCTGCACAGAAGCACCCACCATCGTCCTGCAGTGGAGGCCGTGGAAGGGCTCGGAGCCGTGGGATGAGGCCAGAGCGTGGAAACTGCAGGTTAAGGGAACTGAGCCTCCACGCAGCGCATCTGGGATGCCAGCAGAGCTCCAGGCAGCAGCAGGGATGGGGCCGAGGCCTGGTCTGCATTGAGTTCAGTGCTTGTACACCCCGGTGGGCTGTGTCTCACTTGTAGAACGGTCTCTCCTGACCCTCTCCACAGAGACTGCTTTTGCTGGGGCCTCCAGCAGCCCCCCATTGGAGTTCCGTGGGCAGTTCTGAGGGCTCCTGTCACCTGGCCCGGGCACTGCGGGTGTCCTCGTGTCTGGTGACAGTGTCTTCACCCTGCTGCCTTGCATTGGCTTATAGTCACAGGGTGTTCGGAGCAGACGCCTTCTGCCGATGCCCTGCGTGTAGCCGCTCCTCTCCCCCGTTCATCCTCCCTGAGTCTGCTCTTTCCCTGTGCCAGGGCTCGGGCGGCCAGTGAGCAGGTGCGGCAGCTAGAGAGCGAGCGTGAGGCGCTGCAGCAGCAGCACAGTGTGCAGGTGGACCAGCTGCGCATGCAGGGCCAGAGTGTGGAGGCTGCACTTCGCATGGAGCGACAGGCCGCCTCGGAGGAGAAGTGAGTCATGGGGGCAGGGCCGCATCACAGGGTCTTTGGTTCTACACTTGTTCTCAGCCAAAAGGCCAAGAAGCGGTGGGTCTATGGTCCTTTCTGCCTTCTGGGGAGTCCTTCATATTCTGTCTGTGGCTGTGGGCCCATTCTGTCACTTAGCTTTGCTAACAGTAGAGGCGACCATGATGACAACCAGTTTGTCTTTGATACAATCATGCCATCTGCTATCCAGACCACGTTTCACTGTGTGTCCACACATGGCCTTTTTTGTACTTCTTTTCTTAGCCACCAGGTCATTAGGGGACTTGTCCTTTCAAACCCCCTCCAGGCTGGGTGCTGTGGCTCATGCTTGTAATCCCAGCACTTTGGAAGGCCAAGGTAGGTGGATCACTTAAGCCTAGGAGTTCAAGACCAGCCTTGGCAACAGAAAGACAACAAAAATACCCCCAATGTCCCCTTCCTACCAGCATCCAACCTGTGGCCTCAGGTTCCTGTCCTTGGCGTGCCTTTTCAGTCCCCTTTAATTAGAACAGTTACCCGGCCTTTCTGAGTTGTTTGTGAAGTTCACAGTTTTGAAGAGTGCAGGGTAGTTCAGTTGTATTGTTGTTACTGTTATATTATTACTACTATTATTTTCAAGAGAGGGTCTTGCTCTATCGTCCAGGCTGGAGTGCAGGAGCATTATCTCGGCTTACTGTGGGCTTACCTAGTGCCTCGTGGGCTCAAGCAATCTTCCCACCTCAGCCTCCGAAGTAGCTGGGACTGCAGGCGCAGGCTGCCACACCCGGCTAACTTTTGTATTTTTGGTAGACTTGGAGTTTTGCCATGTTGCCCAGGCTGGTCTCAAACTCTTGAGCTCAAGCCAACCTCCTGCCTTGGCTTCTCAAAGTATGGGAATTATATCTGGCCATGATTTTATTATAAATATTTAAACATGTTAGCTTTAAGGAAAATGATATTAACTTCCTGGTGACTGGACCAGCAAAGCCTGCCTCAGAGCCAACAGCTTCAGGAATCCTCACCCAGCCTTGGAAGACCCCACTCCAGGCCTGGGATGCACAGGAGGGACAGGCGGGTAGAGGTGGAAGCAGGCGGAACTGTGGCAGGACTGGCCTGAGGTGGTTTCTCCAGCGCATGCCACTTTTCCTCAGGCGGAAGCTGGCTCAGTTGCAGGTGGCCTATCACCAGCTCTTCCAAGAATACGACAACCACATCAAGAGCAGTGTGGTGAGCAGCGAGCGGAAGCGAGTGAGTGCGGCCGCCGGGGCTCTAGGGCTAGCCCTGCCTCTTCCTCTCCCCACATCCCTGAACCTTGAGAGTGGGCATTTGGTAGGGATCCTTGACTTGCCCTAGACCTTTGTCAGGCTGCAGCTGTGACAGCTCAGGGAAGCTGTAGGGAGATGGCGACCCTGGGATGTTGCTCTCAGGAATGTTGGCAGGCCACCATAATGGGGGGCTGGGGCAGAGCCTCAGGATGCGTCCTCTATGGGGCTGGGGATATCTTATCTCTGTGGATATTCCCTCTTGCCAGCCATCAGCATCTGCGCTCCTGGCTCAGTTTCCCCCAAGCCAAGGTAAGCCCGGCAACGTTTCCACCCCAATGTTGGCTAGGAGCCTTTTCCTAGTTTGTCCTCCTCGGACCTAAGCTGGGTGCAGTTTGCTAGTGATCCCATTTTAGCAGGACACTGTCAAAGCTTGAAGCAAGGTCACATGAGGAAGAGTTAGTGACACAAGTGGCCACATAATCTCTGGAGGGAAGGGTTGGCAGTGTGTGTCTGTGTGTGTGGGGGGGCTGGCGATGCCGGTGTGGGATGAGCGCACCTCTGACCAGGTGCAGAGTGGAAAGGGCGAGGGCTCTCAGTTCAGCCGTGCATGCAGCAGGCACGGGCCAGCTCGCTGTGCATGGGCATGGCCCATGTCCTGTGAAGGGTGGGAGGAGGGCTGTGCAGCTGGGGATTCTGGGAAGGGAATGTCCGCCCAGCTGGGAGGTTGTGCCAGGTGACCTCAGTGTGGCCTCTTTGGTCCTGAAGAAAACCTCAGCATCTGCTCTGTCCTTTTGGGCCGCAAGAGGATGCGGTCTTCTCCCTATTCATGCTGAGATCCTGCAGCGGGCCCTAAAATCAAGCGGCTGGCATCGCCCAGCTTGGTCAGCCAGGGCCACTGTTTTGTCCTTCTCAGTTCCCTGCCAGTTCCGCCCTCGGCCAACGAGGGTCCGTCAGCTCCCCTTGCCTGTCTTTAGGGAATGCAGCTGGAAGATCTCAAGCAGCAGCTCCAGCAGGCTGAGGAGGCCCTGGTGGCCAAACAGGAGCTGATCGATAAGCTGAAGGAGGAGGCCGAGCAGCACAAGATGGTGATGGAGACGGTTCCGGTGCTGAAGGCGCAGGTCAGGGCTCTCCTCTCTGGCCCGCCCTCCTGCTGGGACCTGCTGTGTCTCTTTGGTGTCTTTCTGTGTGTGTGTGTTTTCTTTTTGAGATGGATTTTTGCTCTTGTTGCTTAGGCCAGAGTGCAATGGCAGGATCTCAGCTCACTGCAATCACCGCCTCCTGGGTTGAAACCATCCTCTTGCCTCAGCCTCCCAAGTAGCTGGGATTACAGGCGCTCTCCACCAGCCCCGGCTAATTTTTGTATTTTTAGTAGAGACCGGGTTTCACGATTTTGGCCTGGCCGCTCTCAATCTCTTGACTTTGTGATCCACCCACTCCAGCCTCCCAAAGTGCTGAGATGACAAGCATGAGCCACCATGCCTGGCCTGTTTGGCGTCATTTTGTGGTGGCCTTTCGTAAGCTTCTCAGCCACTTGTGCTGCTCCTTGACCTCTCAGTGCACTTGGTGTCACTTGCAGACATATCTGTTTCCTTTGTGCCTGTCACAGTGCTCAGTGGGTGGCTGGCTTGTGGTGGGCACATCGCTCTCTCTTGGATTTGCCAGGCGGACATCTACAAGGCGGACTTCCAGGCTGAAAGGCAGGCCCGGGAGAAGCTGGCTGAGAAGAAGGAGCTGTTGCAGGAGCAGCTGGAGCAGCTGCAGAGGGAGTACAGCAAATTGAAGGCCAGCTGTCAGGAGTCGGCCAGGTGGGCCTCTGAGAGTCTGCCCCTGTGAGCAGTGGGTGCAACACTAGGGGGTTGCCAGTGGTGACTGCAGGAGATGGATGGCTTCTGGCGTTCTGGGTTAGGACTCACTGCGGCCCCTCTCCTCTCACCTGAGCTTCCAAGAGCTTCTCTGACACTAGTCCAGCCATGGAGCTTTACAGAAGCATGTGCCTTGACTGGACGGTTTCTGTTTTCAAAGGATTGAGGACATGAGGAAGCGGCATGTAGAGGTCTCTCCGACCCCCTTGCCCCCTGCACCCGGTGAGTGAGCAAGCATTGGGCCTGCGGGAGGAGGGGGAGGTGGGTGGGGAGGGCGGGCGCTGTGCTGCAGGAGGTCACAGCTGGACCTTCCTGTCGCTCTCCGGAGTCTTGACAGCGGGAGCTCGCACTGGTCACCCCATCGGTAGCCCAGCCCCTGACCTGAGGCTAAGGGAGGCCTGCAGGCCTGTCTCACAGTCCCTCCAAGTCTCCGTCCTCTCCATCCTCCCCTCGCTTCAGACTCTTCTCTTTTCCCAGCCCACCACTCCTTTCTCCTGGCTCAGCCCAACCAGAGGAGGAGCCCCCCTGAGGAGCCACCTGACTTCTGCTGTCCCAAGTGCCAGTATCAGGCCCCTGATATGGACACCCTGCAGATACACGTCATGGAGTGCATTGAGTAGAGCCGGCCAGCGCAAGGACACTGCCTGCCGAGGACATGCCCGGGAACATGCTGTCTGTGATTTCTTCTGCCTGCCTAGCCCAGGATGAAGGGCTCGGTGACCACAAGTGGGGTGCTGCCTGGAGCCCCAGGAGCCTGCTGCGGTGCTTTAGGCTTCAGTTCTGGGTCTACTGGTCCCCTCTTGTAGGGCAGCTGCGGTCCCGAGCAGGCCTGATGCACTGCTCTTCTTGTTGCCTTCTGTCTGCTTCAACCACTTGCCTTGGGCTAATCCCTCCCTCTTCATCCACTTCCCACTGGGGAAGTCAAGAATGGCGGCCAGGTGCTCTCAGGGAGAACTGCTTCCCCGCTTCCCTGGGCAGAGCTGGGTGGCAACTCTTCCTCCTACTGGCCACTGACCCACGCACTGCTGTGCTCTGGGAGTGCTGCCCTCTTACAGTGTACACGGCTGCTGTCCTTTTGGACCGCATGCTATTCCATTTTGCAGTGAGACCGATGTGTATTTAACTAGTCACTCTTGATGGACATTTGGGTTGTTTCCAGTCTTTTTGTTACCACAAATAATGGCACAGTAAAAATCCTTTTGCATTAGTTGAGCATATCTTTGGGGTAGATTCTGAGAAGTGACACCACTGAGCATGGGTGATGGGTTAGGCGGTACCTGAACATGAACACAGTGGCTTGCGCCTGTAATTTCAATACTTTGGGAGGTCAAGGCGGCAGATCACCTCGGTCTCACAAAGTCCTGTGATTACAGGTATGAGTCGCCACATTTGGCAAGGCTGGTCTCTGCAGGCATGGAGAGAGTCGGTTTCAAGCCTGTGTCTTAGCCACTGCTGGTAGCCTGCAGTCCTTGGGGTCCCTGGGCTTATAGAGCCATCACCCCAGTCTCTGCCTCTGTCATCACACAGTCTCTTTGTCTGTGTCTTCCCTTCTTTCTCTCTCCCTCGTTGGAGCTTGGTTTCCCAACTCTCCCCATCCCTATTTCCCTAGCCTTGCCAAGGAGGGGGTGGGAAAGCCCATTTGGGGTTTTGTCATTCACTAGGCATGCAGTTCTCTGTTAAGAGTGAGCTTAAGCATTGTTCCTGAGGAGTAAGGACCTTTTTTAGTTCTGCTTCTGAATGGGCTGCTCATACTGTTTTTTTTTTTTTTGAAACAGAGTTTTGATTTTCTCACCCAGACTGGAGTACAGTGGTGGGATCTTGGCTCACTGCAACCTCCACCTCCTGGGTTCAAGTGATTCTGCTGCCACAGCCTCCTGAGTAGCTGGCATTACAGGCACCTGCCACCACGCCAATCTAATTTTTGTATTTTTAGTAGAGACGGGAGTTTACCATGTTGGCCAGGCTGGTCTTGAACTCCTGACCTCAGGTGATCCACCTGCCTTGGCCTCCCAAAGTGCTGAGATTACAGGCATGAGCCACCATGCTGGGCCAATATTTGTATTTTTAGTAGAGATGGGTGTTTCACCATGTTGGCCAGGCTGGTCTCACTCCTGACTTCAGGTGATCTGCCCTCCTTGGCCTCCCAAAGTGCTGGGATTACAGGCGTGAGCCACTATGCCCCACTGGGCTGCTCATATCTTTTATCCATTTTACTTTTGTTGCTTTTCGAAACTCTCTGTCCTTGACCAGGATTAGCTTTGACTTTGTTACTAGTGTTTCTTTGTTTCTTGTTTTGAGACAAGGGCTCTCTCTGTCACCCAGGTGGGAGGACAGTGGCACAATCACAGCTCACTGCTGTGATCTGGCCTCAGCCTCGTGAGTAGCTGGGATCATAGGTGTGGGCGTCACAGCCCACTAAACTACTAGTGTTTCTTGGCCTTGAAGTTGATTTTCTGTGGTCACATTTATCCATTTGTGTTTCCTTTTGCTGCTTCGAGTTTAGAGTCATGGTGACCACCTGTGGTCTGTTGGAAGGTGCTTCACACAGGAACACTTTTTCTAACACTGAAGCATGCTTTTATCTTCACTAAGAGTATTGTTGCCCAGTTATGAAGAACAGACGAGTCTACTTGTTTTACAAGATTCTGGAAATTTCCTAGGATGTCAGAGCCCTGGGCATGAACCCTGCAATTCTAGCAAAGGAAACGAAGTTGGAAGTTGACTCCCCAGCACCCGGGCCTGCCTTCCTGCTGTCCCCCAAGCAGCCCTGGTTGCGAACGGGATGTTGTGAATCCACCCCAGGCTTCCTCACAGGGCTTCCTGCTATTTGAGTGTGAGGCTGGCTAGAATTGGAATATCAGGCCTTCTAAAAATTAGCCTGGCCTGAGGGCTTTCTCAGCATCTGCAAGGGCAAGGGGAGCGACTTTTCCCCTTCTTTAAGCCAGGTATCCATCAGATTGTGGTTGGGAAAATGTTAAAGGTACGGATAGCTTCTCTGCTCACAGTTGCTACATTTAAATTCTAATCATGCAATTTTTTCTACAAGAGCATTTACCTTCTTTGGAGGGAGGGTGTATGAGCTGACTGTGCTGCTGGAATGAAGCAATGCAGACTTGGGCTTGAAACAACAGAAACTCCTTCACAGTGCTGGAAGCTAGACAAGGCTGGCTTTTTCCTTTCTTTTTTGAAGACACAATCTTGGTCTGTCACCCAAGCTGGAGCACATCTGTGCCATCTCAGCTCACTGTAACTTCTGCCTGCAGGGTTCAAGCGATTCTTTTGCCTAAGCGCCCCCGCCCCCCCAGTAGCTGGGATTACAGGTGCATGCCACCATGCCCAGCTAATTTTTGTACTTTTAGTAGAGACAGGGTTTTGGTATGTTGGACAGGCTGGTCTTGAACTCCTGACCTCAAGCGATCCTCCCATCTTGGTCTCACAAAGTCATGTGATTATAGGCGTAAGCCACCGCGTCCGTTGGGCAAGGCTGGTCTCTGCAGGTGCTGAGAGAATCAGTTTCAAGCCTGTGTCTTAGCCTCTGCTGGTAGCCTGCAGTCCTTGGGGTCCCTGAGCTTCTAGAGCTATTACCCCAGTCTCTGCCTCTGTCATCACACAGTCTCTTTCTCTTCGTCTGTGTCTTCCCTTCTGTCTCTTATAAAGGACACCAGTCATTGGACATAGGGCCCAGCTGGATAATCCAGGATAATCTTATGTTGGCATTCATTACATCTGCGCAGACCCTTTTCCTGAAGAAGGTCACACCCACAAGATATGCACATATGTTTTCAGGGCCGCCATACAACCTAGTATAGGGATGTCTTCCAGAGCACACAGATGAGGGCAAATGCAGCAGCAGTGCCCAGGAGCCTGAAAAACAGTCCTGCTTGGGCCCCCTGGACCAACTGAGTCCGAACCTGGGGGTGGGACCAGGTGTTGGTCTAGACCCGCTGCCCTGCCTGGAGGTGGGGCTGCCTCGTTCCTCCTGTCACACAGCATAGGGTTGACTCTGCACCAGACACCAAAGATTTAAAACCGTTTGTCCAGCCATAAGCATGGTATTCCAGGTTGTTCCTTTCTGGCTTTACTTAGGTTGAGCTTCCAGAACAACTGGTCAGATTACTCTTGGGAGGGAACTAGCCACCTGCCCTTTTGGCTGCAGTTCATTGATCCACAAGCCAGAAGCCTGTCCCTGCCAGAGCTTGTGGCGTTCTCTGGTGTTGCTGTGCGCATGAGCGGTGCAGGTGACCAGTAAGCACAGTTCAAAAGCATTTTGCCCTCACCAGTAACTAAAACAACACCAACTTCAAGAGCAAGCAAACAGTGATATGAAAATAGCAACTGATGAAGTCCTAGGTGAGCGCTCTGCTGGCAAGGTGCAGGGCCTGGGCCTTGCAGTGCTGCCCCTTCCGAGAGGGCCATTTGCTGGGATGGAGCAAGCCTGTAGGCAGCGTCCTCAGCCCTGGTGCATAACCCTTAGCGGTAGTCAGCTATTCATGATGACTCTGGCATTGGGGAGGCACCCACTTTATTATCTGTAGCCACCAAGGGCTGGGGTGAAGGAAGCGGTTGCCCAGCACAGCTGGCATTTTGAACATCCCATGGGCAACATGCCCCATAGCATGTTTGTGTGAACAGGTCAAGTGACTGTTCCCCAGTAGAGAAGTTGCAGCTATGACTGCGTGGATGTGAGTAGCTGGGTGGCCGGCCAGTAGTGAGAAGTGTCCCTTGCCTGTTAATGTGTTTTCTAAATGCCTACTGTGTGGGTGGCTTTGATACATAAATACATCATCCCACACAGTCACTTGTGTGTTAACGTAGTTCTGTTTTCTTCTGTGCCAGTGGCTGGGAAGAGCTCACTGTTGACACAGCGGCTCAGCAAGGCACAGGGCAGGGCCACTCCCGCTATTCCATGGGGCCGGGGCTTCCTGTGACTCCTGGGGCTGCCGTGACCAAGCACCACAGACTGTGGGGTCAAAGCCACAGAAACGTGTGGCCTCCGGTTCTGGAGGCCTGGAGGCTGAGATGGCGGTGGCGTCGGCAGGGTGGGCTCGCTGACCCGTGAGGGAGCTGCCGTCCAGGCCTGTCCCCAGCGCCGGGGGCTGCCGGCTGCACCTCTCCAGTGTGCGTCTCTGTCATCCTGTAGCCTTGTCCCCGTGGGCCACTGTGCCTGTCCTCCTCTTTTTACAAGGACACCGGCATTGAAGATACATAAAAGCCAGCCTTATGTTCAAGCTGAGAAAAGAGATTTTCTTCAGAAACGCCTGCTTGTGCGGGGGAGAGCCGAGCTCTGTTCCTGCCCCAGCAGAGGCGGCCTGGCTTTGTGAAGCTGGAATGAGGGAGTCCGGAGGGGGCGAGGGGGCTCCAGTGAAAGACGACAGGGCGGCCAGTGTCCTTGCCACGAGGCCGGCCTTGTGTGGGAGCTGCCGGTTGTTACCCAGCTTGGGATTCTTCCCTCCCTCGGAGACTTGGACACTGGGCCCCGTCCCTCCCGAGGATTCCATTTCCAGGGGGTGGCTGCGGGGCCCTCGGGGAAGACCCTGGGTGGTGGGTGCTGCACAGGTGTCTCAAAGGGACAGGGGAAGCCTTGTCTAGTAAGTGTTCTAAGAAAGGGAGGTCAGGTGTTGGCTGGAACAGAGACAGCAATCGCTTTGGACAGCCCTGAGTGTTTCTAGACGGGAGCTCAGTCAGGACGGGCTGGGGTGTCCCAGGGGGCCTGTGAGGTGGTGGCCGGGTGTCTCAGTGCAGGGCTTTGAGTGGAGCGTGCCTGCCAAGGGGTTCTGCACTTCCCAGCAGCACCATTTTCTTTTTTTCCTTCCTTCCTTCCTCTTTCTTTTTTTCTTTCTCTCTTTCTTTCCTTTTTCTTCTCTCCTTCCTTCCTTCCTTCCTTCCTTCCTTCCTTCCTTCCTTCCTTCCTTCCTTCCTTCCTTTTTCTTTCTCTTTCCTTCCTTCCTTCCTCTTTCTTTCTTTCTTTCTTTCTCTCTCTCTTTCTCTCTTTTTTCTTTTCTTTTGAGACGGAATCTCCCTCTTTACCCAGACTGGAGTGCAGTGGCGTGACCTCAGCTCACCGCAACCTCTGCCTCCGGGGTTCAAGCAATTCTCCTGCCTCAGCCTCTGGAGCAGCTGGGACTACCAGCTGTGCCACCGCACCTGGCCAATTTTTAGTAGAGGTGGGGTTTCACCATCTTAGCGAGGCTGGTCTCAATCTCCTGATCTTGTGATCCACCTGCCTCGGCCTCCCAAAGTGCTAGGATTAGACGGGCACAATGGCTCAAGCCTGTAATCCCAGCACTTTGGGAGGCCGAGGCGGGTGGATCACGAGGTCAAGAGATCGAGACCATCCCGGTCAACATGGTGAAACCCTGTCTCTACTAAAAATACAAAAAGTTAGCTGGGCATGGTGGCGTGTGCCTGTAGTCCCAGCTACTCAGGAGGCTGAGGCAGGAGAATTGGCTGAACCCAGGAGGCGGAGGTTGCGGTGAGCCGAGATCGCGCCATTGCACTCCAGCCTGGGTAACAAGAGCAAAACTCCGTCTCAAAAAAAAAAAAAAAAAAAAAAGGGCTAGGGTTACAGGCGGGAGCCACCGAGCCCGGCCAGCACCGTCCGTCATTTTCTCCTCCTTGGACTCCTTGGTTCTCCTCCCAATCCCCGGCAGCTGCTTTGCAGGCTCCTTGCTGGTTCCTGTGTCTCCGAGCTGAGTCCCGAATTCTCTTCCTCTCCTTGCTCAGCCACTCCCCCTTTGTGACCTTGTCCATCTTCAAGGCCTTGATGCTGATGAGAGATGTGTGTCTTCCAGTCCTGATTTGCTCCTTCATGAAAACAAGCACAGCAGCAGGTCCAAGCCACAACTGGAGTTTGAGCCCCTACCCTCTGCCAGCTCTGCCCTTTCCCTCATCCCCAGTTGCTGAAGCCAAGATTGATTCCTATTCCTTTCACGATCCTTCACCTTTTGCCAAAACTATCATGGTGGCTTAACACTGGAGACATCGGGCTCCCTGGGATCCACTCTGCGCATGGCAGCCGATGTCATCTGGCAAACCTTTGCTGAAATCCTCTTCTGTCCTTGGGTTGTCCTGGAAACATGAACTCCATCTGCAGCCTGGCTCGCAGAGCCCACGTGCCACTGGGACACCATGTCATATCTCTCTCCTAATGGCCCTTCCTAGCACACACGGCACTTGACCCTGTGGTCTCCTCATCTTTGTGTGGCTGATTTCTTTTTCTCATTCAGCTTTCAGTTGAAATCTTAAACGGCTCTTGGTTTATCACCTTCTTCACCTTAAAGTGCTCATCTTAAGTTACACTGCTCTGCTTTAACTCTGTGCTTGGCAGTTCCAATGACCTAATTTATCCTGCATTTTCTCTCTCCTTCCACCAGAGGGAGAGCAGGAACCTCCTCCAGCTCCGTCAGGCAACATTTTTGGCACCAGTGACAAATTTTCCACAGATGGGGGTGGGGTCCGGGGGTGGGGTAATGGTTTGGGGATGAAACCGGTCTACTTCAGATCATCAGCCTAGATTCCTCACACACGCAGTTCACAATAGGGTCCGAACCCCTGTGAGAATCTAAGGCCACCACTGACTGGACAGTAGGCAGAGCTCAGGAGGTCGCACGAGCTTTGGGGAGCAGCTGTACGTACAGATGAAGCTTCACTCACTTGCCCACCTCTCACCTGCTCTGTAGCCCAGTTCTTAACAGGTCACGGACCAGGCTCAGGACCCTGCCCTAGAACACATTCCTTGGTGGCCTGAGCTTGTCCTGAAGCTCCATCAGGGTTCTTCCGTCAATCTTTTTGTAGACCATTCCCTGTCACCATAAGTGGTGCTTGGTAGAAGTGACGGCATTAATGGGATAGAGATAACACCCAATGCCTATTGTAGGAGCATGGTGAGTAACTTGGGGGGACTTCTTCTTGTCTTTTTTTTTTTTTTTTCAGAGATGGGGGTCTTGTCGTGTTGCCCAAACTGGTTTCAAACTGCTGGGCTCAAGCAATCCTCCTGCCTCTGCCTCCGTAAGTTTTGGGATTACAGGTGTGAGCCTCTGTGCCCAGAATGGAGGAAGTTCATCTTTTTCTTTTTTTTGAGATCGAGTCTCACTGTGTTGCCAGGCTGGAGTGCTGTGGCACTATCTCAGCTCTCTACAACCTCCGCCTCCCAGGTTCAAGCCATTCTCCTGCCTCAGCCTCCTCAGTTGCTCGGACTGTAGGTGCCCACCACCATGCCTGGCTAATTTTTGTGTTTTTAGTAGAGTCGGGGTTTCACCATGTTGTCCAGGCTGGTGTCAAACTCCTGACCTTGAGAAATCCACCTGCCTTAGTCTCTGAAAGTACTGGGATTACAGGCATGAGCCACTGTGCCCAGCATGGGGGGACTTCTTATAAGCATTTTAATTTACATATTAATTTGTGATTTGGATGGATAGATCATGTTGGCCTTATAATGTATAAGCAGGAGCACAGATTCTGGGGTCTTGGGGACAAGTCCCACTCTGCCCCTTGCTTAATCTCTCTGAGCCTTAGTTTCCTCATCTCTACAAAGGGCAGAAATGCCCTTCGTCTGCAGCAGAGTTACAAGAAAAAAATTGTGGAACCAATTCTAGCTTACACCATGCCCCAAACTGGATTTTCCATTTGACTATAATTCCTGCCAATAAGGGTTCAAAACGTTGTGAAAGGAAAGTCGGTTGGTGGTTGCCCGGGGCCGGAGGAGTGGGGAGGAAATGGAGACAGGGTTTCCTTCTGCGGTGATAAGAATGTCTTGAAACTGGTCACGGTGACAGTTGCACATACCTACGAATACACTAAAAACCACCGAACTGTACACTTTAGACATGTGAATTGTGTGGCATGTGTATTTTTAAAATGTCTAAGAGACCTGTGTGCCTCCTGTAAGCTCCCATGAAAATGCAAATTGAACACACAGAAGAAAATAAACATTGAACATTTACACCCTCTCCTAAAGCTGTGTTCGACGGGTGATATTTCCTCCCTCCTTCCCTCTCTCCCTCCCTCCCTCCCTCCCTTCTTTCCTTCCTTCTGTTTTTAACAGTAGAGACAGGGTCTCACTGTGTTGCCCAGGCTGGACTCGAACTCCTGGAATCAAGCAATCTTTCCACCTTGGCCTCCCAAAACGCTGATGTTATAGGCTTGAGAACTGGCGGGGAGAATGGGCGACTGACTGCCTTGTGAAGTGGAGTGACCCTGCTCTGTCCTTTCCTCAGAGACCCAGGGTTGGTACCAACCAGAAGACTAGCAGCTGCTCTTCTACGGGGCCCAGGCTGCTTTCTGTATAGTCATTGAGAGGTGAACCCTGAAACAGAGAGTGTGTCAGCAGGCGGCGCGCAGCTGATGGATGTCATTGTACCCTTGGAGGAACAAAACTCAACGGGCACTGAGTCAGGAAGCTGGGAGATGCAGGGACTTGGTCAGTCATGGAGCCTGTCCCTTATTGTGCTTGTCTCATCCAGATATTCTTTCTCCATTTCCTGGCACCCTGGGAGTGCTTCTTCCTCCCAACCGTAGCCTAGACCATGATGCAGCTATCTGCCAGCCATTGTGCTGTTTAGTCCTCATGGGCCTCACGTCCATCTGCCTGCTGGCCTTGGCCAATGCATTCACCTACACCATCCTCAAAACTCTACCCAAGTTCTGCAGGCCTCACCTCATCACCCACTCCTGCAACCTCTGCCCTGCTCGGACTCTCTTGCTCCAGCACAACGTACCAATGAGCTCACCCTGTTCTTCAGTTTCCTGGTGGCTCTTGCACCCTGAGTCCTGGTTGTGGTCTCCTATGGGCATGTTGTGACTGCTGGTGGGGATTCGTTCCACCCAGGGCTGAGGAAAGGCCTTTTCTAGCTGTGATGCCCACCTCACTGTGACCTGTCTTCTCCGCCTCACTTCAGTCCCCGGCTACATCCTTCCCAACCCTGCATACTCTCAATGCCATGTGTGGTCCTCACTCGTGCTCTACCCCTTTTTCTACAGCATGTGGATCAAGGACATGAAGAGGGCTTTGTGCAGGCCTTGGGGAAAGAAAGGGTTTAGTAGGCACTAGTCACATGACATGAAGGCGGGCCTTCTCCACGATGAGGCTGCCATTGGGCCTGATGTCTTACTGGGGGGTGGGCGAGGGATCCAGTCACACAGGAGTTTGAAACTTATTGTAGAAGACCCATTCCAACAAACGTCAAATATTTTTGTTGCATTTTTAGTTGTAAATCATACATCTTTGCTGTCTGTTTCTAGCTTATGAAAGCAGAACATGGTCGTTGGATAATTTGTGCAATTACAGAGACTTATAGAATGACACACAGAAAATTACTTCTGTACAGAAAATTCTATGAGCAAAGATAAAATGAAGCAATGTGGAGCAAAAGTACTTCCAATTATGATAAATATTTGGCATCTTGAACATGGAAAGAGTACTCTCCAGTCAATAACTAAAATGTGACTATTCCAACTATTAAAAAACAAATGGAAAGGATATGAATGGATGGTTCTTAAAAGAGGAGATCCCACGGGCCAGATGTCACATGAATTGAAGTTAAACAACATAAGGGATCAATGTGTCCCCTCCAAATTTATATGCAGAAGCCCTCACCCTCAACGTGCATGGATTTGGAGACAGCGCCTCTAAGGCCACTGAAGTTGAATGAGGTCACAGGAGCAGGCCGCTGGTCCTATAGCACTGAAGCCTCTATAAGAAAAGGAAGAGGGCCTTGGATCTCAGTCCCTCAAAGTCCTAACAGAACAATTCATGGTCGCTCCCAGGTGCTGGAAGGTGGGATCGGCAGGGCTTTGGCAGTATTTGAAAAGTCCTGCTGTGTTTCTAGACCCTGCCGTCCACATACAAGTAACGGCTTGAGCACCTGGCGCTTCCTTCCTCACTTCCCACTAAATGTGCCTGTGCTGCAGCTCACCCCCACCCAGGAGCTACGGGTAAAGCCACAGAAACAGGGTGAGCAAGGCAATTCTCTGCTGCACCTCTCCACTTGCACCCCGTTCCTCTACATCCACATCAAACATCTTCCGAAGCCTCTTGAGGGTCGTTTCTCAGAATACGTGCCCTGAGCCCAGCTGGGGTCATTCTCATCTGGCTCCCTGTGGTGTCCTAGTGTTTATGGCACCCTCTCAGTCCTTGGCCTGACTCACAGCCATGGGCTGAGTTCCTTGGTGTGGGGAAATTTGAGGATCTGAAGTTTTTTCTGAGGAAGACAATTATGTGCATCCATCATCTCCTTAAATGCAGGAGGCCTCGATGTTCTGTCTATGGGAGTGGCAGGCAGAGGAATTGTTGATGTTTTTGACAATTAAGAGCTCAGTGTGTGTTCTAAGAACTATGCTCCTCACCCTGCAAGAGTCTTTTTAGACTGTGGGAGAGTGACTTCTTTTCCTTGGGCTGACTCTGGGCCGGCTAGGGTAGCTAGGTTAGGTCTTCTAAGATATCACTGCCTTGTTTCTTCCCTCCATACTGGTAATTTGAGGGAGAATGTCAGACAGAATAGAAGCTTTGGAGCCAGAAACACCTGTCTCTGTTTAATATCTTGCCAGGTTTCTGATAAGTAATGCAATTTTCATGTTTGTCACTAGGAATGAAATTTTGTTTATTGCATGAACTTCCCTAACATTGATCTTGACACCAAGAGGGTGTTCAACAAAGGGTGGCCTGTGTTTTCCTTTCATGATCTAAAGAAGACCACTCCCTGTAAAACCAGCTGCTTGGTACCCGATGTTAAGGAAAATGTGCAGTGGTGTCCTGGATGCAGGATAGCCCACCTCTTCCCAACTCAGACTGAGCAACCCTGGCTGGTGCTGTCATGCTGCTGGACTTGTGATCTGGCAAAGGGGAGGAGGAGTAGGATGGGGGTCCTGGTGGATACATAGAAGGGTGCCGCCTCTCGGTCACCCTCTCGGGACTCGTGGCAGGCTCTGGCCCCTCCTCACTCCCCTCTGTTCCATCCTGTACTTTCCACACTGCTGCCTACAGGGTCTTATTGCTGAGATGAATCCCACTCTCCTTGTGGACAATCTTGAAACAATCGTGACCGAAGAGCTCCTTTTCAAGCTATTCCACCAGGCTGGGCTATTCATAAAGGTGAAAATTCCAAAAGATAAGGATGGTAAACCAAAGCAATTGCATCTATAAATTTCACGCATGAAGTATCTGCTCATCTTAGTGGAATCAAACTCTATGGAAGGCCTATCCAACTTCAATTTAGACAGGAAGTAGTCATGCCTCGCACGATATCAGTTTACCATGCCCCCAACCTTGTGTTGCTAATTCAAGCCCTGCCCCCACATCTCCCGGTGGTGGGTATGAAAGGACAGTGGGTAACAGGGGTCTATCAGCACGGATACTTCAGAGATCTTTCCTCTTCTCCAGAAAATTTTCAGAGACAAGCAGTGATGAACAGTGATTTCAGAAAAATGCCATATTTGCTTCTCCACCTCAGCAGCGTCAGTTCAATCACATAATCATACTTTGAACCAGTCTTCCAGCTCGAAGTGGTGCCAAGATGCACCCTCATCACAGTGCAGAGTCAGATGGAATTCTCATCCCTACCTAGCAAGCAGTTCGACATTATAGCCACGAACAGCGTCACACTGATCATGGATCTGACCATCATTAACAGAGAACGCAGAGATGATTTCTTCTATGATGATTGGAACCACAATGGCTGGATCATGACTGTGATAACAGAAGAGACAGTCATAGCAACGGAAAATGGCTCTCACCTCGACACTAACAAGTGTTAAAAGGACATTGTTTTTATAGGATTATTTTAGGCCCTTTGTCTAAGTTGTCACATTTCTTTATAAACTTTTGTAAATGTATAGCTACAATTTAATACAAAAATAAAAAGAATTGTGGTTTTATTACACGATTAATGCCTTTCACCCCTGGGTTTTATGCAGAGGAAGGGTATTATGCGAAACAATGTGCCACAACTCCTAATGCTTTTAGACACTTTAGGAGGGATTGGATTCTATAGATTGGTTGTATGATAAAGCAGATACATATTTTTAAATTGTACTTTAGGTTCTGGGGTACATGTGCAGATCACGCAGGGATTGCATAGGTACACACATGGCAATGTGGTTTGCTGCCTCCATCCCCTCATCACCTATATCTGGCATTTCTCCCCATGTTATCCCTCCCCGACATCCCCACCCCCACACTGTCCCTCCCTTGGCCTCCCCACAACAGATCCCAGTGTGTGATGCTCCCCTCCCTGTGTCCATGTGTTCTCATTGTTCAACATCTGCCTATGAGCGAGAACATGCAATGTTTGATTTTCTGTTCTTGTGTCAGTTTGCTGAGAATGATGGTTTCCAGATTCATCCATGTCCCTACAAAGGACACAGACTCATCATTTTTTATGGCTGCATAGCATTCCATGGTGTATATGAGCCACATTTTCCTTGTCCAGTCTATCGTTGATGGCCATTTGGGTTGGTTCCAGGTCTTTGCTATTGTAAACAGTGCCGCTATGAACATACGTGTGCATGTGTTTTTGTAATAGAATGATTTATAGTCCTTTAGATATATACCTAGTAATGGGGTTGCTGGGTCACATGGAATTTCTATTTCTAGGTCCTAGAGGAAGCGCCACACTGTCTTCCACAATGGTTGAACTAATTTACACTCCTACCAACAGTGTAAAAGTGTTCCTATTTCTCCACATCCTCTCCAGCATCTGTTGTCTCCAGATTTTTTAATGATCGCCATTCTTTTTTTTTTTTTTGTAGAAAGAGATTTATTTATTGACAGAGAGAGAAACAGGAGGAGAGAGAAAGAAACACTAATTCTCACACCGAGTGAGAGAAAGAAAAGATGGAATCCAGGAGAGGAAAGCAGCTTCCACACTGAGTGGAAGGGAATAGAGAGAGAGAGAGATGGAGTTTAGGAGGGGAAGACAGGCTTCCACAAGAGAGTGTGGAAGGGGACTCCAGAGGGGAAATCTAGGATAGAGAAAAAACAGCTTCCATGAGAGCATTCGTGGAAGGGGATCCAAACATGCAGTCCCTAATGATCACCATTCTAACTGGCTTGAGGTGGTATCTCAGTGTGGTTTTGATTTGCATTTCTCTCTCTCTTTTTTTTTTTTTTTAAAGATGGGGTTTCTCCATGATGGCCAGGCTGGTCTTGAACTCCTGACCTCAGGTGATCCACCCTCTCGGCCTCCCAAAGTGCTAGGATTACAGGTGTGAGCCACTGCGCCTGGCCTTCATTTGCATTTCTCTAATGACCAGTGATGATGAGCATTTTTTCACATGTTTGTTGGCCTCATATATGTCTTCTTTTGAAAAGTGTCTGTTCATATCCTTCACCCACTTTTGAATGGGTTTGTTGGTTTTTTTCTTGTAAGTCTGTTTTAGTTCTTTGTAGATTCTGGATATCAGCTCTTTGTGAGATGGGTAGATTGCAAAATACTTTTCCCATTCTGTTGGTTGCCGGTTCACTCTAATGATTGTTTCTTTTGCTGTACAAAAGCTGTGGAGTTTGATTAGGTCCCATTTGTCTATTTTGGCTTTTGTTGCCTGGTGTTTTAGTCATGAGGTCCTTGCCTATGCCTATGTCCTGAATGGTTTTGCCTAGCTTTTCTCCTAGGGTTTTTACGGTGTTAGGTCTTATGTTTAAGTCTTTAATCCATCTGGAGTTAATTTTAGTGTAAGGTGTCAGGAAGGGGTCCAGTTTCTGCTTTCTGCACATGGCTAGCCAGTTTTCCCAACACCATTTGTTAAACAGGGAATACTTTCCCCATTGCTTGTTTATGTCAGGTTTGTCAAAGATCAGATGGTTGTAGATGTGTGGCGTTGCCTCCAGGGTAAAGCAGATATTTTAATTACCATTTCTCTTTTTGCATTGCAAAAAATTTCTTGTTTGTGAATCAGATTTTGCTGTATGTAGTAGAAAGCATCCCAGCTGGCTGTCTGAAATGGCTATTGGTACACTTTTTTGAAAAGAAGATTCATGAAGACTGTAAGTGCTGCCTCTTTCAGTCAAATTGTAAAAATTCTAACAGTTTCAACATGGTCAGGAGGTGTGTGCCAAGACAGGATTTTTTTTATTGCATTTTAGGTTTTGGGGTACATGTGAAGAACAGGCAAGATAGTTGCATAGGTACACACGTGGCAGTGTGATTTGCTGCCTTCCTCCCCTTCACCTATATCTGGCATTTCTACCCACGCTATCTCTCCCCAACTCCCCACCCCCCACTGTCCCTCCCCTATGTCCCCCCAACAGACCCCAGTGTGTGATGCTCCCCTCCCTGTGTCCATGTGTTCTCATTGTTCAACACCGACCTATGAGTGAGAACATGCGGTGTTTGATTTTCTGTTCTTGTGTCAGTTTGCTGAGAATGATGGTTTCCAGGTTCATCCATGTCCCTACAAAGGACACGAACTTATCGTTTTTGATGGCTGCATAGTGTTCCATGGTGTATGTGTGCCACATTTTCCCTGTCCAGTCTATCATTGATGGGCATTTGGGTTGGTTCCAGGTCTTTGCTATTGTAAACTGTGCTGCAATGAACATATGTGTGCATGTGTCTTTATAGTAGAACGATTTATAATCCTTTGGATATATACCCAGTAATGGGCTTGCTGGGTCAAATGGAATTTCTATTTCTAGGTCCTCGAGGAATCGCCACACCGTCTTCCACAATGGTTGAACTAATTTACACTCCCACCAGCAGTGTAGAAGTGTTCCTATTTCTCCACATCCTCTCCAGCATCTGTTGTCTCCAGATTTTGTAATGATTGCCATTCTGACTGGCATGAGATGGTATCTCAATGTGGTTTTGATTTTCATTTCTCTAACAACCAGTGATGATGAGCATTTTTTCATATATTTGTTGGCCTCATGTATGTCTTCTTTTGTAAAGTGTCTGTTCATATCCTTTGCCCACTTTTGAATGGGCTTGTTTGTTTTTTTCTTGTAAATCTGTTTTAGTTCTTTGTAGATTCTGGATATCAGCCCTCTGTCAGATGGGTAGACTGGAAAAATTTTTTCCCATTCTGTTGGTTGCCAATTCACTCTAATGACTGTTTCTTTTGCCGTGCAGAAGCTGTGGAGTTTGATTAAGTCCCATTTGTCTATTTTGGCTTTTGTTGCCAATGCTTTTGGTGTTTTGGTCATGAAGTCCTTGCCTACTCCTATGTCCTGAATGGTTTTGCCTAGATTTTCTTCTAGGGTTTTTATGGTGTTAGGTCTTATGTTTAAGTCTTTAATCCATCTGGAGTTAATTTTAGTGTAAGGTGTCAGGAAGGGGTCCAGTTTCTGCTTTCTGCACATGGCTAGCCGGTTTTCTCAACACCATTTATTAAACAGGGAATCCTTTCCCCATTGCTTGTTTTTGTCAGGTTTGTCAAAGATTGGATGGTTGTAGATATGTTTTGTTGCATCCGAGGCCTCTTTTCTGTTTCATTGGTCTATATCTCTGTTTTGGTACCAGTGCCATGCTGTTTCGATTACTGTAGCCTTATAGTATAGTTTGAAGTCAAGTAGTGTGATGCCTCCTGCTGTGTTCTTTTTGCTTAGAATTGACTTGGCTATGCGGGCTCTCTTTTGGTTCCATATGAAGTTTAAGGTGGTTTTTTCCAGTTCTGTGAAGAAGG
This sequence comes from Callithrix jacchus, assembly GCF_049354715.1. Classification (NCBI taxonomy): domain Eukaryota; kingdom Metazoa; phylum Chordata; class Mammalia; order Primates; family Cebidae; genus Callithrix; species Callithrix jacchus. Next base: position 150,372,442 of record NC_133524.1, read on the forward strand.
TCATTGGTAGCTTGATGGGGATAGCATTGAATCTGTAATTACTTTTGGCAGTATGGCCATTTTCACAATATCAATTCTTCCTAACCATGAACATGGAATGTTTCTCCATCTGTTTGTGTCCTCTCTTATTTCGTTGAGCAGTGGTTTCTAGCTCTCCTTGAAGAGGTCCCTTACGTTCCTTGTGAGTTGTATTCCTAGGTATTTTATTCTCTTTGTAGCAATTGTGAATGGCAGTTCGTTCTTGATTTGGTTCTCTTTAAGTGTGTTATTGGTGTATAGGAATGCTTGTGATTTCTGCACATTGATTTTGTATCCTGAGACTATGCTGAAGCTGCTTTCTAGTTTAAGAAAATTTTGGGCTGAGACAATGCGGTCTTCTAGATATAGTATCATGTCCTCTGCAAATAGAGACAATTTGACTTCCTCCTTTCCTCATCGAATACCTTTTATTTCTTCTTCTTGCCTGATTGCTCTGGCTAGAACTTCCAGTACTATATTGAATAGGAGTGGTGAGAGAGGGCATCCTTGTCTAGTGCCAGATTTCAAAGGGAATGCTTCCAGTTTTTGCCATTCAGTATGATATTGGCTGTGGGTTTGTCATAAATAGCTTTTATTACTTTGAGATACGTTCCATCGATACCGAGTTTATTGAGGGTTTTTAGCATAAAGGGCTGTTGAATTTTGTCAAATGCCTTCTCTGCGTCAATTGAGATAATCATGTGGTTTTTGTTTTTGGTTCTGTTTATGTGGTGAATTACGTTGATAGACTTGCATATGTTGAACCAGCCTTGCATCCCCGGGATGAATCCTACTTGATCATGGTGGATAAGCTTTTTTTTTTTTTTTTTTGGTTGGCACCAGTTTTATTTCAGGAAGCAGGTCTGGAAGACCTGGGTCTGTCCAGTGGAGTCCTGGTTCTCACTTGGCCTTCGGGTTGCGGAACTTCGTCCAGCAAATATAGCCTTGTCCCCAAGAGCCTCCTCGATCCTCATGAGTTGGTTGTATTTGGCCAGACGCTCCGAGCGACAGGGGGCGCCAGTCTTGATCTGTCCTGTGCAGAGTCCCACCACAAGGTCAGCAATGAATGTGTCCTCAGTCTCCCCAGAGCGGTGGCTCACCATCACTCCCCAGACGTTAGACTGAGCAAGTTTGCACGCCTGGATCGATTCAGTCACCGAGCCAATCTAGTTGACCTTCAGCAGAAGACAGTTGCAAGCCTTCTTCTCAACGGCCTGGGCAATCCTCTTGGGGTTGGTGACCGTCAGGTCATCCCCCACAATCTGGATGTTCACTCCCGAGAGGAACGAGGTCCAAGTGGCCCAGTCATCCTGGTCAAAGGGTTCCTCGATGGAGACCACAGGGTAGTTCTTGATGAAGCTCTTACACAGCTCTCCAAGCTTCTCCCCAGTGATGTGCAGTACGGGATCATCAGGTGACTTGAAGTCAAGACTGTACTTCCCATTGCGATAGAACTCAGACACTGCCACATCCATGCCAATCACCACCTTGTCTGGATAACCAGCTGCCTGGATGGCTGTCTTCAGCAGCTCTAGGGCCTCACTGTTCTCCAGGATGTTGGGTGCGAAGCCACCTTCATCACCCACATTGGTGGCATCCTTCCCATACTTGGCCTTGATGACCCCCTTGAGGTGGTGGTAGACCTCAGCACCAATGCGCATGGCTTCCTTGAAGGAGCTGGCTCCCACAGGCAGAATCATGAACTCCTGCATGTCCAGCTTGTTTCCAGCATGGGAGCCCCCATTGATCACGTTGAAAACTGGCACTGGGAGTATGAGGTCAGGGTTCCCAGCAAGATCTGCAATGTGGCGGTAAAGGGGGACCCCCTTCTCAGCTGCTCCCACCTTACACACGGCCAAGGACACGCCCAGGATGGCATTGGCCCCAAACTTGGATTTATTCTGGGTCCCATTCAGCTCAATCATAAATTTGTCAACTTTTTCTTGATCCACAACACTTAGTTTCTTTTCCAGCAAAGCAGGGCCTAGAGTCTTGTTGATGTGTTCCACAGCCTTCAGGACTCCTTTCCCCAGATAGCTGGCTTTGTCTCCATCTCTTAGTTCCAGAGCTTCATAGATACCCGTGGAAGCCCCACTGGGCACAGCTGCTCGGAATCGGCCCTTGGCTGTGTGCAGGTCCACCTCCACTGTGGGGTTGCCCCTGGAGTCCAGGATTTCCTGAGCAAAGATTTTCTGCATGGCCATGGCTGGGATGTCTTTGCTGGAGAGCTGGATGAAGCTCCGAGTCTACGTGGCAGCTGGGACAGTTAGTGGATAAGTTTTTTGATGTGCTGTTGTAATCAGTTTGCCAGTATTTTATTGAAGATTTTTGCATCTATGTTCATCATGGATATTGGCCTGAAGTTTTCTTTTCTTGTTGAGTCTCTGCCGGGTTTTGGTATCAGGATGATGTTGGTCTCATAAAATGATTTGGGAAGGATTCCCTCTTTTTGGATTATTTGGAATAGTTTCAGAAGGAATGGTATCAGCTCTTCTTTGTGTGTCTGGTAGAATTCGGCTGTGAACCCGTCTGGACATGGGATTTTTTTCTGTGGTAGGCTCTTAATTGCTGCCTCGACTTCAGACCTTGTTATTGGTCTATTCAGGGTATCGGCTTCTTCCTGGTTTAGGCTTGGGAGGACATAAGTGTCCAGGAATTTATCCATTTCTTCCAGGTTTACTAGTTTATGTGCATAGAGTTGTTTGTAATATTCTCTGATGATGGTTTGAATTTCTGTGGAATCTGTGGTGATTTCCCCTTTATCATTTTTTATTGTGTCTATTTGATTATTCTCTCTTTTCTTTTTTATTAGTCTGGCTAGTGGCCTATTTTGTTGATCTTTTCGAAAAACCAGCTCCTGGATGTATTGATTTTTTGAAGGGTTTTTTTTTGTATCTCTATCTCCTTCAGTTCTGCTCTGATCTTTGTTACTTCTTGTCTTCTGCTAGGTTTTGGGTTGTTTTGATCTTGCTCCTCTAGCTCTTTCAATTTTGATGATAGGGTATCAATTTTAGATCTCTCCTTGCTTCTCATGTGGGCATTTATTGCTATGTATCGTCCTCTAGAGACTGCTTTACATATGTCCCAGAGATTCTGGTATGTTGTGTCTTCGTTCTCGTTGGTTTTGAAGAACATCTTTATTTCTGCCTTCATTTCATTGTTTTTCCTGTCAACATTCAAGAGCCAATTGCTCAGTTTCCATGAAGCTGTGCGGTTCTGAATTAGTTTCTGAATTCTGAGTTCTAACTTGATTGCATTGTGGTCTGAGAGACTGTGTTATGATTTTTGTTCTTTTGCTGAGGAGTGATTTACTTCCAATTATGTGGTCAATTTTAGAGTAGGTGTGATGTGGTGCTGAGAAGAATGTATATTCTGTGGATTTGGGGTGGAGAGTTCTGTAAATGTCTATCAGGTTCGCTTGGTCCTGGTCTGAGTTCAAGTCCTGGATATTCTTGTTAATTTTCTGTCTGGTTGATCTATCTAATATTGACAATGGGGTGTTAAAGTCTCCCACTATTATTGTGTGGGAGTCTAAGTCTCTTTGTAAGGCATTAAGAACTTGCCTTATATATCTGGGTGCTCCTATATTGGGTGCGTATATATTTAGGATCATTAGTTCTTCTTGTTGCATCGATCCTTTTACCATTATGTAATGTCCTTCTTTGTCTCTTTTCATCTTTGTTGGTTTAAAGTCTATTTTTTGCTCTCCATTTGCTTGGTAAATCTTCTTCCATCCCTTTATTTTGAGCCTTCGTGTATCCTTGCATGTGAGATGGGTTTCCTGGATACAGCACACTGATGGGTTTTGGATTTTTATCCAATTTGCCAGTCTGTGTCTTTTGATTGGGCCATTTAGCCCATTTACCTTTGGGGTCAATATTGTTATGTGTGAATTTGATACTGCCATTTTGATGCTAGCTGGCTGTTTTGCTCATTAGTTGATGCAGATTCTTCATTGTGTTGATGCTCTTTACCATTTGGTATGTTTTTCGAGTGGCTGGTACTGGTTGTTCCTTTCTATGTGTAGTGCCTCTTTCAGAAGCTCTTGTAAAGCAGGCCTGGTGATGATGAAATCTCTGAGTGCTTGCTTGTTCTCAAAGGATTTTATTTTTCCTTCCCTTATGAAGCTTAGTTTGGCTGGATATGCAATTCTGGGTTGAAAGTCCTTTTCTTTAAGGATGTTGAATATTGGCCCCCACTCTCTTCTGGCTTGTAGGGTTTCTGCGGGGAGATCTGCTGTGAGTCTGATGGGCTTTCCTTTGTGGGTGACCCGACCTTTCTCTCTGGCTGCCCTTAGCATTTTCTCCTTCATTTCAACCCTGGTGAATCTGATGATTATGTGCCTTGGGGTTGCTCTTTTTGAGGAATATCTTTGTGGTGTATTTCCTGGACCTGAGTGTTGGCCTGCCTTGCTAGATTGGGGAAGTTTTACTGGATAATATCCTGAAGAGTATTTTCCAGCTTGGATTCATTCTCTTCGTCACTTTCAGGTACACCTATCAAATGTAGGTTAGGTCTCCTCACATAGTCCCACATTTCTTGGAGACTTTGTTCATTCCTTTTTACACTTTTTTCTCATTTTATTTCATTGAGTTGATCTTCGACCTCTGATAGCCTTTCTTCTGCTTGGTCAATTTGTCTGTTGAAACTCGTGTATGCTTCGTGAAGTTCTCGTGTTGTGTTTTTCAGCTCCATTAATTCACTTATATTCCTCTCTAAGTTGTCTATTCTCATTAGCATTTTGTCAAATCTTGTTTCAACGTTCTTAGTTTCTTTGCATTGGGTTAGAACATGTTCTTTTAACTCACGGATGTTTCTTATTACCCACCTTCTGAAGCCTGATTCTGTCAATTCATCACACTCATTCTCCATCCAACCTTGTTCCCTTGCTGGTGAGGAGTTGTGATCCCTTGTAAGAGGAGAGGCGTTCTGGTTTTGGGTGTTTTCATCCTTTTTGAACTGGTTTCTTCCCATCTTTGTGGATTTATCCACCTGTCGTCTTTGTAGACTTTCAGATTGGGTCTCTGAGTGGACGTCCAGTTTGTTGATGATGAAGTTATTTCTGTTTCATAGTTTTCCTTCTAACAGTCTGGCCCCTCTGCTATAGGACTGCTGAGGTCCACTCCAGGCCCTGCTTGCCTGGGGATCACCTGCAGCAGCTGCAGAACAGTAAGGGTTGCTACCAGTTTCTTCTTCTGCTGTCTTTGTCCCAGAAGGATACCAGCCAAATGTCTGTCTGAGCTCTCCTTTATGAGGTGACTCTTTGGATATATGGGGGTCAGGGAGCTGCTTGAGGAGACAGTCTGTCCTTTATAGGAGCTCAAGTGCTGAGCTGTGAGCTTCGTTGTTCATTCAGAGCTGCTGGGCAGGTGCATTTAAGTCTGTTGCAGCAGAACTCATAACCCCCTTTTCTATTCCCCAAGTGCTCTTTCCCAGGGAGTTAGGGCTTTATTTATGAGCTTCTGTTGTGCCGGCGCCTTTTTTTTCAGGGCTGCCCTGCCCAGCGATGAGGCAGCCTACTCACTGTCTGCCTGCAGAGGCTTTGCTGAGCTGCTGTGGGTTCCGCCCAGCTGCTGTGTGAACTTCCCTGTGGTCCTGTTTATACGGGTGTAGTTAGAACTCCCTCGGCAATGGTGGCCCACCTCTGTAATGGCGGACTCTCTCTGTAATGGTGGGTTGCCTTGGCAACAGCGGGCTGCCTCAGCAATGTTGGACTTCCTCTGCAATGGCAGACTTCCTTCGTAGTGGTGGAGTGCCTCGGTAATGGTGGACACCCCTCCCCCACAGAGCTGGACCTTTCCGGGTTCAGCTGTGCTTGCTGTGAAACTCTCAACCCAGAGCATTTCCAATTGCTTTTTTTTGTGGAGGTGGGACCAGCCAAGCCTGATCAGCTGACTCCCTGCCTCAGAGCCTTTTTTTTTAGTTGAATGGTCGACTCTCTCCCAGGTGTTCCAGTTCCTGTTGAAAAGTTGCCAGGATCTGTGTGATTTCCCTTGTGGTGACCCACTGTGCTGGCTGAAACAGCAGTGCTGAGATTTATGGTGCTTTTTTGCCTGGGAATCTCCAGGCCTGGCTCCCTGTTTCAGTCCTCTTTTTTATAAGTTGAATGGGCGACTCTGCCTTCCTGGAGCTCCAATCGACAGCTAAAACGGCGCCAGACCCATGTATTTTTTACAGAGAACCACCGTGCCAGGTGCTGGGTGAAACAGCCACTCCAGCCAAAACAGCTGCATTGGTGACCCTTGGGGCTCCTCCGCTGGGGAATCTCCTGGTCTGTGGGCACTAAAAATCTGTCTGGAAATGTGGTGTCCACTCACCCTCCATGCTTTCACTGGGAGCTACAATCCTGAGCTGCTCCTAATCGGCCATCTTGGATCAGAAAGACAGGTTTAATGGAGATTGTATAGGCTGCTTTTTCGTTTGAACCATTGGAAAACTTTAGTCTTCACATTTTCTGATTTGAAAATGTTGGAATCTTCTTTAGCAAAACTTTTACATATTAAGATACTGTATCCCTTTCTTTGCAGAATTGTTTGTAAGGATTCATCTGTTGAAAACCAGAGATCCTTTTGCATACCACAGCACTTGTACTCTGTTGTTTTTTAATATATAGAAAATAGTTTAGAAACAAAATAGGAGTGATAGTGAATCAAGAGTAACAACATAGGCTTACAAATTTATATAACACAATACATATGATACTTACTTGACAAGCTAAGGCTTTGACCCTGTCTCAAACGTGAATCACTTGGAGGGAGAACACAGCCGACTGCTGTCTGCCTGAACATGTTTGGCAAGTTCCGACTTGGGGAGAAAGGCTAGTGGGTCACTGTCCCAGGAAGCATGGGGCTGCTGGTCACCAGGGCGGGGAAAGAGAGAAGTGTGAACACAACCCTTGCACACGAGGACAGAAAAGAGCAGGTCAGACCCCACTCCCAATTCAGTCCCTCCCTTTTGCCTGTCCACTAAGGCTTCTCTCCAGCCCAAGAGAAAGTGGCAGGTGGCCCAGAGGAGCCCTAGGTCCTACCTTGCTCCTTCTGCTACCAGCCCAGCACCTGTTGATGCTGAAGCTGGTGTGTACAATACCCCTCACAAGCCTTCATCTTCAGCTACACCAGAACCGGCATCATTTAGCATCAGGAAGATACACAGTGAGATGGAGATACCACCACATACTTTACCACAGTGAGATACCACCGCATACTTAGTAGAAGAGCCAACATGAGAAAGACTGACTGTGCCAAATGTTGGCAAGTGTCCTGCATGTGGGACCTCTGCACGGGGCTGTGCTCTCAAAAGGACCTCACTCTCGGTCCAATGCTCTGTGAAATTCCTCATCATTTTATACTGAAACTTGCGTTATGTAGTTGAAATCCCTTGGGACAATAGAGCATGTGCAAGAGCAGAGGAGATACGCCAGTGTCAGCACGCAGAGGTGTGTGCCCAGGCCCACAGGTGTCAGGGTCAGTGGGCAGCACATGTGCCATACCTGGGGCAGTCTGGGGTGACATGGGGCCTTGGCAGCTGGCCAGGGTGGGACCTGGGCCCAGAGTTGTGGTGGAAACAGTGGCTGGGACACAAAGGATGTGACACCCTTGAGCCCTTGGCCATCCACTTCTAACTGCCAGTGAGCAGACTCTCCCAAGTTGGGCCAGAGTCACCAAAAGAGATTCACATCCCTCCCTCATGATTCATAAGCCCTCTACTGAAACTAAGGAGGGAGAAGTGACAGATGATGGTGAAGGAGGAGAGGGCAACGCACAGGTTTTGGTCGAGTTGGGCATAAGCCTGGTGGGACATAAGAAGCCTAGGAGGACTGTCATCAAGCTAGGGGAGAGAAGAAAGGGAGAGAGGGGACAGTTGGGAAGAATATCCCAGTGAGGAGTGGGAAGATGGACAGGAGCTCTGGAAGGGGATAATTTGTTCCTGCTGAGGGGCTGGGAGGATAACAGTGATGGATGAGAACAAGAAGACTGCAGAAAGAGGAAATGAGGGAAGGACAGCATCGGGCACAGAAGGGCAGAAGCATAGGGTCCCCAGACCCGGGTCACTATGGCCAGCAGACTGGAGGGCTCCTGCTCGGAGGGTAGCCTGGGCTCCCCAATAGAGTAAAGTGAGACCACAGAATCTTGTGGGTAACACCTCACATGGGCACCAAGGAAGGACAGCTGCGCAAATGCCAAGCACAGTTAGTGCCTGAAGAATATCTTAGTTCATAGTGTTATTATTCAGCTATTTCCTTTATCTAATCCTTTATATATAATCATGTATTAGTTTATAGTTGGAATAATTAGTGCTTGAAGTATAACTCACTGCTTACACATATCTAGCTTATATAATCATACTTAGTACTTATATCTAACATACTTAGTTCCATGTAATCTTTCTAGCTCTGTAAATGTTTTCTTTTAATTATTTATAGTCATATAAATATTGTAGTCTATATAATCATATGTATATTCTATATAATCACATAGGTGTTGCCATCGGAGCTGTACTGACACATTTAGTGCTGATTTATAGAATCCTTCCATAGAACCATACAGTAGTTTGTAGTAGGAGGAATGCCTAGAGCAGTCACAGAACAGAAGCAGTACATGGGAAACAGCCAGACCAGGACGAGAACCCAAGACCCAGGCGGTGGCGTCCCTGCCTGAAAGGGCAAATGCTGTGTGGCAGGCTTGAAGCAGGAGCCGCTTCTCCTGATCAAGGAGTTGTGGTACCTTGCATCCAGTTCCTGTGGAAAGTAGGCCTCAGGCCTGAGATCCTGGAAGTAACTGAGGGAGAAGAACCCCTCTGGTGTGGCCAGTCACCGCGGCTGTACACCCTGTCAGTCTTTTCTCGATTCTGTGCTAGCTCAAATCATCCTCCCATAAATATCTTAAGAGAAGAGCACAGGTCTGTCAGCTCCCACTGCAATGGCTTACAGTATCCTTCTATTAGAAACCCTTTGAAGTCTCCAGCCCCCAGATAAGAAGTGTTGCGTATGACACCTGTTGCACACAGCCCACCTCCTTGCCTCGGTGACCTAATGGGGGTGGACCCCTTTTCTGTACACTACTCTCTACTACTGCCCACGGCACAGCCCCCCATTGCGCATGGCCCACCTCTCTGCCCAGGTGACCTAACAGGGTGGCATTCTCACTTATGACTCACATGATTACGTATGCCTTATCACTAAGCCTTTAGATGACCTCACAACCCTTCCCCCTACCTGTATTTAATAAATACAGACGTTTCTGGACATTCGGGGCCTCGCCTGTCTCCACTCACAGGTGGCGTGCCCCCCCGAGTCCAGCTGTTCTTCTCCAGTTCCTCTGTGTCCTCTTTACTTTTCAGATCCTGCACCTCAGCACAGCTGTAGGGGACACCCCAGGACCCCATAGGGCTGTGGCCCTACAGAATCTGAGAAATACTTCAATTAAAGACTGCAATGAATAGGGGATGAAAGCCATGCTAAACCTGAGGAAAGAGAGGAAGCATCAGCAGGGTGGCAGCACAGGGGGTCAGCGTTGCCATAGCTGCTCGACTCTAACGGTGCCAGCTGCTTCTGCATATGGATACGCTATGTTCAACCTGTCAGAGACTAGAGCCAGGCCAAGACCTTGGGAAAGGGGATGGAATGTCCACCACTCACTTGAAAGGATCTGCAACTTCTCAGTGAGGCACTGCGTGGCCACCGAAGCAGGGAGAGGCACAACTAGGCACTCCAGGCACAGGGAGACAGACGCCTTCCCCTCAACCACTGGACCGGCCCAACCTGGCAATGTGAACACCCCATTCATATGTGGTGGTGTCCAGCTCCAGGAATGACCCACCCATCTGTCATCCCAGTTACAGGGCATATGGGGTTAGCCAATCTGCTTAGCTAATCTGTCTGTCCATCCACCCCTCCATCCATGCATCCATCCACCTTTATGTAGAAATAGATGGTCTGAAGCACGTATACACTGTACCAGTGAGTCCCAGAGATCTCATTTTAGCACGTTTGGAGACACTTCACTTGCTTTCTCTAACTGCCACTTAGCGGGGAGTGTCTATATTTTAATAGGCTCTGAGATTCTGATGTGCAGCACTGCTCATACATGGTGACCTTATTTAGTACTCAATAAAGATACCCACCTACTATGTACTCATAAAAATAAAAAGTCAAAATTAAAATCAACAAATAGATTATATAGGTTGGATGGGTGGATGGGTCCGACCTGCCAGAGTCTCCCTCCCACGGGAATGGTGGTCCCTGAGTGCCACCTCATGTTCTGCACTAGTATACCCTGGTCGTCTCCTCTCCCAGCCTACTAAGTTGATCCTTGATGTTGTCAATTTCTTTCTGCAGCAGAGGACACTAGCCCTCTGGGCGGCAAGGTCTGAGATAGGTCTCTCCTTTCACCCAGCATGCTGTCGCATGCTCAAGGCATCAAGGCGTGGCCCCACAAGTTACTCTCTGGAGACCAGCTTCCCCATTCTTATTTCTCAGGGCATAGAAAAGGGGATTTAGCATTGGGGTCACTGTAGATGGCTCCCTAAAAGCCATTCGAGCCTTCTAGGACTAACCTGCAAGTGACTAACCTCCCTTGCACCAGGAAGATGGGATGTAACATCTTGGTGGGGGCTGGCTGACTGCCATGTCTATGCTCCCAGCCACTGTGCCATTTCTCCAGTTATGCATCCCCATTTGTGCATTTGCCATCTACTTAAATACCAACGTCGAGCTCGTTATTTTGCCCCATTTCTTCTGGAGTCAATGCCATTTTCGATTTAGCCATCTCCACCAGTGTCCCTGTGTCATCCATCAACTAGCTCTGTAAATGTTTTCATTTAGTTGAACAGGCATTTACAGACACATACTGTGGAGCAGGCAGTGGGAAGACTCTTCCTTTGCAATACCCCATATAGCCATCCCTTCCCTTCTCTGTTTGGAAGTTTTGGGGACACTCATTACCTCACTATTAGCAACCTCCTGCAGAGTCCCTGCCCTCAAGTTCACAGACTGATGGGAGGAACAGAGAAGAACACACAATTAATTCTTATGTGATATGTCATATGTTGGGGTAGGCTCAAGGTCCTACAAAGAGCACCCAAGAAGGGTGCCTAACCAGTTCTGATCAGGGACAAGGTGCCATCTCTGCTGACACACAAAGAATGAGTAGGAACTAGCCAGTCAAGGAGTGGAGGAGGGGAGAGAGGTGACACAAAGGTGAATGCTCCAGTTCCAGCTCACCATCTTTGGGGTAAGAATCTGACCATTCCAATATAGGATAAGGAGGGTGAGGCAGAGGGAAGCAGCAGACAGGAAAGGACTTGATCAGCTCATGAGTGGCTCATGAGCTATCATAGACAGATATGTGTGGTTAGACCAGGGGCTCTCCAAGTAGGGCCTGTGAACCAACAGCCTTGCTTCCTCTGGGACTTGTTAAAGACCTGTGACATGGTTTGTCACCCAAATCTCACCTTCATTATAATCCCCATAATCCCCATGTGTCAAGGGTGGGACCAGGTGGAGATAATTGAACCATGGGGTAACTGAATCATGCTCTTCTCATGATAATGAGTGAGTCTCACCAGATCTGACGGTTTTCATAAGTGTCGGGTATTTCCCCTGCTCACACTCATTCTGTCTCCTGCTGCCCCGTGAAGAGATACCTTCCGCCGTGATTGTAGGTTTCCTGAGGTCTCCCCAGTCATGCAGAACTGCGAGTCACTTCAACTTCTTTTCGTTATAAATTACCCAGTCTCGGGTATTTCTTCACAGCAGGGTGAGAACAGACAAATACAGTATGGATCCTCAGGTCTCATCCCAGACCTACTGAGTCAGAGACTCTGAGACTGGAGGCCAGAAATCTGTTTGAACAAGCCCTGCAGCTGGTGCCATTCCTCTAATGGTTGAGAACCACTGGATGGAATAGAACTTAATTATTCCCTGGTGGTTTTCAGTTTGCATCTGAAAGCAGGAAGGAGAGAAGAAACAGACACAGATGGCTATTCGGATGCTTTGTAACGGTGGGGTTCGCCCTCCCAAAGAATTTTGTAAAACCATATGCACACACACACACACACACACACCCTACATCTTAAAACTAGCTTCTGGAATTTTTCCTGTTTCATCATTTGCAAAGATATGATTTCTGGCTTGCTGTAAATCTTCACTGCTGAAAACTATTCGTGCCTGGCTATTCCTTGGAGAGACCTTGTTTGGCGCACTTGGCACTGGCTTTGAAGAGTAGGCACTGAAGACCACGCAACCTCGCCAAGGCCGTTGATGGGGCTTTGCTTCCTGGTGAGCTCCCGTTGAAAGGCTCCCACCATGTTCTAGAGCACAGGATGGGCTCATCATTCTGGAAAGTGGTGTCTTCCCATTGGAATCAGAGCCAACTGTGACCTCAGGCAGATGTGCTTGAGTGAGTGGACTGACCCTTCTCTTCTGGAGACTATGGAGACAGTGCAGTAGGAACGGAGCACGTGGATAGAGCTGCGTATTTCTTCTTTCCGAGGGGTGTGGGCTAAATGTCACTATTTTTCCATAACTATCAACATTTCCTAACTTGTTGGCTCCCAGATTCTGAGGTCCAGCTGGGGCAGACACGAGAGACAGCTCTCTAGGCACAACATTGCCAAAGATGCCAGAGGTCACGGCTGTGCCAAGAAAGTCACATGAATTCAAGCGACCCTGCAGACCTCCACTGTCGACCCATGGCTGATGATTCAGGGCTGCAGTGAAGCCAGGATAGGTAACGTGAAGTCTAGTCCTCTTGCCAGGGACAGACGGAGGCCAAGACGCAGCTGGCACATGTTCAGCTAGACTCATACTCTAGGAATGGCTCACAGAATGACCCAGTAAAATAGTGCAGACTTTTCAGCCTGCAGTTGGGCTGACTTGGGGGTTAACTCTGCTGACCTGATTAAGCCGAGAGTCTTAGGAAATACGGAAGGACCTTGGCTAGAGAGCCTCGAGGGAATCACTTAGGGGTGTCTGCCAACCCTATTGCTGAAGTTGTGAGTGCCTTCCATGGGCAGCTATGATTGTTAACTGTGGTCCTTGGTGGAGAAAACAGAGTGACTCTTTGAGCCAACGAATAACAACAAATAAGTCCATGTTGCAACCTGACAGCCCAACAGATGGAATTTCTGCACTCCTTGTCCGACACGGAAGATGACCGTGGGTGTTCACGGTTCCTTTCAGGAACTGGTGACTCTCCTGTCAAAACATAAGCATTATGGGATGGACTGCTATCATTTTCCCAGTGCTTATTCCATGCCAGGTCTGTGCTGGCTGCTATGAGGAAGGCTGACACTTGGAGCGGATGTCAAGAATTCAGCATCAGAATTAAGTCAGCTGAGGATGCTTAAATTTAGAATTAATCTGCTTAGAAGGAAAACTGAGGGCAAGACTCGACTGAGGGATGGACTTGAGCTGGAGCCAGACAGATGGCCAGAGGTCAAGCTCAACTCCACCCCTTCTTGGATGTGTGATTGATTTAGAGTGAGGTAGGATACTCAGCCTCTCTCTCTCGCTCTCTCTCTCTCTCAGCTTTAGATGTTTCCTCTTTCATGTGGAGCGAATAATAGCAGCTAGCTAACTTCATCGTGTAGAGGAATAATGGAGAGAACATATGGATACCTTGTTCATAAGTGCAGGCATCCATTCAGAAAAGAAGTGCAACACTCTCACACTCCCACTAGTGAGGTCTCGCCTCGTGGCTCTCAGGGCGTCTACACTGGAGCACAACGGTCCTGTATCAACACACAGAGCATCGGCAGCCTCGGCCAGTACAGCTACTTTGTCTCTTTCAGTGCAGAAGTGGAAATGGGCCTGAGATAGCTCCAGCACATCTCTCAGGGAAGCTGAATGTACTCAGGTAGAATAAGTCCTGGGAAACAGGAATTACAAAATTAAGAGTCCAGACACAGATGATTTTATTCCACATGGAAATATAGCAATACAATAAAATAGAAATTTACATTTGAGAAATGATGAAGGCAACATTGAATAAATGGCATTTTGGAGAACTGCTCTCCATTTTGAAACCCCCACACCCCCCTCATACACCCACCCCCTACACACATACACACACACACACACACACACATACACCCCCCCACATACACACACCCCACCACACACACATACACACACCCCCCACAGCCCCACACATACACACACCCCCCACACACCCCCACACACCCCCACACATCCCCCGCACACATACACACCCCCCACACATACACCCCCCACACACATACACCCCCCCCACACACACTCCCACACACATACACACCCCCACACATAAACACACCCCCCACACATACACACCCCCCCCACACACACACTCCCACACACATACACACCCCCACACATAAACACACCCCCCACACATACACACACCCCACACACACCCCCCACACACACCCCTGCACATACACACCCCCCTCACACACACCCCCCACACCCCCACACACATACACACACTCCCACACATAAACACCCCCCCATACCCCCCACACATACACCCCCCACACCCCCCACATACACACACCCCTACACCCACACACACATACACCCCCCACACATACACACACACACCCACACATACACCCCCCCCACACCCATACACATTTTTATGACTTCTTTGTGGTTTCTGAGCGCAAATGAGAAAATGTTCACAGCAATCTGATGAAGTCAATTTTGTTAACAGAGAATTTTAGGACAACTCAACCCAATTTTAGAACTGTACTACACATATGAATAAGGAGCTCAAAGGAAAGGAAATACAAAAGCAAATAATCATATGAAAAGATGCTCAGCTTCACTAATTTTAAAATAATTTTCATTTCCTCATTTTTTTTTTTCTTGAGATAGAGCGTCACTCTGGTGTGACTTCGGCTCATTGCAACCTCCGCCTCTTGGGTTCAAGTGATTCTCCTGCCCCAGACTCCTGAGTAGGTGGGATTACAGGTGCGCCACCACACCTGGCTAAGTTTTGTATTTTTAGTAGAGACGGGGTTTCGTCATGTTGGCCAGGCTGGCCTCCCAAAGTGCTGCGATTGCAGGCATGAGCCACCCCACCCGCCCTCCTTCTTTAGTTTTTTTTTTTTTTTTTAATTTTTATTGGATTTTAGGTTTTGGGGTACATGAGCAGAGCATGCAAGACAGTTGCGTAGGTACACACATGGCAGTGTGCTTTGCTTTTCTTCTCCCCTTCACCCACATTTGGCATTTCTCCCCAGGCTATCCCTCCCCACCTCCTCCTCCCACTGGCCCTCCCCTTTTCCCCCCAATAGACCCCAGTGTTTAGTACTCCCCTTTCTGTGTCCATGTGTTCTCATTTTTCATCACCCACCTATGAGTGAGAATATGCGGTGTTTCATTTTCTGTTCTTGTGTCAGTTTGCTGAGGATGACGTTCTCCAGATTCATCCATGTCCCTACAAACGACACAAACTCATCATTTCTGATTGCTGCATAATATTCCATGGTGTATATGTGCCACATTTTTCCAATCCAGTTTATTATCAATGGGCATTTGGGTTGATTCCAGGTCTTTGCTATTGTTTAGTTTTTAAAGGAAAATTAAAACAATGATTTTTTTTGTCCGTCTGATTGGCAAAAATTTAAATAATTCCCATCAGTTCGGCAAAGATATGAGGCTAGTGACACTGTCATAGGCTGTTGATGGTGGTGTGTACCGGAGGGCAAGTTGGCAGCAATGTAAGATAAGGGGAGGGGAGGGAGGGCCCTGATGGCCAGGGAATCTCCTCTGGCTAAAGCAGAAAGTACTGAAGGAAAAGAAAGGACAGGCAGGCGTGCTAGACATCTTGTCCTGTGTTTTAATTGAAGACTTTCCTGGGGTCTCACCCTGTGCGCTGCAGAGAGCAAGTCCAGACTGTGTAACAGCCTGAGCTGCAGGGAACCTGAGGGAAGCTTTGGCTAAACTTGGTGACATGGTTTGGCTGTGTCCCACTCACATCTCATCTTGAAGTGTAGCTCCCATCATAATTCCCACATGAATGGAGGGACCCAGTGGGAGGTAATTGAATCATGGTGGTGGATCTCTATCATGAAAGAGAATAAGTCTGACGAGATCTATTTCATGAAGGGCAGTTCCTCTGCATGCACTTTCTTGCCTGCCGCCATGTAAGACGAACCTTTGCTCATCCTTCACCTTCTGCCATGATTGTGAGGCCTCCCAGCCATGTGGAATTAAATCTCCTTCCTTTCTAAATGACCCAGTCTTGGGTATGTCTTCATTAGCAGCATGAGAACAGACTCATACACTTGGCTGCTCTCCCAAACCCATGCTCAGTGTCTGTCCTGTTTGGAAAGCCTTTCCTGGAGATACACTCTCAGATCTGAAACACACCATCCTTCTGCCCTACGGCCATATTAGTACATTGGCTTTCATATGTGTTCATTCAACCACCATTCATTTAGCATCTATGAAGCAGCAGACACTGGGGCCAGGCTCTAGAGATGCCCCTGATTGCAGAAACTCCCCGGGGCCCTAGGGACCCAGCTGCTGCCACTCAACACATGCTCATCCCAGACTGGAGAGCTCATGGGCTAGAGAGAAACATGGAAAGAGTCAGCAGAAAGGCGCTACATGTTTGCCCATCAGTCCTGAAGAAGTCGTTTGTGACTATATTTCCATGACATTTCACTTTCTTCTTGTGTCTCTTTTTGGTGGCCTGGCATGAGGGTTTGCTGTCATTGAGACAGCTTTTACCACTAAGACAACACCACAGGGAAAGGGAGAGTATGGAGCCAGACAGAGTAAGGTCTCCATGGAGCTACTGCATCCGGAGATCATTGTCATATGCATGAGGCGGTGCTTTGCCTGAACTGGCTCACATCCATATTCCCATCATCCCCTCCTGTCTGTGTCATCGGCTGACACTGCAATGTACAGCACATCCAAAGGGCCCTTCTGGTTCCTTCTTGGTGGATATTGGGAACTCAGAGAGCTTCCTTGTGATGTTTTAGAACAAGAGGGTTTTAAAGTTAGTCCACACCTTGACTGTCTGTCACCTGGGGATAGAGTTTGGATATTTGTTCCCTCCACATCTCACATTGAAATGTGATCCCCAATGTCGGAGGTCGGGCCTGGTGGGAGGTGTTTGAGTCACGGGAACGGATCCCTCACGAATGGCTTGGACCATCCCCTTGGTGATGAGAGAGCTGTCACTCTGAATTCACACGAGATCTGGTCATTTAAAAGTGCGTGGCACCTCCCCACCCGCTTGCTCCTGCCCTGGACATGTGATGGTCCAGCTCCCCTCTCTTCACCCTCCGCCATGATTGGCCTCCCGAGGCATCACCAGAAGCAGATGCTGCTATGCTTCCTGTATAGCCTACAGAACCGTGAGCCCATTCAACCTCCTTTCTTTTTTTTTGCCTCAGGCGTTTCTTTATAGTAGTTCAGGAACAGCCAAATACACCTGTAAATTTAGGAGCCAATTGCCGTCATCCTGGTAAAAGGTGCAGAACACATTGGTCTTCAGGGAAAAGGAAGAAAGGAGCGGATCCACAGGACTGAAAGTCACAGGGAGGGAGGAAGTCCTCATGGTGTCTGAGTCTCTGGTTTCAGTTTGTTCCTGAGGCCCAGCTACAGTCCTGTCCTGGGCTTCTGAGAGACAACCAGCCTGCATCCCACAAGCCTGGAATTCACATAAGAAGGTCCCATGCTTTCCTGACCTTGGTGGACTAGATTTCTGCTTCTTTTGACCCACAGAATCCCAGCTACTACATCTGCTTGATCATTGCTATAGTTTGGATGTTTTTTGCCCTCCAAATCTCATGTGAAAATTGATCTCCAATGTCAGAGGTGGGGCCTGGTAGAGGCGTTTTTTGGGTCACGGGGCACCTCCTTCTCTCTGTCTCTTGCTGCCCTTCTTGTCCTGTGACCTCCGCACACGCTGCCTCCCCTTAACTTTCCACAATGAAGCAGAGCAGGCACAAGCACCATCCTTTCTGTACAGTCAGCAGAAGCCAGAGCCAAAGAAACCACTTTTCTTTATCCATGACCCAGCCTCCTAGGGGATTCCTTTGGAGCAACACAGATGGACTACGACACTCGTCATTGCAGAAGAAGGTCTGTGTCTACCAATATTGGGTGTTAAGGAGGCTCCATCAGACACTCTGTGTTCCCATCTTTCGAGCAGGATGAAGAGAGATGGAGAAAGTCTAGGCTCTCTGTGGTTCTACTGTGCTAGCTAAGAGATCTGGTTAAACGTGAAGAGCCTAAGAGAATGGCAGCAGAGTAGTGGGGTGGTGCCTCCTGACCTGGCACATTTTCCTCTCAGAAAGCCAGATCGTGGCAGTGGCCAGCCCTTTCCACGGTGCTGCCACATGTAAGCAGTATAAGGCAGGGGTAAAGACTCCTGTGGTCTCCTCCAAAAGCTGGACTTCAAGGGGTGGTGACTATTATGAATGATACTGCTCTGAACATTCATGTCTAGGTCTTTGCAGATGTAATCAAGATAAGATGAGGTCCTTATAGTGGGACCTAATCCAGTAGGACTCGTATCTTAATTAAAAGGGGGAAAATTTGGAGACAGACACGTACAGGAGAAGGTCATATGACGACAGAGACAGAGCTTGGAGTGAACACCAAGGAATGCCTCTTTGGAGGGAGCATGGCCCTGCCAATGCCTTGATTTTGGACTAGTGGACACCGGAACTTGCCAGAAAATCCGTTTTCATCATTTTACGCCACACGTAGTTTGTGGTATTTCGTTCTGAATACAAACTGCTTGCAGCCTATAATAAGTACAGAGATTTAGTGTCTGTTGAATCACAGTGTCTGTTGACTCGAATAATAAAACACATGGGCTTGGATTTGGCATGTCTTTTTCAGCTAATGGTACCATAAATTTTATTGTTTTTACAAAAGTACCAATCCATGATAGATTGTAACTAGGAGAGAGAGACAGAGACAGAGAGAGGAGAGGAGAGACAGGAGAGGAGAGAGGAGAGAGGAGAGGGGAGAGGGGAGAGGAGAGAGGAGAGAGGAGAGAGGAGAGAGAGAAATTCCTCAGAGTTCCTGCTGTTTCCTGGTTAGCTGATAAACTGGCTTCCACTTATAGTCTGTATTTCGTTCGTTTCATTTGTCACTTCAGGGTAACTCTGGGGAGAGGACTTAAAAATCTTTGCCTTCCAGTCACTATTTTACCCAGAAGTTTCAATGCTTATGGTTTTCTTGTATAGAAGTTAAATCATCCTTACTAATTATTCCAATATAGAAGTGATGCAATTTCTAGATTCTGAGGTGACAACAATGATTGTAACATCATTTTTGTATATTCATAACTACCCTTCCCTGAGAGAGAAAAACGGGGGGGTGGGGAGAGAGAGAGAGAGAGAGAGAAATAGGACAGCAAAACAAAAACCCGAGGGCAACATCCACAATAAAACTAAGTGGTGACAAGATAGCCACATGAACTCCAAATTTGGGATTAGCTGAGACCAAACCACCCCTCCTGCACCTGCCCCAAGATCTGCAGTCTTAGCATCTGAGAAAAGGAACTGAGTGGGCTCCTGGCAGAACCAGAATTCCAATATTTAACATGCCTTCAGGCAATTGCAGCCCTGGAATTTTTGGTGGTTGCCTCCAGTACAAAACAACACAATGAAGAAACTGCATCAACAAACAGGCAAAAC
Source organism: Callithrix jacchus (assembly GCF_049354715.1). Classification (NCBI taxonomy): domain Eukaryota; kingdom Metazoa; phylum Chordata; class Mammalia; order Primates; family Cebidae; genus Callithrix; species Callithrix jacchus. Next base: position 150,392,113 of record NC_133524.1, read on the forward strand.
AATCAGGCAGTAACAAAATGGCAGGATCAAACTCAACACGTAACAATATTAACTTTAAATGTAAATGGCCTAAATGCCCCATTGAAAAGACACAGACTGGCAAACTGGATAAAAAGTCAAGACCATTGGTGTGCTGTATTCAGGAGACCCATCTCATGTGCAAAGACACACATAGACTCAAAATAAAGAGATGGAAGAAGATTTACCAAGCAAATGGAGAGCAAAAAAAAGCAGGGGTTGCAATCCTAGTAGCTGATAAAATGGACTTTAAAGCAACAAAGATCACAAGAGACAAAGAAGGCCATTACATAATGGTAAAAGGATCGATGCAACAAGAAGAGCTAATGATCCTAAATATATACGCACCCAATACAGGAGCACCCAGATACATAAAGCAAGTTCCTAATGACTTACAAAGACACTTAGACTCCCACACAATAATAGTGGGAGACATTAACATTCCACTGTTAATATTAGACAGATCAACCAGACAGAAAATTAACAAGGATATCCAGGACTTGAACACAGATCTGGACCAAGCATACCCAACAGACATCTACAGAACTCTCCACCTCAAATCCACAGAATATACATTCTTTTCAGCACTACATCACACTTATTCTAAAATTGACCACACAATTAGAAGTAAAACACTCCTCAGCAAATGCAAAAGAATGGAAGTCATGACAAACAGTCTCTCAGACCACAGTGCAAACAAATTAGAACTCAGAAACTCACTCAAAACTGCACAACTACATGGAAACTGAACAACCTGATCCCGATCCTGAATGATGACTAGATAAACACTGAAATGAAGGCGAAATAAAGACTTTATTCAAATACAATGGAAATGAAGACACAACGTACCAAAATCTTTGGGACACATTTAAAGCAGTGTCTAGAGGGAAATTTATAGCAATAAATGCCCACATGAGAAGCAAGGAAAGATGTAAAATTGACACCCTATCATCAAAATTGAAAGAGCTAGAGGAGCAAGATCAAAAAAACTCAAAGGTTAACAGAAGACAAATAACTAAGATCAGAGCAGAACTGAAGGAGATAGAGACACAAAAAAACCCTTTGAAAAATCAATAAATCCAGGAGCTCATTTTTTGAAAAGATCAACAAAATAGACAGACCACTAGCCAGACTAATAAAAGAGAAAAGAGAGAAGAATTGAATAGATGCAATAAAAAAGGATCAAGTGATATCACCACAGATTCCACAGAAATATAAACCATCATCAGAGATTACAACAAACAACTCTATGCACATAAACCAATAAATCTGGAAGAAATGGATAAATTCCTGGACACTTGCACACTCCCAAGACTAAACCAGGAAGAAGTTGAAACCCTGAATAGACCAATAACAAGATCTGAAGTTGAGGCAGCAATTAAAAGCCTATCAACCAAAAAAAGTCCAGGACCAGATGGGTTCACAGCCAAATTCTACCAGATGTACAAAGAGGAGCTGGTACCATTCCTTCTGAAACTATTACAAACAATACAAAAAGAGGGAATCCTCCCTAACTCATTTTGTGAGACCAACATCATCCTTATACCAAAATCCAGCACAGACATAACTAAAAAAGAAAACTTCAGGCCAATATCCATGATGAACGTATGTGGGGGTCCAGCATGTTTGCCGGGGGGCTTCCAACCAGCGGAGAGCCTCAGCCCCACTCAAGTGTTCTTAACCTCGAAGAGGGAGTGCGCAGAAGAAAAGATAGATAGAGAGCGGGGTCTGGAGGACTGCCAGGCAATGTGGGAGGAAGAAGTGCCAAGACAGCAAGTTTATTTGTGCAAACTACAGGTTATATACCTTTCAGTGTTTGAGGAGTGACGTACATTCCATTGTATCTTGAAATAAAGTCAAGAACAAAAAATAACAAGAAAAGGGGTACAGAAAGTATGACTCTTAATCAAAGGGTGTACAGCAAAGGGACAATAAAGTTTGCAAAAAGGGGATAATAAATCTAAACATGTGTTTTTCTAAAATCAGTTAAGCAAGCAAGATTGTTAACAAGGTATAGCTGGACCTTTCCAAATGTCATTCTAACCTTGCCTATTCATATAGGATCATATGCAAACAATATGATTGAGTTAGCAGAGGTAAGCAAAGTCAGACAGTTATTGTGCAGAGAAGGAACTAGGAGGCACACAATGTCTAACCATACAATGTCTCATTAGACCACAAGGTCTGAGCTCAGCCATTCTGTTGCAAATGTCAGAGGCAAAGATTGATGTTTATAAAATCAGTGCAGCCAGACTTCCTCCTTTCCCTTAGCTCAACAGCCTCCAGGAGAGGAGAAACATGTATGGGCTCAAGCTCAAGATGGCGAGGGTCCTGTCAAGGGCCCTTCGCAGGAGTGATCCCCACAAACGTAGATGCAAAAATCTTCAGTAAAATACTGGCAAATCGAATGCAACAGCACATCAAAAAGCTTATCCATCACGATCAAGTTGGCTTCATCCCAGGGAAGCTAGGCTGGTTCAAAATTTGCAAATCTATAAACATAATCCATCACATAAACAGAACCATAGACAAACACCACATGATTATCTCAACAGATGCAGAGAAGGCCTTTGACAAAATTCAACAGCCTTTATGCTAAAAACTCTCAATAAACTAGGTATCGATGGAATGTATCTCAAAACGACAAAATGACAGTCAACATCATACAGAATGGGCAAAAACTGGAAGCATTCCCTTTGAAATCTGGCACTAGACAAGGATGCCCTCTCTCACCACTCCCATTCAATATAGTATTGGAAGTTCTAGCCAGAGCAATCAGGCAAGAAAAAGAAATAAAGCGTCTTCAGTTAGGAAAAGAAGTCAAATGGTCTCTATTTGCAGACAACATGATTGTATATTTAGAAGACCCCATTGTCTCAGCCCAGAATCCCCTTAAGCGGATAAGCAACTTCAGCAAAGTCTCAGAATACAAAATCAACGTGCAGAAATCACAAGCATTCCTATATACCAATAACAGACTAACAACAGAGTCAAATCATGAGTGAACTCCCGTTCACAATTGCTACAAAGAGAATAAAATACCTAGGAATACAACTCACAAGGAACGTAAGGGACCTCTTCAAGGAGAACTACAAACCACTGCTCAACGAAATAAGAGAGGACACAAACAGATGGACAAACATTCCATGCTTATGGATAGGAAGAATCAATACCACGAAAATGGCCAAACTGCCCAAAGTAATTTATAGATTCAATGCTATCCCGATCAAGTTACTAATGACCTTCTTCACAGAACTGGAAAAAAACATTTTAAACTTCATATGGAACCAAAAGAGAGCCTGCATAGCCAAGACAATTCTAAGCAAAAAGAACAAAGTTGGAGGCATCACGCTATCTGACTTCAAACTATACTACAAGGCTATAGTAATCAAAACAGCATGGTACTGGTACCAAAACAGAGATATAGACCAGTGGAACAGAACAGAGGCCTTGGAAGCAATGCCACACATCTACAACCATCTGATCTTTGACAAACCTCACAAAAACAAGAAAAGGATTCCCTCTTTAATACATTGTATTGGGAAAACTGGTTAGCCATGTGCAGAAAGCTGAAACTGGACCCCTTCCTTACACCTTACACTAAAATTAACTCAAGTTGGAGTAAAGATTTAAACATAATACCTAACACCATAGAAACTAGAAGAAAATCTAGGCAATACCATCCGGACATAGGCATAGGCGAGGACTTCATGACTAAAACACCAAAAACAGTGGCAACAAAACAGACAAATGGGAGCTAATTAAACTTAAGAATTTCTGCACAACAAAAGAAACAATCATTAGAGTGAACCAGCAACCAACAGAATGGGAAAAAATTTTTGCAATCTACCCATCTGACAAAGGGCTAATATCCAGAATCCACAAAGAATTAAAACAGATTTACAAGAAAAAAACAAACAAACCCATTCAAAAGTGGGCAAAGGATATGAATAGACACTTTTCAAAAGAAGATATACATGAGGCCAATAAACATATGAAAAAATGCTCATCATCAGTGGTCATTAGAGAAATGCAAATCAAAACCACATTGAGATATCATCTCATGCCAGTTAGAATGGGGATCATCAAAAAATCTGGAGACAGCAGATGCTGGAGAGGATGTGGAGAAATAGGAATACTTTTACACTGTTTGTGGGAGTGTAAATTAGTTCAACCATTGTGGAAGACAGTGTGGCGATTCCTCAAGGCCTTAGAAATAGAAATTCCATTTGACCCAGCAATCCCATTACTGGGTATATATCCAAAAGATTATAAATAGTTCTATTATAAAGACACATGTACACATATGTTTATTGTGGCACTGTTTACAATTGTAGAGTTGGAACCAACCCAAATGCCCATTGATGATAGACTGGACAAAGACAATGTGGCACATATAAACCATGGAATACTATGCAGCCTTAAAAAGGATGAGGTCCTGTCCTTTGTAGGAACATGGATGAATCTGGAAACCATCATTCTCAGCAAACTGACACAAGAACAGAAAATCAAACACCACATGTTCTCACTCATAGGTGAGTGTTGAACAATGAGAACACATGGACACAGGGAGGGGAACATCACACACTGGGGTCTGTTGACGGGTGAGGGACTAGGGGAGGGATAGCGAGGGGTGGGGAGATTGGGGAGGGATAACATTGGGAGAAATACCTAGGGGGATGGAGGCAGCAAACCACCATGGCACGTGTATGCCTATGTAACAATCTGGCAAGATCTGCACATGTACCCCAGAACTTAAAGTAAAATAGAAAAAAAATAGCAGCAAGTGAAACAGCAAACATAATCAAAGAGAAAGAGAGAGAGCACAAATGAAATAGAAACTTAAGGAAAAATCCCTGTGAGTCTGGCAATGAAAAAAGTTTCAACAGAAATTACAAAAGCAAAAAGAATTTAAGGGCAAACATGCTACTAAACTCATAAAAGTGGAGGAAAAACGCTGAGAGAAAGGCGCAGCATAAGGCAAAGGAAAAGGTGGGCTTATAGCAGCTCCCTTAGTTGAGAGGATGTGGAAAAGGATATGGAAGAGGACAAGAAAGGCATGGCCCAGACTAAAGAGAGATCAATGTGCCATGTGCAAACAGAAAGGACAGTGGAAGGATAAGTGCCCCAAAGGAGCAGCCTGTGGAAATCAGGTGCCCCCAAATAACCACAGGTTTTATCCTCTAATAATGAAGATACAGGCTTAATTGGTCTGGCTGGGCAAGACAGCTATGAAGACTGAAACAAACCGGGCTCCATTTCTCTAGGCTCCCAGGAGCCTATGGTCAGGGTTAAGGGGATCAACAAATAAATTCATGGTAAATACAGGAAGCTGTCTGTAGGATTATAACCCCAACCTCCCAGCAACAAGTCACAGAGTTCTGTGGGACAGCAGGGTTCTGCCATATTTAAATGGCAAATTTCTCACTAATGGCAAAACCATTATATAAAGCCACAAAATGGGGGAAAAGAAACACTTCATTTGGGGGCCTCAGCAACAGAAAGCATTTAGTGCAATCAAGAAGGCTCTAGTTGAGGCACCTGCTTTATAACCGCCACACACAACTAAACCGCTTCCCCTGTATGTTCACAAGCAGAAGGGAATGACCATCAGGGTCTTAACCCAAACTTGAGATTATGGCACTGGACTTGGTGGCCTGGGGATGGCCACCCTTTTTCAAGGCTGTTCATACAGGAAGCTGGTAATTGAACTCTGTACAGGTGCCATGCTCTGTTTTAGCACGAATGAATCAAAGACAGTACATTGGCTGTCAAATCCTGGAACAACCCAAACCAGGGACTTTTGTGTAAACCCCCCTGCATAACCTTAGAAACTGTCAACACTCTCAACTCTGCTACCCTGCTCCTACTGTATAGAGATAGTAAATAAAGTATTGTCGAGTAGAAGGAACCTTAGAAATCAGTCCCTTTAAAGTCCAGATGTTAAGTACTTTCCAGCTGGTAGCAGCTTTGTAACAGAAGGAGTTAGATGGGCAGAGTATGCAGTTGTAACTCTAGATTCAGTGGTAGAGGCCCAAAGCCTGCCAACAGGAACCCCAGCCCAGAGAGCAGAGCTAATAATTTTAATGCAGGCATTGCTGTTAGCAAAGGGTAAAAGAGCCAATGTACATATGAATCCAAAGTATACCTTTGCTACGCTGCATGTACATGGGAGCACATACAATAAAAAAGAACTCTTAACTGCCAAGGAACAAATGTAAGGTACTCAGAGAAAATCCTACAACTTTTTTTTTATTGCATTTTAGGTTTTGGGGTACATTTGCAGAACATGCAAGACATTTGCATAGGTACACTCCTGGCAGTGTGTTTTGCTGCCTTCCTCCCCTTCACCCCCATTTGGCATTTCTCCCCAGGCTATCCCTCCCCAGATCCCCCCCCGCTGTCCCTCCCCTATTCCCCCCAATAGACCCCAGTGTGTAGTACTCCCTTCCCTGTGTCCATGTGTTCTCATTTTTCATCACCCGCCTAGGAGTGAGAATATGCGGTATTTTATTTTCTGTTCTTGTGTCAGTTTGCTGAGAATGATGTTCTCCAGATTCAACCATGTCCCTACAAAGGACACGAACTCATCACCACGGAATATTATGCAGCAATCCTACAACTTTTAAATGCACTATGGAAACCTAAAAAAGTAGCCGTTATACATTGTACTGGCCATCAAAAAAGTGGAACTCTGGCAGGAAAGCAGATGCAGCAATAAATGCCTCGCATTCCAGTAGAGTAGCTAGGAAGGCAACTTGTACCATGCCTCTTCTCCCAGAACCCTTGTCTAAAAAAAAGTCAAATTACTCCTCAAATAAGAGGGCATGGTTTGCTCAGGAAAACAGAGCTTATACTAAAAAAGGCTGGTGGAAGTTCTCAAATGGAAAATTAGCTATTCTTAAAGTAACAGCCCCCAGGTTTGTAAAACAGTTTCACCAAGGAACTGACATGGGCACCACTTCTATGTGCCATGGCTCACTGTCATCTCCCGACCCGTATGTAAACAATGCTTAACTTGTGTTCAGAACCACCCATGGCAAGGGCCCACCCGGCCCCCAGGAATTCAAGGAACATGGGCAGTACATTGTAAAAACTTACTTGTAGATTTTACGGAATTGTCTCCTGCTTGTATATGTTGGTATTTGTCTGTACTTACTCCCGGTGGGTTAAAGCATTTCCTGCTCGAACTGAAAATGCCAGAAAGGTGACCAGAGCCTTATTAAAAATATTATCCCCAGGTTTGGGGTGCCTCTGACTCCAGGATCTGACAATGAACTTGCCTTTGTAACTAAAATTGTTCAAAATCTCTCTCAACCGTTAAAATAAATTGGAGATCAGACTTCAGGCCCCAGGTAAAGCCATAAAGCAAGTATAAAGGTGGGTACCAAAAAATATGTATAAGTTTAACAACTCCAATCCATTCATTTAAACTGGTAGACTCTGTCTTGGTTAAGAAGTGAAAACCAACCACATGTAACCTCATCCATCCCCCACTGCTGTTAAACTTGTTAAAGTTGTTCCCTGGATTAATCGCAGACAGTTAAGGCCGACAGCCCAGGACAAGTGAACCAATATTGTGAAAATGGCTGAAGCTTGAGGAATCTCCACTGGATAAGTAATTTACAGACTCAATGCTATCCCCATCAAGCTACCAATGACCTTCTTCACAGAACTGGAAAAAACCATCTTAAACTTCATATGGAACCAAAAAAGACCCTGCATAGCCAAGACAATTCTAAGCAAAAACAAACGAAAAAACAAAGCTGGAGGCATCAAACTACCTGACTCAAAACTATACTACAAGGCTACAGTAATCAAAACAGCATGGTACTAGTAGCAAAACAGAGATATAGACCAATGGAACAGAACAGAGGCCTTGGAAGCAATGCCACAGATCTACAACCATCTGATCTTTGACAAACCTGACAAAAACAAGCAATGGGGAAAGGATTCCCTGTTTAATAAATGGTGTTGGGAAAACTGGCCAGCCATAGGCAGAAAGCTGAAACTGGATCCCTTCCTTACACCTTATAGAAAAATTAACTCAAGATGGAGTAAAGATTTAAACATAAGACCTAACACCATAAAAACCCTAGAAGAAAACCTAGGCAATACCATTCAGGACATAGGCATAGGCAAGGACTTCATGACTAAAACACCAAAAGCAATGGCAACAAAAGCTAAAATAGATAATGGGATCTAATTAAACTAAACAGCTTCTGCACAGCAAAAGAAACAATCACAAGAGTGAACTGGCAACCAACGGAATGGGAAAACATTTTTGCAATCTATCCATCTGACAAAGGGCTAATATCCAGAATCTACAAGGAACTTAAACAAATTTACAAGAAAAAAGCAAACAACACCAAAAAGTGGGCAAAGATTATGAAGATGTCTCAAAATGTCTCAAAAGAAGACATTTATGCAGCCAATAAACATATGAAAAAAAGCTCATCATCACTGGTCGTTACAGAAATGCAAATCAAAACTACATTGAGATACCACCTCATGCCAGTTAGAATGGCGATCATTAAAAAATCAGGAGAAAACACATACTGGAGAGGATGTGGAGAAATAGGAACACTTTTACACTGTTGGTGGGAGTGTAAAGTAGTTCAACCATTGTGGAAGACAGTGTAGCAATTCCTCAATGATCTAGAACTAGAAATACCATTTGATCCAGCAATCCCATTACTGGGTATATACCCAAAGGATTAAAAATCATTCTATTATAAAGACACATGCACAATACGTTTACTGCGGCACTGTTCACAATAGCAAAGACTTGGAACCAACCCAAATGACCATCAATGATAAAGAAAATGTGGCACATATACACCATGGAATACTGTGCAGCAACAAAAAGAATGAGTTCATGTCCTTTGCAGGAACATGGAAGAAGCTGGAAACCATCATTCTCAGCAAATTAATACAAGAACAGAAAACCAAACACTGCATGTTCTCACTCACAAGTGGATGTTGAACAATGAGAACACATGGACACAGAAAGGGAACATCACACACCGTGGCCTATATGGGGGTAGGGGCTAGGAGAGGGATAACAGGGGGGTGGGGGAATTGGAGAGAGATTGTTAGGAGAAATACCTAATGTAGATTACAGGGTGATAGATGCAGCAAACCACCATGGCACATGTATACCTATGTAACAAACCTGCACGTTCTGCACATGTACCCCCAGAACTTAAAGTATAGTAAATAATAGATAATTATTAAAAACTTAAGAAGGAAATTGTGGCTCCCTGAGGTGGCTCAAACCTGTAATCCTGGCATTTTGGGAGGCCAAGGTGGGAGAATTGCTTGAGCCCAGGAATTTGAGACCAGCCTGGGGAACATGGTGATATCTCATCTCTACTAAGAATAAAAAACATTGGCCAGGCATTGTACATGCTTGTCGTCCTTGACACTGGGGTAGCTGAGGTGGGAAAATCACCTGAGCCTGGGGAGGAAGAGGCTGCAGTGACTCTTGCCTGTGCCAATACACTCTAGCCTGAGCAACAGAGGGGACACTGTCTCAAAGAAAAGTTTTTTTTGAGGTGGAATCTTGCTCTGTCACCAGACTGGAGTGCAGTGGCGCAATCTCGGTTCTGCACCTCTACCTCCTGGGTTCAAGCGATTCTTCCTCCTCAGCCTCTCGAGTAGCTGGGACCACAGGTGCATGTCACCACGCCCGGGTAATTTTTGTATTTTTAGTAGAGACAGGGTTTCACCACGTTGTCCAGGATGGTGTAGATCTCTTGACCTCATGATCCACCCGCCTCGGCCTCCCAAAGTGCTGGGATTACAGGCATGAGCCACCACACCCAGCCAGAAAATTGTTTTTAGATAAGGGGATGAAGATGTCCCTGTTACGGAGCAGCCAAAGAACAGATCAAGTGGTCACTTTTTCAGTGAAGAACTCCCTGTTTCCAGCTCCTCACCTTCTTCAAAAAAATGCACGTCTGCTGTGAATTTTCATCCAGTTCCCCAACTGATGCTCTCAGGCTCATCTTGGGGGTCACAGGGGTCCTTAAATCTCCATCCAGTCTGTGGTTGCCTCTCCAACCCTCCCTACACCCTTCCTGTAACTTTGCTTCTTTGGCCTGTTTTTCACTTGAATTATTACACTTTTTTCCTATAGCATTGAGTTCCTTATTTATTCTGGTTATTTACCCCTTGTCAGATAGGTAATTTGTAAATATTTTCTCCCATTCTGTGGGTTGTTTCTTCACTTTGTTGATTTTTTTTTTTTTTAACCGTGCAGAAGCTTTTTAACTTGATGTGATCCCTGGTTAAATAATTTTTGATGAGAGTGCCAATCCAGCAATCTCTTCAACAAACAGTGCTGGAGCAATTGGAATTACACATGCAAAAGAATGATGTTGGATGCCCATGTAACATCCTAAGCAAAATTAATTAAAAATGGAACAACAACCTAAATGAAAAAGGTAAACCATAAAATTCATCAAAGAAACCACAGGGTGGAATCTACATGACCTTGGATTTGGCAATAGATTCTTAGATATGAAATCAAAAGTACATGCAGTGAGAGAAAAAATAGTTAAACCGGATATCAGCCCTTTGTCAGATGGGTACACTGCAAAATTTTTTTCCCATTCTGTTGGTTGCCGATTCGCTCTAGTGACTGTTTCTTTTGTCGTGCAGAAGCTGTGGAGTTTCATTAGGTCCCATTTGTCTATTTTGGCTTTTGTTGCCAATGCTTTTGGTGTTTTGGTCATGAAGGCCTTGCCTACTCCTATGTCCTGAATGGTTTTGCCTAGATTTCCTTCTAGGGTTTTTATGGTGCCAGGTCTTATGTTTAAGTCTTTAATACATCTGGAGTTAATTTTGGTGTAAGGTGTCAGGAAGGGGTCCAGATTCTGCTTTCTGCACATGGCTAGCCAGTTTTCCCAACACCATTTATTAAACAGGGAATCCTTTCGCCATTGCTTGTTTTTGTCAGGTTTATCAAAGATTGTATGGTTGTAGATATATTGTGTTGCCTCCGATGCCTCTGTTCTGTTCCATATCTCTGTTTTGGTACCAGTACCATGCTGTTTCGATTACTGTAGCCTTATAGTATAGTTTGAAGTCCTGTAGTGTGATGCCTCCCACTGTGTTCTTTTTATTTAGAATCGACTTGGCTGTGCGTGCTCTCTATTGGTTCCATATGAAGTTTAAGGTGGTTTTTTTCCAGTTCTGTGAGGAAGGTTATTGGTAGCTTGATGGCGATAGCATTGAATCTGTAAATTACTTTGGGCAGTATGGCCATTTTCACGATATTGATTCTTTCTAACCATGAACATGGAATGTTTCTCCATCTGTTTGTGTCCTCTCTTATTTCGTTGAGCAGTGGTTTGTAGTTCTCCTTGAAGAGGTCCCTTACGTTCCTTGTGAGTTGTATTCCTAGGTACTTTATTCTCTTTGTAGCAATTGTGAATGGGAGTTTGCTCATGATTTGGTTCTCTGTCTGTTATTGGTGTATAGAAATGCTTGTGATTTCTGCACATTGATTTTGTATCCTGAGACTTTGCTGAAGTTGCTTATCAGTTTCAGGAGTTTTTGGGCTGAGGCGATGGGGTCTTCTAGGTATACTATCATGTCGTCTGCAAATAGAGACAATTTGGCTTCCACCTTTCCTATTTGAATACCCTTTATTTCTTTTTCTTGCCTGATTGCTCTGGCTAGAACTTCCAGTACTATATTGAATAGGAGTGGTGAGAGAGGGCATCCTTGTCTAGTGCCAGATTTCAAAGGGAATGCTTCCAGTTTTTGCCCATTCAGTATGATATTGGCTGTTGGTTTGTCATAAATAGCTTTTATTATTTTGAGATAGATTCCGTCAATACCGAGTTTATTGAGGGTTTTTAGCATAAAGGGCTGTTGAATTTTGTCAAAGGCCTTCTCTGCGTCAATTGAGATAATCATGTGGTTTTTGTTTTTGGTTCTGTTTATGTGGTGAATTACGTTTACAGACTTGCATATGTTGAACCAGCCTTGCATCCCCGGGATGAATCCTAGTTGATCATGGTGGATAAGCTTTTTGATTTGCTGTTGCAATCGGCTTGCCAGTGTTTTATTGAAGATTTTTGCATCTATGTTCATCATGGATATTGGCTTGAAGTTTTCTTTTCTTGTTGAGTCTCTGCCGGGTTTTGGTATCAGGATGATGTTGGTCTCATAGCATGATTTGGGAAGGATTTCCTCTTTTTGGATTATTTGGAATAGTTTCAGAAGGAATGGTACCAGCTCCTCTTTGTGTGACTGGTAGAATTCGGCTGTGAACCCATCTGGACCTGGGCTTTTTTTGTGTGGTAGGCTCTTAAATGCTGCCTCAACTTCAGATCTTGTTATTGGTCTATTCATGTTTCGACTTCTTCCTGATTTAGGCTTGGGAGGACGCAAGTGTACAGGAATTTTTTGATTTCTTCTACATTTAGTACTTTATGTGCATAGAGTTGTTTGTAATATTCTCTGACGATGGTTTGAATTTCTGTGGGTTCTGTGTTGATTCCCCCTATATTTTTTTTATTGGATCTATTTGTTATTCTCTCTTTTCTTTTTTATCAGTCTGGCTAGTGGTCTGTCTATTTTGTTGATCTTTTCGAAAAACCAGCTCCTGGATTTAGTGATTTTTTGAAGGGTTTTTTGTGTCTCTATCTCCTTCAGTTCTGCTCTGATCTTTGTTATTTTTTATCTTCTGCTAGGTTTTGAGTTTTTTTTTTTTTTTATCTTGCTCCTCTAGCTCTTTCAATTTTGACGATAGAATGTCAATTTTGGATCTCTGCACTCTTCTCATGTGGGCACTTATTGCTATATATTTTCCTCTGGAGACTGCTTTAAATGTGTCCCAGAGATTCTGGTATGTTGTGTCTTCGTTCTCATTGGTTTCAAAGAACTTCTTTATTTCTGCCTTCATTTCATTGTTTATCCAGTCAACATTCAAGAGCCAGTTGTTCAGTTTCCATGAAGCTGTGCGGTTCTGAGTTAGTTTTTGAATTCTGAGTTCTAACTTGATTGCACTGTGGTCTGAGAGACTGTGTTATGATTTCCGTTCTTTTACATTTGCTGAAGAGTGCTTTACTTCCAATTATGTGGTCAATTTTAGAGTAGGTGTGATGTGGTGCTGAGAAGAATGAATATTCTGTGGATTTGGGGTGGAGAGTTCTGTAAATGTTTATGAGGTTTGCTTGTATTTTAGATGTTTTTGTATTCCATTATATACTTTAGCACTTTGTTCTGGAACAAAGCTAAGCTACTTAGAAAAACTTTGCTTTTAAGCTTTGCTAGGCAGATCCAGAACAAAAACTTCTAGCACATCTGCAAGCCCTCAAGGCTGCTTTAGAGTATGTGGGGGAGCGACGAGATACACAGCATTCTGACAGCAATTAATCTGCTACTGGGAACAGAAACATATCTGTGTCACTTCTCTACCATGGAATCAATCCATACATAGTTGGGATGCGGTGAAACAACACCTGTGGGGAACCTTTCATGACAACTTAACAGCAGATGTAAAACAACTTAAAACTACAATTTTAGAATCCTTTCACACTACATCTACACACCCAAAAAACAGCCATATGGAAGGGTGCGCAAGATCCTCTCTTCTGGTTAGACCCCTGCTCCTGGAGGTCACTCTTTGACTGGAAAAGAATGTTGCTAACTGTACTCAAAATTATTATATGTTATTTGTTAATTCTAGGATACAAGACATCTCTTCAGTCAGCAGGACTTGATATTAAAAACAGAAAAGGGGAAGATGTGGGAATTTATTCAGGGTAGTGGCAAAAATATTAAGGAAAAAATATTACAGAAAGTTATAGAATTTAGTCTCAAACCCTTTTGGAAGACCTAAGGTTTTTTCCTGTAGTTCTTTGCTGAAGGCAGCCAGAGTCTCCTTGCAGGAGCCAGAGAGATTTGGGCGCAAATACAAAGGAATGTGAGTAGTTCACCTAACTTACTTACTCATGTGGTCTTAAAACTAACCTTTGAGCTGGATGGCCCTCTCGAAGGGAGTTGACCGGGGAGATGACACTCTAATGGTGTTTGCTTTGGGCTCAGAACCTGGCCTTTAATCTTTCTCTACAAGTGTGTTGACTTAGAACCTGTTATTAAATCTATAATGCATAAACGGTGAGAGGGCAAGGTAGTCAGGGTCATGTAACTGTGACCTCTCTCTGTGAGTGACTCATGACCCCTTAGCCCACTCATTCACTGGAAATTTGTGTTTGAGTGAATTCATTCATCTGTCATGCAGCTGGAGTCTGTGGGATGGACCCCGGCACTCCCTGACCCCTTGTGCTTCCTGGATGAGGTGACGCCCCACCCTGCTTCAGCTCGCCATACATAGGCTGCATCCACTATCCAACCAGTCCCAATGAGGTGAACTGTGTACCTCAGTTGAAAATGCAGAAATCACCCACCTTCTGTGATGATCTCGTTGGGAGCTGTTCCTATTTGTTCATCTTGCCAGCAATCTCTAAATATCCATTTTTTCCTGAAACTTCTTCCTGTGACATATGAGTTCTAACTCTTTTTAAAAAAACATCAAAAACATGTTATTGGAGGGCTGCATGAAAGATTCACCACAATGGAATTGTTGATCATTTAAATTGCTCTCAGTTTTCCCCCTGTTGTAGATAAGGATTCAATGAAATTCTTGTATAAAAGTTTCAACAGGAATGGCTGTTTGTGTAACACGGATTCCAAGAGATAGAAGTACTTTCCATTACATTTCTATTTATTTATTTAAGGCTTGGAATGTATAATATAAAATAGCTCTTCAGAAATGGTGCCTTCACACCAGAATGCTGGTTTCCCCACATGCTTGGCACTACTGGATGTGTTTCCTCACACACAAAAAAATTGTTTTAAACCAACTCTGCACAAGAAGAGACCAAGAGAGACTACCCCTACATGGTCATAGAGTCATACTCTCAAGGACCTAAAACAAGATGAGAGGGAAACCTCGTTTATTTATGTTTCAAGGACTTGCAGCAAAGTTTGTAACTGACCAGTCAGCAGGGTCAGCTTGAGCACCAGGCTTACAGGAGTTCTAAGTCCACATTCTATTCTGTGGTACCCTTCTCTATGACAGAATGGCACAGAAAGACAAATTTATAGCATAAGCTACACCAGATTCACTACAGCCTAAGACTAGCCTCAACAATCCTTTTTCCCATTAATCAAAATCTTGCAGGAGACAAGAGTGATTTTTACCATTCACTTTACCAGTTTACAGAGAGAGAGAGGCCGGAAGCCTGACTGGTGAAAGAGTTCTTATGCTTTTGCTGGCATGCCAGGTGTCTGGGCTCCCTTTCTTTGAGCAGCCCTGGCCACCCTGTTTCCCACACCACAGCACTGGGGGCAGAGCCACATCACAAAGAAAAATCGCCCTTTTCCATTTTATGGAAACATGGGCAAAACCTCTCAACTTTGCAAGATGCCTTCCAACAAGCTGCATGGGGGAACAAAATTAACATTTTCTAGCCCAGCTGAAACAAAATATATGCAGCAAAACAGATGCTAGTGACCCTGGTCACACCCAATATCAATCTGGCAAGGCTCAAAGTTGCCCCTGTTGGTCCCTGTTGTATTTGGTCCACTCAAGGTGGGGAGGGATGACCTCCAACCAGAAATTCAATGGGCGGTCTCAGCGCAAGAGGAAGAGCAGATGGTCACCCTGAGACAGGCTTGCTCCTGTTGAGCTACTGCTATCATTTCCTTCAGTTCTCAACAAATGTGACTAGGCAAATAAGGAAGGTTCTCCAAGTTAGGCCTGTGGAATTTCCATCAGCAGCTCCTTCAGAGATACCCTCCACATGTAAACACACACACACGGATGGACACACACACACACACACACACACACACACACACACAGACATGAGACAAGACGAACCAAGATTCTGAACTAAGATTCCTAACCAAGAATTTTAAAGAATATTCTTCCAAACTAACCTCCTATTCTCCATCTGAGAAATCTCCCTAGTTGAAGAGAAATCTTCCAAACAAAGACTCTTCCTACAATTTAGGGAAAGACAGAACAGATCCCAGAAGGAGTTGAACTGAGGCATCCATAGAAGCTGAACTAATCATGATAAGGATGGAGGTGTTGGCTATGCCTTTAATTCCCACCAGAAAAGTTGAAGGACAGCTTTCCAGGAACTATTTCTACACTGCAATCAGGCTCAAGCTCTATGTGGTTGGCAGCACCTCACAAGAAGGGACAGTACCAGAAGTGGCTTTCAGTTAAATAAGCAGTCACCAGAGCTCACCTTCAGGTCCATCATGGTGGCGGGGGTGCTGAGGAATCACAAGTAGGGGATCCCAGATGAGGCCCCAGATGTGTAACCATCCCAGGGGTTCCTCTTATCTGCTGCACAAAACAGACCATGGCATTGCAGTAAAGAAAGAATTTAGTAGACACAAGGCCAGCCACACCATGTGGGAGACAAAGTTAGTACTGAAATCAAAAGCCTCCAGGCTAGGGGTTTTTCAAAGGCAGTTTAGGGGAAGGGGTGGGGTGGCTAGACTTGCTGCTGATTGATTGGGACAGATGTGAAATCATAGGGGGTCAAAGCTGTCCTCTTGAGGGCTGAATTGTTTCTGGGCGGGGACACAAGAGAAGGGTTGGCAGGTCCAGGTGGAACCATGGGTATCAGACATGCAAAAAAACAGAAACGATATCTTAAAAGGTCAATCTACCATAGTTGTGTCAGATGCAGGAATGGCTGGCAATAGCTTAGCAGATGCAGGCTCCTCTCCACCTCCAGCATGATGGCCTTTTATTAGATTTACAAAGCTTCATGAGTTTTCAGGAAGGGCTATTATGATTTTAACTATATGCTGTCTCTCAAAGTTAATTTGACCGAAAATCCCAAGAATAATTAAGGGAGAGGCAAGAGGGGGAATGGGTTAGCTCAGCTTACTATCATAACTTTCTCATCGATATAATTTTTGCAAAGGTGGTTTCATTTTTGGGGAGGGAGGAGGGAGGATTGTAGTGTTGGGAAAATATAATAAAAAGCAAAATCACTTGCCAATGCAGAAAACATCTCCACAGAGGCAGAAAAGTTTAATGACTGAACAAGCATTGCACATCACAAGCAATCTGCTGAAAGACCACAAAGACAGAAAAAAATCTGGCCCTTTTCTATAGCCAAGTACATGCAACCCATTTCATACATGTTCTCAAGATAAACAGTAACTAGTCCTCAAGTGAGATGACTTGACAGTGCCATCTCTTGCCTATAGTTAATCCTACAATTACCCAATAATTGGGGTGACCATATGTATTAGTTAAATTGGTGTTATGGACTGAATGTTTGTGTCCTACCCCAGTCCTATGTTGAAGTTCTACACCCAGTGTGGCTGCATTTGGAGATGGGGCCTCTAAGGGTGTAATTAAGGTTCCATGAGATAGCAGGTTCAGGGCTCTGATCCAGTTTGATCAGTGACATGAGAGTTCTCATGCTCTCTCTCAGTGCACAAAAACTGATGCAGGGCCATGTGAGGACATAGCCAGAAGGCAGCCATCTGCAAGAAAGGAAGAGAGCCCTCACCAGAAACCAAATTTGCCAGCACCTTTAGCATGAACTTGTAGGCTCCAGAACTGTGACAAAGTAAACCTCTGCTGTTTAAGTCAACCCGTCAGTGGTTCTTTGTTATAGCAGACTAATGCAACTGGCTTCATCCAAAGAAAAAATGAAATGTCATTGTCTTTATGCAAGGGGCTAGTTGGGTAACTTGGAGCAAGTTCAGCTTCTCTTTGCCCATGTTGTTTACATTTCGAAGAGAGGATTCCCAGGTTCTTGAAAATGACCTTCTGGGCTCATGAACATGGCAAGAGGCTGTTTTAGCTCTTAAAAATATCTTCAGCAGGGTGCGGTGGCTCATGCCTGTAATCCCAGCACTTTGGGAGGCCAAGGCAGGAGGATCATGAGGTCAAGAGATCGAGACCATCCTGGTCAACATGGTGAAACCCTGTCTCTACTAAAAATACAAAAAATTAGCTGGGCATGGTGGTTCACGCCTGTAGTCCCAGCTACTCAAGAAGCTGAGGCAGAAGAATCTCTTGAACCTGGGAGGCAGAGGTTGCAGTGAGCCGAGATTGCACCATTGCACTCCAGCCTGGCAACAGAGGGAGACTCTGTCTCAAAACAAAACAAAACAGAAAAACAAAATTTCATGCTTTTCAAAGAGACAGAGAAAGAATGTATAAGTTCTCTTTATACATTCGCTTTAAGTAAACGCTTTAACAAATGCGAGGAGGAGGAGTGTCTTCCCTTGTCTTCAAACTTGCTAAACTGATCAGTCTAGTAGCTCTTTTGTAGAACTGCCCCAAATATTTAAATTTTTGATGTATTCATAAAGCAACATAATCACATAAACTTCAGGAGATGAGTAATGACTAGCAGGACAGATTCCTTATAAATCATAGGAATTCCACGTGAATCACATTTGTTGATATGCCCACAGCATTCAACATTTTTAACATTTACATTTATTGCCTATTTGAGAAGTGCACGAAATACTGACTGTCTCAACACTTTCATGGAAGTTTGATAAGCAGGTTTTCCGCATCTACCACCTCAGAATAGCAAAATCTAGGGATTTTATCTGATTATAATTGAAAAAGTATTTTCATTAATAAATAACTTTTCATTAATAAATAACAACTTTTACAACCAAATACAGGGAGGAAGGACAGAAGGAAGGAAGGCACTTTTTTGGGAAGCAAAAGGAATCCCAAGAGGGATCGTTCATTGCCATAGCTATGGGCTGGAGTGTCAGGCAACTAGGAGATACATACGCTTTTGTTTGTTCTGGTGTAGAAATAGTATCCTTATTTTCACTGGCAAATGACTTTGTAATATCATTTCTGGGTAACCTTATAATTTTATGATCCTGTTTCTTCACTATATAAAGTCATTACTATAATGTAGCAGAATATAGGAAGGCACATAGCAAGAAAGAAAGGGGGGAATGGAAGGGAAGAAAAGGGGAGGAGGGCGAGGGGGAGGGGAGAGGAGGGAAGGTAAGGGAAGGGAAAGGAAGGGAAGAAGAAGGGAAGGGAAGGGAAGGGAGGGTAGGGGAGGGGAGGGAAGATCATTACTCAATCATTATTTTCAGAAAGTGCAGTGATGTTAGAGACTATAGGTTTTCTATTTTATCACCAGAGTAATAAACAAAGTTCTGTTGTCCCTACATCAGTTGGATAGAAATTATTCTTTAGTAAGCCAAATACAGCTTTTATCTGCAATGGGGAAACATATTTCTAAGAGAGCAGAAATCTCATTTGCACTCCAATTGTCATTTATTATCCTCTCCATTTATTCCTAGTATTTTTCTGAAACAATGTAACGATAATGATGATTGAGTTGTCATTTTTCATATCATTTCCTTCCCTTCCCTTCCCTTCCCTTCCCTTCCCTTCCCTTCCCTTCCCTTCCCTTCCCTTCCCTTCCCTTCCCTTCCCTTCCCTTCCCTTCCCTTTCTTCCCCTCCCTCTCCCCCTACCCCTCCCCTCCCCTCCCCTCCCCTCCCCTCCCCTCCCCTCCCCTCCCCTCCCCTCCCCCTCCCCTCTTGGATATGCCTTTGCAGAGTGACTGCTCATTGTTCCTCCCGATGTGAGGTGAAGCTAATTTCTCCATCTCTTAGCTATGGGCTCACCCTTGTGACTTGCACTGGCCAAAGGGACATAGCACACTTGCCACAAGCAGAGACTTTGGAGGCACTCTCACTCTCTCACCACCGGGGAGCCTTTGGTCACTGTGTGACCAAGCCAGGCTAACCTTCTACAGGATGACACGTGTGGAGAACAGAGGCAGCCAGCTCACTCAGTAGGGCGCACTAAGAAGTTCTAGATCAGCCAGCCCCAGTACCAGAAAAACTGCCCAGCCAATTCAACAATTGAGACCAGTAGCTAACGCTGGCTCAAAGCCATTAACTTTTGGAATGATTTGTTTTGCAGCAAAAGCTGAGTCAGCATTCATGTATCTCTTTTTCAGGACCGTCGTGACAATGAAAGGTCTACAAAACCCAGCATGATCAAAGCAAAAAACCAAGTTTTCGGTGATAACATAATACTGTGCTGTAAAATTTTTGACTTATTAAAATTCATATTTTATACTTTCCCATAAGAACTATGTTACTGCCCACCAGTTTCATGAATTATGAAATAATTTACCAGATTAGACATTTGATAAACTAGGTATCCAACTAAACACGATTCCCAATAAAATGTAAGGCACTGGGCAACATCAAAAGTAATTTTTCCAAAAGAGCCTTTTCCTGGCTTGCATGACTCTCAGCTGTGATAAATTCTGTTCCATGTGGCCTGGTCAGGGGCATTTTGATTCCACTTTCCTGATGCCATTTATAAAGATCCAAAGAGGAAACCAATGTGGTTCAGGTGCAGGAAGGTGAGTGAAGCACTGCTTGAGATCTGTCATGTGAAGGCAGTTTCCTCCAGGGTTTCAGATCACTTTTATCTACTGCCATTGTTCTGTATTCCAGCGTGGCTCCTCTCTCTGTTCAATCTTGCCCTGTTAATATGATGTTATTATCTAATGCTATCTAATAGGGAAAAGAATACTCTCTCCAACAAGTGATACTGAGACAACTGCATTTCCTCCCTCACATGAAAGAATGATGTTGGACCCCCTACCTCACACCACGTTCAAAATTTAACTCAAAAGAGGCCAAGTGTGGTGGCTCACGCCTGTAATCCCAGCACTTTGGGAGGCCAAGGCTAAAATCCAAGGGTTGGTCAGTGAGATACTATCTGAACTGTGGTGTCCTCTTCTAAACTTAAGTGTTGGTTGCCAGAGTTCATGTCTTTGAAGCTTTAGAAGTCATGGTGGCTCGGTCTTCAAGGTGTCTGAGCACAGGGATTTTCTAAGGTCTCCTTTAAAACAAATCGCTTGGCTTGGTCAGGGCCACCCAGAATGGTCTCCCCTTGGATGAACTCAAAGCCAAATTGAATAGGTACCTTAATTCCATCTGCAGAATCTTTTCACCTTTGCCAAGTACCTAACCCACTGGCAGGAGTGATAGACCATCTTAGTCACAGCTCCCTCCTGTCCCCAAGGGAAGGGCATTTTACGGGATGTGCATAACAGGAATGGGGATCTTGGGGGACATCTGCAATTCTGTCTACCACAGGGTGGGACTGGGGAAAAAGGAATTTCTGTGCTTTACACCTTTTGACTTATAGGCTTTTGTATTGTGGAATGTTTTTTATGGCAAGCACTTGCTTGTTAGTTTTAGAATGAAAAACCAGTGAAGGCAAGTGTGTATATGTATATCCACATACATGTGAGAAATTTGGGGCAATAAGGAGCCATTGAACCGTGCTGGGCAGGGGTCAGGAAAGACTGTGCAGTCCCAGCTTGTGCTCCCCTACTGCCCCTGACTTGTCTCATGTCCTACACTAGCTCTGTCTTTCTCCTACTCTCAGCTTCTCTTTCTTTCCTGTTCATGTGGAGTCGTGCAATTAATTTAATGCTATCGAGCATCATATGCCCAAAGTAAAAGCTTCAACCTCTTGGAGGCTATTACTTACATTCAAAATTGTTTGCTGCCACTGGCTCGGAATCTCGGGTGGTCTGGAGAGTTGCCCTGAGTGTCTTTGCTGCTACTCATTCTTTCCGGTTTGGGGGTGGAGTTTTATGTTTGTCTCTCCAAGGTCCCTCACACATTTGCTAAATAAAAACTGAAATCCCATAAATGCATTCCTTGCCATTGTCCTCTGACCCCGTGATTTCATTGTTACCCAGAGTAAGTTAGGCTGTGACTTCTGACCAATCACTTGCCAGCTCTGGGGACTGGGGATGGTAAGAGTCCTGCCAGCTTGTCAGGAGAGGTTAATGGAGTTGAAATTAATTGAGTTAATGGAGGTGAAATGCATTGCAGTTGTAGCCATTACCATTTATTCCTGTTACGGTGGTTGCATAACAAATGGTCCCAAATGAGGTGCTTTAAAACAGCCTCAAGTGGGTAATGCAGATTCAGCAGGTCAGGAATTGAGGCAGGGGACAGTGGACTGTGGTATCTCTGCTTCCTGCTGCCTGAAGCTTCAGCTGGGCATGCTCAGGCAGGTGGAGGGTGCAGTGGTCTGAGGGATCATTCACTGGCATGTCTCCTGTCTGGCTGGGAGGACTCCAAGGCTGGGCCCTGTGGACTACAGCATCCCAACGTGGCCTCTGCATGCAGCCCCATGGAATGCTGACTTCTTATAGGCAGCTTGGGGGCTCGCAGAGTATGTATACCAGGGAACAATCTAGAAGCTGCACTGCCTTTCATGACTGAGCCTCACCATCATTCCCACTAAACTTCACCACTGGAAGCAGCCATAGGCCCACCCAGATTCCAGGGGAAGGGACATAGACCCCACCTCTCCATGGGACGCCATCAAGGCCATCGTGTAGAGCAGCACCTGGGATGAACCACTGTTGTGTCTGTCTCTGGAAAGACACTTGGCCACACCACCGTTACCACTATCCATGTCTGTGTCTAGAAAGGGTGGTGGATCCATTCTCTTCATTTAGGAATGTCCTTTGTGAAGTCACCAAGCAAGTGCATGAGTTGGAAACCATAAAGACACACCACGACCCACAGGGGTTTTCCTCCAGGTGGCTTACAAGCCTTGCGTGAAGTCACAGTCCATGCCTCTACAGCCCCCTAGTGACAGCAGCACCTCATGGCAGGTTTTGTTCTTTTTTTTTATTCTTATACTGACGGGCAGATTTGTTACATAGGTATACACATGCTGTGGTGGCTCGCTGCATCTACATTAGGCATTTCTCCCAATGCTGTCCCTCCCCTAGGCCCCCACCCCCCGACAGGCCCCGGTGGGTGATTTTCCCTTCCCTGTGTCCATGTGTTCTCATTGTTCCAACTCCCACTTATGAGTGAGAACATGTGGTGTTTGGTTTTCTGTTCTTGTGTTAGTTTGCTGAGAATGATAGTTTCCAGCTTCATCCATGTCCCCAGGTTTTGTTCTTTAAAGATGGGAAAGGAACCTCTTTAGTTCCATGCAAAACATAGTTTCTATATGAGAAGGAGGTGAGCATGCCATCGCTTCATGGAGCCTTCACTGCCTCACCTAGGAAATGGGTTGTGTGTCTGTTAAGGGAGTCAATACATTAACATCACTCAAAATGGTGTGCAGCGCGAAAGACCATACTTGATGACGTGTTCTGATCCATTCACACTGACAGGGCTCGTAGTAAAACTGCAGAGGACAGGCAGGGTTTGAGAGGTGTTATGAAATATATACACAATGAATGGAAGATTAAGTCACCAGGCACACAAGCTGCTTCCCCAGGGCCTGGCACTTGAGAGTCACTCAGGGGGTGTCAGTTCAATGACTATATGAACGAGATGATGGCAGAAATGCAGGGCCAAGCTGGACACCTGTTAGATCCGTCTTGTGAACAGTCCCTCCTACAAAGTAGAGAGAAAATATTAGGCCAGAAGGTGGCTTTGTGGGTGGAGGGGTAAGAAACTGAGAAAGGGGAGGAAAGGACAAGGCATCTTTGCTCAGACGCAGAAGGTCCTTTCACCAAGACCAGACCTTTCTCCAGCTATGAAGGATAGCAATGTAAGAAGGCTTGATCGTGTGACACATATTCATGAAATTCAGTATACTAATTAATGACAGGAGAAAACGTACACTGTATGTCTAACAGATACCACGCTGCACCTGTGAAATCTGCTTACGGAGGCTAGAACAAAGCTTAATCTCGAGCACCAGAGACTGAACATCCTTTCCCCCAACTCTGTCGCCCCACCCAAACCTCCTGTGCACACCTCAGCACTTTCACTGTGCCCTCTGGAACTCAAAATGTGTAGGCGATCTCTTCTCAGCGTGCTCCTCTATCCTGCAGACTCATGGAAGCTTGGCTCTGTTCCTGGGGACATTGCCTTCTCAAATCCAAGGAAGTCACTTTTCTTTTTTCTCACACCCCCTATACCTCAGGGGCAGTAACTGGGGTCAGTGTCTTACCCCACCAACCACACAGCCACTTTCTGGTCTAATATTTTCCCTCTACTTTAAAAAGAAAGCCCAGACATGATATCCGTTAAAGCGTCAGCATGGGGGATTCAAGGTCTCGTTCCTCTGTGCAAACACTAAAAAGGAACAAAAGTTGAATCATTTATCAGATCTCTGAAAAATAGTCAAAGTTTACAGTAACTGAGCCTGGAACCAAACACACCTTAATTAACAACTAGAACCAAACAAAGCTTAACCAAGTAAATGTTGAATCAACAAAAAGGTGAGTTCACATTTTAGGGGAGCTTGGTGGTGCTTTAACCTTACCTAACCTCTCTCCCTGGGGCAGTTGTGGTTTCGAAGATGGCGGCTGATACTTCTGGATGAGATACTTGGTTCCAGAAGGAGTATAGTGGATCTTGCTCCCAAGAAATGATGTTCATTTGATGATGTCTAGGGATTTCTTGAAGGGCTGACACAAAGTTCTTACATTTATTTCAAATAACTTGGAATTCTCTCAGGGTGGAAAAGCACCTATGTAGCGGGCCCCGATGGACCACATTAAAAGAAAAATGAACAAACGGATCCTTCTTGCAGCAAAAGATGACTGTTGGGTCTAACAATAGACACACCAAAAGCCTCTGACGAAAAGGTGAGAAGAGAATTACTTTGTGCAATAAAGGGTTTGAAAAACTTCCGTGAATAACAGGGAATGTAAAATGCCACACATGTGCCCAGGGCTGGACCAAAGAAGAAGATAAACTGTCACCTTTGGCTGATCATTAGGCTCTGCACTAGCAGGAATTGAAGGCTAAGTGTTGAAGGAGTGCCCAGACACGGCCGTTCTGTGAAAACTGAAAGAGGAATTGTTTTGTTTGGCCTCAGGCATTTAAAAAATGTCTGTCAAACCACCAGCTGACCATAAGCTAAATTAACAGAAACTTTAGAGATTACACATGACAAAAAAATACAATGAAAGGCAGAAGAGTCTGATTTTCACAATACCACATTGTAATATTAAGAATAGTCCAATTTCAAGCAAAAAATAATGACGCATGGAAATTAACAAAAAGTATTGTCCATTCATAGCGAAAAAATGAACAGAAACTATCCATAAGGAAGCAGAGAGACATAAAGCTAACTAGACAAAAACTAAATCAACAGTTCTAAATTTGGTCAAGGAGCTGAGGAAACTGTGGCTAAAAAAGTAAAGGAAACCACAAGAGAGAATTTCAATAAAGAGGTAGAAATTATTTTTTTAAAAAGGAACCAAATAGATATTCTGGTGCTGAAAAGTGCAAGAATGCAAATAAAAAATTTATTAAAGGGTTTCAAAAGCAGATTTGAGCAAGCAAAACAAATAATCCTCTATCAAAGTTGAAAGTAGAAATTAAGACATTCACAAAAAAATAAAAGCTGATAGAGGTAACCACTAGAAGTCCTGCCCTACAAGAAATGCTGGAAGCAGTCCTTTGTATAAAGTAGCTATATAGGTAAACATAAACGTCGTTATTAATGTCTCTTCGCTTTGTAACTCGTCTTTTTTCCCACATGATTTAAAATAAAAAGCATAAATATATCTACATTAATGCACAAAATGTAGAAAGATGGAGATTGTGACAATAACAACATGGGAAACTGAAGAAGAAGGGAGGGTGACTACTCATACTAGACTTCTCCTTTTCATTGAAGGGTACAATACAAAGGGTACAATCAATATATACAGATCTCAACATATCGGCTAAAATGCCTACGTGCAAGACAATCAGTAAAACTTCATTATTCAGAAACAAATCAGCAAAACTTCATGATTTAGAAACAAATCGGAGTCATTTTCAGTGTCAGTAAGTTACATATTAACAAGTACATCAACAGTTTGAGGGACTCAAGATACAATTTGAAGGACTCATGATAACAATTTCAAATTCAGTGCTGCTTTGGCAGCACATATACTAAAATTGGAAGGATACAGAGAAGATTAGCATGGCCACCCCGCAAAAACATAATTTCAAATTCAGACACAGGATGTAAACCATCAATCATAGGACCTCCCCTAGGTGGGTTAATTTGGAAGCCGGTCAAATGTGACCTGTAAGTTATGAAGGGAAACGTAGCAACCAATTAAAAACAAAAGAAGGCAGTAGTGGAGGAAATGAAAAACAAAGGTACAAGTTGTACAGAAAACAAATAGCAAAATGGCACAAATAAAACATTACTGATTAATAATCACCTAAATGCTAAATAATTAAAACTCTTTAATCAAAAGACAGAGGTTGACAGAATAGATTTAAAATATGCCCAAACAATACACTGTCTATAAGGCTCACTTTGTACCAGACAAAATAGACTTTAAGTCAACAAATTGGAACAAGAGACATAACAAGTATAAAAATACACACAACAAACAAGAGAACCACAGTATATAGGAAGGAAACATTGATAGGAGTCACAATTTCAGTATTTCCCCACTCCTCAGGGCTAGCCCCAGTGGTGTACTTGATTCCGCCACCCTTAGCTGTTGCTGGACACGAGGTTGATGATCTGTTTCGGCTTCTGCCACAACTTATGCTTCTGACAAGTGGCATCTCAGTCCAGAGCCATGAATATCTGGGGGAGACAGCTCCCCTGGAGCTGAGCTCTGAAAAAGGGGCCAGTTCCTCCTGTGCAAAGCCCCCACTTCCCAGCAGGGCTTTTCCCTCCATGCACCTCGCCTCTCTGTCCTCTTCTGTGGACCCTGTGTGCAGTTCAGGGTCGAAATCTCTGAACTCTGAACAAGTCCACCAGCTTCTCCTCAACCTGAAATTCCCCTCTGATGACACTTTTTTCTCTTCCTCTCCACAGCTAGACTGTGATCCCTCTCTAGAGTGCTGCAGGATTCCCCTTCCCGATTCCCTCCTAGCGCAAGCCTCCCTTGCCAGGCCCCCATGACCCTTGCCAGACCCAGCGTTGGATGGAAGACATAGCCGGCCACTGTTCCTCTCTGACCTGTGAGGGTCCTCTCCTTTAGCTCCTTTAAGTCTTCTAAATTTTCATCTCCTCACCCTGCTTCATCATGCAGCTGCCCTCCTCACAGACCAATGTGCACCCAATTCTACTTGCCACCTTCTAAAATACAGTGTATTTCCTGTCTCACCTGTCTGCAGTTGGTGACCTAGTAACTGTTGTGATGTAACAAACCACCCCCAAACTTAGTAACTTAAAACGACGACGATCATTTGCATCTCCAGTTCGGGCAGTCGCTGGGAGTAAGGCTCATGTCTGCTCCTTGTGGCAGCAGCTAGGGTGGCTAAACTGAAGGCTGGAAGAATCTGCTTTCAAGATGTCTTACACAGGGGGGAAGTTTTGTGTTGGCTGCCAGCTAGGAACACTCAGAAGAGTCTGAGGGCCAAACAACTTGGTTCCTTTCCATGTGGCCTGTGCTTCCTCTCAGCATAATGGCTGGATTCCAAGGGTGTGTGTGTGTGTGTGTGTGTGTGTGTGTGTGTGTGTACAGAGAGAGAGAGAGAGCGGGGCAGGGAGTACCAGGTGGAAGATGCATCATCTTGTATGATCTGGCCTCAGAAGTCAGTCCCCTCTGCTGTATACCCAAATTCTACATGATGGGACATAGACTCCACCTCTTAATTGGGAGTGGCTAGATGCTGGAAGAGCAAGCAAGACAGAAAATATTGTTGCAACCATTTTTCAAGAAGGCAATGTATGAAAATTGGGTCCCCCAAAGGCTGGGAACCCCTAGTGAGGGAAGCAGGACAAAGAAGTAGAAGAATCCCAGAGGGAGGA
This sequence comes from Callithrix jacchus, assembly GCF_049354715.1. Classification (NCBI taxonomy): domain Eukaryota; kingdom Metazoa; phylum Chordata; class Mammalia; order Primates; family Cebidae; genus Callithrix; species Callithrix jacchus. The sequence continues at coordinate 150,419,914 of NC_133524.1, forward strand.
AAGATTCAGCCAGGTTCCCCAGGGTAGGGAAAGTGAATTCTGAGCCATTTCCAGCTCTCTCCTCTTGCAGGTAGAGCAGCTCCAGGAGCTGAGGGGCTATCCTCTGAGAAGGAGTTCCAGGGGTGTAGGCTTCAGAAGGAAGAGCACATTGAATCAGAGAAAGGGGTGCCAGAGGATGTGGGCAGAACACCAACACTGCCCACTACATCCTGCCAGAATGAGCTTAAAGAAAGACGTCTGTGTTTCTCTTGCTTATGTGAATACCTCTTATGTAGCAGATGATCATTAAATATTTGTTGAATTGAGTGGAATTGTCAATGGAATAAATATTTCTTTTCCTTTTCTTGCTTCTGTCTTTTGTGCCTTGCTGCTGAAGGTCTTCCACAACCAAGATAATAAAGGTTTTTCCGTAGCTTTTTCTAATACATCCCACCGTTGTGTTTTTTCATTAACTTTCTAATGCCCCTGGAGACTTCTTTCCCTCCATGGTAACATGTTTGTTGAGGTAGAATTTACATATAGCAAAATGTGTAAATATTAAATTTACAGATTGATAAATTTTTACATATGTATACATCCATGTAACCACTACCCAGATTGAGATGTAGAACATTTCCCTCATTCCAGAAAGTTCTCCCATGCCCCTTTATGATCAATAATCTCCCCAATAGAGGACTTCTATCATCATAGAGTATGAAAATGAATTAAGAGCCCCAAATTGAAGAACAAAAAGTTGAAATAATCCAAAATTTCAGACAAACACAAATATAAAACAATTTGGTTTTGTTCTTTGACCATGAAACAAAGACCAGACAACCATGCTTACAAGCAAAATGGCTCCTCTAAAGCCTGGAATCTGTGTTTGTGTGTAGCAGCAGAGTGGGGTCAAGGTTCATTTTTGTCCTTCTGCATCATTTTGTCCACCTGATCACCCTGCACAGCCATCAAGTCTCCGCGGCTCTCCAGTGCCCACTCTGTTAAAGGTCAAGTGCCCATGTATGTGAGGGTCTGAGTGTCTCAGTTGGCCTTATGGGCCAACCTGCTGCTTTCTGGGTCAGAGACTTGGTCTAGAGTGTGTGTGCAGGGAAAAAGTGTTCATGATTGGCCTCATACTTCACCAGGGGTGAGGAATTTCATGTGGTTTTTCCTCCTTTCTCTCGGCCCTGGGATCTCCCAGGCCTGTTCTCTCTATGCCTTTGGACTCTTTTCCCCAAACCTGAGCCTGTCCCCCTCCCTACTTTGTTTGTCCCTTCCTTGCTTCATGGCCTAGAGATGCCACTGACCCAGCACCCAGGACATCTGGGAGACTCAGCTATGGGGAAAAGGGAGGTGGCGGCTAGAGACCCCTTCTAGGGAGAGGCAGGCCTAGGTCGGCATTGGAAACTAGCTTCAGTAATTTGCAGTAAAATCAACTGCTCACCTTGACATCATGTATAACGCGACCTTGCATGAAGCTAGTTTCCAATGAAGAAATTAAAAAAATGAGATGTTTGCAGTGAAATAACCTGCACGTGAGTTATATCGCATGTCATCACTTAAAAAACTTCAGTCCTGATTCTTCCTTATAAGACTTTTATTAATGCCAGAAATGAAATTGTAAAAACAAAATGAATTTGAAAAGTCAGTGTGATTGTGGGTGCAGAGGTGGTATGAACAGGGACTGAGGGAAGAGCCAGGCCTGAAGAGAACCTTCAGTTTCAGCTCAGACCTGAAGGTCATGATTTGGCTGATGCTTCATGCCTTTATAGCCACACTGTGTGCTGGATCTCAAGGCTCTTCTTCTCCAAGGAAAGCTTAACTCCAAGTGCTCCTGGGTTTGTCACCTTCTGGACTTGCAGGCTTGAGACTCTTGGGTTCCCTGTCCTGCACTGGACAACCCCTGATTTGGAGGAATTTTCTAACAAGACAGAAGAAAATGAAACAAAAGGAACTACAGAAAACAATGCGGGGTTAACTGCATAACAATGCTGATTCCCACATCTTGTAGGTGTCTGGGATCATTTCTGTAACAAACATCAGGCCCTTGGTCAGAAACACACACACACACACACACACATTGATCATCTCCAACAAAACCAATCTTTTGGCTCATGGTGCCTTTGCTGATTCCTTAAATCGTTAGGCTTTTGTATAGCCATCCTCTAGCAGTTTTATCAAAGCAGGACGTGATTGCATACACCCTGGAAATGAGGAGTGAGTTAGAATTCTGACCCCTGTCACCTTCCATACCTTTAATGTAGAGAGTGCCTATTCAGAGCATTCCGTTTTTAAGTAACAGGTCACACTACCCATGTGTGTAGTTCTTCATGCTATAAATACGTTTTTGGAAATGATTTGTAGTAACAGAGTTCTTTTCTCTTTTGTGGGGTTCAATTGAGTGCCATTTCACTACTGACATAATTTCAGCTGTTCTTTTCTGTCTACAATCTGGCGTGGTTCTTGTCAGATAATCAATGATGCTAACACAAGTGGCCCACACATGGGGAAACTACCCTCCATGGGAACTAGTAGTCTGAAGCCCTGGCTTCTTGCCTGAGATTCATTGCAAGTCACATGAGGAAGAAGGCAGCTCCTCACAGGCTCTGGCTGTGTACAGTGATGAATAGCTGGCTGCAGGCTTTGGGAGTGGGGAGCCCTCTCCTTGCTCTGTCCAGGCTCACTAAGTACCCTGAACTCAGTTAAAATACTAGAAAATGTCCCCCACGTTGTCCAAATAAGAAAATAATGTCAGCAGAGCCTGCTTCTTTGAAAATCAAAATGAGTTCTTGTATGAACTGAAAAACTAAGACTTTGGCATTTATGTGCCTGTAGCAAAGCATACAACTGCCCCAGCTGCACTATCATGGGCCTTAAATAGCACTTCACATCCAAATGACACCTTCATTCTGAGTCTCCTGGACCCCAGGACCTGTGAAGGAAGGGGTGACATGATGCGGAAGGGAGCAACTAGCTAGAAAATCTAAGAATGGAACTCATAGGTTTCTTCCTGGTCACTTTTATCTATCACTCCAAAGCTTGGATCCATCATACGATAGCCAAGGACCACCTATGCCTTCCCCAAGGCCGTAAACATTCGTCTGCTACCATTAGGCAGCTCACAGGGAAACACACTGCATAAGGGACCATGAGAATGGCCTTCCGACTGACGATCAGTAGGTATTTCTCATTGAAACTGCTGAATATGGAATTCCAGTTGAACATTGCACAAAGAAACCCTCACTTGACATGCATACCTTTCAAGTATCAAGCACCTGTTTGGATCCCTATGAAAGGGAGAGAGGATGAGTACTCATCCTGTGTCTGCAGGTGTTTCCCACACGTCTCCAAGGCTCACCCAACTGATACATTTTGTCAAAATCCTCAGAGGAAGTATGAGGTTGTGGAATGAGCCTGGCCAACTCTTTTCTAAGCCTGACTCTGGGTCTCGAAGCATTCCCTCCTCTAGTTCTCAGTGTTCTTTTCTTCCATGCCTATCTTCCAAGGTCTTTCAGAGAAGAGATGAGATGATGCCTGGGAAAAAGCCAAGAGCAGCAGAATCCCTGGCTACAATGTCCTTAAAGCCATCAGTGTCATCTGATATACCTATCTCAGAGTCTGAGATCCATTGCCACTGTCACTTGTCTTTCTTTGGGGATTGCAATGACTAGTCTGCTGAAGTGTTTGGAGTAAGATTCTGCCACCATCACTGGGCTCAATCTCCTCAACTGTCTTCAGAGTCTGGAACAAGGTGGTCTCCAGATGCCCCTTTGCTAGGATAATTTATTATTCTTATTGAAGCACAGGAGAGAGGTCAGAATTTCAGGTATTAGAAGCAAACAATAGAATTCTGTTGGTGGCAACACTCACTCTGATAGGGCAGGGGAGAGGCTAGATTCTCTCAGAGCCCCCTCCAGAAGGCAACTGCTTCCTTCTTTTCTTCTTTCAATGTATAAACAGGTCTTCTTTCCTAAAGGTTATGGCCAAGACCTTGACAACTACATATTCTCTCTTGGTTTTGAACCTGCGTTGACCATCAGTATGTTTTTAGTAGAAAGAAACCCCACACTTCCCGTTGCACACACGGCGCGAGACTGCACCTCTCATGCTTTGGATTGCCTCTCATCCGTCCACTCCTGTTTTGTGTTCTGGAGAGCCTGTGTCTTCTGCTCATCCACCTGAACATAGTCTACTCTTTGTTCTTCTGAAAGGAGAAGTTTCTGAAGGAGGAGAACAAAAAGGTTTTCATTACATGTAACTTAAAATGTCAGGAAAATGTTTACCCTTTCGTATTCAATTACCATCGCTCAATATTTATTGCCCTTCCCTTTGTATGTATGTGTGCACGCCACTGCTTTCCTCAGTTTTGCTCTAGCCACTTGACTTGCTTTGACCAATATAATGTGAGTGGAAGTGACACGGCTGAGCATGGTAGCATGTGCATGTAATTCCAGCACTTTGGGAGGCTCATATGGTTTGCCTGTGCCCCCACCCAAATCTCCTCCTGAACTGTACTTCCCATAATCCCCATGTTCACTGGGAAGGAACTGGTAAGAGGGAAGAGAATCACGGGGCAGTTCCCCTCATGCTGTTCTCATGACAGTGAGTGAGTTCTCAGGAGACATGATGGGGCTTTCCCCGCTTCACTCTGCACTGCTCTTCCTGCCACCATGTGAAGAAGGACATGTTTGCTTCCCCTTCCACCATGATTGTAAGTTCCATGAGGCCTCCCCAGCCATGCTGAACTGTGAGTCAATTAAACCTCTTTCCTTTATAAATTACCCATCTCAGGTATTTCTTCATAGCAGAATGAGAATGGACTACTATAGAGGCCAAGGCAGGAGATCAAGACCAGCCTAGGCCACAAAACATGACCCCACATCTACAAAAATAAAAAACAGCTGGGAGTGATGGTACGCAACTGTAGTCCCAGCTACTTGGGAGGCTGAGATAGGAGGATACCTTGAACCCAGGATATCAAACCGTGCCACCGCACTTCAGCCTGAGTGACAGAGTGAGAAACAAAACAACAACAAAAAGAAAGTGACATGTTCCAATCCTAATGAGAAAAGAGGTGATTCTGCCAGGAGTTCGGCACATCTCAGATGGCCTGCAATAAAAGACCCTTTGTGTTGAAAGCAAAAGAGATTTGGGGGTTGTTTTGAGCGCATAGTCTACCAAAACTGACTCATGATTCTTTTATACTTATCACTCCCACCCTTCTGACCAGCTTTTCTGCAGTCTCATATCAGGTTTTTGCAAGGGAGTTAATACCTGTAAGTTATCATAGCTATGAATTAATATCGCTGTACAATGTAAGGGAGTGCATGGGAAGCATGAGATATTTTTCTATAAACTTTATGGTCCAAATTTTGAACTGTGACTATCACATACATTTGTAAGTATCACAAAAAACACACCTTAGGAAGAAATCAACCAAGAGTTCATTCTCACTGGGAGGTGGGATTAGGGCTGATTTTAATATTCTGCGTTTTTAACAGTTTCTAAGGAGAATATCCATGGTTTGCTAATCAGAAAAGTCTAGGCAGAAATGGAATCACCTGGGAATTCTCAGATGCAAAGCCTTTCCTACCTGCTGCAAGGGGGCTGGTGATGCTGAATTGAAGTCCAGAGCCAAATAATCTAGGCTGAATTTCTTTGTCCACATAAGAGCACCACTGCTCAGGGAACTGGCTGTTCGGTGCTCCTCCTAGGAACAACATCACAGGAGTTAGATTAATCATGTCTATCGGTTGCTCAAGGGAAGGAAGGCAAGTTGTGGCTTCAGCCAAGCAGCTGCCGTCAGACAGTAACAGAATAGTCTGCTGAGACGGGAGTCGACCAGCCTGCATATCTGAGTGAGAACTGTAATTTTAGACAGAATGCAGCCAATTTGGTCTTCACAATGAAACCATACCACTATTCAGCATAGAAACACTTTGCCAAAATTCACTCAAAACAGAATTTGCTTCAGAATCTGATAGGCCTGTGATACTTTAGAGATTAAACCCTGAAAAGATGAACTATACTTATTAAAGTTCTTGTGAAGGCATCGCAAATACATTTATAACACAGGCTAAACTCCTGACCCAGCTTTAGAAGTGAAATGCTGCCAGTCTATATCTTTGAAGCTGTTTCCCCTCTACCATCTCTCCTTCTCCTCCTAAGAGGTGAAATACTACCTTGAATTTTGTGCTTACCACTCCTTTTATTTTTAAATATAGTTTCATGAGTATGCAAGAATCCTTAAATAACAGACTGTTTCATTTTGCATGTTTTTGAATGTCATATCCACAGAATCACACTGTCTGTTTTGGTTGACTTCGGTTTTGTGCTCAACATTAGGTACCCCACATTCACTTGTATTTCACTCATTTGCACTGGGTCAGATATTCCATTGCATGACCTATTCAACCATTCCGCCATCAAAGGATATTTGAGTTGCTCCCAGTTTGGGGGCTATGAAAAGCAATGCTGCCATGGGCATTCATGCACCTGTGGGAGAATTTCTAGGGCATTTACTTGGGAATGGAATCATGGGGTTAGAGGATGTGAGCATCTTGAGCTTTACTAAATAACACCAAACTATTTTCCAGAGTGAACCAATCTACATATGTACCAGGAGTGTGTAAGAACTTCTATTGTATTGTCAGACTTCACCGTTTTTCCTACCTGAGACAGGTAAAATTGCATCTTACTGTGGTCTCATTATCCATTCCCCTAATTATTAATTAGCAAGAGCACCTGTTCCTATGTTGAAGGGTCATCTGTTTATTTCTCTTCCGTGAATTGCCCGTTTGGGTTTTTTTTTTGCCTTGTTTCTGGTTAATTTTTGTATCGAATTATTTGTGTATTTTTCTTACTTACCCTAGTATGTTGCAGTCTGTAACTTGTCTTTTCATTTCTTTTTATGGTATTTCTTAAAAGTAAGAAATACTTTTAATGTAATATGTCAATCTTTTCCTGTATGGCTTGCACTTGTGTTTTGTTTAAGGAATCCTTCCCTATGCTGAGGTCATAGTTTATTTCCCTATATTTTTTCCTGACATTATAAAGTTTTGAATGATTTGCTTCACATTTAAGCAATAATCTCACTTGAAGTGATTTTTATGTTGTATATGGTGGTGCAATAGAAATACAATTCATTCCACTTTTGTTGTTGTTTCTACTTGACATGGATAACTCCAGAATGTCTTGAGTAATCTTGACCCTTTTAGAATCAGCTTCAAAGTTCCTCAAAAATCTCTGTTAGGGAACTGGTAAGATAATGTCTTTTCCACTTATTTTATTCTCCTTAATGGCTTTCAATACGTTTTAATAGTTTTCTCCACAATGTTTTTTTATTAGATTTATCCCTAAATACCTAGAGTTTCTTGTTACTGTAAATGGAAGTTTTGTTTAAATTCTTTTTTCTGTTTGTTACCATTATATAGACATTCAACTGGATTGTGTATTTTGATTTTATATCCAGCAACCTTGGTACATTTTATTGTGATTATTTATTTTACTAACTTATTAATTCTAATTATTTCTAAGTAGATTATTTTGAGTTGTCATTATCTACGAATAATCACTCTTTGTCTTTGTCCTTCCTTCCTAATTACTACTCCTTTTGTATCTTTAGTTTGTCCTCTAACATTAGATGGGACTTCAAATACAATGCTGGATAGAAATAGCTAAAGAGATCATTTTTGTTTTGAGCCTGATTTTAAAGGAGATATTTTTAGTGCTTAACCACTAAGTATGATATGTACTATAGGTTCTAGTGGATTCATTTTTCATTTGTTTTGAGGTTAAAGAAAATTCCTCTATTCCTTGTTTACTAATAGATTTTTTCATGAATAGATGTTGAGTTCTATCAAATGCTTTTCCCACATCTAGTAAGATAACGTATCATTTTTCTCCTTTAAAAATAATAAATAAATAAATAAAAAGGCCTTTCGTCCTAGCATAGTTCTTGTTTCATCCAATCTGTTTTGGTCTCAATCTTCCATGCTAGAGCTTTCCTGAAATGTCACATGAAGTCATTGACTGTTGCTTATGCTTATGAGTGACAGACCAAAAAGCTAATGTGAAGCTTTGTGTACACGGATGGTGTTTGTCAACTCTGGAGTTGCATAGCCATCATGCCTACTGAGTTAATCACCTTGTTGTTAGTATAGTATTCATGGTCAACTCAAATACGTCTAGTATCCCCTTTGCTTTACCCTCTCCAGAGAGACTACACTTTAACTTTTCTATACGATGGGGGATGGAAAGTCACAGTGGTTCACTCCATGGAGTGAGGGAAGGGATCTTGGGATTTACCTGATGCTTCTGACCATTACTCCTTCTTTCACTTTCCCTTCAGCCCTACTTCAGAACTACCTACTGTGGACAATTCCTAAACTCTTCGGATATTCTGCCTTCCTCCATATCCACCTGCTTTCCAGTTTCCAATACGTAACTGCTATTTTTGTCTCCAATTCGTCATATCTTTGTGGGTTTATGCCTTTAACACATTTCTTTGCTGTTATTTTAGAGGGTGTTTGGGAGTGGAGAGAAACCGGAGGCTTGGGGTCAATCTTCCATCTGAGGTTCATGCACATTGTTTCATGTATCAGTCCTTTATTTCTTTTTATGGCTGCATAATATTCCACCGTACAGCTATACTACATTTTATTAACAGATTCCTCAGTTGGTGATCATTTGAGTTGTTTTCCCTTTTAGGATATTATGAAAAAATGCTTCTAGGAACACTTGTGTACAAGTATTTGGTTAGACATATTCTTCTTTGGGATTTTAAAATCTGCATCCATGAGTAATACTGGCCTACAACTTTCTACTTATGTAATTGCTATTTGTTTTGTTATAATATTATTTTAGCTTCATAAAGTAAGCTGGATAATATCCTCTTCTCCCATTCCTCGTAGGTGTCTATACAAGATTGTACTTGTCTCTTCTTTTTGGTAAAAACTATCTGTCAAATTTTTTGGGCCTTGTGATCCTTTGTAGTACCAATATTCCTATGGATTCAGTGTCTTTAATGGCCACACAAACATTCAGGTTTTCTACTTCAACTTGAGTCAATTTTTGATTTTTTTAATCCAGAGAATTTGCCAAACTTTTCAAATTTATTTGTATAGAGTTGTTCACAATATTCTCTTATGTCAATCTCTCATGTATTTGCAATTATTATTTATTTTTCATTCTTAATATTATTTACTTGTATTCATATGTTTTTTATTAGTTTTGTTAAATTTGACTCTTTTTAAAGAGCCAATTACAGCTGTATTGATCCTCTCTGATTTTGTTATTTTGTTAGTTTCTGTTCTTGCCTTTATTCATTTCACTTTTGTAGGGATTTTCTAAGCTTATTATTATAAAATTTTTCAAGCAATCAGCCAAATTAAAGAAAATACACCCACCATGTATACTCCACTAATATTTTATCATACTAACCTGCTTTATCCCTTGACTTACTGCTTCTCTCTTATTTTTCTATGATCTCCTTCAACAACTCTGACTATACAAATATTTGACCTTCTTATTCTGTCTTCCATGTCTCAAATTTCTTTCATATTCTCCTAATATGTTTTTAAATCCCTGTTCTGATTTATTAGTAACTCCTTCACTCTTTGTGCTTAGTGGGTTTATCTCATCCACTGAGTTTCTAATGTCATCCTTATTTTTACTTCTACAAGTTGTAAATTGTGTTTTACAATCTACTTGGCCATTTAAAATAAATCTTATTACTTAATCCAACTTTCAATTTCTCATTTATTTCTTTAAATACAATAAAACTACTTATTTTATATTCAAAATCCTGTATTTCCCAAAACTGCCTAATTCCATATTTGATTCTATTATTTGTAATTCTTACTAATTTGGGGGTTGTCGTTTCTCAATATTTTTGGCACCAGAGATTTCCTTTCCCTTCCCCTCATCAGTTGAATTTTAGATTTAAAAATGTATCTTATTTTAAGTAACAGGTGTTTTTCATGCTACCTTGCCTACCAAAGTGTCTCATCAAATTTTAAAAAACTTAAAAATAGAATAAATGTATTTCACCTCCAGTAATGTTGAATAAAGTAATTTTGACCACCCTTCCTGCTGGGAACAATATTTTTCTCCCTTTTTGCTAGAAATTGACAAATTGTTTCTAAAATGTTTACAGGAGTAGAAAAGTCAAAGAAAAAAACCTGAGAAAATCTTGAAGCTAAACAAAGCAGGAGGACTTACTTTCCTTGATACTGAGTCTTATAAAGCTACAGCAACTAAGGGAGTTTGTCTAAGATAGACAGGTAGACCAACGGAATAGAATTAAGAGTCCATAAAAACCCATACATATATGGATACTTGATTTATGGCAAAGATGGCACTGCTGAATAGTCAGTAAATAATAATCATTTTACATAAGTGGTGCCAACAAATTAGATAAACATATGTGGAAAAATGAGTCTTGACCCCTATCTCACAGCACACAAGTTAATTCAAGGTGATATAATCCAAATGTGAAGGTAAAACTAGAAAGCTCCTAGGAAAATAACCATAATTCGCCTGAGATCAAATAGATAATGATCTTGTATTAAAGAAATTGAATTCACCCAAAGAATTTCACTGCTGAATTATACCAAAAATTTAAAGAGTAAATAAAACAAATTCTACACAACCTGTTCTAGAAACTAGAAGGGGAGAGAACACTTTTTGAGGAACCCAGCATAACCTTAACAACAAAACCACACAAAGACACTACAAAAACCTTAAGCTAACACCCACTAGGAACACAGACATGAAAAAACTCAACAAAACATTAGCAGATGAAATGCAGCAATATATACAAGGAATAATACACCATGACCAAATGGAGTTTATCTAGAGAATACAAGACTGGTTCAAAACCTGGCACAGTGGCTCATGCCTATAATCCCAGCACTTTAGGAAGCTGAGATGGGAGGATGGCTTGAGCTCAGAAGTTCAAGACCAGCCTGGGCAATATATCAAGACCCTGTCTCTACCAATTAAAAAACCCAAGAAATCTGAAGAAAATAAAAACCTCCTATAACTAATAAGTTAATTCAGCAACCTCAAACTCTTGGGCTCAAGGAATCCTCCTGTCTCAGCCTCCTGATTAGCTGGGGCTATGGGCACAGTTACTGTGTGTGGCTAATTTTTAATAGAATTTTTGTAGAGACAGGATCTCACTTTGTTGCCCAGGTTGGTCTTGAACTCTTGGGCTCATGCCATTCTCTCACCTCAGCCTCTCAAAGTGCTGAGATTACAGGTGTGAGCCACTGCACTCAGACAATCATATTTCTATATACCACCAATGGGTCATTGGAAGCTGAAATTTAAAAAATACCATTTATAATAGCTCCAAAAATGAAATACTTAGATAGGAATCTAATAAAACATCCATAATATCTATGTAAAAAATAAAAAATTATGAGGGAAAAAAATCAAAGAAAATCTGAATAAATGAGTCAGGCACAGTGGCTCATGCCTATAATCTCAGCACTTTGGGAAGCTAGGGCAGACGATCACTTGAAGTCAGGAGTTTGAGACCAGCCTGGCCAACATGATGAATCCCTGTCTCTACTAAAAATACAAAAAAAATTAGCCAGGCATGGTGGCATGCATCTGTAATCCCAGCTACCCAAGAGGCTGAGGCAGGAGAATTGCTTGAACCTGAGAGGCGAGTAGATACTGAGGTAGCCTCCTGAGTAGCTAGGACTACAGGCATGTGCCACCACATCCAGCTAATTTTTGTATTTTTAGTAGAGGTGGGGTTTCACCATGTTGGCCAGGCTGGTCTTGAACTCCTGTCCTCAGATGATCCTCCCACCTCAGCCTACCGAAGTGCTGGGATTGCAGGCATGAGCCACCACACCTGGCCCCTTTGGAGGACTTGTACACAGACTATATAAAGAACTCTCAAAACTCAATGTAAGAAAACAACAATCTGATTTAAAAATTGGCAACAAGATCGAACTGATACTTTACCAAAGAAACTATATGGATGGCAACTAAACACACCAAAATATGTCCAACATCATTTACCATTAGGGAAGTACATGTTAGAGCCACACTGTGATAAAATTTAAAAAAACTGGTAATACCAACTATGTTGGCAAAGGAGGTGGAGCAACTGCAACTCTCACAAATTGCTGGTGGGAGTACAAAATGGTACAGCCATTATGGAGAACATTTTGGCAGTATCTTACAAAGTTAAATAAACAATTGATGACTCAGTTAAGCATACATTTGATGACCCAGCAACACTACTTCTAGGTATTTATCCTGGAGCTGGATTTCTCAGCTGTGGCACTATTGACTTTTGGGGCTGGATAGTTCATTGTTGTGAGGGCTGTCCTGTGTGTTGTAGGATGTATAGCAGCACCCCTGAATTTTTTTCCATTAGATGCCATTAGCACTACCTTCTCCACTCCAAGTTGTGGCAACCAAAAATGTCTCCAGACATTGCCAAATATCCCTTAACAGTCAAAATCACCACTGGCTGAGAACCACTGCTCTAAAGAAATTAAGATGTCTATCCACGCAGAAACCTGTCAAATATGACTAAGATCAGAAAAAGGCAAGCATGCCCACTTTTGCTACTTCTATTCAACAAAGCATGGAGAGTTCTAGCCAAAACAATTAGGCAAGAAAAAGAAAACAAACACATCCAAACTGGGAACAATCCCAAAAGGAAATTTCAAAAAAAAAAACCCAAAAAAGAGTTTCAATTACAATATAATCAAAAAGAACAAAATACTTAGGAATAAATTTAACCAAGGAGGCAAAGACTTGTACACTGGAAACTATCAGAAAGAAAGTAAAAGAGACATTAAGTGAATGAAAAGATATCTGTGTTCGTGTATTGGAAGACTTAATATTGTTAATATGATAATATTATGCAAAATAGTTTGAAGATTCAAAGCATTCCCTATCAGAATTCCAGTGGCATCTTTTGCAGAAATAGAAAAACCTATCCTTAAAGTTCACATGTAATCTTAAGGGACCCTTAACTGATAAATCAATCACAAAAAAGAAGAACAAAGTTGGAAGACTCATACTTTCTGATTTCAAAACTTACTACAAAGCTACAATAATCAAAACAGCATTGTACTGGCATAAGGACAGACATATAGACCAAGAAATAAACCCTTGCTTATATTGATTTTCAACAAGAGTACCAGGACCATATTGAAAAGATACTCTTTTCAGCAAATGGTGCTGGGAAAACTGAATGTCCACATGTAAAAGAATGAAGTTGGACTCTAACCTTTTACCATATATAAAAATTAACTCAAAAAAAATAAAATATCTAAACATAAGAGCTAAAATTATAAAACCATTAGAAGAAAACATAAGAGAAAATCTTCATTACCTTGGATTTGGCAATGATTTCATGGATATGATGCCAAATGCAAGGCAATAAAAGGAAAGAAAAATTTTGACTTCATCAAAATCAAAAACTTCTGTGCATCAAAGGACACTATAAAGTGAGTGAAAAGACAACCCACAGAATGAGAGAAAATATTTGAAAATCATGTATCTGACCATGGGTTAATATCCAGAATATATTTTTAAAACTCCTATAACTCAACAACAACAAAAAACAACCTAACTTAAAAATATGCAAAGAGCTGCTTGAGGAGATGGTCTGTACTTTATAGGAGCTCTAGTGCTGAGCTGTGAGCTCTGTTGTTCATTCAGGGCTGCTAGGCAGGTACGTTTAAGTCTGCTGCAGCAGAACTCATAAAGCCCCTTTTTTTTTTCCTCAGGTGCTCTGTCCTGGGAAGTTAGGGCTTTATTTATGAGTATCTGTTGCACTGTCCTGCCCAGCAAGGAGGCAGTCTAATCACTGCCTGCCTGCAATGGTTATGCTGAGCTGCCATGGGCTCTGCCCTGCTGTCGTGGGCTCCACCCTGTTGCTGTGGGCTCCGCCCTATTGCTGTGTGTAATTCACTGTAGTCGTGTTTATATGGGTGTGGTTAGAGCCACCGTGGTGATGATGGCCCGCCTCTGTAGTGGCGGACTCTCTCTGTTATGGTGGGTTGCCTCAGCAACGGTGGGTTGCCTCGGCAATGGCAGGCTGCATCAGCAATGGGAGTGTACCTCCGTAGGGGTCGAGTGCCTCGGTAATGGTGGTCACCCCTCCCCCTCGGAGCTGCACCATCCTGAGTTCAGCTGTGCTTGCCGTGAAACTTTTAACCTTGAGCATTTCCAATTGCTGTTTTGTTTGTTTTTGTGGGGGTGGGACCTGCTGAGCCTGATCACCTGGTTCCCTGCCTCAGAGCCTTTTTTTTTTAAGTTGAACGGTTGACTCTCTCCCAGGTGTTCCAGTCGCCTGTTGAAAGGGCGCCGGGATCTGTGTGATTTCCCTTGCAGTGACCCACTGCGCCGGCTGGAATCACATTGCTGCCCGGGAATCTCCTGGCCTGGCTTTCTTTTTAAGTCCTGTTTATTTAATCAGATGAATGTGCTAATCTGCCTTCTGAAATCTCCAATTGCCGGTTTAACAGGGCAACCAAACCAGTGTATTATTTTCATGGAGTGCCGCTGCGTTGCTGCCCTGGCCCAAACAGCTGCGCTGGTGGCCCATGCAGCTCTTACACCTGGGAATCTCCTGCTCTGTGTGTGATAAAGATCCGTCTGGAAATGCGGCGTCCACTCACATCTGTGGATTCACTGAGAGCTGCAATCCTGAGTTGGTCCTACAGCGCCATCAAAAAATCAATAAATCCAAGAGCTGGTTTTTTGAAAAGATCAACAAAATAGACAGACCACTAGCCAGACTGATAAAAAAGAAAAGAGAGAATAACCAAATAGATGCAATAAAAAATGATAAAGGGGAAATCACCACAGATTCCACAGAAATTCAAACCATCATCAGAGAATATTACAAACAACTCTATGCACATAAACTAGTAAACCTGGAAGAAATGGATAAATTCCTGGACACTCGTGTCCTCCCAAGCCTAAATCAGGAAGAAGCCGAAACCCTGAATAGACCAATAAGAAGGTCTGAAGTTGAGGCAGCAATTAAGAGCCTACCACACAAAAAAACCCCAGGTCCAGATGGGTTCACAGCTGAATTCTACCAGACACACAAAGAGGAGCTGGTACCATTCCTTCTGAAACTATTCCAAATAATCCAAAAAGAGGGAATCCTTCCCAAATCATTTTATGAGACCAATATCATCCTGTTACCAAACCCCGGCAGAGACCCAATAAGAAAAGAAAATTTCAGGCCAATATCCATGATGAACATAGATGCAAAAATCTTCAATAAAATAACGGCAAGCCGATTGCAACAGCACATCAAAAACCTCATCCACCATGATCAAGTAGGATTCATCCCAGGGATGCAAGGCTGGTTCAACATATGCAAGTCTATAAACGTAATTCACCACATAAACAGAACCAAAACCAAAAACCACATGATTATCTCAATTGACGCAGAGAAGGCCTTTGACAAAATTCAACAGCCCTTTATGCTAAAAACCCTCAATAAACTCGGTATTGATGGAACATATCTCAAAATAATAAAAGCTATTTACGACAAACCCACAGCCAATATCATACTGAATGGGCAAAAACTGGAAGCATTCCCTTTGAAATCTGGCACTAGACAAGGATGCCCTCTTTCACCACTCCTATTCAATATAGCACTGGAAGTTCTAGCCAGAGCAATCAGGCAAGAAAAAGAAATAAAGGGTATTCAAATAGGAAAGGAGGAAGCCAAATTGTCTCTATTTGCAGACGACATGATAGTATATCTAGAAGACCCCATCGTCTCAGCCCAAAAACTCCTGAAACTGATAAGCAACTTCAGTAAAGTCTCAGGATATAAAATCAATGTGCAAAAATCACAAGCATTCCTAAACACCAAAAACAGACTTAAACAGAGCCAAATCAAGAACTAACTGCCATTCACAATTGCTACAAAGAGAATAAAATACCTTGGAATACAACTCACAAGGAACGTAAGGGACCTCTTCAAGGAACACTACAAACCACTGCTCAACAAAATAAGAGAGGACACAAACAGATGGAGAAACATTCCATGTTCATGGTTAGGAAGAATCAATATCGTGAAAATGGCCATACTGCCCAAAGTAATTTACAGAATCAACGCTATCCCCATCAAGCTACCATTGACTTTCTTCACAGAACTGGAAAAAACCACCTTGAACTTCATATGGAACCAAAAGAGAGCCCGCATAGCCAAGTCAATTCTAAGCAAAAAGAACACAGTGGGGGGCATCACACTACTGGACTTCAAACGATGCTACAAGGCTATAGTAATCAAAACAGCAATGGGGAAAGGACTCCCTGTTTAATAAATGGTGTTGGGAGAACTGGCTAGCCATGTGCAGAAAGCAGAAACTGGACCCCTTCCTGACACCTTACACTAAAATTAACTCCAGATGGATTAAAGACTTAAACATAAGACCTGGCACCATAAAAACCTTAGAAGAAAATCTAGGCAAAACCATTCAGGACATAGGAGTAGGCAAGGACTTCATGACCAAAACACCAAAAGCATTGGCAACAAAAGCCAAAATAGACAAATGGGACCTAATGAAACTCCACAGCTTCTGTACGGCAAAAGAAACAGTCACTAGAGTGAATCGGCAACCAACAGAATGGGAAAAAATGTTTGCAGTTCACCCATCTGATAAAGGGCTGATATCCAGAATCTACAAAGAACTCAAACAGATTTACAAGAAAAAAACAAACGAGCCCATTCAAAAATGGGCAAAGGATATGAACAGACACTTTACGAAAGAAGACATACATGAGGCCAACAAACATATGAAAAAATGCTCATCATCACTGGTCATCAGAGAGATGTAAATCAAAACAACATTGAGATACCATCTCATGCCAGTTAGAGTGGTGATCATTAAAAAATCTGGAGACAGCAGATGCTGGAGAGGATGTGGAGGAATAGGAACACTTTTACACTGATGGTGGGAGTGTAAATTAGTTCAACCATTGTGGAAGACAGTGTGGCCATTCCTCAAGGACCTAGAAATAGAAATTCCATTTGACCCAGCAATCCCATTACTGGGTATATATCCAAAGGACTATAAATCGTTCTACTATAAGGACAAATACACACGAATGTTCATTGCAGCACTGTTTACAATAGCAAAGACCTGGAACCAACCCAAATGCCCATTGATGATAGACTGGACTGGAAAAATGTGGCACATATACACCATGGAATATTATGCAGCCATCAAAAACGAGTTCGTGTCCTTTGCAGGGACATGGATGAATCTGGAGAACATCATTCTCCGTAAACTGACACAAGAACAGAAAATGAAATACTGCATGTTCTCACTCACAGGTGGGTGATGAAAAATGAGGACACATGGACACAGGGAGGGTAGCACTACACACTGGGGTATAGTGGGAGGAATAGGGGAGGGACAGCGGGGGGGGAGCATGGAGAGGGATAGCATGGGGAGAAATGCCAGATGTGGGTGAAGGGGAGGAAGGCAGCAAATCACTCTGCCACGTGTGTACCTTTGCAACTATCTTGCATGTTCTGCACATGTCCCCCAAAACCTAAAATGCAATAAAAAATATGCAAAGGACTTAAATAGACAATTCTCCAAAGAAGATATATAAATGGCCAATAAGTACATAAAAATGTTTATCAGTCATTAGGGAAATGTAAATGCAAAGCACAGTGAGATACCATTAGGATAGCTATGATAAAAAATGATAAATAGGCAGGGCATGGTGGCTTACACCTGTAATCCCAGCACTTTGGGAGGCCGAGGCAGAGAGATCAAATGAGGTCAGGAGTTCGAGACCAGCCTGTAATTCCAGCTACTCAGGAGGCTGAGGCAGGAGAATTGCTTGAACCTGGGAGGTGGAGGTTTTCAGTGAGCCAAGATTGTGCCACTGCACTCCAGCCTGGGTGACAGAGTGAGACTCTGTCTTAAAAAGAAAAAAAGATAAATAAAAAGTGTTAGTGAGGATGTGGAGAAATTGGAACCCTTGTGCATTACTGGCAGTAATGCAAGATGGTGCAGTAACTGAGGAAAACAGTCTACATATACATACAAACAAATTGAAAGCAGGAAGTCAAACATACACTTGTATGCCAATGTTTATAGCAGCATTATTCATAATAGAATCCAGCCTCACCATCATTCATTCTTTTTTTTTTTTTTTTTTTTTGGCCAATCAGTTTGAGCTTTATGAGGTTGCTCAGGTTAGCCTTGAACTGATGACCTCCCCTTCGCGAGCGGCGCCATGACCTCCGGCGGGAGCCACTTTGGACCCACCATCATTCATTCTTAAGGTCAATTTAGTACTTTCAAAAACCTAGGAGTAACTGTGGGAATAAAAGGCAGAGGAAGTGGCTGAAGGTAGCAGCTAGCAAAGCGCCAATGGTGTGAGATCAAGCAGACAAGGGCTATAAGGTCACAGGAAAAGCAATGCTGAAATGTATGACAACAGGGTCCTGGCATGGTTAGTAATCCAGAAAGCCAGAATAGGGTTGAGGCCCAGAAGACAGACGAAGGCCTTGATAAGAATGAAGAGAGGCTCCTATACAGGGCACCCTTTCATAAAGAGTAGGAGCAGGAATGGGGCACTGCCTTCCTGTGTCTTTATTTCCTCCAAATGTCCAGCTCATTTTAAGTGTTCAATAAAGTATGCTAAATGCTAAATATGAATGAACAAAAGCACTGGTATTACTCTACCTCCCCAATTTGTTCCAAGGTAGAGAAATTGTTTAGCTTTGCCTCTAATCCCCCCAACATCCCCCACCATGCTAATTAATAGTGAGTCTCTGGTTTGGTGACATGTGAAACTGCAACCTCAGCCTATTGAACCATAAAAATTAACCTGAACCTGTCTCCATACAAAATATCATTATTGGGTCTTTAACTACAGATAAGTAAGTTTCCATGAATACCTTTTATCAAAGTGTTTTAATAATAATGGTATCTATATCTTTTACATTCAGAGAATTGATGCAAAGTAACTTCACTTAAAGCCTCACAACCAATCCGACAGCTGGGTAGGGCTGGAATTATTATGCCAATTTTACAAATCAAAAAGCCAGAGAAATTAAATAAAAATAATTATTGGGTAGTAGGCTTAATACCTGGGTGGTAAAATAATCTGTGCATGAACTCCTGTAATGCACGTTTGACTATAAAACAAACCTGGATAAGCATCTCTGAACTTAAAATAAAAATCAAAGTTAAATGTAAAAAGCTTTTCTCTTAGTTCTATTTCTGATGTATCCTACAATAAGAATGAATCTTGAAAACACTAGACACTACTACAGACACAAAAGGACTCCACTTACATGAGTTACCTAAAATAGAAAGTAGAACTTTACTGCAAGAAAAATATTTTTCAAAATTGTAAAAGAAAGCTTCTGACAGTTCTAATTGCTTAAAAACTTGAAAAAAATCCAAATGTCATTCCATGGGTGAGGGGACAAACAAAATGTGACACATCCATATGCTTGAACACTACTCAGCAATAAAATGGAAAGCGATATTAATACATGTAACAATAGACGAATTTAAAAAACACCATTCTGAGTGAAAGAAGCCAGTTTTAAAAGGTACTGTATGATTCTATTTTTGTGGCATTCTTGAAAGGACAAAACTACAGTCAGGAAAAATAGATCAATAGTTGCCAGGGTTACAGGTGAAGGGAGGATGTGGCTCTAAAGAGGTAGCATGAGGGATTTTGGAACTGTTCTGTATCCTGATCAAACTCATAGAATTGCATACCAAGAGAAAGTCAATTTCACTGTGTGATCTAAAAACTTAAAAGTACTGTGATACCATAATAAAAAAATTAATATGAGATTTAAGAGTCTAGAACTCTACTATAAAAGCCTTACAAAGTTTAAAGGGCTTGAAAAAGTGATAGAGAAGAAATCCCATATATTAAAATTAAGCATGTTTAGTCTTCTAAATTATCTATAATTCACAAACATTTAAAGAAAGATATATAGCAAAACTTGTATTTCAGTAAAGCAAAACCATGTTTCAGCCCCTGGCCTTAATCACTACATTCAGATCAGAACTTGTCCTTAAAGAGAAAAAAAAAATCTATCTATCTATCTATCTATCTATCTATCTATCTATCTATCTACTTATGTGCAAAATCAAACTCAGATCATACTAGGTTTGACTGTCATATTGGGCTGTTATGTGGCACAAGTGAAATAATGTAAAACAAAGTCATATGAAACTGCCTTATTACTAAGATTTCAAAAACCACAATTGAACGAGATGAGATAGCCTTTAAACATTTTTCTATGACAGTTCCCATGATCATAGCTACCATCAGCCAGTGTTCTGGCTCCTAATCTGCTGTGTCATGTTGCCTAGTAATACACAGAGACAGTGATCGATCAGTGATTATAAACTTTGTTGTTAATGAAACAGCGTCAAAGATCAGAAAGGAACTGCTAGTATCTGGAGTGACTCTTACACTTGCTTCCACTGGGTTTCAGATGCACTTCCCTTTTCTGTTCTCGGGAGACAGAGCACAGCTGTTAAGCATCGTTTTATAAGTGTTTTCTTCTAGAAATTTCCCAAGGGCCATTACTAAGTGTGAGAAATATTGGGAAGACCATAACAGATTTGTATATGGGTCACTTTCCATCTGCATCAGGTTAAGTGCACTTACAGCAAAATTTTAATAAAATAAGAAGGGAAAATGAAGCATTTAATTATTGCTTAACTGGAGATTACTATTTTTAGATTTTCAGTTGCTGATTATCCTTGCATATAGGAAGGCAGAATTGTCTTCTCAAGAGTATATTGTCACAGAGCCTTGAATATTGTCCTTCTAAGATCTCTTTTCAAAATTTCATGGTTCAAACAGAAGCTCTCTGTTGAGTTCCCTGCATTTGTAATTTGTACAACAGGCACTGTCATGGCTGAAGTGTCTGCTAATTGCCAGATGTGCTAAAAGTCCCTCTCCATCTTCAGAAGCCCGTGTTCTCAATAGCATCCAAGATGAAGAGAATAGAAGAAACAACAGGACTCTTTAACCAAATGGTTAATCAAAGGATAGAGATCTTAAGTCTCTATCCACTCAAGTCTATAGAAAAACCCCATAATAGGAGTCTTCCAGAGTCCGATATACTCACAGCCCAGGGCACTGTACCTTCCCTAGTGGGACTCTAAGTGATCCTTCCTTGAGGAAGGTTCAGAAGCAGTCAGGACAGGGCCACCAGGTGTGCTGGTGGAAGGGAACTTGCAATATGTTGAGTTTTTACAATTTAAACTCTGGACATCTAGGGAACTAGAAATCTGTTGGGGTCAAACAGGACATCACAGCCTTGGTGAAAAGAATTGCTGCATTTCCATTTTCAAATTAAGCAAGGCTCAGCCCTAAGTTCTCTCAAAATGGTATGAGGAGTTGAATGTTGCATGAAAGAAAGCCAGCTTCAAACTGATTTGTTCCAAGTCCAGAAAAGCTTGTGGCCTGGTTTTACGATCAAGTGATTGTTTTAAGATTGCACAGAGCTTACTGGAGGATGTGTTTCCTTTATAATTACCTCATAAGAATGTAGATTGGGGTGAAGAATAAGAAAAGTGTGAAAAATATAAGATTACCATTTCGATGTAGCTTTCTTCCTCTTCTCTGGAAACAGGATTAGCAAAAAATCTTGCAGAATTAGTACCATTTCTTTCTGGAGAGCAAAAGCTGGTTCGACTGCTAAGAATAAAAACATAGATGAGGTGAAAGCAATGTCTTACAGCTGCTCTGAAAGCCAGCCAGGAACTAACATGGCCCCATGGGGTTTCGGCCCTCCCCTTCCAGCCAGACACTACTTCTTTCCGGCCAAAGCAGTTCCTGAAGAAGCAGAAACTGCCCAACAGTTTCTGCCCCACTCTGGGGCAAATGGCTCCCAATTCACAAAGGCTGCTTTTTCCCCCAGGCTCTCTATGTGACACAGCTCAAGAGCTTTCTAAACAGATGAAGGCATCATATCATTAAGCAAAAAAATCACTCCTTTTGGGCCTTCTTGTTTCTATTCAACGTAAGGAAAAGTGAGGAAGTATGGCCATTCCTCTGACAGGACAAGAAGACTGCTAATCAACTTCCCTCCTTCTCCCATGTCAGAAGTATGGGCTGAGTCACTGTCTTGGCTGGAAATACAGCTCATTGCAGAATTCTGCTTTACAATGCAATTGTGTTTTGTAGCATTTAGAGTGAACTGAGAAACTCCCAAGCCAAGCTCAGGACTAAAAATGCAACTTCTAAAAGGTGAGATGAAAGGGTGCAATTACATTTTGAAGTCTGTCTACCCGGCCCATGAATCTGGGAGCTCCCTTGTCCTATCCCATTCAGAAAGCTGGGCTTGGGCCATAGCTGATTCCACTGAGACTGGGGATCGAAAAAGAGCCCATCTTTGGTACTGGAATTGTAGCACGTAAACAAGTTCAGGAAGTATGGTACAGCTATCTTTGACCATGAGGATTGTGCAAAGACAAAGGAATACACAGATGTGAAGAGTGAAGCAGATGTGAGCAGATTCCTTGGGTTCCCAACAGCACACTAGTTCCTGATTCCATAATCCTGGGATATTAAGTGGGCCTCAACTGCATTTAATCAGAGGCCTAACACACACCAGGGGTGTTTGGGCTGGATGAGGCTCTTTTGAGCAATCAGAGTCTCACCAAGGCACAGTGCGGGTCCTGGTAAGAGATGCATGTTCCCGGATGGTGGAGAGACTTCTCAGGTCCAGGGGAGGTGGCCGCGCTACAAGACAGTGTGCAACATCCACGAGGTCAAGGCTACAATTTAAAGGCTGTAAAACTACGACATTTCCTAACAGGCAGCACTGATGATGAGTGTGAATTTTACTGTCCTCTTCCCTGCCTCACTGAGAGTAAACACAAATACTGAGCAAATGGCCACATTAACTTCTGCAGATAACAATGTAGCAATGTGTTATTAAGTCTCTGTATATCATGTATGCTTCTAGCTGTCAAGGGCACAGGATGAACAGAGCAGATGAAAGTCTCTGATCTTGTGGAATTGCAACACCTATCTCACACCTGATGTGTCTAAAGTGGAAATGTTATCTTTCTTATCACAGGCAGAGATGATCACGCAGGTCCTAGTCTTCCACACCTACAATCCATTGTGCACCTGATGATCCCTCTGCCTAGAATGTTTTCCCCATTTCTTTGCCTCCAGACAAGATCAGGCCCCACAGCATGGGCTCTAAAGTTCTTGTACAGCACTCCCCCAGTTTGTGATGATACATTCATCTATGATTGATCTGGGCCTAGACCGTGCTCCAGGAGTACAGGGGTACATCTGTTTGTTCACTGCAGTAGCCTTGACACCTAGAGAAGCACTTGGTATCTGCCCTGACCCTTATTTCACCTCAGTGGTCCATCTTCCTGAGTTAGTCCTGACCCAGGTGTCCACCTTTGTTAGGGATGCAGCCAAAGAACCCTCTGGAATGAACTTGGCTTTGTCAGCTGTATTTGCAAGGCCACAGTGCCTGTACATCCCCCAACTCCTATTATCATGACAATCTGGGGCAGGAAGATGTCCCAGCCCTTCCTATTCCATCCCAGCCACTTCTTTTCTGACCTGATACTTTCCAACCCTCAGGGGTGGTTTCTCTAGGTCTTCCTTTCCACAAACCTTTTCTATGCAACCACCAGAACCTTGCTCCCCTGGTCAAGTGCTTACATTTCCTCTGAGGCTTGAGATCTCTATTCACTGGGGGAGGTTCCAGGTCTGCAGGTAGCTCAGGCAGTGGGCTTGAGATGCTTCCTGAGCTCATTGGAATGTAGTCATCAGGGCTGCAGTGGGGTCCAAGACCAGAGGCAACGGCCTGGGGGCTCATCGGCATATAGCTGTCTTCAGTACTGGTTGAAGCTGTGGGGTATGTCGGGGAGAACCTGCATGGCTGCAAAAGAATCGATACAGATTGGGAACTACAGACCAGTCATAGAGACTGCTATCAGAGGGCAGCCAAGGCTGCACATATGGGTTCAGTTCCAAATTATCCAAGTACAACTCTGAACTTCCTCAGGAAAGTCAGACAAGCCTCTAGCTCAAGTTCTGCCTCTGAACTTACCATTTTAGTATAGGCGATAACTCTTCAAGATCTGATACTGGAAGACAGAAGGTTATGAATTGATGCAAATGCTTTAAGTATAAAGTGGTGCCTTCAGTAGCTATACCAAGTTGAACAGTGTCCGAACCATTAGAACCAAGTCCCATAGTTCTCAAACGAGTTCAAGTCCTCAGGGACTCAGAGTGCTGAATCTTCAAGATTTCAGGGGAACATATACATATCAGGCTATTTTAGTAAAATTGATGCTTAAAGGAACCTGCGTGAACTTACCAAGTTTAAACTAAGCCGCTTGTCTCGGTGTCTTAAGGATTGGCCTTCTACATCAGCTGCAAGAAATAAGCCAAGGTGGTGAGAAATGCAGGACAACATCAACTGAAACTGGAGTCCAAGTCCCTATGTACCCCAAGGACCTGTGCTCAGCTCCAGAGAGGCAGAGAAGCATAACACATATCCACAATGCTTGCTATTGGAGTCTGGCTGCGCAGTCAGAACACATTTCCCCAACAGATGAAAAATCAGACCAGAATTTGAAGAAGTTTGTAGCTGATGGCTTGAGTTCTCTCTGTGAATTAGGAGAAAATGTAGCAAGTAATTAACAGATGCTTGTGTAATTTATTACATAAATCTTCTGAACTGAAGGCAGAGCTGGAGGTTTGAGGAGAGGAGAGAAGGTTTGAAATATTCTTCGTAATGAGCTGAACAGGGTGAACAGAGAAATGATTGCCTTGTGGAGCAGCATTAAGGGCCCAGTTGAGGTCTGTGACCATGAATTAGTGACTACTAGAAAGAACAGCTGGATTTATCCAGGATTAGAAACTCATCAGTTGGCTGCGATAAAGGGTATGATACAAAAATTTAGAATTATTGTTGAAGTTGAAGAGATGTTCAGAAGGCAGCAAGATACCTGGGCCTAGACTCAAATGAGATATAATTTGGAGGAATTTAGCAGCTTGGAGATGACAGTTGAAACCATAAGAGTAGATGAAACAAGGTTGCAAGTGTTGAGAAAAGTACAAAACTCTAGAGATTCCTAAGATTCAAAGAACTAAGAGGTAAGTCACTGAAGTATCTTGAGAAAGAGCAACCGTAGATTAATGAGGAAACCTGGGGGACATGGTACCAAGAAAGCCTCAAGAAGGAAAGAATGGCCAATGGTGTTGAGTGGTGCAGAGAAGTCCAGCAAGGGCTCCCAGCATGTGGTGGCCAGAGCAAAGCAGCCCTCAGCCCTCAAGAGCTTGGAGGTGTGAAAAGTCAGGCAGCCTCTAAGAAATAAACTTAAAATTTGACATCATCTTAAAATGCAAGGACAACTCCCAGTTCAGAAAAATGTGACAGAGACAGATGGAATTAAGCATATATATTATATATACATATATGTCTATGTATATATGGATATAGCTGTGCTTACATGTTTGTAAAGATGTATAAGTACTGGCTAAAAGCTACTCTGAAGTCAGACTGTCTAGTTTTAAATCCCTACACTGCCATGTATTAGCCGTGTGACACTAGAAAAGTTACTTAACATCTCTATGTGTCAGTTTCCTAATTTGTAAAATGAAGCCAATAATAGAACCTATTTCATAGGACTTCTGGAAAGGCTAGATGTGTTGGTGCATGTAAAGGACTTAGAACACTGCCTGGAACACAGAAAGTGCATAATAACTCTTAGAAATTATAATGGAATAATTTCTTATTAGGAGATTTGCATGTGTGAGCACAAGCCCCTAACTCCCTTTCCACTATGAGACCCTTTTGAAGTCACCAAATAATATAAATATAGAGAAAACCCTGAATCAAAGGCATAGGTGTAACCCATGTGCGAGATACATTAAAGATTTATGACAGATAGAATGCAGATAGGATCAGAGTAAAGGAAAGCCCTTTTTCTCTCACATGGTAGCGTTAGTCGCAAGCTTCCTGAAGTGCCTTGGACCTTACAGGAACACAGGCAGACAGTACCCCCCATGGCCTGGGGTGGTTGTAGCTATGGAGTGAGGCTCGTCTGCCTTTGGAAAGGGAAGGGAAGAGTGGGAAGGACTGTGTCCTGTGGTTTGAGTGCCAGCTAAGCTTCAGTACAATAAAACACTAAGTAGACTTCTAAGGTTTTTGAGGCTCCTGGACAGCATCTCTGGACCCACTCAGGGACTGGGGGACTTAGCTACCCTGAAGGAAAGGACACAGGCCTGGCTATTTTTGCCACCTGCTGCTTGTAGAGCAGAAGCCAGGGAGTGGTTACAGCAAGCCTTGGGTGAGACCCAGTACTGTGCTGGCTTCAGATCTGACACAGCACAATCCTAGGACTGGTGGCCACAGGGATGCTTGTGTCACTCCACCCCCAGCTCCAGATGGCTCAGAACAGAGAGAAAGAGATACTGTTTGTTTGGGAGAAAGTAAGGGAAGCCTCCACCTGGTAATCAAGATCATCAAGGCAGTATGTCTACAAGCCTGCAAGAACCACAGGATTACTGGGCCTATGGTTTCCCCTAAAGCAGATACAGCCGAGACGACAACACCCAGTCCCTTTTGAATATCTACAAAGCCTTCCCAAGAAGGACAGGTACAAACAAGCCCAGATAGTGAAAACTACAACAAATACCAAACTCTTCAATGTCCAGACATCAAGGAACATCTACTAGGATCAACACCACCCAGGAAAACATGACCTCACCCAATAAACTAAATAAGGCACCAGGGACCAATCCTGGAGAAAAAGAGATATGTGCCCTTTCAGGCAGAGAATTAAAAATAGTTGTACTGAGGAAATTCAAAGAAATTCAAGATAACACAGAGAGGGGATTCAGAATTCTACAAGATAAATTTAACACAGGGATTGAAATAATTACAAGGAATCAAGCAGAAATTCTGGAGCTGAAAAATGCAACTGGCCTTCAGAAGAATACATCAAAGTCTCTTAAAAACAGAATTGATCAAGCAGAAGAAAGAATTAGTGAGCTTGAAGAGAGGCTATTTGAAAATACACAGAGTAGGCAAAAGAAAAAAGAATAAAGAATGAAGCACACCTACAAGACTTAGAAGTAGCCTCAAAAGGGTAAATAATCTAAGAGTTACTGGCCTTAAAGAGGAGGAAGAGAAAGAGTAACATTCAAGTATAAGAAGGTTGTAGAATACAAAGCAGGTTTAACCTAAATAAGACTATCTCAAGGCATTTAATAATCAAACTCCCAAAGGTCAAGGGTAAAGAAAGGATCCTAAAAGCAGCCAGAGAAAAGAAACAAACCACATACGATGGGGCTCCAGTACGTATGCAGCAGACTTTGTAGTGGAAGGAAACCTTACAAGCCAGGAGACAGTGGCATGGCGTATTTAAAGTGTTGAAGGGAAAAATTTTTACCCTAGAATAGTATATCCCACAAAAAATATCCTTCAAACATGAAGGAAAAATAAAGACTTTCCCAGACAAATAAAAGCTGAAGGATTCCATCAACCACAGATCTGTCCTTCAAGAAATGCTAAAGGGGGTCCTTCAATCAGAAAGAAAAGAACGTTACAGAGCAATAAGTAATCACCTGGAGGTACAAAACTCACTGGTAATAGTAAGTAAACCAAAACATACAGAATATTGTAACACTGTAACTCTGCTGTGTGAACTACTATTATCAATTAAAAATAACAACTATGACAACTTTTCAAGGCATAAACAGTACAATAAGATGTAAATAGAAAAAACGAAAAGTTGAACACCAAGGGTACAAAGTTAAGGCATAGAGTGTATATTAGTTTCATTAAGTTGTTGCCAGGTTAAAATAATGGATTATAAGGTAGTATTTGCAAGCCGTGTGGTAGCTTCAAACCAAAAAACATACAATGTATACACAAAAAGTAAAAAGCAAGAAACTAGGTCATATCACCAGAGAAAATCACATTCACCAAAGGAAGACAGGAAGTAAAGAAATAAAGAAGAGAACACCACAAAACAACCAGAAAGCAAATAACAAAATGGGAACAGTAACATTGAAAGTAAATGAACTGAACTCTTCAATCAAAAGATATAGAATGGCCTTTTTCATCCAAAGGACGAAAAAAACAAAACCATTGATCTGTTACTTATAAGAAACACACTTCACCTGTAAAGACACACCGTGCCTATGGAAAACGAAAAAATGATAAAGGGTTCAATTCAGCAAGAGGATATAACAATTTTAAATATGTATGCCACGAATGCTGACACATCCAGATACATAAAGCAAATAATATAACTAAAGAGAGAAACACCACAATACAATAAGAGCTGGAGACTAACATCCCACTTTTAGCATTGGACAGATCTTGCAGACAGAAAAGTAACAAAGAAACATTGGGCTTAATCTACACTAGACCAAATGGATGTGATAGATATTTACAGAACATTACATCTAAGATCTGCAGAGCACACATTCTTTTCCGCATCACATGGATCATTCTCAAGGATAGACCATATGTCAGGTCACAAAACATGCCTTAAAACATCCCAAAATTGAAATAATACCCAGCATCTTCTCCAAAAACAGTGGAATAAAATTAGAAATCAATAACAAGAGGGATTTTGGAGACTATGGAAATGTTAAAATATGCTCCCGAATGACCAGTGAGTCAATGAAAAAATTAAGAAGGAAATTGAAAAAAATTCTTGAAGCAAATGATAATGGAAACACAACATACCAAAACCTATGGGATGCAGCAAAAGCAGTATTAAGAAGGAAATTTATGCAGATCTTGCAGGATTGTTGCATAGGTACACACATGCCATGGTGGTTTGCTGTCTCCATTCCACCCGTCACCTACATCAGGCATTTCTCCCAGTGTTATCCCTCCCCAACTTCCCCACCCGCCACTGTCCCTCTCCTAGCCCTCCACCCCCCAAAACACCCCAGTGTCTGAAGTTCCCCTCCCTGTGCCCATGTGTTCTCATTGTTCAACACCTCCCTGTGAGTGAGAACATGCAGTATTTCATTTTCTGTTCTTGTGTCAGTTTGCTGAGAATGATGGTTTCCAGATTCATCCAAGTCCCTACAAAGGACACGAACTCATTGTTTTTTATGGCTATATAGTATTCCATGGTGTATATGTGCCACATTTTCCCTGTCCAGTCTATCATCGATGGGCATTTCGGTTGGTCCAGGTCTTTGCTATTGTAAACAGTGCTGCAATGAACATATGTGTGCATGTGTCTTTATAACAGAACGATTTATAATCCTTTGGGTATGTACCGAGTAATGGGATTGCGGGGTCAGTCAAATTGTATTTTTATTTCTAGATCCTTGAGGAATCGCCACACTGTCTTCCACAATGGTTGAACTAATTTTCGCTCCCACCAGCAGTGTAAAAGTGTTCCTATGTCTCCACATCCTCTCCAGCATCTGTTGTCTCCAGATTTTTTAATGATCGAGAATGGCTATTATCAAAAAGTCAAAAAATAACAGACACTGGTGAGGTTGCAGGGAAAATGGAATGCTTATAAACTGTTGTTGGAAATGTAAATTAGTTCAACGATTATGGAAAACAGTGTGGTGATTCCTCAAAGACCTAAAAACAGAAATACCATTCAACCCAGCAATCCCATCCCTGGGCATATATTCAAAGGAATAGAAATCATTCTAATGTAAAGACGCCTATGTTCATTTCAGCACTATTCACAATAGCGAAGACATGGAGTCAACCTAAATGCCCATCAATGACAGAGTGGATACAAGAAAATGTCCATACCAGTATAATCTTCTTAAAGTACAGCTAGGAAAAGACAATCAGCATCAAGGTTCTTACAGTGAGGGGGCTCAGATGAATGGCATTCAGCCATAAGAAATTGGTAGATTCCAAGAAGAGATAGAATAATTAAAACGTAATCAGGAACTTTTACAAAGTCAGCTGACTGAAAAGGACTCTATGATTGAAAATTTGAAATCTTCCCAAACATCTGGCACAAATGAACAGTCTTTAGCAATAGCTTCAGCTAGAGATTCTGAACAAGTTGCAGAATTAAAACAGGAACTGGAAACTTTAAAGTCTCAGTTAAACTCACAATCTGTGGAGATCACCAAACTCCAGACAGAAAAGCAGGAACTGTTACAGAAAACAGAAGCTTTTGCAAAATTAGTTGAGGTACAAGGAGAGAATGAGACTGTTAATAGCCACCAAAACTACTGATATAGAATGAAGACTGTCAGCATTATTACAAGAGACTAAAGAGTTGAAGAATGAAATTAAAGCTTAGGATTCATCTAACAGTAGCATTGCCATTTTACAAACTGAGAAAGACAAACTAGAGTTGGAAATTACAGATTCTAAAACAGAACAGGATGATCTCCTTGGTGCTCTTGGCTAATCAAGATCAGAAACTACTTTCATTGGAGAATAAACTCAAGGATCTTGGTCATCTGGTTGAAGAAAAGGATGAAATTGAATCCAGAGACCAAGAGGATGAGGATGATGAAAGTGAAGATCCTGGCAAGGACTTAGATAATAACTAGCTTTAAAATCTCTAGGAACAATAGAGAATATATTGTAACTTTGAAGATGGAATCTAAACTTTGGTTTACCTCCACAGAAAATAAAGATTTAGAAACCAAGTGGAAAACATTCACTATTAAGCCTATTGACATATTTTTGTAATGCTGCTACCCATGTTGAAAACCTTAAAACCAAATTTATGTAGAACACACATCTTTTATTTAAATCCATCTGAACTGTCCCAAAATATAATTTGCAAAGAGCTTCGAACACCAAAAATATACCATTTGAAGGCATGTGGTGGCAATACTATTTGCCTTAGTTCATTGGTTGTTTACTTTTCAAAATTTGTGACTTCTAAGTACTAACACATTTGATTGAATGTGTTGAATTGGAATTATTATTTCTAAATTCAGCATTTGAGTTCTTAGCCGATTATTTTATTTTAAAGAAGTTAGAATGGCTGCATTCTGTACCTCAGAGAAGAAGCTGAAGGATGCTGACACACAGTGATGTGGAGGACGTTTCTAAGAAACTTTTGCAACAATGTATTAACGTCATTAGTTTTCTTTTTGTTTTAAGCTAAATATCTAAAACAAATTTCAAGTTAACAGTTCATAAAACTCAGATTTATTATTGTTGTTTATCATTAAACATACTATGTTCCCAGTTTTAAAAAGACCCAAACTAGAATTTATATAATTTATTGGCATTTTTGCTGAATAGGTTTAAGTCAGATAATAGATTTTTAAAAAGCAAATGAACCAATGTGTCAAAATTCGATGTTTCATAATAAAAATAGATACATTCACTTAAAAAAAAAAGGAAATGTGGTCCATATACACCATGGAATACTATGCAGCTACAAAAAATAATGAGATCACGTCTTTTGCAGGAACATATACAGAGCTGGAGGCCATTATCCTTAGCAAACTAACACAGTAAAAGAAAACTCAATACCATATGTTCTCACTTATAAGTCGGAGCTAAATTATGAGAACACATGGACACAGAGAGGGGAGCAACAGACACTGGGGTCTATTGGAGGGCAGAGGATGGTAGTAGGGAAAGGATCAGAAAAAATAACTAATGGATAGGCTTAACACCTGGATGATGGAATAGCCAACAAACCCCTATGACACAAGTTTATATATTTAATAAACCTACACATGTACCCCTGAACTTAAAACAAAAGTAAAAATTAAAAACATTTTAAAAACTACAATGAGAGTATTATCTCACCCCAGTTAATATGGCTTATATCTAAAAGACAGGCAATCACAAATGCGTGTGAGGATGTGGAAAAAGGGGAACCTTGTACACTGTTGGTGGGAATGTAAATTAATACAACCACTATGGAGAACAGTATGGAGGTTCCTCAGAAAGCTAAAAATTGAGCTACATATGATCCAGCAATCCCACTGCTGGGCATATGCCCCAAAGAAAGGAAATCAGTGTATCAACCAGATACATGCACTCCCATGTTTACTTCAGCACTGTTCACAAGAGCCAAGATTTGGAAGCAACCAAAGTGCCCATAGACAGAAAATGTGGTGCATATATATGCTGGAGTACTCTTCAGCCATAAAAAAGAATGAGATCCTGTCATTTACAACAACATGGATTGAACTGGAGGTCATTAAGGAGGTTAACTGGAGGTTAAGTGAAAGAAGCCAGGCACAGAAAGACAAATGTCACATGTCCTCACTTATTTGTGGAATCTAAACATTGAAACAATTGAACTTATGGGCATAGAGAGTGGAAGAATGGTTGCCAGAGACTAGGAAGGTTAGCCGGGATTGGGGGCTGTGGGGGAGGGGAGGATGGTTAACAGATACACAAATTCATTGGAAAGAATAAGACCTACTATTTGATCACACAACAGGGTGACTATAGTCAATAATAACTTAATTGTACATTTAAAAATAACTAAAAGAGTGTAATTGGATTGTTTGTAACACGAAGGATAAATGCTTGAGGGGATGGATACCCCATTCTCCATGACGTGGTTATTTCATATTGGATGCCTACATCAAAACATCTTACATACCCCATAAATATATACACCTACTATGTACTCACAAAAATTAAAAAGAAAAAATAAACTATAAAAGCAAGAGCAAACCAAACTGAAAAATAGTGTAAGGAAATAAACAATAAAGATCACAGCAGAACTACAGAAAAAGTTGGTTCTTCAGAAAGATAAACAAAATCAATAAACCACTAGACGAAGAAACAGCAAAGAATGCCCAGGTAGATCAAATCAGAACTGAAAAAGCAGACGCTATGATAAATGCCAAAGAAATACACAGTGTCATTAGAGGAAAAGGATAAATTCCTGGACACGTAAAACCTACCAAGATTGAATCAGAAAGAACTAGAAAACCTGAACAAACCAATAATCAGTAATGAGATTGAATCATTAATTAAAAAAAAAGTCTCCCCCCAAAAAAAGCCCAGAAACGTGATGGTTTTACTGCTGAATTCTACCAAGCATTTGAAGAAGAGGTAACACCAATGCTTCTCAAAATATCCTCCCCAAAAATGAAGAGGAGGGAATCCTCCCTAACTCGTTCTACAAGCCCAGCATCACCCTGCTACCAATACCAGACAAGGACACACACAAAAAATAAAAAAACAAAGAAAACTACAGGACAATGTCTCTGATGAACATAGATGTAAAATCCTCAACAAAATACTAGATTTAATATCTAGGTTATGAAATAATAATCTGTACAACAAATCCTGTGACATGACTTTACCTATGCAACAGACTTACACATGTATCCCAAACCGAAAATAAAAGTTTTAAAAATAAAAAAAATAAAAAATACTAGCAACGTGAATCAAACAATACATCATACAGATAAGTCACTATGATCAAGTGGGATTAATCTCAGGGATGCAAGAATGAGATACATCACATCAACAGAATCAAGGACAAAAACCATATGATCATCTCAGAAGACACATTTTTAATGGAGAACTTAAACAAATTCACAAGAAAAAAACAAACAACCCCATCAAAAACTGGGCAAAGTTGTTGGGAAAACTGGCTAGCCATGTGCACAAAGCTGAAACGGGATCCCTTCCTTACACATTATACAAAAATTAACTCCAGATGGATTAAAGACTTAAACATAAGACCTAACACCATAAAAACCCTAGAAGAAAACCTAGGCAATACCCTTCAGGACACAGGCATAGGCAAGGACTTCATGACAAACATCGAAAGCATTGGCAACAAAAGCCAAAATAGACAAATGAGGCCTAATTAAACTCAAGAGCTTCTGCACAGCAAAAGAAACAGTCATTACAGTGAACCAGCAACCAATAGAATGGGCAAAAATTTTTTTGCAAGATACCCAACTGACAAAGGGCTAATATTCAGAATCTACAAAGAACTAAAACAAATATATAAGAAAAAAACAACCCCATCAAAAAGTGGGCAAAGGATATGAACAGACACTTTTCAAAAGAAGACATACATGTGGCCAACAAGCATATGAAAAAAAGCTGATCCTCACTGGTCATCAGAGAAATGCAAATCAAAACCACATTGAGATACCATCTCACACCAGTTAGAATGGCAATCATTAAAAAATCTGGAGACAACAGATGCTGGAGAGGATGTGGAGAAATAGGATCACTTTTACACTGCTGGTGGGAGTGTAAATTAGTTCAACCATTGTGGAAGACAGTGTGGCGATTCCTCAAGGACCTAGAAGTAGAAATTCCATTTGACCGAGCAATCCCATTACTGGGTATATATCCAAAGGATTATAAATTGCTCTATTATAAAGACACATGCACGCGTATGTTCATTGCGGCACTGTTTACAATTGTAGACCTGGAAGCAACCCAAATGCCCATTGATGATAGACTGGATTAAGAAAGTGTGGCACATATACACCATGGAATACTACGCAGCCATAATAAAGGATGAGCTCCTGTCCTTTGTAGGGACATGGATGAAGCTGGAAACCATCATTCTCAGCAAACTGACACAAGAACAGAAAACCAAACACCACATGTTCTCACTCATAAGTGAGTGTTGAACAATGAGAGCACACTGACACAGGGAGGGGAACATCACACACTGGCAGCTGTTGGGGGGTAGGGGGTCAGGGGAGGGATAATAGGGGGTGGGGAGATTGGGAAGGGATAGCACTAGGAGAAATGCCTGACGTAGGTGACGGGGGATGGAGGCAGTAAATCACCATAGCACGTGTATGCCTATGTTACAATCCTGCAAGATCTGCACATGTACCCGGAAGTTAAAGTAAGAAAAAAAAAGAGGGTTGTGGAGGGCCCTTTGTAAGCCAGTTAGAATTTGGAAAGAACAAGTTTAGTGGGATGATGAACGAGGCTCAGGGCTCTCTAAGTGTGAGAGAGAGGCAAAGAAGGGAATGGGACTGAGCTGAGACAAAAGACATCAACTTTTGTACCAACTGGATTCCTGAGTGACTCCAAAAAACACTAGCAGCTCAGACTCAGGTGGGAAAGCCCATCACAAGGGACCAGTGTTCCAACCTATTGCAGCATCTATGGGGATCTAACTGTCTCTCCTGGTGGCCAGGCTGAAAGGAGGGATGGGGGAGGGGATCCAGGAACAGAAGACTGCTGCTTTCAGGCTGTATGTTTCCACTAAGGATCCAGCCCCATTAGGTGATCAGGCCAGCGTGAGCAAGGGACAAGCACATACGTACAGGCTGCCTACATCAAGGTCATTCTAAGTAGCCCCATCCATGGACACAAAGAGTGAGGAGGACCCAGGGTTTTCTTGATGCCTGAATCTTAGGACTCAACACTTACCTTTCCAGGTTCTCATGTTGTCTAGACCAGAGAGAGAGATTCTTCTTGGAACTAGAGTGCACTCTGGCTTCTTGCTGCCGCTGTGTGCACTCCATTCGTCTTGGCGCCGCTCAGAGAGATGGCTTGGCTTAGGGGGGCGGGGAGGCGGAATGTTGGACATAATGTCTACTTCTTTTTCTCCACAGGGTAAAGAACCTTGATTTTTATCTACCAGAATGGTGGAACTTAAGGAATTTTCCAGCAATGGTGAAGAAGACACGTGGTCCCTGGGTGGCCCATTGATTTCTCTACTCCAGATCAGGGCAGCCTGAGCTCCCTTGCCATGGCCTGATGGGTGGACCAGATGACTGGAGGGGAGCGGCGGCAGGCAGTCAACGAACACGTCATCAAATGAAGCCTGTTCCAATGAGCGGTCTGAGTTTGACCAGCTATCACATCTGGTAGGTAGACTGGAGAAGAAAAGCACGTAAGTTGGACTAAAATGTAGCCATCCGCCTACCACAAAATCAATGCTGGGATCACTTCCATCCCCCCAGGAGCACCTTGCTTGCTACTTGCATAGCCACATTCTCTCCACAGCACTCAGTTACACCAACCCCTTGGTGTGGCAAAAGAAAAATGGTTTGTTGATTTTTTCATCCTCTAAGCATCAGATACACATGAAAATGCAAGGTTAGAAATGACTCACGCATGACTCATTCTGTTTAGAATACTACATGCTTCATATTTCACAGTGGTTCATAGCAGTCTGTCCCTGCCGTGACATTGGCAGGAAGAGAGGTGAGAGCAGTCACAGCCACTACAAAATGCTACCGCTGAATGGACTAATTGGGTGAAGCAAACTGTAAGAGCAGGCGCCGTGACTGCGAGCAGGCCCAGCTCAGACACAGTCCTGGGCATAAGCATTACCTGGTATGGTGCAGTCTTCCAGTCTCACAGTTGGACAAAACCAGATAATCAGGAAGGAAGAGAAGCTCTGACTCACTCCTGGTTTCCTCAGTGGCTACAGCACTACTGTTTGGGTCATCTCTTGGCAAGGAGGAGCTGGCAGCATGGGCGGTATGAAGGGAGCTGGCAGAGGATGGCTGCAGGGAGGAGGGCGTGTAAGAGAGGCTCTCCATGGAATCTGCTGGAGAAATCATTTCCCTGGTTAATGTTTAAGAGTGGCTATAACATGCATTCAAACTTTCTCAAACAGCATCAAAGAAGCCAAACAGAAGACGCGAATCTCAGCTGGTGTTTGTACTGATGGAGACCATTTCCCCAGCTCGAAACAATGTCTGGGAAACAAGGCCAGTGTTTCAAGAGCAAAGTGTTCAATCAATTAAGAGTAAACAACACAGCACTCTTGGCCTAAAAATCTGTAGTTAGTCTACACACAGCTGCTTTATGGCCCTCAGCAGCAGCTCTGCAACATTATTTATTCACTCAACAAACATACATATATACATACATATATTTACACACATGTATTTATGCATAACAAGTACATGAATATAGTTACATATGTACTTGTGCATATATGTATGTATATACACATGTTTATATAGGTCTATGTCTATACAGAATACCTATTATATCTACCATGTGCCTACTAACCCTGACTGTACAGCCAAGACAAAGACCCTGCCCTTATTGAAATTTAGTTTGTAGCAGAGAAGATTAATCACTGTTATAAGTAAAGGGAAGGAAAGAAACTCGGTGCTGTGGTGGCTGGAAAAGCCCATATTTCTCAAGGAGCATAACACATAACATTCTCTCCATCACCTGAGAACATGGTCCTTAAGATGAACGTGAATCAGGAACCAACGAGAACTCCAGATCAGAAACAGCCAATGAAAAGCCTGCTTTTATTTCCCCTTTGAACCAAGTTAATAGTCCAGGTACTCCTGAGTCAGGGTGACTCAGAACTGTGTGTGTTCAAATCCAGGCTCCACTACATAGCCATTACTACATGGCCTGCCTTCTCCGAGTTTCCTTTTCTATAAAGTGGAGATAATGCCCACACATAGGCCATAGAACTGCTGTGAGGATTAGATGAATTAATATAGAAAAGCATTTCAGCAGAGCTCCTGGCCAGGGTACACACACAATGTGTTGACTACTACGTGGCTGCTGGAGACAGAACCAAACACTCTGTGAAAAGCCACAAGAAAGGCCTTCGGGTGTAATTCTCAGATGAAGACGACTCTGCCCTTATGTGGTTCTAAAACCTGAGGGGGCTAAAGAGAACGGAAAGGGTCATAGGAGAGTTTTGTGGCTTCCTCCAACTTCAGGCCAGGGCAGGGCTCTTCAGTTTTAGTCTGGTGCCTTACTCATTCGTGTTGCTCTTGGGTTATTGCGAAACATATTATGTACATATGCTTTAGGATAACTCCTGGATAAGGAAAGAAACAGAGGAGACATATAACATACTATATGATGATATATCTAGTTAGGGCTGAAGGTAGGGAATAGGCTGGTAAAGAGCCAACTTCTGCAGGTCAGAGAGGCTCTAGCCAGAACCAACTTACTGTGACTTTCCAAGTAAGCTTTGTCTGTTGTACCAAGGATAAAGACATGTCATTACTTTATTTCCTATTATTTGAGTGCTCTCAATGCTCAGCAATATTACTGGAGAGCCTCACTTAATATGCTGCCCTGGTTCACGAAAAGAAAAGGAATGTGTTCTCAGGAAGCACTCTCCTGTGCCTGTCCTGGAGGGAGCTACAAGTCTGACTCTCCATTGCCACCTAGCGTTAGAATGTGGATATTCCAGTGGCAGATGGTGAAAACCATACAGTAACCCTTAAAATGTTGAAGCAACTACAGACCACAGGATTTAGGGACAAAGCTTTCTCTGCTAGACTAACCGGCTAAAAGAAACCAGATTCAAAATCTCCAACGAGGAATAGGGCATGTTTCAATAATGTCAGAAGCTCAACAACAAAATCCATGAAGGGAAGTGAATTGCAACCCTAGGTTGGAAAATTACATAGGAATCGTTGTGTGGTGGTGGGGAGGGGCAGAGAGAGAGAGAGACAGAGAGAGAGAGAGAGAGAGAGAGAGAGAGAGAGAGAGAGAGAGAGAGAGAGTCAGGGTACTCTTCATGGGTCAATTGCTCTGATGAACATAGATGTAAAATCCTCAACAAAATACTAGGTTTAATATCTAGGTTATGAAATAATCTGTACAACAAATCCTGTGACATGACTTTACCTATGCAACAGACTTACACATGTATCCCAAACCGAAAATAAAAGTTTTAAAAATAAAAAAAATAAAAAATACTAGCAACGTGAATCAAACAATACATCATACAGATAAGTCACTATGATCAAGTGGGATTAATCTCAGGGATGCAAGAATGAGATACATCACATCAACAGAATCAAGGACAAAAACCATATGATCATCTCAGAAGACACATTTTTAATGGAGAACTTAAATTCACAAGAAAAAAACAAACAACCCCATCAAAAACTGGGCAAAGTTGTTGGGAAAACTGGCTAGCCATGTGCACAAAGCTGAAACGGGATCCCTTCCTTACACATTATACAAAAATTAACTCCAGATGGATTAAAGACTTAAACATAAGACCTAACACCATAAAAACCCTAGAAGAAAACCTAGGCAATACCCTTCAGGACACAGGCATAGGCAAGGACTTCATGACAAACATCGAAAGCACTGGCAACAAAAGCCAAAATAGACAAATGAGGCCTAATTAAACTCAAGAGCTTCTGCACAGCAAAAGAAACAGTCATTACAGTGAACCAGCAACCAATAGAATGGGCAAAAATTTTTTTTGCAAGATACCCATCTGACAAAAGGCTAATATTCAGAATCTACAAAGAACTAAAACAAATATATAAGAAAAAAACAACCCCATCAAAAAGTGGGCAAAGGATATGAACAGACACCTTTCAAAAGAAGACATACATGAGGCCAACAAACATATTTAAAAAAGCTCATCCTCACTGATCATAAGAGAAATGCAAATCAAAACTACATTGAGATACCATCTCATGCCAGTCAGAATGGCGAACATTAAAAAATCTGGAGACAATAGATTTGGAGAGGATGTGGAGAAATAGGATCACTTTTACACTGCTGGTGGGAGTGTAAATTAGTACAACCATTGTGGAAGACAGTGTGGCGATTCCTCAAGGACCTAGACACAGAAATTCCATTTGACCCAGCAATCCCATTACTGGGTATATATCCAAAGGATTATAAATCGTTCTATTATAAGGACACATGCACACGAATGTTCACTGTGGCATTGCCAAGAAATGGCGCAGAGCAAACTTACAACTAATTTATTCTGCAGAGAACTTGAGACATTTGGAGGCATCAGGAAATCTTTCTTGCCTACGATAAGTAGCCAAGTTCTCTCTTTCCAGTATTTAGTGATGAACAACCCAGAAACGGTGGAGTTACACAATATTCGATATTTCTAGAAGGTCATGAGTGTCAGCATCATGGGAAGACACCCTCACCCACACTTGATGTTCACTGTGGCTGAATGAGAGCAAAGGCATGAGGGGTTTTAAAGCCATTAAAGCAACCTGCAATGCTCAGTCTGGGTATGGACCAGACAAAAGAGGGCAATTTCCAGTACTCTATTTGGTTGGAACAGTTCTGATATAAATTAGCCTGCCAAAACACCCTCAAGGAGGCAGGCTTGGCATCTTGAACTGTTTTTCTGCAGTAGCCCTCCAACTGCTATCCTGGGATACCCCTTAGCACACGGGAGCCCCAACTCCACTCTTACCTGCACCATCCTCCAGCTGGCCAAGGTTGCAGACCTGACTGATGCTGTGCACCCACACCTGCATTTCTTGCTCAGTTTTGGCCACCAGGTAGAACGTACGGTAGGTAGTCTTGACAATGAACACGAAATTATTTTGAAATTCCTTCCGAACAAAGCTGGGGCCCACATGCTTCCACACTGTACACTCGCTGAGGTCTATCACCCGGATGGGCTTGCTGGAGTGCTTGTTCCTGTAGTACTCCAAGACATCGGGGTTGCCGCTCATGCGGCCTCGCCGGAGGACAAACCAGCGCTTGCGCCAGGCCTGCAGAAAGGCAATTCAATACGGAGTTACTGGACCAATTGCTCTTGCTTCTCAGGCTCTGCCAATAACCCATGTCATGACAAGGATAGCAGGAAGGAAGCAAATCAGCCATTCTAATGACGAAACGCTTTGTATTACAGTACTAGTCCCCATCTTCAAGTCTGCTCTATTGGATGATTTTAAGGATGGGTCAGGACTGGGGAGTCTAGTAATGGGATTCAAATCCACAGTATGAAGAACCAGAATTATACAATCATTGCAATTGATGCAGCGAAGGAATGTAGCACAAATTTAATATATGCTCAGGCTTTAAGAGAAGCTTAGTGATAAAGAATTAGAAGGAAGCTTTCTTACTATTACGTATCTCAGTTTAAAAACCAACATCATACATTAAAATCAAGTGTAAATCGTGAGTGCTCACCACTGCTTTAGCTTCTAACGTTGTTATTTAAGTTCTACACAACTGACCAAGAAGAAAAATCATATACATTGGAGAGGAGGAGAGAGGATTGCCAGTATCTGAAGGTGTCTTCCATAAAACCCCCAATAATGATTAAAACACTACTAATATTCTCAGAGAATTAACTAGCCTGGCTAGTTACACTTCCTATGTAAGAGACCCGGTCTAAGTGCTGTAGTGTAATCCATGTAATCTCTAAAACTATACTATGAGAGGGGTAACTATTACTATCTCCATCTTGTGTCTGATAAAATTGACATTCAGAGAGATTAAGTAACGTGCCCAAGGTCACATAGCTAAACAGCTGTAGGAATGCATTTGAACTCAGGTTGGGTTGAAGGATTGGTAATGAATGTGAAGTTTAAAAAAAAGGTAGAGGGCCGGGTGTGGCGGCTCACGCCTGTAATTCCAACACTTTGGGAGGCCGAGGTGGGTGGATCACGAGGTCAAGAGATTGAGACCATCCTGGCCGACATGGTGAAACCCCATCTCTACTAAAAAAAATACAAAAATTAGCTGAGTGTCGTGGTGCACACCTATAATCCCAGCTGCTCAGGAGGCTGAGGCAGGAGAATTGCTTGAACCCGGGAGATGGAGGTTGCCGTGAGCCAAGATTGTGCCATTGCACTCCAGCCTGGTGCCTGGCAGCAGAGCAAGACTCTGTCTAAAAAAAAAGAGGTAGAAAGAGGAAGTGTAGCCAGCTCTTCATAAATATCTGGCTGTAAAGGGGGAAAGCTCTGGGGTCAAGGGATTTCTTTTAATATGGGAGACTCTTAAGCATTTACCCCCTAAGTGTTTCTCAACCAGGGATGGTATAATTCCTCTCGGGAGCATCTGAAAATATATGAGTTTTGCTTGTTACAAAGGCTAGAGATGGGGTAGGGGGTGGGGCATGGCAAGATTTTCGGGCCTAAAACTATCAGTGATTCTGTTTTGAAACACTGTAAAAACTAAAAGGAACTTTCCTTAATGGACTAGGAATCTTGGAAAGAGCCTAGCCTGGAGGTCAAATGAGCAGGTAAAGCTCAGACCATGCTCAGAAAAGAATAGAGAATGACCTAGGGCTCTCTGGCTCCCATTCACCACTGACACAGAATGTTTGATGTAGACAGTACCATCTTGGTTCAGTACAACGAAGGGGTGGAGATTGTTGGCCTGGGGAAATAGGCATTTGCAATTGACCAAAGCCCTAAGGAGTCCCTGGATCTGTAAAGTTTCTTGCCGTCTCCTGGAGCCAGGGAGAAGGAAATGTTTGAGTTCCTTGTCTTCTTACATTTAGGTGCCCTTTGTTCACCAAAGGGCCAGGCAGGCCAGCCTGCATGGATAGTGTATCCTTACTTTCTGAGGTAGGGAACTGTTGCATCAGCCCCAGTTGGGAATTGAGCACAGAGA
The DNA here is from genome assembly GCF_049354715.1 of Callithrix jacchus. NCBI lineage: Eukaryota > Metazoa > Chordata > Mammalia > Primates > Cebidae > Callithrix > Callithrix jacchus. The sequence continues at coordinate 150,462,155 of NC_133524.1, forward strand.
AGGATGGCAGGCTGATTGCAGGGCTCTCTTCCACTGGAGACACTAAATGTTGCATGGGAGAGATTTATAGTTCTGTGGTTTTCTCTCCCGTGGGGTAGCCTGTGTGACAGCAGGAAGTGTGGGGTTTTGCCAGGAGGTACAGCGACCCCTGGGACAGGAAGTCTTTTGTATCTCTAGCTTCATTTATGCCTGATACTTTTTAAGCCCACCAGCTTTGACCAAGAGGCCAGGAAAAAAGGAAAAGACACTATTTGGGGTATTCTCAGCTCCCTCCCTGCTCAGAGAACATGAATCTGAGATAGCAGAGAATCCAAATAAGCACTGACCTCCACTTATGCCTCAGAATAAAAAGCCCTTCCAGGACTGTGGCAATCACTCCATTCAGGTTGGGGCAGGTGAACCCTGGCTTGCTCCTGCTTTTACAGACAGTAGAAAGCTTTGAGAAGAGGTCTGGCCATGAATCAAACAAGGAGACAAAACTCAGGAGACAAAAAAGGTGGTGTGATTAAGTCCATAGTTTTAAGACAGGAGAAATAACAGCATGTTTGTATGTTCATGGGGGTGACCCAAGAGGGAGAGAAAAATTGATTACATAAATTCCTGTTGTAAAAACATGGCATTGGATGGGAGTGGAGCCACTAAACATAAGAGAAGGAGCTCTCAAGTCTTGCTGTTGGGTTTAGAGCATGGGAAATGTGAAACTTGGACTTCTGGCAAGAACTGAGGCAAACAGGAACATAAGGCCTACACCTAGTGTTCTCTGAGATGGGGTGAGCCCACGGAAGGGGCTCAGGGGATGAGAGAATGCCATGTGTGCCTGCTGATGAAAGCCTTCATGGGGAGGAGCATGGGGTGCTCCAAAGTTTCTAAAGGGCACTTTGGTGGGGGAAATGTAAAGAGGAACTTTGTTGCACTTCCCTAAAATGATTCTAAAAGAGGAAGTCAAACTGAGCACAGAAACAAGTTTCACATTAACCGCTCTTAGTGTTATGAAGACAATAGATTTCTTATCTTTTAATAACGATGTTGGAAGAGAAGCAACACCAAGAGTCTATTTACTGAGTGCCTACTCTGCACTATGCATCATGCTTGACAATGAAGATAGAAAAGGGGATTAGAGCTGGTCCCTAAAAGTCCTCACTCTCTAGCTGGGATAGGGTGATGGGCAGAAGTATGATATGTGTAGATTTCAACTCAGGGTAGTGAGCAGTCTAGCAGCAGAATGAGCCAAGAGCAGTGGGAATGCAATGGGGAGAGTGACATGAAAAAGTCTGGGCTTTGTCCATTCATTCAACAATTACCTGTTGATAGCCTACTAATATGCTGGACACTGTGAAGACACTGGGGGGGATGAAGTGAGCAAGCCACAGGCCCTGCCACTCACAGTCTCATGGGGAACAAGGGAGTGAGCGGATGGATAAGCAGACAATTGCAGTCAGTGAGATAGGTGCGATAAGGCAAAACCACAATGCTATGGGAACACACAAAAGACACATCTCTTTCAGATCAGTTGTCTGGGGAGGCTTCCAGGAAGAAGTGGTGACTAAACTGAGGCTGAAGTGGGGCAGGAGGAAGTAGCATGTACAAAGGCATTAAGGTGGAAAAGCTCAACACTTTGTGTAAGTAGTTCAGCAGGGCTGGAAGGCAGGCATGACGACGGAAAGGAAAAAGAACAGTCACATGGTAACTTGAATAGGATGTAGCATAGTTCTGATGCAAAATTGCCCTTCCTTAGTTTTTAAATCTCTACCTAAGAGTTGTGATTATGCAAAAGCAGAAATGAGGTGTTCTTGGAGCTCTTTGCTAAGCAGGTAAAACCAGAGGCTACATACAGTTCTGTACCACCAGGCTTACACGCTTCTGAAAGTGGAAGACATGTGACAAAACCCTGAAACAATGCCACAAGGAATGATGAGGGTCATGTTAAAAGGACTCAGGAACTAACCTGAAGAGGTTACCACTAGCCATATATGAAAGAATTCATATGCTGCATAATGACATTAGAGTAACAATTAATCCTGGCCAACATGGTGAAACCCCGTCCCTACTAAAAATACACACAAAAAATTAGCTGGGCGTGGTGGTGCATGCCTACAGTCCCAGCTACTTGGGAGGCTGAGGCAGGAGAATTCCTTGAAACTGGAAAATGGAAGTTGCAGTGAGCCAGGATCACACCACTGCACTCCAGCCTGGCGATAGAGCAACACTCCATCTAAAAAAAAAAAAATGTCTAGCAAATATCTCAGTCCATTTTCTTTTGCCATAACCAAATATCTGAGATTGGATAATTTATAAACAATATCATTAGTTTATTTTGCTCATGGTTCTGGAGACTGGGAAGTCTAAAGGCATGGCACCAGCATCTGCTCAGCATCTGGTGAGGGTCTGCTTGCTGTATCACCCCATAGCAGAAGGCAGAAGGGCAAGTGAGTAGACGCAAGAGCAAAAGAATGCTGAACTCACTTTTAGAACAAATGCACTCTCTCGATAACAAACCCACTCTTTTGACACTGACATTAACCCACTCATGACGACTGCCCTCATGACCTAATCACCACTTAAAGGTCCCACCTCCCAACACTGTTGCATTAGGGATTAAGTTTCCAACACATGAACTTTGGAGGACACATTCAAGTATAGCAACAGGTATATGAAAAGGTGGTCAATATCACTAATCACCAAGAAAATGCAAATGAAAACCACAATGAAATATCACGTCATATTGATTAGAATGGCTATCAAAAAGACAAGAGATAACAAGTGTTGATGAGGGTGTGTACAAAAGGAAACCATAGTATGCTGTTGGTGGGAATGTAGATTCATATAACCTTTATGGAAAACACTGTGAAGGTTCCTAAGGAAGTTGAAATTAGAACTACCACATGACCCAGAAGACCCTCTCCTGAGTATATACCCAAAGGAAGTGAAATCACCACCTCATAAAGATATCTGCACTCCCATGATCAGTGCAGCATTAATTTACAATACCCAAGATATGGAAACAGCCTAGGTGTCTGTTGACAGATAAGTAGATAAAGATATTATGGTATGTGCATCTTTAAAAAGGAAGGAGATCCTGATACTGAATTATCTCTCTTATATGATGGGAAAAAAGTATACAGTGGTATATTTATAAATATAAAGAAATAAAACTGGTTATGAGGGATTGGGTGGGAGGAGCAAATCTAGAGACCTGACACACAGCATAGGGACTGCAGCTAATGCAATTGTGTTAGGGATTTCTGTGAAATAAGTGGATTTTTCTGCTATTGACACACAAAAAATAAGCATGTGAGATTATATGTTAATTTACTTCACTATGGTAACCATTTAGTATCCATAGGTATCCTATAAGATCATGTTGTAAACTCCAAATTATATGCAATAAAATTTATTTTTAAAAAGAAAAGAAAAAAGGACAGAGGAGAGATCTATAGATTAAATGATACTTAAAAGACACATCGGAATTTTTAAGTGTGCCTAGCAGATACTCATTTGAGTGATAAAAACATTAAAAATGTAAAGAAATTTCTATAGAAGTCAAGATACTAGTTATTTATGGGGAGAAGGAGCTTATGATCGAGAAGGGCACATGGAGGGACTTCTGCTGTGGGTGGTAAAGTTCTATCTATCTTTCCATTAGTTGGTGATTACAAGGGGACTCACCTAATAATAATTTATTATTATGTGTTTTATGTGGTTTGCAATCTTTGTGTTTTCTTTCATGATAAAAAATTTTAAAAAACTATTTCTCTGGACACGGCACATTTGTGGATTCATTCAATCAATATTTACCAAGTGTCTACTATATGCCAGACATTGTGCATGTTTGTCAGCGAGTTGGTAAGCTCACAGGATGAGGAAGGAAAGCAGAGGTCTGTGCTCAATGTCCAGCATTAACTACTAGATGTGAGGAGGGGGTGTCAGAGTATAAATGGAAGGGTCTGAACCTAAGAAGTTCAGAGATGGATCAGGAAGTAAAGAGTACAAAAGATGAAGGTGAACACTTCAGAACAGAGGGTATGAGGATGTTAGGACCTGAGGGCTCCCTTCTCTTCTCACTGAGATGTTTGCATTTTATGCAAACATAAAATTGCAGGATTGCTGGCTTGAAGTAGATGCACTGGACTTGACATTCTCTCCTCAGGCCTTCTCTGCTGGGTAGGTTATGAGCAGCTTAGGAAGCCAAGATGGAAAAAGGTGAGGTGAAGAGTTCAGGATAGACTGTGACCCTGGGTCAAGAGGATCTAGAAAGCAGAATCATTATGCAAACAAGTATCTGTAACTTGGAGAAATGGAGTACAAAGATGGGGGTTGGGGGAGGCACTGAATTGAAAGTCTGAATTTGAATTCTGATTCTACTTTTGACTTTCTGTGTGACTTTGAGCACACAGTACTTACGTAGCTCAACTTCTGCAAACGGAAATAGTAAACACTGCTTTTTTGCCCTTATGGTATAATTGTACCGAACCAAAGAGAAACAATGGCAAAACATTATCAATGTAAAAGTAACTTATAAAATGACAATGGGGGTTGGCTGTGGTGGCTCACGCCTGTTATGCCAGCACTTTGGGAGGCAGAGGTGGGTGGATCACTTGAAGTCAGGAGTTCGAGACCAGCCTGGTCAAAATGGTGAAACCCCCTATTAAAAATACAGAAATTAGCCAGGTGTGGTGCTGTGTGCCTGTAATCCCAACTACTCAGGAGGTCGAGGAACAGAATCGCTTGAACCCGGGAGGCAGAGGTTGCAGTAAGCTGAGGTTGGGCCACTGCACTCCAGCCTGGGTGACAGAGTGAGACTTCATGTCACGAAATAAATAAATAAAAATAAAATGACAATGTGATTATTGGCCCCCAGGGCTCATGGCATCAGTTGCCCTGGGGAAATTGCTTCTCCCTTTCTGGTGCCCATGTCATTCGATACAATGATGAGATCTGAGAGCTTTTCCAGCTCTGACCATCAAAAGATCCATTTCCCATCAGCCTTTCCTGCCACAGCAACCAAGCTGACTCATTACCACCTGACCAGTATCATCTCTAACAACAAAACCCTGCAATATCCTGTAACCTTGTGGAAAGATGTTTGTGTTCATTTCTAGAATCTGAGGAAAACTAAAACTGATCTCCTCCAGGAAGGTGTGTCTAGGTCACAGGCTTGTTAGTTTTTATGGAATTGTTAGAGAACAGTTTAATCCCATTCTTCTGAGAGTAAAAGCTATGCATTGTTCTCATCTTAAAATTATCCAACTTGCTGATTTCACGGTTAACAAACATCTCCAAGTTTGTTTCTTAATGGAGTGGGTCCTGTGCAATGGCAGGTGTCACTCCCCCCAAATTTGTGTGTTAAAGTCCTAAGACCCTAGTATCTCCAAATATAACCTTATATGGAAATAGTCTTTAGCAAGTTATAGTGAGGTCATAATCAAATATGACTGGTGTCTTCATAAAAAGGGGAAATTGGAGCACAGAGATACATGGAAGGAAGCGTTTGTGAAAAGACACATGGAGAAGAAGGAACCAAACCTGCTGACAGAACTGTGAGACTATAATAGACTTCTCTTGTCTAAGTCACCCAGTCTGTGGTACTCTGTTACAGCAGCCCCAGGAAACGAATGCACTCTGCAACCTTTATTATGCATCTGAATTACCTAGAAGGACTTCCACTTCCAGCCACATCAGTGTACTGGGCACAGAACTTACCCCACACCCATAAAACCAACTAGAAAATGACCAAATAAATTTATGAAATAGACGACATTAGATGGCAGTCAGTGCAGGGCTGTGGCTTCTATAAAAAGGAAAGAAAAGAGGTGAGTCCCTGATCAGCTTGGCTTTCATCCTGTAAGCACTTTCTCAACTGTGGCCATCTTGCAGAGTTGAGAAAACAGAAATTGGAGTTCTGGGTGGTTGAGGTGGCTGGAATTTGCAGGATAAAGGACCACAGAAAACACAGCTATGTACAGAACGAGCTCTAGAAATCTCCATGTTTCCCCATGAGACTTTGGCTGAACACTAACATGCATGTGTGCAGAGGGAAACCCCATGAGTGAACCCTAACACATAATGGAGAGACAGGGAACATTCAATAGAGACTCAAGAAAGGCCACACCTTAGAAGTAGGAGTAAGGCCAAACTGGCCCTAGAGTACAGGCTGCTCTAGACTTGCTCTAAGAAAGCGTAAAAAGGATGACCAAGCTCATCAGCAAGTTACTGAATTGCTGGCCCAAACAAAGGTCAACAGTCTAATGAAAGACAAAAGCAGAGACACTAAACAACATAATATTTTCAATGAAAACATCCAATTAATTACCAAGTATGCAAAGAAGCATAAAAATATGACTCATAACCAAAGGAAAAATCAGTCAATAGAAAGAAGCCTAAAAATGACAGAAATGATACAATAGGCAGACTTTAAAACAGCTATTATAATATTTGAGATTTAAAGGAAAATATGAACATAATGAGAGAAATGGAAGCTACAGACAAGAACAAAATGGAACATGTGGACATAAAAAATACAATATCTGAAACAAAATAACACACTAGTTAGGCACAATAACATCTTAGACACTGAAGAAGTGACTGGCAAACCTGAAGCACAGATAGAAAAGCCTGGGAAGAGAGGGATAACCAGAATCACCCAGAGAGGTGTTAAAATTGCACATTCCTGGACCTCACCTCCAGAGATCCTAATTCACCAGGGCTGACTTGGGGACCAGGAACATGCATTTTAGCAAGCACCTCTGCCGATGATGATGCATAACAGTGACCAAAGATGGGAAGAAAAGAAGTGAAAAGAGATGTCAAGAGGGTGGAAGTCACTGGACTGTAATCACTAATAGACCGAGGGTACACAAAATGAACTTGAAAGGGAAAAGTATTCTGGATGACAGTTTGGTTGGATCCTCTGGGTATAGAGGGATCAAAAACAGTTTCATGAAACATCTCTAAACTAGTTGCTTATACCTCAGGTTATATGTATTATTAACAGAAGTGGAATTCATCTATCTCTAAACCACAGTCTCAAGATGGATCATTTTGGCAGTGAATTCCTAACCTGTTATAGGCTGTGAACCTTTTAGAGAACATGATAAAATACACGGACCTTCTTTAGTCAGAAACATGCATGTGTGTGTTTGTGCAGGCACACACACACATACACACAAGCTGTTCTGCCCTTCCCCTACTGAACTACTCACGCTCTCCCTCATAGGCCTCATCTAGTCTCATTTCCCTTAACTACCATCTATTTGATGATGGTTTACAAAATTAGGTTTCCAATCTGGATCCTTCCTATGAACTTCAGACCTATATAGCCAACCATCTAACCATCTCCACTTACATATCTAAGAGATCTCTCAAACTTAACGTGGCCAAAATGCAGCTTTTATTTCACACCCCCTTAACCCACTCCTCTCCCAATACCTCCCAATGGTACCATTTTCTAAATACAAAAACCTGGGAGTGATCTTTGGTTCCACTCTCCACATCGAAACCACTAGTGAGTTCTGTGGACTCTACTTTCAAAACATTCCAATTCAATCCACTTCTCCCCACGCACTACCCCTACCCCACAACCTCTTGTCTTCCCACATGCACTCTCAACTCTCCCCATAAATTCATTCTTAACAGAGAAGTCGACAACATTTTCAAATCAGATCATGTCATTCCCTTGGTTAACACCCTCCAAAACCTTCCCAATATATTAATAACAAAACCCAAACTCTTTCACCTAGCCTGGACCGTCCCACATGAACTGGCTTTGCCTATCTCTCCTGCTTCACATCTCAGCCACTCCTTGCTCTTCCACACTGGTCTTTTTGCTGTTCCTGAACATATAGAATTTTTTCTCCATCTTGGGACCTTTCCCCTACTTGTTACTTCTTTGTGGAATACTCTTTCACACAGATCTTTGCATGGCTGTCATGCAGATCTCTGCTTCCTGTCACTGAGACCTGAACTTAATTGTCACATCTCAGAGAGAACCTCTCAGACCATCCATATTGAAGTGGCCAGCCTCCCTGGCCACACTGGCCAACCACAGTCATTCTCTGCCCCCCACCACTAGAATATGAGCTCCAGGACAGTAGAGACCTCATCTGTCTTGATCCCTGTTTTATCCTCTGGGCGTAGTAGTGCCTGGCACAGAATAGTTGCTCAGTAAATACTTGAATGGATGAATGAATTCCACACGTGATTTCATATCATAGAGCTAGGTTTAAAACACTACCTTGAGAAACATGAGTACTGTTGTGGTTTATATCAGCAGAATTTACTCATCACATATGTATGTGCTGGAGCTGGGGATGTAATAGTGAACCAGATAGACGGTCTCTAAGCTAGAATTTTGGCTGTCAGGCAAGGCATCATACCAGAGTTTTCACTCAAAACCAGCAAATATGGTATCCGGATATTACAGCATGTTGTCCAGGATTAAACTGAACAACAAACAAGGCTTAGAAGTTTGGGCACGTTCCTCCTGCACAGTAAAATAAACCTGGCTGGGTTATAGCAAGTTTCACTTCTTTGGCTCTAGAATTCACTCCAATAAAATTGAAGTGGCCCGCCTGGATTGTATCCATTGTCAAAAGACAGAGAAATGAACTGAGAAACATCCTGAAAGTCTCTGGGGCTGTAAAGAGACACCTCTGATTTAAACTACTTTTCTGGTGAGAGTGATCACTGTCCCTTTGTTTCAGCAGAATTGGCACCCTGCCCCCTCTGCAGTGGTGAAATCCCAAAGCTATGAAATCATTTCCTTCACATGTGCACAGGATGGGTCAACAACCTGCCTTCAGAGTCAGGCTTTCCAAGTCAGACTGAGGGAGCAGAAGCTCTATCTATTTGCATTTAGAGCTCTATGTTTTGATCCTTCAATACTGCTATCATTTCAGCAATGGCACTTTATGACCCAACCTGCCAAAAGGAACTGTGTGGGCCTCTCTCCTCCTAACCCATGGATGTGCTTCATACTGTCCTGGCCAAGAGCGTCCAGCATGCCAGGATTTTGGTGCTCAGATTTTGATTGCTCTGATTGCTTACAGGTGTTGGTCTCCTTCTGCGCTGCTTTTTCAGTGGCCTTATTGACCAGGCTATAGGAGATGCCTCAGATCAGAAGACAACAAAAAGAAAAAAAATGTTGCTAAGAACCTATCTGAACCAACTGTGAAAGGTTTTCAAGCTGAATGTAAATTGGTGTGAAGTTGGAAATGGAACTAGCTTTTGGAGCAGCAGCTGGAGTTACAGGTAGAACACAGAAACCGCAGTGAACAGCAACTGGGCCCAACTTACCCTGGGACCTTAGTCTATGCTGACCTAGACTGTATGCTCTGTGAAGGCAGGGGCGTTGCCCATCTTGGTCTCTAAAAGTACCTCCAACATCTTTAACAGTCTGGGCATACAATACATACTCAATGTGTTGTTGTGGACGGAATGACTGACTGAAGTGGGTGTGGCTATAAAGGGGCAACACAAGGGATCTTCGTGATGGAACAGTTCAGTAGTGGTTTCAGCGGTGGGTACATGAATCTATAAAGGTGACGAAGTCACACAGAGCTACACATGTACACACATTTACGTGCAAAGGGTGACACCCTACAGCTGCTCTCAGAAGGTATAAATGTCATTTGCTGGCTGTGAGACCAAACTAGAATTGCGCTAGATGGCGACACTGACAGAACTGGGGGAAAAGGTGCACTGGTCTCCTGGACATTTCTTTACAACTTCCTGTGAATCTAGTGACTTCAAAATAGTAAGTTTACGAAAAGATACTCAATCCCAAGGAAATTTAAAAAGTACAGAAAAAGAAACCTAGAAAAGATAGGGCAAATAAAAAGCACAATAAGATGATTGACTTCAATCCAAAGGCATCCATAATTACTTTAAATGTAAATGGACTCAATGCTCTTGTTAAAAGACATTTATGCGATGCCTACTGTGAACCAAGCCCCGTGATGTGTGCTAAAGAAACAGCGATGAATATGACCTAGGCCCTGCTCCTATGATGCTAGGTGCAGTGAACCAAGAACTGGTCCAGATGCTATTAATGAGTGCCACCTGGATGAGTTCGTGATGGAAGATGAAGCCAGAGATGTGGCTATAGATGACGGAAGACAAGTTGCAAGGAGAATTAATAGGACCGGGTAACCAAATACAAGTGGGCCACCAGCGAGAGGAAAGGATTCAGACTGAATCACAGGCTTCTGGTTTTCAATTAGCAGATAATACTATTATGTAACAGGCTCTCAAGGCCTCATGGAACAAGGGCAAATGACCTTTCACTGATGACATTTCTTTCTCCTACAAGTTTTTACCAACTTACATTCCTAATCTTGTGGAGTGGTCAACGCAGCTACTATCCTAATTTTCCAGAAAAAGAAACTGGTACTTAGACAGATGAAGTGGCTTGCTCACTGAGTCACGGTGAATGTGAACCCATGGCTCCCCATTCCGTATTCAAGAACATTGTTTCAAATTATTTGAAATTAAAGAAGAGAGAAAACAGAGCCACAGTAAGGAGAGGGTCTGTGCCCGTTGAAGTTGGTTGGTGACTTTAGCCGGCAAGTTTTCAAGCTGGTTGCTCCTGCCACACTCTGCAGTTTGCTGTGGGTGTATCTGGAGGAAATCACTGTTCTATCACATGGAACTCTCAAAGTTACTTCCTCTGACTTAGCTCTGTATTCCAAAGTTGGATATTTTTGTCCCTTCATGTACAAACATTCTTTGGGTCCAGAAGACACAGAGGGGAAAAAAGAAAAGAGTAGCAAGACCTGCTCTTGTGGGATTTACTGACTTTTCATTTCCCTTGACACTGTCATCCCTGTTCCTCTGACTGTGGACAACTTTCCCTATCATGTTTTTCTTGTTCTTGTGTTGCTATTGATATATACTTAGTAGATTCTAGTTACTGTTGACAAAACCTAACAACTCAATTACTGAGTGCCACTTGCAAGGCCCCTAGGAATCTTGGATGTGGTCCCAGAACATGAAATGAAATAAAGCATTTGATAACAACTTAGAGATTTTTGGTAACTTCCTAAAACCTGCTCCTCTAAACTGAGCCCCTGTTCTAATCCTAGTAGCTACACCTTGAACGCACTCATGAGGCTTGGGGGGTGTTTATGTGTTCCAAAAGGTAAGCATCATTAAAGAAACAGAAATGTGGTTAATTTTCTATTTTTTTTTTGCTGAGCTTTACTCAAGAGGACCCTTTTCCCCTGCCTTCTACTTCCTTGCCAAGGGTGGCCACAAAAGCAATAGGGCTCAAAGGCAGGGGGTTGGGAATTTCCAGGAGCAGGTTACACACGTCTCTCTGGCCTGGCTCAGCGCCAGTAGCCCTGGGATTGCTGCTGACCTTTCAGCCTGATGGCCTGTAACCTTCTGCTCCCTGCCAGATAGAGTTGGGACTTGTCCAAGACATGGAATAACTTCCTGTGATTGTCCTGAAGATGGCCTGGCTCACAGGATCTGCTTCCATAGCTTGTCAACAGAAGCAGAAAAGTCCTGTATCTCTACAGTATGGTGGGCCTTGGAAGGAAGAATCCTGAGGAGAAATGTTCAGCAAAGATAAGCATGCCAAGAGGGCTGTGTTCAAGCACAGCCACACTACATGACATGGACTTGACCTTCCTCATGTATTGTCAACCAAAGTGTCACTGAATATCCTGGCTAGTTTCTTATTTCTTGTGTGGCAGAATCTTACAGGTCATTAAGACCAGCTAATAAAATTTGCAGGTGTTTGTTTACAAACGTGGGAGGGTCACCAATGTTAGGTCAGGATCAGGATGAAACATTATGGGTTGAAACATATATGGAGCAAACCCAACTCAGGAATAGAGTTATTTTAAACTCTGGTAAGTTATGTGATACATTAAGTGTCTGAGGTGAATGGAAACATGAAGGAGGTAATCAAGTCTGGTAGGAGGATCAAGGAAGGTGCAATATAGACGAAGTGACAGTGCAGCTGAGCTCACCAGTTGTGTGAGACCAATATACTTGAGGGGAGGCTCTTCTAAGCAGAAGTACTTGCAAAACATAAGAATAATTCCAAAGTGTTAGGTATAATAGTGGTGATGGTTACACAACATTATGAAGGTACAGTAGCTAATGCCACTGAACTGTCCCCTTGCACATGATTAAAATGGTCAATATTATGTCTATTTTCCCACAAAAACATAATGAAAAAATGTTACCCTCACACCCATGGGTGTCCCCTAGGGACATTCTCCACTGCACAAGCTGAGTGCACAAGTGTGGTGGCTCCTGGGATTGTCTCTAAAGGAGTCCATTAACAATAAGAAGAAAAACGTGAAGTAACACAGATGCCTCAAAATATGTATATGCCGGGAATTATTCTAAATGCTTTAGATCAAATCATTCACACAGACCCCATATGAGGTAAAATTCTTTTTAGGGCATTCTATACATATGCAGAAACTGAGGCACAGAGTTGTTGAGCAAGTTGCCTAAGGGCAAGAGTGAATATGCAGCCAAGGTGGCCTTGAAATCAGATCATCTGCTTTGATCTGGTTCCTAATCACAGTCTATGAGTGATGTTGAGAAGTCATCCACTGACTGGAGCTATGTAGGTCAAAGAGCTTACAGCACATCAGAAGACTGAGCAGTGGGTGAGGAGTCAAAAAGGAACCTCATTCCACCTGCAGAAAAGCATGAGCTGAATTGACTGGGATCGTGGAAGACTCTGTATTCAGGTGAAAAAGTCTAGGAGAGAAGAAAATACAACATCATTTTGTAAAGATGAGCTCACAGCCTAGTAGGAGGTTCTCCTGTTCTTTTTCCTAAAATACATGAATTTGAAAAGCATTAAGAAAACCTTATATCTTGAGTTACTGGACATAATACAATCTGATGTTTAATACTGAAGAAAGTCTTTCTCAAATGTCCCAACAGTGCCTGGTGCCTAACAGGTACTCAGTAAATCTTGCTGAATTAGTTAATGAATCCCTATCTCATTCCACATACAATAAAAATAAATTCTACCTGGATTAAACATTTACATCGAAATAAAGAAACTTACAGTACTGAAAAAATAGAGGTGGACATTTATGTAATACTGGCAGCTGAGAAGTCTTTCTAACCATATATAAATTCCTAAAAAGTAGAAATGCTTGAAACACCTAAGTGTTATGTGTGAGTCTAAGGGTGGTAGGGAAGAAAAGAGATGACAGGGGAAGGAGTGAGTCACTCTAGACGTGGTCCCAGCACCCCAGGGTAGTTGGGAAATCCAGCAGTCAGCTACAGCCCCAAATGAGTTTTTTCTGGGTGGTTCATCAGTTATAAGTACTCATTGGGCTGGAGGAAGTAACCAAAACCACTTTTGAGCCCCTTGAGTCAATAGAAGCTGCTCCATCAGAGACCACAGGGCTCCAGTGTTGACTTAAGTTCCCATTTCAGCGTGGGTGAAGCTAAGACCCCAGAGGGCATCTGCCTGCCAGCTTATCCCCAGGTACCTGGAGAAGAAACGAACATTCTCAATTTTAACTTGGTTTCATTACTTGCTTGGCTCAAAGCACATCTACTAGAAGGAAGAACCCGTTATTGTTTATAGTTCCAGACAAATTCTCTTGGTTTTGTCGTTGCTGACCCAAAGGCCCCTTCTTTCCTCCTAAGAACACATGCATAAGTCAGGGTTCAGAAAATGTCTGCTGACAAAATCAGTGAGCACCGCTCCAGAACATGTCAGTAAGCACACTCAGCTATAACAATAACTAGTCTCAGTTTCAATTCAATGCTCCCTGGTCCCCACTTTCTCTCTCCCTGTCGTGCCTCCTCTCCCCTCAAACCCTCATTTTCTCTTCTCTCGGTTTAGGATTCTTCACTAGAACCCTTGGGAAATCATTTTCTTACTTTGTCAAAACTGTCCTGTCCCCAAAGGGATATGAAATCTGTAACTCACCTAGGGTATTCTCATGAGTTGGCTGGCCCTTCTTTCTAGATTTTGGATTATTTTCATCTCTTTTGGTGCCTTTCATGGAGGGGAGTTATGTAAACATACACTCAGCGATCTCTATTACTTTCTGCCATCTTTCTCAGAAACCTCTTTTTAAGCTCTGGCAATCACATAGGCCAAAGCAAAAGAGTATCTCATTTAAATTTGTACTGGTCTAATGTCCAATGAGGTTGGATGTTATTCTTCATGTGTCATGTCCCTTTGTGAACTGCTGTGAATTCTGTGAACCATCTGTGTGACCTGCTGTTCATGTATTTTGCCCATTTTCCAATTGCAATGCTGATCTTTTTCTAATAATTGATAAAGATTACTCATAAAGGTTAAGAATCTGAACTGTTTGCTTGCCTTGTATGATGTGAAAAACTTTCACATTTTGGTTATTTGCCTCATAAGTTGATACTGTTCTTGAAGCACCTAAAATAGTGTTCAGCATATAGGAAACAGTTGCTAGATTATTTCTTGGAGAACTGATTGAATAAATAAGTGAGCAAACAGATATGTTTTATTTTCATGTAGCAAAAGTCCTGTCTCTTTATGTGTAGTTTTTCCTCTGCTATCATGTTTAGAAAGGTTTTCCCAACCCCAAGATGAGATTGAGATTCAGTAACATTGCCCCTTCTAGAAATTATATTATTTCATTTTCTTTATATTTAAATACAACACAGCTAAATTTCGTCTCACATATCTACATTAAGTGAGACTGATCTATAATTTTCTTTTTTATCTGTAATCTTTGGTATCAGGGTCATATTAACATAATACAATGAACTAAAGAAGTTTGCATCTTTTTCTGTGCCTAAATAGTTTCAAGAGTATGAGAGTTATGTTTTTTAAATCTCAAGAGATGTCAAATCTAAAGACTTTCTGAGTAAGTTATCTGTCCTGTAGGTCATTATCTGACAATAATTTTCATCTCTTATATTTACTTATAATGTTGATCAGTCTAACATTTTAAGGTATAACACTTTGAAGAATGTACCTTTTATTTCGCAAGGCGATGTTAGAATTCTCATTTGGTGTGAAAATTTGGGTGGGGTTAAATTACTGTCTAATTATACTGTTCTCATGGCCAAAGACCCTAAACCACTGATTTCTTGTTAGCACTAAAAGCCACAATGTAACAGACTGGCTTCTTGTGAAATAGGAACCAAATACTGCCAGAACTGGAAGCCTCTAACAGGAAGTCATGACTTAGGGGTGAAATAACTAAAGAAAAGGAGGCATGTAAGGGTACAAAAAAGTAGCCATCCCTCTTTGGGGGCCTAGCTGTCACTTTGCTGCTGTTGTCTTTTAGTAAGTAATAGCCAAAGCTTTATCTTGGTCTAGAGCATGGTGACATTCTTATGCATAAAAAAGGCAAAATAGGCTGAATTACTTGGATAGAAAGTCTACAGTGGAAGGCTACAAATATGAGTAAGTCAAACAATCACAGTGCAGCACGCTGATGTTTTAACAGGGAAGCGCAGGGCCTGAGAGGGCGGGGCGGGGGGACGGTTTTCACCCACACACTTTGCAGGTCAGTGGGATGTTCTTATAAGGCTCTACTTGGCAGGAAGACACTGTGTTTTCAGGCAATGGGCATGACCCACAAGGGAAGGAACCCCGACTTTGATGTAGTGCATTGCGAGGCCCTGGGGAGACAGCGCTGAGCAAGGCGCTCAGGGAGGGAGACAGACAAGTAAACAGAGGGGCTGCCCTGCAAGGGAAGGAAACTGACTTTGATCGCTGTTTCCACTCTAACGCCTGCCCTTAGCTATGGAGACAGCAGATCTGGAGCCACCCCGGCCAGGGCTTCCCAGCATGCTTTGAGCACATCCAGCCTGACTGAAGTGGTGTCCAATCTGCTATTATGGGATCTGGAAGCCTTCCCAACTCCAAGATTATCAAAATATTTTCCTGTATTTTCTTTTAATCTTTTATGTTTAATTATGCATGAATGTATATCTAATAAACAAAGCATGAAAAGAGCTTCTATGAGACATTAAGATAAATATAAATGACCTAATAGAAAAACATGGGCAAAATATATGAAGCAATATTTCACGTGAAAAGTAACAGAAATGGCCCTAAACTATATATCCATATCTAATTTTAAATGAGACATGTGCAATGGATCTTAATGTCATTTTTCATAATGACTAAAAATCAGAAAGAAACTAAACATCTACAAAAGGTTGGATAAGTTATGGTATGAATACGCAAACCACACACACAAGCCCCTCCACCCCAGTCTACAGTTATATTTTGGCAATCTCAGCACTCGTGTGCTGGGATTCTTTTGAGTTCCATTCCCTTCATCCCATTTACAAGTCAGAGTAAAATGAAGAGTAAAGTCTATAATTCCAAAAGCAAATTTTCAAAAGAATTAAATGGAAACTGTTCACAAGACATCTTTCCAGAATGGAGCCCATGGGGTAACTGGGGTCTCCCTAGCCCTGGTCCTTCCACACACTTCCAAATCTCAGTACATGGCAACCTAATCCTTCCAGGTGCTCAGGCCAAGACACTGGAATTCTTGACTCCTTTCTTTCTCTTGCACAGAATAACCAATCCATCAGAAAATCCTGCCAGCTCTACCTTCAGAATACACCCCTCTCCATGCCCTACATCAATGGCCGCTGTCTTCACATCTCACCTGTATCACTGCACTAGCCGCTCACCTGGTCTCCCTGCTTCTGCCCTGCCCCTACAGCTTGCAGACAGCTGCCAGAGAGATCCTGTTACAAGTCACATCGAATCATGTCAGTTCTCTTCTCAGAACCCTCTGGTGTCTTCCTCCCTTACTCAGAGGAAAAGCCAAAGGTCTTACTTTAGCCTATAAAACCCTCCACAGGCTCCACACCCACTCGCATTATCACCACTCTGACTTCATCTGCTCCATCCATTACTCCCTGGGCTGCAGCCAAGCTCACTGCTCTTGGTTGTAGATATGTTGTGTTGCCTCCAATGCCTCTGTTTTGTTCCATTGGTCTATATCTCTGCTTTGGTACCAGTACCATGCTGTTTTGATTACTGTAGCCTTGTAGCATGTTCCTGCGTCAGAGGCTGTACATTGTCCATTCCCTTCCCTGATGAAGGAGTGGGTATGCCATGCCCAGATACTTTCAGCTCTCTAACATGCAAGCAAAATGGTCTCTAGTAGGCCAAGAGCAATCTCTCAAACAGGAGCTGCAGCTGTTGGAAGTGAAAGACCCCCAAAGTCGGGGGAGGAGTTATATATAACTCACTTCATCCTTACAACAACACCATGACACAGGACATTAGTCAACCTTGACAACAGCAGTGTAATGTGAAGTAAACACTTGATTAGGAGTAAATGAGAAATAGAATCTCACTATTTGTAATCCTTAATGAATTAATCAATTTAAGTATTAACCATCAGTGGCTGCTACAATCACAAAAAGGGAGACAGCCAGATACGATTTTCCTCCTAATGGAAGTACAATAGTACCACCTAAGAAGGGCTCATTATATTATTCTGTCAGAAAATAACAACATATTTGAGTGCCGACTGTCATCTAGGGCAAGTGGATCCACATACTGCCACCTTCCAATTTAAAGAGTAAAATGCTAGAGTTGAAGTTTTCTTTCTGCTTTTCTGTGGTGTGTATGTATTTCGGTGCTAAGAGTGGTTACTCTCCTGAAAGACCTTAAAGTCTTGTATCAGATTCATGTAAAGGTTTAAGGTTTTTATCAAATGGAAGGGCAGGGAGAAGAAGCCTGGATTGGACCTGAGCTACCTCTCTGCCATTTAGAGAGCTTGTCCCAAAGCATTTGGCCTGTGGAGGAACCAGTTCATTTCCTTATTTCTCTACCATTGCTCCAGGTTCTGAACAAGTGGATGTTTTATATTCCGAGAAAGAGCTGCGGTCTCCAGGGGTTTTTCCCATTAAGACTTCTAACCAGTGCATTTTATCCTCAATCTCATAAATGCCTATTGGCAGAATTCATCTAAAACACACACTTCAGGCCCTAAAGATGTAGTTATCCTTTTGGAAAATCGTTGACTTTGAGTCCATCTCAGCACTTGGTTGTATTTCTTTCTTTATTAGGCCTGGGTCTGGTAGCCTGGGTCACTCGTTTTATGGTTGACATTGCAAATGACTAAAATGCTTTCCTCCCATTTGCTTCTGCACGATTTCACTTTTAACTATCATCTCATCTCTCTTCTCTTCCACTGCCATCCTTGCTACCCATTTCTTCGTAAATCATTAATATTGGGAAAGACTTGGAAGTCCCGCTTAGACTTCAGGCCCAAGTAGCTTTTTCCAATTCAGCTTTTTCAGTGATAAAACAGATGTTTGCATCCATCTTCCTTATCTTGTGCCCCTTGTCCATTCCTTGTCTGTGCCCTATCGGTCAGAGCCCTGGGAGGAAAGATGGTTGACTGGTATTTGGGGGTATCCACCGCCTTTAATGATCTCTTCTCTTGTCTCTCTCAGTTTTGCTGACACTTTTCCTCTTACTCTCTAACTGTGGTATCTCCCTAAATTCTGCCTTAGGTAGTTTTCTTTCTTACACATCATACCCTCCTTGGATAATGTCATCCACCCCCATAATTTTAACTACTTCCTATACCCCAGTGACCAGCAAAACTCCATCTGGAGTCCAGGTCCCTCCCCTCGGCTCTAGACAAATTAACCCACAGTTACTTCAAACTCGGTATGCCCTAGCCTGAACGTTCCAGTCTCACTGACTTGCCCCATACTGGGTATTTTCTTCCATGCTCTTGCTCACAGTTCCTGTATGACAGTCAGTGTCCAAAATGATGTGGTGTAAAAAATCAATTATAGGCCAGGCACAATGTAATCCCAGCACTTTGGGAGGCCGAGGCAGGAGGATCACCTGAGGTCAGGAGTTCGAGCCTGGGCAATATGGAGAAGCCCCGTCTCTACTAAAAATACAAAAATTAGCCAGGTGTGGTGGCAGGCGCCTGTAATCCCAGCTACTCAAGAGGCTGAGGCATGAGAATCTCCTAAACCCGGGAGGCAGAGGTTGCAGTGATTTGAGATCACACCACTGCACTCCAGCCTGGGTGACAGAGTGAGACCCTATTTCAAAAAAATAAATAAATAAAAAAGAATCAATTACAAAAATAAATAGAACATGAAATTCAACAGTAATAGTATAGGTCCTGTTCCTGGGCTTAAGCAAAACACCAACAGCACAAGAACAGATTGGAGAAAAGACAGCTTAGCTGAAACACAGAGGAAAATTAAGTCTGTTTCACAGGAAGCTCAGTGTGAGTCAACAGTGTGGCGTGGCTGCCAGAACAAAGCTAATGGAATCTCCAGCTGCCTTCTGAGAAGCACGATGTCCAGATGAGCAATGATGGTCCTGGAGGAGTTTATTTAGTTCTGGTACCAGTTCAGAAGAAATATACAGGATAAGGGTGAGGGAACTCAGAACTCTGTTCTATCCTAAGAAATGACTAAGTAAACCAGCAACATTAGGTTGGATATTTGCAGGGCTCTCAGATTGAAAAAAGAATTAGATGTGTTCTGTATATTCTAAAGAGGTAACACCAGGACCAATTTCTCACAGTCAGAACTATCACATGATTATTTGTGCAGCATGTTATGTAACTGGTTTCCTGTCATTGGAAGTGTTCAGATAACAAATGGCTGGCAAAAATGTGGCCACAGTAGGGGTTGCTGTAATTCATCTTGGGCTACTCACCCTTCTTCACATCCCTACCTACTCCTGTCAAGTTCAAAATCTTTAATATGTGGTCTCTCACATACCTTGTAATTAAGCAATCAACATTTCCCATTGATTATTTCTCTAAAATATTCTTATCTTTTCCCCTCTGCTGCATTCACATTAATACCCTGGACTACGTAAACTTGCACAGGAGCCCCATCCCAATCAACCTGGAGTAACATTGTCACTTGTTTTGGCCACCCAGCATCTGTACGTCTTTCCAAATTTGGGGAATTCCCAACCTTGTAAGTTTCTGGGAGAGAAGTGACCAGCTCTAATTATAGAAGCAAGAAATGATGGATTCTTTCTATTCTGGTCTCCCTTACAATGAAGGTACAGATTCGGATTGCCTTTCCTTACAGTTTAACCTCAAGATTGCTTCTGCAGATCCCACAAGTGTTTTTTTTTTATCTGCCTAATTAAATCATCATCCAGTTACCTGAAATGACATGCCTCCTGAATATAAGGTTTTGGGGAAGTAGGGAGTGAGGAACTGGAGGTTATTATATTAAGTGAAGTGAGCCACTCACAGAAAGACAAGTATCACATGGTCTCATGTCTTTCTGTGAGTGGCTCACTTCACTTAATATAATAAAAAACTTGATGCCATGGACACAGAGAACAGAACAATAGATACTACAGACTGGAAAGGGTGGAGGTGGATGAAGAGAGGCTGGTTAATGGGTACAAATGTACACTTACAAAGAAGGAAGAACTTTAAATGTTTAATAGCAGAATAGAGCGACTATACTTAGAAACAATGTAGTGCATATTTCAAAGTAACTACAAGAGAGGACTTGAACTGATACCAACACATAGAATTGATAAATACTTAAGGTGATGAATACCCCAAATAGCATGACTTGATCATTATACATTCTATGCATGTAGCAAACATATGCACCCCACAAATATATAAAATATTATTTATCAATAAAAAAAGATGAACTCTGGCCACTGACATGGAGAGAATTCTAGAATAAATTTTTAAATGAACAGACTAATGTACAGAACATTGTTTATCTTTTGTGTAAGAAAAGGAGGAATAAGAAGCTGTATATGTATTTCCTTGTGTTCATATAAAGAAATACAGAAAAGATTAAAGAAAAAAATGATAAAAATGGTTATTTGAGGGGTAACGGTAAATAGGGTGGATGAAGACAGAGGCGGGGAATTCATCTTCATTGTACGTTTAAAATATATTTTTTAATTTTTGAAAAGTGACTGCATCACCTATTTGATAGCAATTTTAAAAACTAAGGCAAAAGTAGAAGAATTGACAGGAAGATCAGCAAAACTGCCCCAAAACAGACCCAAAGAAGGATTTATGATTTAGGTTAAATTAGCCGGGTGTGGTGGCTCACACCTGAAACCCCAACACTTTGGGAGGCTGAGGCAGGCAGATCACAAGGCCGGGACTTGAAGACCAGCCTGGTCAATATGGTGAAACCCCGTCCCTACTAAAAATACAAAAATTAGCCAGGTGTGGTGGCACGTGCCTATAGTCCCAGCTAAGGTAAAGAAACCACACATAAAAGGACCACAGTCTATTATTCCACCTACATGAAATTCCTAGAAAAGGCACATCTATAGAGACAGAAAGCAGATCAGTTGCCGCCTGGGGCTAGAGATAGGAGTGAGGAGTGACTGCAAATAGGCTCAGGGAATTTTCTGTGGGGCTAGAAATGGTCTGAAACTAGACCATATGAAGGTTGCATAACTTATAAATTTACTCAAAGTAAACCAATTGTATGCTTACAATGGGTGAATTCTATAGTGTGTGTACATATATACGTACACATGCACACAGACACACACACACATATATATACACACACACATACCTTAATAAAACTGTCTTTACAAACCACCAAAATTTGTGGAAATGGGTTCCCAGGATGTTAAGCTAAATGTATTAATATGTGTGTGTGCTTACCAGAGATTCTAGATTTAATGCATTAGCTCAAGAACTAAGTGCTTGCCTGATTGATAGAGGAACATCTTTAAGGTGCTGAAAGGAAAAACAAAACAAAACAAAATTAAAAACTGTCAACCCATAATTCTATGCCCACTGAAAATATTTTTCAAAATGAGGGAGAAATATACATTCTCAGACAAACGAAACTGAGAGAATTCACTGCCAGCAGACCTAAACTACACGAAATATTGAAGGAAGTTCTTTGGGCAGAAGGAATATGATAGCAGACAGAAACTTGAATCTACACATTGAAATGAAGAGTGCTGGAAACGGAATAAATAAAAGAAAACAACAGTTTACTGTTTTCTCTTTATTTTAATTGACTGAAAAGATAACTGGTTGTCTAAAGCAAAATGAATAGTAGTGTGTCATATGTTTATGACATATGTCAAGGTAAAATGCATGACAATAGCACAATTGGGAATATACTAGTGCAATGTCCTTATACTGCTAATCTTAAAATGTTATAACATTACTTAAAGGAAGTCTCCAACTAAAGATGTATAATTTACATTCCAGGAAAACTGAAAAAAAAATGAAGTTATGAAATGTAGGTTAATAGTGGAGATAAAATGGAATAATGAAAAAGGCTCAATTAGCCCAAGAGAAGGCAGAAACAGAGGACAAAAGAAGCAAAGAACAGAAAAACACAACACGAGAACTTTGCGAAGCATGCACAAGTTTCAACAGCAAATTGACCAAGCAGAAGAAAGAATATCAGAAGTCGAAGATCAACTCAATGAAATAAAACAAGAAACCAAGATTAGAGAAAAAAAACGCAAAAAGGAATGAACAAAGTCTCCAAGAAATGTGGGACTATGTGAAGAGACCTAACCTACGTTTGATAGGTGTACCAGAATGTGACGAAGAGAATGAATCCAAGCTGGAAAACACTCTTCAGGACATTATCCAGGAAAATTTCCCCAACCTAGCAAGACAGGCCAATATTCAAATGCAGGAAATACAGAGAACACAAAGATATTCCGCAAGAAGAGCAACCACAAGGCACATAATCATCAGATTCACCAGGGTTGAAATGAAGGAGAAAATACTAAGGGCAGCCAGAGAAATAGGTCGGGTCACCCACAAAGGGAAGCCCATCAGACTCACAGCAGATCTCTCGGCAGAAACCCCACAAGCCAGAAGAGAGTGGGGGCCAATATTCAACACCCTTAAAGAAAAGAACTTTCAACCCAGAATTTCATATCCAGCCAAACTGAGCTTCATAAGTGAAGGAAAAATAAAATCCTTTGAGAAGAAGCAAGTACTCAGATATTTTGTCACCAGCAGGCCTGCTTTACAAGAGCTCCTGAAAGAGGCACTACACACAGAAAGGAACAACCAGTACCAGCCATTCCAAAAACACACAAAATGCTAAAAAACATCAACAAAATGAAGAATCTGCATCAACTAACGGGCAAAACAGCCAGCTAGCATCAAAATGGCAGTATCAAATTCACACATAACAATATTAACCCTAAATGTAAATGGGCTAAATGCACCAATCAAAAGACACAGACAGGCAAATTGGATAAAAAGCCAAAACCCATCAGTGTGCTGTATCCAGGAAACCCATCTCACATGCAAGGATACACAAAGGCTCAAAATAAAGGGATGGAGGAAGATTTACCAAGCAAATGGAGAGCAAAAAAAAAGCAGGAGTTGCAATTCTCGTCTCTGATAAAATAGACTTTAAAGCAACAAAGATCAAAAGAGACAAAGAAGGACATTACATAATGGTAAAAGGATCAATACAACAAGAAGAGCTAACAATCCTAAATATATATGGACCCAATACAGGAGCACCCAGATATATAAGGCAAGTTCTTAATGACTTACAAAGAGACTTAGACTCCCACACAATAATAGTGGGAGACTTTAACACTCCACTGTCAATATTAGACAGATCAACCAGACAGAAAATTAACAAGGATATCCAGGACCTGAACAAGCAAACCTATAGACATTTACAGAACTCTCCACCCCAAATCCACAGAATATACATTCTTCTCAGCACCACATCACACCTACTCTAAAATTGACCACATAATTGGAAGTAAAGCACTCCTCAGCAAATGCAAAACAACTGACATAATAACAAACAGTCTCTCAGACCATAGTGCAATCAAGTTAGAACTCAGAATTCAGAAACTAACTCAGAACCACACAGCTTCATGGAAACTGAACAACTGGCTCTTGAATGTTGACTGGATAAACAATGAAATGAAGGCAGAAATAAAGAAGTTCTTCGAAACCGACGAGAATGAAGACACAACATACCAGAATCTCTGGGACACATTTGAAGCAGTCTCCAGAGGAAAATATATAGCAATAAGTGCCCATATGAGAAGAGTGGAGAGATCCAAAATTGACACCCTATCATCAACATTGAAAGAGCTAGAGGAGCAAGATCAAAAAAACTCAAAACCTAGCAGAAGACAAGAAATAACTAAGATCAGAGCAGAACTGAAGGAGACAGAGACATGAAAAACCCTTCAAAAAATCAACAAATCCAAGAGCTGGTTTTTTGAAAATATCAATAAAATAGACAGACCACTAGCCAGATTAATAAAAAAGAAAAGAGAGAAGAATCAAACAGATACAATAAAAAACAATAAAGAAGATATCACCACAGATTCCACAGAAATTCAAACCATCATCAGAGAATATTACAAACAACTCTATGCACATAAACTAGTAAACCTGGAAGAAATGGATAAATTCCTGGACACCTGTGTCCTCCCAAGCCTAAACCAGGAGGAAGACACTATGAATAGACCAATAACAAGGTCAGAAGTTGAGGCAGCAATTAAGAGCCCACCACACAAAAAAAGCCCAGGTCCAGATGGGTTCACAGCCAAATTCTACCAGACACACAAAGAGGAGCTGGTACCATTCCTTCTGAAACTATTCCAAATAATCCAAAAAGAGGGAATCCTTCTCAAATCGTGCTATGAGACTAACATCATCCTGATACCAAAACCCGGCAGAGACTCAACAAGAAAAGAAAACTTCAGGCCAATATCCATGATGAACATAGATGCAAAAATCTTCAATAAAATACCGGCAAGCCAAATGCAACAGCACATCAAAAAACTTATCCATCATGATCAAGTAGGATTCATCCCAGGGATGCAAGGCTGGCTCAACATACGCAAGTCTATAAACGTAATTCACCACATAAACAGAACCAAAAACAAAAACCACATGATTATCTCAATTGACACAGAGAAGGCATTCGACAAAATACAACAGCACTTTATGCTAAAAACCCTCAATAAACTCGGTATTGACGGAACGTATCTCAAAGTAATAAAAGCTATTTACAACAAACCAACAGCCTATATCATACTTAATGGGCAAAAACTGGAAGCATTCCCTTTGAAATCCGGCACTAGACAAGGATGCCCTCTTTCACCACTCATATTTAATATAGTACTGGAAGTTCTAGCCAGAGCAATCAGGCAAGAAAAAGAACTAAAGGGCATTCAAATAGGAAAGGTGGAAGCCAAATTGTCTCTATTTGCAGACGACATGATAGTATACCTAGAAGACCCCATCGCCTCAGCCCAAAAACTCCTGAAACTGATAAGCAACTTCAGCAAAGTCTCAGGATATAAAATCAATGTGCAAAAACCACAAGCATTCCTATACACCATAACAGACTTAAAGAAAGCCAAATCAAGAATGAACTGCCATTCACAATTGCTACAAAAAAAAAAATACCTAGGAATACAACTTACAAGGAATGTAAGGGACCTCTTCAAGGAGAACTACAAGCCACTGCTCAACGAAATAAGAGAGGACACAAACAGATGGAGAAACATTCCATGTTCACGATTAGGAAGAATCAATATCATGAAAATGGCTATACTGCCCAAAGTAATTTACAGAATCAACACTATCCCCATCAAGCTACCATTGACTTTCTTCACAGAACTGGAAAAAACCACCTTGAACTTCATATGGAACCAAGAGAGCCCACATAGCCAAGTCAATTCTAAGCAAAAAGAACACAGCGGGGGGCATCACACTACCAGACATCAAACTATACTACAAGGCTACAGTAATCAAAACAGCATGGTACTGGTACCAAAACAGAGATATAGACCAATGGAACAGAACAGAGGCATTGGGGGCAACACAACATATCTACAACCATATGGTCTTTGATAAACCTGACAAAAACAAGCAATCGGGAAAGGATTCCCTGTTCAACAAATGGTGCTGGGAAAACTGGCTAGCCATGTGCAGAAAGCAGAAACTGGACCCCTTCCTGACACCTTACACTAAAATTAACTCCAGATGGATTAAAGACTTAAACATAAGACCTGGCACCATAAAAACCCTAGAAGGAAATCTAGGCAAAACCATCCAGGACATAGGAGTAGGCAAGGACTTCATGACCAAAACACCAAAAGCATTGGCAACAAAAGCCAGAATAGACAAATGGGACCTAATCAAACTCCACAGCTTCTGCACAGCAAAAGAAACAGTCTCTAGTGTGAATCGGCAACCAACAGAATGGGAAAAAATGTTTGCAGTTACCCATCTGACAAAGGGCTGATATCCAGAATTTACAAAGAACTCAAACAGATTTACAGGAAAAAACCAAACGAGCCCATTCAAAAGTGGGCAAAGCATATGAACAGACACTTTACGAAAGAAGACATATATGAGGCCAACAAACATGAAAAAATGCTCATCGTCACTGGTCATTAGAGAAATGCAAATCAAAACCACACTGAGATACCATCTCATGCCAGTTAGAATGGCGATCATTAAAAAATCTGGAGACAACAGATGCTGGAGAGGATGTGGAGAAATAGGAACACTTCTACACTGCTGGTGGGAGTGTAAATTAGTTCAACCATTGTGGAAGACAGTGTGGCGATTCCTCAAGGACCTAGAAATAGAAATTCCATTTGACCCAGCAATCCCATTACTGGGTATGTATCCAAAGGACTATAAATTGTTCTACTATAAGGACACATGCACACGAATGTTCGTTGCAGCACTGTTTACAATAGCAAAGACCTGGAACCAACCCAAATGCCCATCGATGATAGACTGGTCTGGGAAAATGTGGCACATATACACCATGAAATATTATGCAGCAATAAAAAATGATGAGTTTGTGTCCTTTGTAGGGACGTGGATGGATCTGGAGAACATCATTCTCAGCAAACTGACACAAGAACAGAAAATGAAATACCACATATTTTCACTCATAGGCGGGTAAGGAAAAATGAGAACACATGGACACAGGGAAGGGAGTACTACACACTGGGGTCTATTGGGGGGAATAGGGGAGGGACAGCGCGGGGGGAGCTGGGGAGGGATAACCTGGGGAGAAATGCCAAATGTGGGTGAAGGGGAGGAAGGCAGCAAAACACACTGCCACGTGTGTACCTATGCAACTATCTTGCACGTTCTGCACATGTACCCCAAAACCTAAAATGCAATTAAAAAAAGAAACAAAGAACAGATAGAACAAATGAAAAACAGCTAGCAAGATGGTATATTTTAATATAAACATTTCAATAATCATACTTTATGTGAATGAACTAAATATGCCAATTAAAACAAGGTAAGAATGCATTAAAAAGCAATATCAAACTATATCCCATATCAAACATAGATAGAGGTTAAAAGTAAAACAATGGAAAAAGATACACCATGCAAACACATATTAAAAGAAAGCAGGGCAGCTATATTTACGTAAGAAAAAAATAGACTTCAAAACAAGGAATAGCATCAGGGACATAGCAAGACATTAAATAATGAAAAAGGCTTCTATTCTCCAAGAAAGCATACTAATTCCAAATGTGTGAAACTAGAAATGGAGCATCAAAACGTGTTAGGTAAAAACAAATACAAGTGGAAGGAGAAATGTGGACATTATGGACAAATCTACAATTACAGGATAGAAACTTTCACAATTCCTCTCTCAGTAAGTGGTAAAAGTAAACAGAAAATCAGTAAGGATACAGAAGAACTGAATAACATTATCAACCAACCTGGCATAATTAACATTTATGGAACATTTTACCCAATGAGAGAAGAATACGTATTTTTCAAGTGCTTATGTACATGAAGTGTAACTATATTGTTGGCCATGATGTAAACTTAACAAATTTTAAAGAATAGAAATCATATACAGTTTGTTCTTAGATCATAATGGAATTTAACTAGAAATTAAAAACAGAAAACTATCTAGAAAGTCCAATATTGGAAAATTAAACCAACTTCCAGACAACCCTTGGATCAAAGGGGAAATCTCAGGGGAAAATTAAATAATATTTTTAAATGAATTAAAATGAAAATGCAACATATCCAATTTTGTGGGATGCACCTAAAGCAGTTCTTAAAAGGAAGACTGGCTGAGCATGGTGGCTCAGGCTTGTAATCCCAGCACTTTGTGAGGCCAAGGCAGGCTGGATCACATGAGGTCAGGAATTTGAGACCAGCCTGGCCAACATGGTGAAATCCCGTCTCTACTAAAAATACGAACATTAGCTGGGCATAGTGGCGGGTGCCTGTAATCTCAGCCACTTGGGAGGTTGAGGCAGGAGAATTGCTTGAACCTAGGAGGTCGTGGTTGCAGTGAACCAAGATTGTGCCACTGCACTCCAGCCTGGGCGACAGCATGAGACTCAGTCAAAAAAAAAAAAAAAAAAAAAGACGGAAGACTGTAGCATTAAATGCTGATATTAGAAAAGAAAGATCCAAAATCAGTAATTTAAGTTTCCTCCCTAAGGAACTAGATAAATAAGTGATTAGTCAGGCGTTGTGGCTCATGCCTGTAATCCCAGCATTTTGGGAGGCTGAGGTGGGTGGATCACAAGGTCAGAAGTTCAAGACCAGCTTGGCCAAGATGTTGAAACGCCATCTCTACTAAAAATACAAAAATTAGCTGGGCATGGTGGCAGGCACCTGTGATCCCAGCTACTTGGGAGGCTGAGGCAGGAGAATTGCTTGGACCTGGGTGGCAGAGGTTGCAGTGAGCCAAGATTGTGCCACTGCACTCCAGCCCGGGCAACAGAGTGAGACTCCATCTCAAAAAAAAAAGTGATTAAACCCAATGCAATCAAAAGGAGGAAAATAATAAAGATAAGAGGATAAATTAATGAAATTGAAAGCAGGAAGAAAGTGGAGAAAATAAATGAAACCAAAGGATGGTTCCTAGGAAATAATGTATAAACTGATAAAACTCCAGCCTGATTGATCAGGAAATAAAAAAGGAAGACATAAATTACAGTAGCATCATCATAAATGAAAACTGAGGCATCACTACAACTCCTACAGGCATTTAAAGGATAATAAGGGAACATAATGAACAACTTTATGCCAGTAAATTCAAGAACTTAGGCAAAATAGAGAAAATCCTTGAAAAACACAAACTAACGACGCTCATTCAAGAAGATACAGATAAACCAAATAGTCTTATATCTATTAAAGAAATAAAATTTGGCCAGGT
This sequence comes from Callithrix jacchus, assembly GCF_049354715.1. Classification (NCBI taxonomy): domain Eukaryota; kingdom Metazoa; phylum Chordata; class Mammalia; order Primates; family Cebidae; genus Callithrix; species Callithrix jacchus. The sequence continues at coordinate 150,491,285 of NC_133524.1, forward strand.
GCGGTGGCTCACGTCTGTAATCCCAGCACTTTGGGAGGCTGAGGTGGGTAGATCACCTGAAGTCAGGAGTTTGAGAACAGCCTGGCCAACATTGTGAAACCCCGTCTCTACTAAAATTACAAAAATTAGCTGGGCATGGTGGTGAGCACCTGTAATCCCAGCTACTCAGGAGGCTGAGGCTGGAGAACTGCTTGAACCCAGGAGGCAGAGGTTGTAGTGAGCCAAGATTGTGCCACTGCACTCCAGCCTGGGTAACAAGAGTGAAACTCCATCTCAAAAAAAAAAAAAAAAAGAAAAGAAAAAATAAATACAATTTGTAGTTGATAGCCTTACCAAAAAGAAAAGTAGGGACCCAGACATTTTCAATGGTGAATTCTACCAAACATTTAAGGAAGAAGGAATACCAATTCTATGCAACATCTTTCAGAAAATACAAGAGGCGGGAGAACTTCTGATTTCATTTTGATGCCAGCATATGCTAATATCAAAACCAAAGATAGTACAAAAAAGGAAAACTGCAGACCAATATCCCCCATGGACAGAGACACAAATATCTTTAGCAAAAATATCACCAAAGCAAATCCAGAAATATATATGAAAAGAATGATATGTTATAACCAACTGAAGTTTATCCCAGAAGTTCAAGGCTGGCTAAACATTCAAAATCAAGCAGCATAATTCACCACAGTAACAGACTAAAAAATAAAAAACATTTTCATTTTTACAGATGCAGGAAACGCAATTAACAAAATTTAATGCATGAGAAGAAATCTCAGCAAACTACCAATATGGGGGAACTTCCTCAATTTGGTAAAAAGCCTAACATACTGAAAAGGTGAAAATGGAATGCTTTCCCTCTAGGATCAAGGATGTCTACTCTTGTCATTTTTATGCAACATTTCAATCACAGACAAGGCTATTAGAACTAATACGTGAGTTTAGCAAGGCTATGGGAGATGAGGTCAGTGAAATCAATTGACAAACCAATTCTAAAATTGATATAGAAAAACAAAAGGACCTAAAATAACCAAAACAACTCTGATAAACAAAAAGTTTGAGGGGTAAAATTAACTGATTTCAAGAATTATTATAAATCCACAGTCATTAAATAGCATGTTGGTATAGAACAAATAGATGAATGGAACAGAGTAGAGAATCCAGAAATAAATCTACATAGATATGGCAAATTGATTTTTTTTGATACAGAGTTTTCCTCTTGCCACCCAGACTGGAGTGCAATGGCACGATCTTGGCTCACTGCAACCTCTGCCTCCCGGGTTCAAGCAATTCTCCTGCCTCAGCCTCCTGAGGAGCTGGGATTACAGGCACCCAGTGCCACACCTAGCTATTTTTTTTTGTATTTTTAGTAGACAGGGAGTTTCACCGTGTTGGTCAGGCTGGTCTCTAACTTCTGACCTCCGGTGATCCTCCCACTTCAGCCTCCCAAAGTGCTGGGATTACAGACAGGATCAATTGCGCCCTTCAGGTAAATTGATTTTTGATATGGGCAGTCTAGTAAATAAACAGTACCGGAACAAATGCAATTGGTATGCAAGAAACAACCCATGATATAAACCTCACAGTTTTTATACAATTTACTCAAAATGGAGCATAGATCAAAATAGAAAATGTAAAATTATAAAACTTTCAGAGGCCAGGTGCAGTGGCTCACACCTGTAATCCCAGCACTTTAGAAGGCCAAGGTGGAAGGATTGCTTGAGGCCAGGAGTTGGGAGACCAGCCTGTGGGCAACATGGAGAAATTCTGTCCTCTCTACAAAAAATACAATAATTATTTTCAGGGCATGGTGGCGAGGGGCTACAGTTCCAGCTACTCAAGAGACTGAGGTGGGAGGATCACTTGAGCATGACCACGCCACTGCACTTCAGTCTGGGTGACAAGGTGAGACCCTGTCTCAAAAAGAAAAAAAAAAACTTTTAGAAAAAAAACAGAAGAAAATCTTCAGGATCTTAGGCTAGATTTGACATAAATGCATGAATCACAAAAGAAAAATTTCATTAACATTTTCAAATTTTAGTTATTCAAAAGAGAATGAAAAGACAAAACCATGGACTGCTAGAAAATATTTGCAAATTAAATATGCAACAAAGAACCTATATCCAGAGATAAAAACAGCACCTGGCTCTTGGTATTGTTTTAAAAACTAAGGGAGTTAATACAAGTCCTTAGTGTAGTGCCTGGCACGTATAAACCATTTAACAAAAGTGAACTATTGTAGTTTTATTATTACTTTTATTATAGGATTCTTTAAAATTGATAAAAAGATACAAGCAAAATGTTCATCAACAAATTGTTAAATTATGTTATATATATTACAAGGAACATTTGACAGTGCTTCATAAAGAATGCAGTAAATCTGTATGTCAGCCTGGAAAGGTGTTCAGTATAATATGAGCCCAGTTCTGCAAGAAGAACATGATATATTTTCTGGAAAATTTTGTAGAGTGGTACTCACCGAACTGCTAACAGCTGTTATCCCTGGACTGGGGAGTGGAATGACAAGGAGAGGAAAGGGAAGGTCAGGGGTAGGGGGAAATTTAAATGGGGTCATTTTTCATTCTATTTATTAATATAAGAATATATTTCTTACTTGTAAAACAAAAAATACAAATAAAATAATTTTTTAAAAGACCAATGATAAAAAATAACTTTGTGATTGTCTTCACTGATGGATTCAAGTGGATGAGGTCCAAGCTTACTTTGGACTGAAAAGTTTGCCCAAAACCAGCAAACACTGATGGCACTACCAAGAACTGAGTTATCGTCCCGTTTGTGCCAATAACTAGCTTTGCCGTGTTACTAGAAATGTTAAACTCTAAACTGGAATCAAGCGTTTTCTTCTGTCTTCACAGCCTGTAACACAGGCCCTGGTTTGGAGTTAGCGCTCTGTTAATGGAGGGACTGACAGCAGTCGAACTGAAGCAGCTGTAACAGCCCTGCCCAGGCCCTGTTGCAGTGACACATGATCACCATCTAGTGGTCAAGAGGATTTCTGCAGAATTTAGCTAGGAGACGAAAAAGACTTCTTTTTGTGGTGTGTTCCAGGGACAGACGCCTGTCAGCAGAAAAGCATTGACTATCCATGATCTTTCTTAGAGACTGTTCCCAACCATCAGGGTTTATGTCTTGGAGTGCTGGTAAGATGACGCCTCTGGTCCCTGCCCCACGTATCTCTAAGTTGTGCAGTGTGCACTCTTGCCACATCCCTGTTCTACCCTAAAGGAATGAGCCTGGTGTGATAATTAGCACACATGCCCATGCCTTCTCCACGTTGATGGAACACTCATAAACTTCCCTAAGCCAGTCTCCTTAAGACGAGATACAAAAAAAAAAAAAAAAAAAGACTGGGAAACCAACTATTCTATCATCTTTGCGCTGCAGGCAAAGATTGCAGGTGGCATGTTTCTGAATCATGTACTGAAACTGTATAGTGAACTTAAAATATCTGTCATTCCAAAGGGCAACAGGGAAACCCATACTTAGTCAGTAATGTAAGCAGTACTCTGTGACAAAAGCCTCTCCTGCTCATGCAGGTGATGGGAGCAGGTTTTCTTCTCTTGCCTCCTTTAAGTAGCTTCACAGTTAAGGAAGCAGCTAGGTAATGCAGAGGCCAGGAGATATTGGACCCTGCGCTTATGGACCCCTGGAGTCAAAAGCAAGTGATGTAGGGACACACTGGAAGTTAGAGAGGTCTCAGTGTTTATACAGTGCTGATATTCACTTGCTAAGTAGAACAAGCTTCCTCTAAAATTGTGTTCTGGAGACAGCAGAAATCTTTTCAAAGACCCCTAAGAGAGAAACAGTGTTTAGCCAGGGGTGAATGGGGAGAATCTCCTCACACACATTCTGGAAGTATTCATACATTATTAAAATCTTTTTGTAATCCCACCTGTTTATCCACACAATATGTGCCTCATGTATGTGGGAAGAAAAACACTTGTGAAATTTGGCGAGAAGAGGACAGGAATTTGAGAACCTTGCATAGACAAGAGCCACAGGCAGAACTACATTTGTGGTGGGCTGCTTTGGATGAGCGCAGACATGGGAGAGATTTTTCCTACAACCATGCGCTGAAGTTGCAGAGAAATTAGAAATTATGAACAAGATGAATCCATGCAGCTACTCCGAGCCTAAAAAAAGCAAGAAGTCCTAATATCTATTTATATGGAACTCCTTGGGGACTGTAGTTGTCCTTCCTCATGGCTGGAAAAGACTGAGTAGCATAATGTTTTGAAGACCTTATCGTGAGGACATAGATGGAATAAGTCAATTGTCATGCTGGCAGCACTCCTCACTCCTGACGGTCCAGGGGGAATGAAGGCTATGGGTTTCCCTATCCTCTGCGGCGTCCCCCTCGTGGGGCAATGCGTCTGAGAGGCAGTGCGTGCCACAGAAAACGGAGCACCTTTCTGAGATGTCTCCCTGCCCGCTCCTGCACGGAGACTGGCGCCTGGAATTGTGGCCCCAACCCGCCTCCCTTCACTAGAGTCAGTGTCGGTCCGGAGTCCCTGAACCCCGCGGGCAGGCGCCACCTGGCCTCCGGCCCGCTTCCCTGCACAGCGGCGACGCTGGCTCGACGTGCTATTTCGCTTTCCGTCGATTGGCCTCGTCCGCTGTACCGGGCGCCTGGAGTGGCTGCGCCTGGCGCGCCCAGAGCCCCGCGGCTTCCCGCGGCCGCCACGCGGCTGCTCTGCGGGCGGGTTCCCCGGGACGCGAAGGCCGGGCGGGATGGCGGCGCCCCTACTCACGTAGCGCTGTAGCTTCCTCTCCGGGGGCGACTTAACGAGCCAGCCAGTGCACACTGCGTCGCCCGCACTCATCGTGGCCGCCGCCGCCGCTTCCTCCAGCTGGGCCGGCCGCCCACTGCAGAAGGAAGTCAGGCCAAGGATGCCGGTGGGGCGGACCCAGCGCCCGCCCGCCCAGCGCCGCCCCAAGCAGCCGCTGCGACCCCCGCCTCCGGCCGCGACGGTCCCCAGTGAGGGAACCAACGTCGCCTGCGACCCGTGACGGCGGGAAAAACTGGCAGCTAACCCTGGGAAGCCCCTTCGAGCAAGTGCAGCGCCGCCAGCGGCTGTGTCCTGGGAATCCTAGGCAGCACGGCGCCTGCCACTCTCACGCAGGGTCACGAGAAACCGCTCGGAAGGAGCCCTGCAACCTAATCAGCCACACCAAAGCCCACGTAGCACCCGCATCTGCCATATGTACAGTTCAGGGAGACACAAAAGCAAGGCTCCTCTTTGACTTCCCTATTCCACTTGATTGTATTTTCCACGTCCCTCCCGCAAATGCCTTTGTATTCAGTGATAAGCTCTGCCGGCTAAACAGACTAACTGTCCGAATGAACCCAAACCAACTAAACTCAAAAGGTTTTCCACTCTCTTTCCACTCTCTTTTCACTCTAAGGTTTTCAAAGATGGATCTAAAGTTGATTGTGGCAACTAATGTGCTGACCACGCTGAACAAAAATAACAATCACGAGCACCTGACACTTGTGACCTTCCTTACTGCCAAGCTAACACCATTCCAGGGATTGTGCTAAGCACTTTATAGGCGTTATCTCATTGAATCCACACAAACACCCTGTCAGATGGCTTTTATTATTATCTCAATTTTGCAGGTCACTAAAATGAAAAACAGGATGACAATGTCACTTGTCGACAGCCACACAAGTAGAAAATCATCCACCGTCTGCTTTTTATGTGCATCATCTGTGTGACAATTGCTAGCATCTTCAACAGTATAACCATCCTACTATCCTTTCAGACTACGTGCTTCAGGGTGATAAGCTAACATGGTAAAACTAGTGTACTCCATCAGCATGAGCACAGTGGCTTGTACTGATTTTCTTGTGTGAGATTATTTCAGTATGAATAACGGCTTCAGTAAGTCAGTGGATGAGAGTGCCAGCAGAAATATGATTTTTAAAAAAGCGAATCTGTGTACAAAATTAGTACCTGGTCAAGTGAGAAGAAACTGCTGTCCCTTCCAGATGGCAGTCCAGGTGGTTGGCTAGTCCTCCTACGGAATGCTGTGTTATTAGGGGTTCATTGTTGGTCTCTGCCTGTGGGCAGCTTGATCACTTTGCAGACTATGCATTGCTAATTCTCTAACCCTTGCTCACACCTCTCTTAAAAAAATGGCCCTTAATTATACTTTCCTCATTTCAACCCCTTGAGTCTACCTTTTGCTTCCTTTTAAAACCTTGACCAATAGACCTGATCATGAGAAACTCACTATGACACTCTGGGTGTGAATCCAGGAAATGGTGACCATGCCGCAGCAGGGGCCACAGAGATGTGAGCAGCCTGCTCGAGCAACTTTCCTGTACCTTCCAGACCTACTTGAGTTTGATCTGAAATACACCACTTCCAATAGCGGACCAAGTAGCACCAAATGTATCAGAGGCAGCTGAACTTACATGATTCCTTGGTGCCCCGTGGTCAAGCAGTCAGACTTTGCCACAGCCCAGCAGCGAGCTCAAAGCTGTTGGTCAAAAGGAAAATACTTCTGTCATGGTAAAGGGCATAGTTTACTTCAAAACTCCTGGGGTATGCTGTATATGTTTCTCCTGTTGGGACTTTCCAGAGACTCCATGTAGCCTCTCAATGTGTCAAAACATCTGTGCTTGTTGAATCTACGTGGTCATAAGGGTCAAGTGGCAGGGACCTGTCACAGAGCCTTTTCTTGCTCTGGATCTCTCCCTGAAAACATGCAACCCTACAGACTACTTGCTGAGTGTATTGGTGTGGCACAATTAAATGTAGCATATGTTGCCTACAAAATTCAAACACCCACACCAAATGCTATGACTTTCTGAGCGGTAAGTGGTAAGAGGTGCAACAACATGTTGAATAACCAGGTTCAGGCTCCTGCGTTTTCATGGGGCTTTTCTCTCACCCTGTGGTGTACTTGTATCTTAATAAATCATCTATGGTATTGGCTACCTCTTGATCACCAGGTCCAATATGTATGCCATCGGTGTAATAAACCAGCACAATGTTCACAACAATCAACCTCCATTCACCGTGGATTATGACAGTGAGCCAGAGAACAGATAGAGCCCTAAAGTTGTACTTCTGTTCCCGCCAGATGAAAGCAAGCTGCTTCTGGTACTCTTTGCTGAATGGGAAAAAATAACATTTGGCAGATGAATAGCTGTATCCTAGGTGCCAGGGGGCTGTGTTGATTTGCTGTAGTAAAGCCGCATCATCTAGAATAGCAGCTTCAGTTCAAATCACAACTTGATTAATTCTACAATTACCCATTATTCATCTCCATACTGGCCAGATAGGTTAAATAAAAGTGTGATATACGTAATTATTCCTGTATCTTTTAGGATACACTGTTCTCCCTGCCAGAGAAATCCAAATTGTTCCTTTCATGTAAACCCATCCTACCTTTTTTGCACCCCAGCCTGAGGAGAGGAGAGAATTTGAAAAGTTAAGTGATTTTTGGCACCTGGATTCCCTTTGTGGTTTCCCTGTTTGTTTTTTATTTAAAATAGGCTTTGTTTCACAGTTCATTAACTTCTAGAAATCTTATAACTACAAACTTGTGAAAATAAATGTCCACTATTACAGAAGACTTTCTATCTCAATTACATCATGATAAGCAAAGTGGTTGTTAAAATTTGAAAAGAAAATTCTGGACCATAGATAGGCATGAGAGCCAATAATGAGGGAAATGACTGTACCTTCCTATATCTCTCACCTCCCACCCAACTCTTGATTTAATAAATCTAAGAAGTATGTGAATTAAAGGCCTAGAGTGCTATGGTACAAGCTCAGATAGATAGGGAAATACTCTCTTTCCTATACAGGCATCCATGAAGGACTTCTCTAAAAGTGAAAACCATCTAATTTTCATCTGGAATATGAAATTTGACTTTCTTATTATCAATGATAGTCTTTCATCATTTCCATCATTGTTGTATTTAAAATTGCCCAAAATTGGTCAGGTATGGTGGTTCACACCTGTAATCCCAGCCCTGTGGCAGGACGAGGCAGGAGGATCCCTTGAGCTCAGGAATTCGAGACCAGCCTGAGCAACACAGGATGACCCCATCTAGAGATAAAAAAATAAAAATAAACACTTTTTAATTCATTCTATGGAGCCAGTATTACTCTGATACTTCCTAAACCAGAAAAACTTTTTAAAAAGGCTACATACCAATATGCCTCATTAATATAGACACAAAACTCCTTAGAAAAATACCAGCAAATAGAATCCACAAACACATAAAAAGAATTATACACCGTGCGTCTCAGAGATGTAAGGCTTGTTCAATATTTAAAAATCAATTGATGCAATACAGTACATTAACAGACAAAAGGAGAGAAATCACATGATTGTATCAGTTGATGCAGAATGAGCATTTGACAGAATCCACACCAATTCATGACAAAAATTCTCAAAAAACTCTCAGAAAACGGGGTAATTTCCTCAACTTATTAAAGAACACCTACAGAAGACCTTCAAGTAACATCCTCCTTACTGGTGAAAACCTGGACACTTTCCCCTTAACTGGGAACAAGGCAATGATATCCACTCTAACCACTTGTATTCAATATAATACTAGAAGTTCTAGTTCAGTACAGTAAGATAAGAAAAAGAAACAAAGGCATAAAGATTGGGAAGAAAAAAGTCTCAATTTGCACATAACATAATTGTCTCCATAGAAAATCTCAAGGAATGTGCAAAAACAACTCCCAGAACTAATAAGTGAGTTTTGCAAGGTTGTAGGATACAAGGTCAACACATAAATCTGTTTATATGACTTCAAGGCTTACTATAAAGCTACAGTCATCAAACTTCTTGGTATTGGTGAAAGGATAGGCATATAGCTAAATGGTATGGAACAGAGAGCCTGGAGATAGGCTCACACAAATTCGTCCAATTGGTTTTTGACAAAGGTGCAAAAGCAATTCAATGGAGGAAGGATAGTCTTTTCAACAAACTGTGGCAACTGGACACACGTAGGCCAAAAACAAACAAAAAACCTCAAACGAAACTTATACAAAAATAAACTCAAAATGGATCCTAGATTTAAATATAAAATGTAAAACTACAAAACTTTCAGAAGATAAAATAGGAGAAAATCTTTGGGACCTATAACCTGCTGATGAGCTCTTAGACATGGCAGCATGAAAGAAAAGAATTGAGGCCGGGTGCAGTGGCTCATGCCTGTAATCCCAGCACTTTGGGAGGCCAAAACAGGAAGGTCATTTGAGCCGAGGAGTCTGAGACCAGACTGAACAACAAAGGGAGACAGTGTCTCTGGACCAAATGTTTTTTTAAAAAAATTAGTCTGGTGTGGTGGTGCACACCTGTAATCCCAGCTACTCAGGAGGCTGATGCAGGAAGATAGCTTTGGCCCAAGAGATCCAGCCAGCAGTGAATCTGCCACTGCACTCCAGCCTGGGTGACAGAGTGAGACTTTGCCAAAAAAGGAGAAAAAAATGATACATTGGACTTCATCAAAATTAAAACTTGTGCTCTACAAAATACCTTGTTAAGAAGTATAAAAATACAGCCAGGTGCAGTGGCTCACACCTGTAATCCCAGCACTTTGGGAGGTCGAGGTGGGCAAATCACCTGAGGTTAGGAGTTCGAGACCAGCCTGGCGAACATGGTAAAACCTTGTCTCTACTAAAATAACAAAAATTAGCTGGGCATGGTTGTGGGCCCCTGTAATCCCAGCTACTCAGTAGGCTGAGGCAGGAGAATTGCTCGAACTTGGGAGACGGAGGTTGCAGTGAGCCAAGATCATGCCATCACACTCCAGCCTGGGCAACAAGAGTGAAGTTCTGTCTCAAAACAAAAAAAGTATAAAAAGACAAGCTACAGACTAGGAGAAAATATTTACAATTATGTATCTAACAAAGGACTCATATCAAGAATACATAAAGAACTCCCAAAAATAAACAGTAAAAAAAAAAAATCCAATTAGACAATTAACAAAAGATGAAGAGCCATTTTACTGAAGAGGATATACAGATAGCAAATAAGCCCATAGAAAGAGGTTCAGCATCATTAGCTATTAGAGAAGTGCAGATTAAAACCACCACTACCTACTCATCTAAACGGCAAAAAAAAAAAAAAAAAAAAAAGAAAGTCAGCTGGCCGGGTGCAGTGGCTCACACCTATAATCCCGGCACTTTGGGAGGCTGAGGCGGGTAGAACACCTGAGTTCAGGAGTTTGAGACCAGCCTGGCCAACATGGTGAAACACTGTTTCTACTAAAAATACAAAAATTAGCCTGGTATGGTGGTGCGTGCCTGTAATCCCAGCTACTCGGGAGGCTGAGGCAGGAGAATCACTTGAACCTGGGAGGTGGAGGTGGCAGTCAGCCAAGATTGAGCCACTGCATTCCAACCTGCGTGACTGAGCAAGACTCCATCTAAAAAAGAAAAAAAAGTCAGCAAAATCACCACATTGGGCCAGGCACAGTGGCTCATGCCTGTAATTCCAGCACTTTGGGAGGCCAAGGCAGATGGATTGCTTGAACCTAGGAGCTCGAGATCAGCCTGAGCAACACAGTGAGACCGTATGTCTACAAGAAATACAAAAGTTTGTTGGGCATGATGGTGTATGCCTGTAGTCTCAGGTACTTGGGAGGCTGATGTGGGAGGATTACTTGAACCCAGGAGGTCGAGGCTTCAGTAAGATGTGATCACACCAACGCACTCCAGCCTGAGTGACAGAGTGAGAACCTGTCTCAAAACAAAACAAAATCATCACAATGATTTCCTGACATATGGGATGAGGCCATCATGGCAGAAAGTCCCAAGTGGAAATCCCTAGAGTTTCCTCTTCTCACAAAGTCCAAATCAAAACAAATAATACCACATACTTAGGAGCAATTTCAGAAATTAGTTCCCTCATCAAATACTTGAAAAATGCAGGGAAGGAAATTCCTATCACAGCCCCATTTAATTCATTGGTTTAGCCTGCACTGCAGTTAGTTAGGTCTTGGTGAATGTGGCAGTTTTAAACGAGGACTCCAAAATTCCTCGACACTCCTCCCATTGAGATGTGGGGTTAATGTTCCTTCCATTAAACCTGAGCAGGCTTGTGGCTGCTTCAACTATAGACTGCAACAAAAATGTCACGATGAGACTTCCTAAGCTGAGTCATAGAAGGTGATGCAGCTTTTTGTCTTATTTGCTCTAAAGCTTGCTGTGGAGGCTCTGAGCCACCAAGTACAGAGTCCAGCTAGTCTAAGGCTGCCAGGCCATAAACAGAGGCTGTGTGCAGTAGGTGCTGCAGTTCCAGTGGAACCTGGCCTTCCAGCCATACCAGTATAGGCAACAGGCATGTTAGTGAAGAAGCTTCCAGAAGATTATAGCCTCTGTCCATCCTGTCACCCCTATCCATCAAGTCATCTCAGCCAAGACATCAGATATTACAGAGCAAAGAGAAACCATTCTCATTGTGTCCTGTCTTGATTTCTAATCTGAAAAACCTGTCAGCACAATGAAATGGCTGTTTAATGTCATTAAGTTTGGGGATGGTTTGTTATGCAGCAGTAGAAACCTAGACTGTGGACCTTAAATGACTGTGGATTACTGAAAGCATAATCATATGGTTTTTCAATTGCTGCTATGGTTCCAGATGTGATCTATTTGCTAAAACAATTCCATACCTCTTCCAACATTCTGTATGCAGCTATTCAACTGGCTAATGATAAAATGGCCTGTTGAAGATTATGCTGTGTTGCTAGTTGGGATACAACATTCTTGTGAAGATCTGGAGCATACGCTGAACTAGAAACCACTAAATGGTGCAGTTTTTCTCATGGTCAGAGTATAAGAGGTCTGGAAAACAGAGTTGAGGTGGGTAATGGCATATGTCACAGGTATGCTGAATAATCTGCCTTCAGAATTTTTGCTTCTCAACCTCATGACTTTGTACCTAGCTGGTTTAGATTCTAGTATCCAGGAAAAATACACTTAGAGACATGAGAATCGCTCCATGAACTTGGAAACAGAGCCACTTGGCCACTTCTGGCTCCTCATGCTGTTACCCTACTCTCTCCTCTCCAGCTGACTTCCAGTTACAACTCGTTGGCCAGAACTGTGCTACATGACCACCCTAACTGCAAGAGAGGCCAGTAAATGATGTGACAAAGGGATCTAACTGGCTTAGAGCAACTGTGATGCATCCCCTGCGGCTGGGCATAGTGCTGTCCTGGCCAAAACTTGGGCTCCATTATGGAGGAAGAAGAGGAAAGGGATGGCTCTTAGGTAGCCAACTAACAGTGCTTACCACACATGACCTAATGAAACTTTTAAGAAGCAATAAATCCCTACAGGACCTGAGGGCAGGAGAGCAGGCTGGGAACTAAAGAGCATCCACGGTGGGTGGGGGCATTGTTAGGGGCTTTTCTCTGAAGAGTACAAAGATAGTCACATTTAGAGCGATTGTTTACATTCCTTTCTTTAAATGTGATTTTCTGCTTTTACCTCTGCAAACATCCACTAAAGTCACATTTAATGGTAAAACTTGGCATGGTGTGGTGCTGTGAAGGTGAGAGGTGAGACATAAACAATTTTGAGGCCTATCCTTAACGTTCACTCACCCCACTCTTTAAACCTGTTCTTTATTGAGTCCCAGAGTCAATAATAATACCCTTCCAATAATAACAGTCTTGTTTCTTTTACTCCCAAACAAAACATTTTTAACTGGCACAAGATTTGGTACTAAAAGGAAAGTCTCCTATGATTCTTGCATTTAGACAAATGCAAGAATTTTGTTTTGGTTATCTGGCCAGGTGTTGTGAAAAATAATCTGGTATGGGAATCCAATAGCTTAAAGCATTTTTAGCAAAACAGCTCCTTCAATCCTTGTACGTTGGCTTCTTGGTCCAGGTATCATCTCCACATGAACCTCTATTGCAGCATCTATGCCAAAAATTCAGCCTGATTTAGAATGATCTTCTCTCCTTTTGGGTCAAGAACTTTCACATATCATTTACATAAATATTACCTGTTACCGTTTTCATATGCAAGCTTTCTCCTGCTGCATGACTTAAATTATTCAGTTGAGGCAATGTAGAGGTAAATTTTAGTTACAGGCCTGGAGACATTGAGGTGGGAGAGTTGGAGGGACATGCTTTTGCTTCTCTGCTAATTCCCTCAGGAGAGAGTAAGGAACCTGCAATCAGATAAAGGTGATGGTTGTCTAACAATGGAGGCTGAGTAGGAGCTGGGGATTCCGGGGACTCTCAATTCTCCAATTTATTCCCACTTCAAATCCCAGTGTTCTATGCTTTTCTGATCATGGCCCCAACCTTTGCTAAGATACCTGAGAAGGCTGTGAATTCACTGAGTTTTGTAATTTGGAAAGGTGATGGGTCAAAAATTTAAAGTTTGGTGTTTAGTTTTTTTATTCTTGTGCCTGTAAGAAATAAATAATTCCTTAAGCATTGTTATAGAAATTCCCTGGATTTCTGTCTATGACCCAAACCAAAAATTCGAGGAATTTGGCTGTCATTTAAATGATCCAAAACTGTGATGAGTGGCCTTCCTATCCCACAATTCTTGAAATCTTGTGCAACCTTCACCAAAATGTAATTCTAGAACCTTTTATCACCTCGAAAAGAAACTCTCTGCCCATTAGCAGTCATTCCCCATGTTCCCTAAATTCCTAGGCCAAGGTTACCGCTAATCTGCTTTGTGTCTCTAGATTTGCAGTCTGGATATTTCCTATAAATGGAATAATACAAAATGTGGCCTTTGGTGTGTGGCTTCTTTCACTAAGCCTAATGCTTTTCAACATTGTATCCATCAGTATGTCATCCCCTTTTATGGCTGAATAATAGTCCATTGTATGGATAGACCACATTTTGTTTATCTCTTCATCTGTTCATTTTGGTTGTTCCTGCCTTTTGGCTATTGTGAATAGTTCTGCTATGAATATATGTGTACAATCATCTGTCTAAAAATCCATTTTCAATTCTCTTGGGTCTATAACTAGGAGTAGAATTGGTGAGTAATATGATAACTCTATGTTTAACCTTTCAAGGAATTGCCTGATCGTTTTTGTTTCTTTTTTTTGTTATTGTTTGAGACAGAGTCTCACTCGGTCGCCCAGGCTGGAGTGCAGTGGTGGTGCAATCTCGGTTACTGCAACCTCCACCTCCTGGGTTCAAGCACTTCTTTCCCTCAGCCTTTCAAGTAGCTGGGATTACAGGCACCCACCACCATGCCCGGCTAATTTTTGTGTTTTTGGTAGAGACAGGGTTTCACCATCTTGGCCAGGCTAGTCTTGAACTGCTGATCTCATGATCCACCTGCTTCAGCCTCCCAAAGTGCTGGGATTACAGGTGTGAGCTACCGCACCCGGCCCATGCCAGACCGCTTTCTAAATTGGCTGCATCATTGTACTTGATGATGGAGTGCTGTTGCACATGACCAACATTATGGTTTGGTCAGACAACACCCAGTTTATGATGGGCAGCTCAGGTCTTAGGACCACATATATCACAGTCATTCTGTTTCAGTAAATAACTACAGCAAGCCAGGAGCTTTTGCTCCTGGTAAATTATTATACTTTTGTGTGTAGAGGGCTGAGCTTTAAGTTTATTTCAAATTCCAGAGGGCTGAACTGTGAGTCTCTTACTAAGGCGTGGAAAAGGCTCTGTGTAGCATACTAATAGGTTATGCCATCTCCAGAAAATGGCCCACTGAGTATTGTGCTTCTTTTTTAGCAAGCAGAGGGTTCCAGGTAAGGCAACCTGTCTTTCTCTTTGGAGGGACCATCTCAACATGTCTCAGCCCACTGGATGCCCAGAAAGTTCACTGAGGTGTCACCTCCCTGAATTTTCAAGGGGCTTATCTCTCACCTTGTGGTGAGACATTTGCCACTTCCTATGCATCAACATGATGTCTGGGGGTACAGTGAGATGATCAAATCAGTTCCCAGGGACTCAATTATGATAATGTGCAGAGGCTTCCTTTGATCTTTCCTTCATTTATCACCCTCAGTCCTTGAGTCAGGAAGCCCCTGTGGGAATTTTTCCAGCCACCAATTGTGTTTATTCTAAGTATGGATTCAAGAAGTGGGGAGAGAGCCACAGGGTGGCTGAGAGTGAAAGGGACATGGGCTGACTCCACTTCTGACAGTGGCATTCTACTTCCCCAGGGATTAACACGAGCTTGTGCAAGTCTCTGGTAAATGTCCATGGGTCCCAGGGTAAAGTAGGAGGCAGGCTTAAACTACACACATGTGCCTGGCCTCACTTTTACAGGCTTACCTCACAGGCTCTGGCCTGTGGACTGTCTAGATCTGGGAATTAGATGAGGCACCATGATTTTCCATTGTGGTGATTCAAGACAGGATGCCTTTAGCCAGATCTAGCGTTACAGGGGTTATACAGATCATGATGGCTTACTATAGGACACCACGATCAATTAGACAGCACCAAAGATCCCTGGGGAGAAATCAGTTTGGTTCCAGCTTCCAGCCTTGCTGCCTATCATGATACCCAGGCTCATCCTGTTTCTATGAGATTTAGTGCCAGTGCTTTGTCTCTGCTGTTTGGCGTGAAGCCTGGTCGTAGAGTTCCAATTGAGGTGTGCTGTGACAGTAAACACACACACACCGGAAAGACCTTGTGGGGACCAAAAAAAAAAAAAAAAAAAGCAAAATATCCCATTCATGCAGTTGTGTTTTGCCTATATGCGGAAATGATAATATTTCGGATACGCTGGGTTAAAAAAATTCATTATTAAAATCAATTTCACCCTTTTCTTTTCACTCTTCTTCCATGTAGCTGCTAGAAAAAGTCAACATGTGGCTCATGCTCTGCTCCTAGTGGCCATCCGCTCTAGCTGGATGGGAACTGCAAGCAGCAAAAGGCTTTCAATCTCTCCGAGCCTCAACATGTTCACTTTTGAATCAGGACTAATCCGACACCAAGCTGAGAGAGTCAGTGTCAGAAAGCAAAGAGCTACCGACTACGCAGCGCTCAGCCGTGAGCCCAGGCGCAGGCGCGGAGGTAAACCCGGAGGTAAACCAACGACAGCTGGGGACACGCCCACAGACTCCGGGCTGCCGGGGAGGGCGGCACTAGCGCTTCCAGCCGGGGCTAATCGGGCTGGTAGAGGCTCGAGGCGCAGGCGCGGTGGCGCGACCCTGGCTGAGCCAGCCAATCGCATTGCGCGGAAGATCCGCGCGCCCGAGCGCCTCGGGTCGCCCCGGGAAAGGCCCCGCCCCCTCCCGCTCCGCGGCGAGGCACGCACAGGGTTGTGCGCGGAGGGGCAGGCCTAGCAGCGCGGCCTCACTGGACTGTGGCGGCGGGAGTCTGCGGTAGTTCTGCGGGCCGTGGACCAGGCGGTACGCACGCGGTGCAGGGTAACATGGCGGATGCGGAAGGTAAGGGCTGCAGGCGTCCGGACTATGCTAACTCCAGGCGACTCGGGGAGCCGGGAATGGGGGATGGTATACGGGCCCGCGCCCACCTCCCTCTGATTCCCGCCGGCGCGTCGGCCTCTTAGCCGACCGGCCTTGTCGCTCGGCCCTGGCTCGATGGCGACGGCGGGAGTGGGAGTCCCTCGCGGTGACTTGGTATGGCGGGGCTCGGGCCTCTCACCGATGACAAGCCTCCCTGGGGTCCGGGTTTTCGTCGTAAGACATCTGTCGTGCTGCCCACCCCGTGGTGGCGGGGGACGTGGCAGCGTTTGTGCTGCTGCTAGCCCGGACGCCGCCAGTATAGCTCCATGCGACGATGGGAGCAAGGGTGGTGGAAACGGGCCGAGAAGAAAAGGAGCCGGGGGACCCGTGAGCAGACATAGCTCCGAGTTGCAAGAAACTTCTAGAGGCCACAAGCTGGCGGGGAGAGTCGAGTGGTCGCTTATGGAACTGTCGGGTCCCCTGCGTGAGCGCTTCTGTGGGATGTTTAAGCCCTGCCATAGCCACGTGGTGAACCGGAAGGCAGTTACCCAGCCATGCGACCCATATATTTGGCCTTACACACTTTGTTTTCTCGCTGACCTACGGATATACTTTCTGAGAAATGGGTCGTTAGGCAATTTCATCGTTGTGGGAACGTCGGAGTGCTCTTACACAAACCGAGATGGCATAGGCCACTACACACCTGGCTGTATATGGTGAGCCTATTGCTCTAGGCTCCAAACCTGCACGGCATGGTACTGTGGGGAATGTTATAGGCAGTTGGAGCACAGTGTCGAGACGATGTGTATTTAAACATGTCTAAGCGGAAAAAGGACAGTAAAAATATAGTACAGGGCTGGGCATGGTGGCTCATGCCTGTAATCCCAGTACTTTGGGAGCCCTAGGCAGGCCGATCACCTGAGGTCAGGAGTTCGACACCAGCCTGGCCAGCATTGTGAAACCCTGTCTCTACTAAAAATACAAACGTTAGTTGGGCATGGTGGCGTATGCCTGTAATCCCTGCTACTTGGGGAGGCTGAGGCAGGAGAGTCGTTGGAACCTGGGAGACAGGTTACAGTGAGCCAAGATTGTACCACTGCACTCCAGCCTGGGCAACAAGAGTGAAACTGCATCTCAAATGTGTATGCATATATAGTACACAAGGTTAAAAGTGGTGCACCCGTAGAGGAGAGCACTTGCCATAAATGGAGCTTGCTGGGCTGGAAGTTGCTTTGGTTGAGTCAGTGACTGAATGTGAAGGCCTCAGACATTACACTACTGGAGACTTTATAAAGTCTGTACACTTAGGCTACACTAAATTTATAAAAATATATTTTTCTTTTTTTTTATTGCATTTTAGGTTTTGGGGTACATGTGAAGAACATGCAAGATTGTTGCATAGGTACACACGTGGTAGTGTGATTTGCTTCCTTCCTCCCCTTCACCTATATCTGGCATTTCTCCCCATGCTATCTCTCCCCAACTCCCCACCCCCCGCTGTCCCTCCTCTATAAAAATATATTTTTCTTCAGAATAAATCAGCCTTAGCTTACTGTAACTTTATAAACTATTTCCTTCAACCCTTGTAATAACACCTAGCTTAAACACATTATTCAGTTGTACATAATTATTTTCTCTGTTTATATCCTTATTTATAACTCTTCTACTTTTTTTTTGTTTTTACATTTTTTTTTTTTGTTAAATAAGACACAAACACACACAGTAGCCTTGACGTACACAGGTCAGGATCATTAAGACATCACTAGGAGACAGGAATTTTTCAGCTCTGTTATAATCTTATGGAGGCCACCGTCACATTTGCAGTCTGTCCTTGAACAAAACATTATGTGGCATGTGACTGTAATTGTAGACCTAAGATCCATTTCCTACCCCTAATTTTGGTTTTTATTTTAAACTCATGCTCATTTATTCTTGGGGAAAATTCTCAAATCCTGTGTTTGTTTTTTTTTTTAGTGATTATTTTACCAAAGAAACATAAGAAGAAAAAGGAGCGGAAGTCATTGCCAGAAGAAGATGTAGCCGTGAGTAGTAATGTGTTTGACTTCACTTTGACTAAAAAGAAGGTTTACTTAAATAACAAACTAAAGGAAAGAAGTGTTTTAAAGGTTTCCAAGAATGGGCCAGGATTGGTGGTCATTGTGTAGATTTGAAAAAGTACTGATATGACAGCCCCAGACAGTCCAAGTCTCCTTCAGGCATAGCTTACTAAATGGTGCTGGGCTTCCCAACTGCTGTCTCTGAATTTCTCTTCCTTATCCCACCCACAGACCCACTATCCCCCTTTCTCTTTAAATTTTTGGACCCATCTTAGTGGCATTTCACTTCCCCTCTGTACTCCTGGTTCATTTCTTCTCTTTCCCCTGGAGGTCCCACTGAAAAGGCATAGAAAGCCTTACTTTCTATTTAAAAGGCACACATTTCCGTGGTAGCAATGGAATTATTCAAAATCGGGTGGGAAGTCTAATAGGTTATATTTCTCTTCTGTGGAAGGAAATACAACACGTTGAAGAATTTCTTATCAAACCTGAATCCAAAGTTGCTAAGTTGGACACGTCTCAGTGGCCCCTTTTGCTAAAGGTATGTGGTTAAGATCAGGCATCAGGTGAATGTCTGCTTTTATGTTATTTCCAAGTGTTAAACAACTGATAGTGTTTAAAGCAGGGTTCCTTAAGGTATCTGAAATGAAGAACCAAGTTTAAAACAAATTGCAATACACTCAACACTGTTGTAGAATACAACATATGTCACCACCACAATATTAGATTGCTAAGTTTGTAAACAATTAGTTCTCAGTTTTTGTACTTACTCCGTCTTGCCGACCTATGCCAATTTGTGGGCCGCATAGTGCTGCTGACTCGTTTTACATGTGTTCGTGACATGTTACTTTGTTTTGTGTTGTGTCGTCACTTTCTAGAATTTTGATAAGCTGAATGTAAGGACAACTCACTATACACCTCTTGCATGTGGTTCAAATCCTCTGAAGAGAGAGATTGGGGACTATATCAGGTAAGTGTTGGGAGGAGGCACTGTTGAAACTTACTTTCTTTTGAAAATGATGCTTTCACACCAGCTATTCAAGAAGATAGTAGCATGTCAGAATAGCTTTGTCCTGAATATATAACCTGTACCCACAGTGAATTCTTTTTCTTTTTGACTCTTCAGATTTGTTGTTTCATTGGAACACACGAGTGGGTGATACATTAATTTTTTTTTAATTCTAGGACAGGTTTCATTAATCTCGACAAGCCCTCTAACCCCTCTTCCCATGAGGTGGTAGCCTGGATTCGACGGATACTTAGGGTGGAGAAGACAGGGCACAGTGGTACTCTGGATCCCAAGGTGACTGGTTGTTTAATCGTGTGCATAGAACGAGCCACTCGGTTGGTGAAGTCACAACAGAGTGCAGGTATATGGGGGAGGGAGGGAAGGACTGGCTAGAGTCCAAAGCTTTCTGCATTTTCTTTCTGCGTTTTGCCTGATGGAAACTATTTCTTCATTTGGGGAAGAAAATTCTGAAGCAAGGATATTGTTTTGTTTCTGTGTGCCTTCTGTCCCCTGCCAGATCTTGGTGGTTGCCCCTTTTGGAATTCCAAATACTAAGCATGTTCAAGCTGACTGGATCCATTTGTAGCCTGGAGGCAGAACTCTGCCCAAGTTCAGCTCTCAGCTTGTCATTGCAGGCTTCTCACTCTGCTACCATTTCTGCCTAAAGTATCCTTCCTTCGTTTTTATCTGAGAAAAGCTTGCTTATCTTGCAAGGCGTTTTCCAGGCAGACTCTGTACACTGGGTACTCCCAACTGCCTTTGTCAGTACATTGAACTCCCAGTGAGAAAGTATCTTAATTCCTTTCCCACATCATCACCATGAAATCTGTCTTAATGCAAATTTTATAGAAACACAAGGTCAAACTGCCTGCATTTCCTCCTGTGCAAAACGGGAGTGACTGGGCCTAGAAGACATACAGCCACACCTGACTACTCTTTTGTCATTTTTCAGGCAAAGAGTATGTGGGGATTGTCCGGCTGCACAATGCTATTGAAGGGGGGACCCAGCTTTCTAGGGTAAGTCTGCAATTCTAAGGATGATACCCTTTGTCAACTTGGATCTCTGAGCCCCTAAACATCTGGAGATGGGTTCGTTCTCCTGGCTGACTCCTTTTGTGCCCTTTTCAGTCGGCTGCCATAGCCAGCCTTGACCAGTGACTGCACATGGTAGGGGCATCTGCTGGCCACATACATTCTGATGAGGGTGTTTCTTTTGGTTTGTGTTTGTTCTTAGGCCCTAGAAACTCTGACAGGTGCCCTATTCCAGCGACCCCCACTTATTGCTGCAGTAAAGAGGCAGCTCCGAGTAAGGACCATCTACGAGAGCAAAATGATTGAATATGATCCTGAAAGAAGATTAGGTAGGTCTTTAGGCCAGGGAGGAACTTAATTGGCATAGACCACAAGTGGCTATGAGCACATTTTCCAGGAGTCTGTTCTGTTAAAGTAGATGTGCTTGAAGTTGAAGACTTTCCGCAACCTGCTCTACAGCAGGGATGTTGTCTGTGGGCAATATTTTTTATTGTCTTTTGTTTAAAAGTGAACAGTGCCTAGTAAAGTGAGGTGGCTTTTACACCTTTTATGACTGCTTCTGCTGAAATTGAAATGTTTTCATTCTGCATTTGTGTATGTAGTTTGTTGCTTTCTTCAAAGGTGTTTTCAGAAAAGTATATTTTGCATGTATTTTTTTATTTGTCACTATTTTGACTTCTGTTGTACAAATCGTCACTTAAAAGGTTTTTCTATTGAATCCAGAGTATTCCGAAGATCAAAGCCTGTGTGTAAAATGCTACCAAATGGCAAAAAGCAACAATAAACAGTTGGATTTTACTTGTCTTTTTAATATATCAATATTTAGCAGGACTGGTCAGATTAAGTTGTCAGAAGTAAATTTTTGTATTTTTAGTAGAAATGGGGGTTTCACCATGTTGGCCAGGATGGTCTTGATCTCCTGACCTCGTGATCTGCGTGCCTCTGCCTCCCAAAGTGCTGGGATATAGGTGTGAGCCACAGCACATGGCTATAAATTTGAGGCAATGCCTATTTTCCTCCCATCCATGAAACATACCATGTTGAATATACCTGCAACTAAGTGTTAAAAATTCTGCTGTGTGACTCTACTGCTAATATCAGAATTACAGATCTTTAAATACAGCAAATGCATTTCTCTCTCTATATATATTTACATATACATATATATATATATATATTTTTTTTGAGATGGAGTTTCACTTCTGTTGCCCAGGTTGGAGTACAATGGTGTGATCTCGGCTCACCGCAACCTCTGCCTCCCAGGTTCAAGTCCTGCCTTAGACTCCCGAGTAGCTGGACTACAGGTGCACGCCACCATACCCAGCTAATTTTTGTACTTTTAGTAGAGATGGGGTTTCACCATGTTCACCAGGATGGTCTTGATCTTTTGACCTTATGATCTGCTGGCCTTGGCCTCCCAAAGTGCTGGGATTACAGGCGTGAGCCACTGCGCCCAGCTGCAAATGCTTATATTTTGAAAAGTAGTTGCCCTTAGCATATGGTGCTAGTCATGGCCTGTGTCTGTCACCTCTAGTCTTGATGGCTCAGATAAAGGATAACTGCGTTTCTCAACTAGTGATGTATTTACAGTAGGCGCTGCTTTTCTTGTGTATGTATCTTAGGAATCTTTTGGGTGAGTTGTGAGGCCGGCACTTACATTCGGACATTATGTGTGCATCTTGGTTTGTTATTGGGAGTTGGCGGTCAAATGCAGGAGCTTCGGAGGGTTCGTTCTGGAGTCATGAGTGAAAAGGTATGTGTTATGGGGCTAGAAGTTTTAGAGCTGGTTTACTGTGTGCCAGCCTTTGGTGGCACTCCAGTTGGTTCATGTCATGGGAAAGGTGCTTTCCAAAGTGTTGAGTTCAGTCCAGGGCAGCTTCCCTGTTCTGTTAATTAAACTTTGGGATATTAAAATGGGCTAGGGGAGATGACTGGGTAGAAAGTATTATATTCATTTGCCTTCCAGCCTACAAAAATGCCTGCTTGGGTCTAATACATCCACAGTTAAAGATGCCTGGAAGAGACAGGACTGAAGAGGCTGAAGACATACTGAATTTGTATTAGCAGACAAGTTACATTTAGTTTTACGAAGTTTGGGGTCTGATGGGCTGAGATACAAATAAACTGAATTATTTTTATATATGACTGCTTTTCAGGACCACATGGTGACAATGCACGATGTGCTTGATGCTCAGTGGCTGTATGATAACCACAAGGATGAGAGTTACCTGCGACGAGTTGTTTACCCTTTGGAAAAGCTGTTGACATCTCATAAACGGCTGGTTATGAAAGACAGTGCAGTAAGTTCCAGCTTAGGAGTTCCATGTTTAGACAGAATGTACTCCAAAGATGAGGCTTGTTCCTTTTGTTGTTTTCCAAGTCCAAACCAAGTATACTAATTTAAAGTAAAAGTTTAATGGTAGGCATACTTAAGGCACATTAAGCCGGGCACAGTGGCTGATGCCTATAATCCCAGCATTTTGGCAGGCTGAGACAAGAGGATCACTTGAGCCCAGGAAGGAGTTTGAGACAAGCCTGAGCAACATAGTAAGATCCTGTCTTCACAAAAATAAAAAAAAGCCAGGTATGGTGGCACATGCCTATGTTCCCAGCTACTTGGGAGGCTGAGGTGGGAGAATTGCTTGTGCCTGGGAGATCGAGGCTGTGAGCTATGTTTTTATGATGATCAGATAATTGGCCTTTTATAAAATAAGACATATTGTCTTTGCTGTAACTTGAGGGATAAAAATTTCTGGATATTTGAAATACTTGTGGTTGGTAAATACTTATATTCAAATCTTAAATTGTATAGATGTTTGCATTTTTAATGCATATAGTCTATAATAAATACTGAAAGATGGCACCATAATATAATGCAGTCACAAACAGTGGACAACATAAATGTAACGACTTCTTATCAAACCATTGGCCTGTGGCTGAAAATAAAAGGAGGGTAGAATGTGATCAGCAAGAGATCTAGGTGGGTAGAGATGGCATAAGGCAGATGATGCATTGGGTACCATTGAATCTCTGAAGAGGTGGCCTTAACTTCTATCCATTGGCTATGAATTCTACACAAGACTTGTGTGTGATTGGTTCAACAGGCCTCACTAATCTTGTTTGCAAGTTCTTTCAGAGCCTGTTATTGCCTGTATCTGCAGTAAATGTATTCTTTCTCCTGCTAAGGGAGAGAGAGGAGCAATTAAGGAATGCTAAGGCTGTTTTTTATGTTTAAAATGAAAATACCGGCCAGATGCAATGGCTCATACCTGTAATTCCAGCACTTTGGGAGGCCAGGGCAAGCAAATCGGTTGAGCTCAGGAATTTGAGACTAGCCTGGGCAATATGATAAAACCCTGTCTCTATTAAAAATACAGAAATTAGCTGGGCATGGTGGCACATGCCTGTAATTCCAGCTACTTGGGAGGCTGAGGCATGAGAATCACTTGAACTTGGGAGGTGGAGATTGCAGTGAGCTGAGAATACGTGACTGCACTTCGCCCTGGATGACAGAGGGAGACTGTCTAAAAATAAACAAGAAGTAAAATGAAAATACGTCTAGTTTCTAGAACCTGAAAGCCTGAAAGTCTTTACTACTTTTGAGTCATGTGTGGAAAGTACGGAGAGCGGTGCCTAGCACAGCGAGGTAGCTGCTGCTCTTCTGAGTCCCTTCATGCCCCTTACAGCTAGTGGGCTGTCAGTGCCATTAGCTCTGTTTCCTGGTGTCAGGCCCCACCCTCTTGTTATTCTCCTTACTCTGGTGTGGGGTGGAGGACAGCAGCTGGGGCCCTTATACATGGTGCCATCTCTGCAGGTAAATGCCATCTGCTATGGGGCCAAGATCATGCTTCCAGGTGTTCTTCGATATGAGGATGGCATTGAGGTCAATCAAGAGATTGTGGTTATCACCACCAAAGGAGAAGCAATCTGCATGGGTAAGAGGGGATGTTCGTTTTTTAAATAGTACATTTTTGTGGTTATGTAGTAGGTGTATATATTTATGGGGTTCATGCGATGTTTTGATACAGGCGTACAATACATAATCACATCATGGAGAATGGGGTATACATTTCAGGCATTTATTGTTTGTGTTACAAACAATCCTATTTTACTCTTATTTATCACCTTAGTGATTTTAAAATGTACACTTAAGTTATTATTGACTATAGTCACCTTGTTGTGCTATCAAATAGTAGGGTCTTACTCAACTTGTTCATTCTTTTGATTTTTGTTGGTGGTGGTGGGTTTTATTTTTGTTGCTTTTTTTTTTTTTTTAAACAGTCTCACTCTTGCCCAGGCTGGAGTGCAGTGACATGACCTCATCTCGCTGCAACCTCTGCTTCCCAGGTTCAAGCAATTCTCATACCTCAGCTTCCCAAGTAGCTGGGATTACAGGTGTGCACCATGACGCCTGGCTAATTTTTGTATTTTTAGTGGAGATGGAGTTTTGCCATGTTGGCCAGCCTGGTCTCAAACTCCTGAGCTCAGGTGATCTGCCCTCCCAAAGTGCTGGGATTACAGGTGTGAGCTACCATGCCTGGCCTGATTTTTCTTTTCTTTTTTTTTTGTACCCCTTAAGCATCCCCACCTCCCTGCCAGCCCCCCACTACCCTCCCAGTCTCTGCTAACCATTCTTTTACTCTCTATGAGTTCAATTGTTTTGGTTCTTAGCTCCCACAAATAAGTGAGAATATACAATGTTTGCATTTCTGTGCCTGGCTGATTTCACTTAACCTCCAGTTCCATCCATGTTGTTGGAAATGACAGGCTAGATATCATTCTTTTTTAAGGCTGTATATGTACCACATTTTCTTTATCCATTTATCTGTTGATGAGCACTTCAGTTGCTTCCTAATCTTGGCTATTGTGATCTCTGATAACACTGATTTCCCTTCTTTGTGGCATATACCCAGCAGTGATGTTGCTGGGTCATATCACAGCTCAGTTTAGTTTCTGAGAAGCCTCCAAACTGTTCTCCATTGTGGTTGTACTAATTTACATTCCCACCAGCTGTATATAAAGGTTCCTTTTCTCCACATTCTTGCCAGCTTTTGTTATTGCCTGTCTTTTGGATATAAGGCATTTTAACTGGAGTGAAATGATATTTCATTGTAGTTGTGATTTGCATTTCTCTCTCTGGTGATTAGCACTGAGCACCTCTTCATATGCCTGTTTGCCATTTATTTGTCTTTGAGAAATGTCTATTCAAATCTTTTGCCTGTTTTTTGACTGGATTATTGGATTTTTTTCCTATAGCATTGATTTCCTTATATATTCTGGTTATTAATCCCTTGTCAGATGGGTAGTTTGCAGATATTTTCTCCCATTCTTGTACATATGGACATCTAGTTTTCCTAGCACCATTTATTGAAGAGACTGTTTTTTCCCCAGTGTATGTTCTTGGCACCTTTGTCAAAAATGAGTTCAGGGTAGGTGTGTGGATTTGTTTCTGGGTTCCCTATTCTGTTCCATTGGTTTGTGTGTCTGTTTTTATGCCAGTACCACACTGTTTGAATTACTATAGCTCTGCAGTATAATTTGAAGTCAGGTAATGTGATTCCTTCAGGTTTGTTCTTTTTCTTAGGATAGCTTTGGGTATTTTGAGTGTTTTGTGGTTCCATATAAAGCACCAGTGTTTTTTAACTTATGAAAGTTTAGCTACTATCAGATTGTCTCTTAAGACTTTAAATGCTTTGCACCCTCTTAGTGAATGAACCTTAGAGCTATTCATTTAATGGGTCTAATTTGCACCAGAAGTAAGCATGTCATCAGGATTCCTTAGCTCTGTGAGCAGGCAGGGCAGCCACAGCCTATGGACAGCGGCAGTAAAGGAATCCTTAAACTTCAAAGTCAAAGGCTCTATGGCCCCAAAGGGAGTGTGCATGCCATTTCTATACATGTCTTGAGCTGCAAGCCCATTATATGTATCTTTAGGTGCTTGGTTTAGGTGTTTTTTTAACTTGAGAAGTTTAATATTTCAAAGGCCTCTTTCCCGTAATGGAGGATTTCTTCCATGTGCACATCCTGAGCAAAGGAAACTCCAACTAAAGTAGTAGAGCTCAGAGTTTTAAAATTTTAAAGTGGCAGTAGAATTGGGGCTCATCGATGATCAATTCTTTCCCCTTCAAATAATTCTTTTCTTTTCTGCAGCTATTGCGTTAATGACCACAGCAGTCATCTCTACCTGCGACCATGGTATAGTAGCCAAGATCAAGAGAGTGATCATGGAGAGAGACACTTACCCTCGGAAGTGGGGTTTAGGGCCAAAGGTAAGTGGGACTGGCTTGCGTGCTGTGCCAGGTTCCTTTGTTTGTAGAATAGTTAACTTGGGCAGCTCCTGGTGTATTTCACTGTGGTAGCCTTGTGTTATGCTGGGCTCTGGACTGTCAATGAGTGGAAACAGGCCCTGTCTTGGACCTTAGAGATTTCAGTCTAATGAGGGGAAACAGTTGGGCGTTACTTACATAATCACACAGTGGAATGGTGATTTTCACCCATGTTGGTGGCTACCAAGGAGTGCAGAGAGGTGTCAGGCACCTGGAGAGTCCAGTGGTCAAGGAGACTGGGCAAGGGATTGTCTGTTAAGCCACGCCAGTGTGAAGAGTGGGTTAGCTGTGGATGAAGTTAAGTGAAGAGGGGAGGGGAGAGTTCAGGGCAGTGGGAACAAGCAGCATGTGCAAAGGCCAAAGAGTACAGTGGCTGCGGTGGGGATGTGTGTCACCAAATGGCACTGCAGAGGCTCTTACTAATATGCTTTGTGACCTTCAACAAGTCCTGTGTTTGTTGCAGTTGGTGAATTCTGAATGCTCTGGATAGGAGTTTGAGGTCCTTCTGAGAATACACTAGGGAGGAACCTTGTTCTGTTATGTGCAGTCACCATGCCCACTTCCTGCATTGAAACCGTTCTAATGTTGGCACCTTGATGTTCCACCAGGCCAGTCAGAAGAAGCTGATGATCAAGCAGGGCCTTCTGGACAAGCATGGGAAACCAACAGACAGCACGCCTGCCACCTGGAAGCAGGAGTATGTTGACTACAGGTGAGGGCAGGATGTTTTAGAGCCAGGGGTGGGTAGAGACAGCACACTTGGTGCCTTGATGCAGGAGTACGTCGTCAACAGATGAGGACAGGGAGTGTAGACAGAGCCCCCCTGCCATTTGGATGCAGGAGTACATGGACAAGAGGCAAGGGACAGGTGAGCACGGAGGTTATAGAGCCCCAAGTGAGTGGGAGTCGTGTGGTTTGGGGCAAACTTGCTAAATGCAGGGCCACAGGAACTAATTCTTTGGGTCCCATGAGGTCTTGGCTGCCCAGGCCAGTTAGGCGTTTGAGCCTGCACGGCAGACAGTTACCGTTTCTAGTCTGGCTTGTGGGACTCTAGAGGGAGTCAGTCTGCAACAATAACTGGTGAGTTCTTTTCTCCAGTGTCAGTATTTTGATGGTGGCTCTAGACTTGCCAGATAACACTGCATAGCATCAGTACTGACCTGGAAAGCCATTCAGTGAATTTGACCTATTGCTATCTCTCCTTCAGTGAGTCTGCCAAGAAAGAGGTGGCTGCTGAAGTGGTAAAAGCCCCACAGGTAGTTGCTGGAGCAGCAAAGACTGCGAAGGTGAGTGGTGTGCTGTGATCAGTTTAGAATGTGCTTAGGGTGAATCCTAAGAGGCACTGGCATTTGTCTTACCCTGTGACTGAGGCCTCAGAGGTGCAGCGCATACACAGGTAAAGCTGCCTCATACCGGGGGGCTTGTTTGGGGTCTGCAGGCTCCTCTGATTTGGAGGAGGAATGTGAGCTCAGGAATCAGACCTGCCTTGACTCCTACCTCCTATGGCAGCAACATGGGGATAGCATGGGTTGTGATGCATCTGTCACTCTGGCCCCCACTTTGGGTGAAATGGTAGGACAGATATGTTGAAATCAGAGGCCATGGGCTAATGGACACTTGAGGACATACAAAATTCAGCAGAGAGCAGAATTGCCAGAGGCTGGCAGGCATCTTAACCCAGCACCACCCAGTGTTTAAAGAGTCAGTTAAGCATGGGGTGGCAAGTCCACCTCATGGAGCTGCTGGCATTAGAGCACAGAATGACAGGTCTACACTCAGAAACCAGGGGCGGTACTGAGTATCCCGCACAGGCTGTGTGGGAGGAGCTTCTGACTTGTCAGATGTGAATTCCTGCTTTGCCTGCTTTCTATGAGGACTCACAGGAGCACGGTCAGAGATCCTTGCGGTCATGAGAGAAACAGCTCCTCCGGACCTTTCTGCCCCTAAGCCCCGTGCTGCTGCTGTGGTGTTCCTCTCATGCCTGCCCCAAGGCTTCTTGGATTTGGGGCATGAGACTGTCTTCAAATCCTCAGTAAACTAGGGCCGTATCTGGGTTTGTAGTCAAATGTCCTGTCACATTCAGTTGGGATCTTGGTGCCTTGCTGCGTTTTGAACCTTGTCCATTATTGCCCAAGATCTAATACTTAACCAATTGCTTTCATCTCAGCGGAAGCGAGAGAGTGAGAGTGAAAGTGATGAGACCCCTCCAACAACAGTTCCTCAGTTGATCAAGAAGGAAAAGAAGAAGAGTAAGAAGGACAAGAAGGCCAAAGCTGGTCTGGAGAGTGGGGCCGAGCCTGGAGATGGGGTGTGTGTAAACACGTTCAGGTTCTTTGGGCTGGCTTAATCTCTGCATGGGGAAAGAATTACCCAGGTTGTACGAGCTTGGTTACTCTTTTTGAAGGAGCTGTGGCCCAGGGGTGCCTTCAGTACTTCCCCATGTTACTAGAGTTCCCTTGCCCTCCCTGTGGAAAGGACAGATGGAGGCACCCGGCCGCCACCGCTTATAGTTAGAGCTCTATTGATGGTGGGTGGAGTGGATGTGTAGTTTGCTGATCTGAATGTTTCTACTTCCAAAAGTAGACCACAGAACTTTGTGTCACGTGCAGTATTTAACCCAGAATCTTCTCACAGATCCTGAAATAGCCTTGACCAGATCTCCTTCTGGCAGAGTCAGTTTTGTTAGGGGTTGCTATCTATGAGCTTTCTTTCTCTCTCTCTCTAGGACAGTGATACTACCAAAAAGAAGAAGAAGAAGAAGAAAGCAAAAGAGGTAGAATTGGTTTCTGAGTAGTGAAGGCCATTTAAAGCATTGTGTCCAGCTGGGAGAAGATACTAAAGCCTTATTGAGAAAACACGTTATAGATCCTTTTGTTGCTGAGAGTGGATAGGTTCTAGACAGGATGGAGACTTCTGGCACATTTTAGCTGCTACTTTCAGATCTCGGTGATGTTACCTGGTGTGGTCATCCCGTCTTGTCCTGTTTTAAGGATATGGGTGATGAAAGATAAAAGAGGCAGAGTTTATCCCAATGACTTCTCGATTTGAGTTGGGAAGCCTCACCTTCAGACCTAGTAACTGACAGTAGCTGTCTGCTAGTGGCTGTTTTAACATTGTAGTCCTAGTTTGCATTTTTTTATCCCTTCTGTTTAAAAGGTTTGTAAAAAACAAAAAACAAAAATTAAGTCTACTCAGTGAAATGGTGTACAACCCTAAATAAGTGAAAGAGTGTCGCTGAATTTTGTCTCTGAATTCAGTATAACTGAGTTTTGTCCATCCTGGTGTCTGGGTATAGGCCTGGCAGGCCTGGTAGTTTTCCATCTTGTTCTGGCCTAGAGGTCAGTCCTTTGCACTTCTCAGAGCTTGTGTACAGTGCTCACCTAAATCCATCTGACTACTTGTTCCTGTGCCCTCTTGTTGTAGGCCTTGTTTACTTTTAAAGAATGAAACTGTTCATTGCTGGGAGAAGAACGTTGTAATTTTTACTTATTAAAATCAACTTGTTTTTTATGTATTCCTGTTGGGTTTTCTTATTGTTGGTGATCTCATGCTAGCAGAGCAAAAAATGTAAAATATTTTGATTAAAAATCTAGAGACCTTTATGTCCTATTTGAAACGTGATGCTTTTCCTTTGTTTGGCTGGTTTTACATTTTTGTCCTATATCTTACACAGTTGACCTTGGGCCCTATCAACTGATGTGAGATCAAGTACTCAGAGGCAGTGATTACCACAAAACCAGTGATCTCTCTAGAACAGAGAAGGAGAGGGTTGATGTATTTATGTATTTTGAGACAGACTTTTGCTCTTGTTGCCCAGGCTGGAGTGCAATGGTGTGATCTCGGCTCATGGCAGCCTCTGCCTCCCAGGTTCAAGCAATTCTCCTGCCTCAGCCTCCTGAATAGCTGGCATTACAGGCATGCCCCGCCACACCCGGCTAATTTTATGTATGTACATGTGTGTGTGTGTGTGTGTGTGAATATATATATATTTATTTATTTATTTATTTTTTACCAGAGATGGGGTTTTTCTGTGTTGATCAGGCTGGTCTCAAACTCAGGAGGGTGCCAGTGAGTGTGTCCAGGGCAGGGTGGGGAGGGGGTATATATCTGCAAGACACATCTGAACTTGGGCTCAGCGGTAGGAGCCCACTGAAGCTGTCACTTCTGGTGCTGATGGCAGGGTGAGTGGGGAAAAGGAAGTCGAGGGTGGGGACATTCAGGAATCTGAAGGCCTTGGTAACATAGATTAGTGGAAGAAAGCTCTAGGATTTCTTCCAATTTGGTATTAAAAACCAAGAGAGAGGCCGGGCGCTGTGGCTTATGCCTGTAATCTCAGCACTTTGGGAGGCCAAAGCGGGCAGACCACATGAGGTCAGGAGTTCGAGACCAGCCTGGCCAACATGGCAAAACCTGTCTCTACTAAAAATACAAAAAGTAGGCAGGTGTGATGGCATGTGCTTCTAATCCCAGCTACTCGGGAGGCTGAGGCAGGAGAATCACTTGAACCTGGGAGGTGGAGGATGTAGTGAGCCAAGATCCTGCCACTGCCCTCCAGCCTGGGTGAAAGAGTGAGACTCTGTCAAAAAAAAAAAAAAAAGTGCTTTGTGGGGGAGTCCTTGGATGCAGCAAGGAAAGGCCCATATCATGAGCCAGGTGTGCAGAGTGAACCCCAGCCCTGGCTTAGCCCAGCCTCTGCTGTACCACTGGACCCCAGGCTTGGTTTTTTTCTTTTTAAATACGTGTCCATGATTGGCTCACCCCCAGATACAACAACCTTAGGGTGTTTTTCTGCATGGGCACAGAGAATGGGGATTCTTCCAGGACACTGGTGTTTGTCATCTGAATCCCATCTGAACACAAGAGCAGCATCTTCTGTTAATGGCGTTGTCCAGGAGCCACATTTCTTTTTGTGTGGAAACCCAGAGTTATAAGGTCATTGGCATTTTAACACAGCATTTTTATTGCTATTGAAGATTTCCCTTGAATAGACATCATTCCATTGCACAGATGTGTCATTTTGGCATCATAGGAAGTTGCAGTTAAAAACACTTTCTCCAAAATAAAAAGACAAATGAAATACCCAGCATATACAGTTGAAGGTGAAGGAGGGCAGGCTTTAGAGGGATGGGGGTCCATTGCTTTTGCCGTGCATCATCTTTGAGCAGTTACATTTTGTTAGTACTTCTTACCCCCAATTTCCAGAGATCCTTTTGAAATCCAGATCAGTGGAGCCCCATCTATCAGGAAAATCAAATCCCAGCCCTTCAGGAGCCTGAGCAAGAAAACTGAATCCTGGCTTAACTAGTATAGCTGCAGAGAGTTGGACGCTGACACTAAACTAGGTGGAGCAGCCCTGTTTGTCTTAAAGCAAGAAGGGTGGAGTTCAAAATGCTGGAGAGAGGCAATAGAGTGGGCTCCCCCATTCTGCAAGCTTAGTAAACCCAGGAAACAGGCACCCACTGCGGAGAAGTGCATGCTTGGTCGAAGGCTTCTTGTAATTTCTTTAGGGTTTCATCAACACCATTATTGACCAGTGATAGGTCAAAGTAGTGAGCGTACTGGCTGCGGATGGCCTCAGAATCCTTCTGCAGCTGCTGCAGGGCTTCTGTCTGCAAAGAAGAAAGCCACAGATGAAGCAAGCTGTATCACCCCCAGCCCAGAGAGGCTAGTGACAGCTGTGCATCATACTTGACTCAAACTCGGAAGACATTGTGAGATAATGTTAACGTAGGACATGAAGAGACAATCTCAAAAGACCATGGCAATTCTCAGAGGGTCTCAGGCTAACCCTGACTGATTAATCAGAGCTCTCTGGAGGACAAATAGCTATGTAGAGATAGCATGGACTTCACCGGCATCTCTCACTTAATGCCCTTTGAACATGGAAGAGCCATTTCAACAAGCACCAGAGCTGCAATCCCAAAACAAAGGTGATTTTGTTTGTTTGTTTTTGAGACAGTCTTGCTCTGTGGCCCAGGCTGCAGTGCAGTGGTGCAATATTGGCTCACTGCAACCTCCACCTCCCAGGTTCAAGCAATTCTTGTGCCTCAGCCTCCATATTAGCTGGGATCACAGGGGCCTGCCACCATACTTGGCTAATTTTTGTATTTTTTTTAGTAGAGACAGGGTTTTTCCATGTTTACCAGGCTGGTATCAAACTTCAGACCTCAGGTGATCTACCCGCCTCAGCCTCCCAAAGTGCTGGTGGGATGATGGATGAGCCACTGCACCCAGTCATATAAAAGATCACACCTGGAATCCCCGCACTTTGGAAGGTCGAGGCAGGATGATTGCTTGAGCCCAGGAGTTCAAGACCAGCCTGGGCAACACGGTGAGACCCCATTTCTACAAAAAACGAATTTTAAAAATGTGTGTATTTGTCTCAGGCCTCTTTCTTTGACCTAAAATGAAGCAGCCATGAAAGAGGAATCATTTAACTACATAAAAGTAAAAATGTCTGCATAGCAAAAAGACATGCCATATTGGAAAAAAAAATAACTGCAGCTGATATTACAATGATACCACAAAAAGTTACTTACCCTAATACATACTACTTAGAAATCAAAGGCCAATAACTCAGCAGAAAAATGAGCTAAGGACATGACCAGATAATTCTCAGGAAAGGCAATACAAACGGCTCTTCATGTGAAAAAGTACCCAATCATCTCTTTTAGTAAAAAAGTATGAGATGCCAGTTTTCCCTCCAGTAGATTGGTAATGAAAATTTTGACAACATGCTACAGGCAAAGAGAAACAATCACTCTCACAGGTGGATTTGCCCAACTGTACATCTGTGCCCCTGGAACTGTGTGCCTCCAGGACAATGACTGGATCTGGTTTGTTTTGTCCCCATTACCTAGCTAGCATGGGCACTGGCCTAGCTAGTGGTTTCAGAACTCAAATGAATGTGATGCCCTTTTGCTTCTTGGCCCTAGAGAAAGTGAACTCTCACCCACCCCCCACAACCCTCTCCTCACCTGACTGCCCTGATCAGTAGGTGCAATGAACACAATGAAAGGTGAAAGTTCTGCTGTCCGAACAGTCTTCAGGGTCTAGAAAACAAGGGGAGGAAACAAAGAAAAAGAACATGAAAAATAAGCAGCTTTGAGCTTTACCCCAATACTATTTTCCATTGTTCCCAGCAGTACTGTTCTTGTTCTGGGATGACTCCATTAAAAGTGCTGCAGAAATCTTGAGCCCCAAGAAGATTCCCAAGGAGCACTGCTTTTTTCAGCACCCTCTTCCCCATCCCTTGTGTGGTTGAGACCATCCGTCCTCGCCCTTCCATGCCTACCCACCTGTGGCTCGATGTCAAGGATGGCAATCTTGTCCTGCTTATGAATCTGG
This sequence comes from Callithrix jacchus, assembly GCF_049354715.1. Lineage (NCBI taxonomy): Eukaryota > Metazoa > Chordata > Mammalia > Primates > Cebidae > Callithrix > Callithrix jacchus. Next base: position 150,525,472 of record NC_133524.1, read on the forward strand.
TGCACTGTTTCAAATTTGGTGCCAAACATGTTGCCCTGGTAGCTGCCAAACTCCAAGAACTCATTGGCAGAGATGTTTCTCGTCATCTCCTCTGTTGAGATGAAGTGGTACTCCTTCCCATCCTCCTCACTCTTTCTTGGTGGCCGCGTTGTATCTGTGCAAGAACCCAAATCCCTGACAAACTCCAGGTTCTCACCCTTTCATGAGGGCTTGGACCATGGTGTCTGTGTTGAAACCCTAGCTGCCTTTGGTGCATTGAGTTTAATAGAGTGTTTCCTCCCATGGGCTCCTGAAGAGCTGATGCTAAAAAGTGATGCTGCCCAGGAAACATTTAATTTTCCCTAAATGAAGTCATATCTCTCAAACCACCAAATCCAGGAATATTAAAACTCAGAAATGAAGATAGCTGAAAATATTTTAAAAACAGAACTATAGGCTATGGTCAGGATTTCTTGGAAATATATTTAAGGTTTCCTTTTCATGACTCGGAAAGAAGAGTACTTTGGTTTAGTTTCAGCGCATGTTGTTAAAAGTTGGACTGTTCTTAAAAGTCTTTTTTTTTTTTTTTTTTTTGAGATAGAGTCTCACTCTGTTCCCAGGCTGGAGTGCAGTGGTGCGATCTCAGCTCACTGCAACCTCTGCCTTCTGGGTTCAAGTGAATCGCCTGCCTCAGCCTCCTGAGTAGCTTGGACCACAGGCGTGCGCCACCGTGCCCAGCTAATTTTTGTATTTTTAGTAGAGACGAGGTTTCACCATGTTGGCCACGATGGTCTCGATCTCTTGACCTCATGATCCACCCGCCTCGGCCTCCCAAAGTGCTGGGATTACAGGCATGAACTACCGTGCCTGGCCAAAGTCATGTTTTTTATTACTCATATAAATTGTCTAATCAGTAAAATATGCTCTAGATATTGTAGCTTGAAACACAATCCTCCCAACCTCCCCTCTTTCCATCTTCCATTGACTGTCTCCTTTGCCTCCTGGATCACAATTGTCTCTCAACTGGCCCCTTTCCCCTCAATCCACAACCACATGGGATTCTCTTGAAGGAGGAGCCTGTACTGGTTATTTCTGCTTCCCAATTCACTCCCGGGGCCATCTGCTTTTTGCTCCTAATGTGACACTGAAATGACTCTATGTCCCTCCTGGCAAGGAGACCACTCAATGATCCATGTGTAAAAACACGAAGAAAGAATTAAAAAAATACTAATACGATGTTTAGAATCTGCTTTTCTATTTTGCTCAGCAGAACAGTAATTCCACACGTAACATTATTAATATTATCAGTAGGTTCTTGGAAACTGTGGCTTTAAGTGAAATCATGTACAGCTCGTCCTTGAATAACATGGTTTTTAGTTCAACTTAATTTCATTGTATTGTTGATGAGTAAAAAAACTGGTTTTTGTTATATGTCATTTCACTGAAAGTCATAGTCTTCCAAGAGCCTATTGACAAAGTGAGGAATGACTGTATTTCTTTCTGGGAACATATACAAGTATACCATGCAGCGTCACTTCTGGGAATGGAAGAGTTACTGAATTCTCCACCTGATCACTGGGCTACTCTTCTCCATATCTAGAACTGCTGTTGAGACAGTTTGGGCTCTTCCTAGGCACTGCTTTGATTTAGAGAATTAGGCACATCGTAGAGGAGCATGAGAGAATGCTTAAAATGACAAAGTTATATGCATAGACTTTAATACTTAGTAATTTTTAAGGCAGTATAAAAATGTTTACTATAGCTTCTGTTACGTAGACAAACAGCACAGAAAATAATAAGTTATTTTGTTAGGTGGAGCAATTGTGGGCACAAAGGTTTATCTTTCCATATTTTGTTTAGTTTTAATCAAACATATAAAATAACACTATGGTACTTCAGATGGAAGGTGGTACTGTGGTAACATGTGCTACTGATGCCCTGTCCTTCAGCCTGTTGTTACCTTCCCTCCAAGGTGCCCAAGAGCTACTTACATGGGGTAGGGTATACAAACTTCTCCGGATTCTGGCTGATCAAGGCATTCTTAATGTGGCTGCGACCTACCCCACTGGCTCCTGTGTAGAGAGAGAAGAACATCTTCCATCTGTTTTCCCCAGAAACAGAGGTGGGGAGAGTAGCAGGGATGGGAAATCGCCAACAGGTGAACATGAGTTGGGATTGCATCTGGGCTGAGGTCAGTGCCTTTAAGCTGTCTTTTCTTTCCATTTGGGGGAGAAGGGTGTTTCTAAGGACTGAGGGTTGAGACTCTGAATGTAACTGTTACTTCTGCAGAGGAGCCAGCTAACATATGAGGTTTTCTGTTTATTTTCTAAAATTTGTTGAAGGTGGAACTGAATTTAAGCTATGTTTTTACTAGAAATTTTACCAGAACCTTAATACAGATTCTCTAACCAACTAAAATTTCAACTCTTAAGACAGGAAGGCCCACATACCTGGGTTTGAAGCAAGGACTCATTCTGTTTCAGGTCAGAGTCACTGCTTGGGGGAAGGTAGCTTCCAGGGCTTAGATGGGTGACTGACAGCTCAGAATACTAACAAAGTGCCAGTGAAACTCCAACATACTTGCTTTAAAAAGCATATCACTGCCAGCAGACAGATGAACAAGGAGCAAAACCTAGTTTACGATCTAGTAGCACAAAACCTAACCCAAAAGAATTGGTTGCTAAATAGTAGAGAAGCTTGTAAGGTCTAGTTTCACTTGTGAGGCGGACCCAGATGAAGTGCATGTGAGGATTCAGAAAATTCCTCACACCTATTCTATATGGAGAACCCAAGAGACTCACTTCTTTTCTTCCTCGCTGCCTTTTTTGGGGGTGAGCACATGATACAGGCAGGAAAACAAAGACAGAAATGTACAAATGAGGCAATAAGAAGATACCGATCAGCACCAGGGTCTTCCTCTTGAATGCAGGGAGCCGAACGACTTCTTCATAGGAAACAACATCCAACTGGTCAAAAACTAGAGACAAACAAAACCAAGCAGTGTTCATGTCCAGAGCTGGGGAGAACAGTGGTCCACATCCTGCAGTGGGAAAGAGCCTGGTAGCATCTTAACAAGGAAGTGACTAGAGATGAAGCCAGGGAGGTTGGTGTGGAGGAAGGACTTGGGACTGTAGTTTTAGTGTGGTGAGGGAATTTTGAGCAAGGGAGTTTATCTAACTTTTAGACCTTCTCTTTCTCTTTCCTCTGTCTCTCTGAGCCAACCTTTCTTGTCTCCTGTCCTCATCTCTTCTCCATAGTCTCAGTAACAGTTGTTCCCTTGGCACTTAGAACTGAAGAATGCCAATGCTATTTCCGTTCTGCCTGGATGTCCCTTATCTTAGAGGACGTGCTGCTATTAACCCAGCTGCTCAAGATGGAAACCTGGTATCATCCTGACTCTCCACCCCCTTCCCTGCCCACAGTCCCTGAGACTGCCAGGATTGTTCCCTGGCTGGTGGTGTGCAAGAGACGTCTCAGAAAGAGAAATGCAGATGGAAAGGTGACCATGTGAATTCTCTGCTCAAAACCTTTCACTAGGTCCACAGACTATCTATCATACAAAATCTAAAACACTAGGGAGGGTGCACGAAGCTCCCTACGACCTGGCCCTGGCCTCTCCCTCTGGCCTGTGTTCTTACCCCACTTCCCCTCTCACACTACAGATGCTCTGGCCACATCTACTTCTGTGTGAGGGGTGAGGTGATGAGCAGGTGTGGGCAGACCACTAGCCCTCCTTTACATCCACTGGCCTGACTGCAGCAAGCCTGTGAAGTGCATTTATTCCTTCAATAAAAGGAAACCAGAATAAATGATATGCTGTACACCTCTCCTTTTCTGCTGGTTGCAGAGACTGGGAGATACATGAATGCTGCCAGGACCCTGGAGCAAGAAAGCTCAGAAAGCTTACTTGAGCTGTGCTTGGCCAGATATTTGTCTTTGTACTTCTTCTTCTTCCCAAAGGGACTGCAGCTCGGGGCTTCGCTAGGAGCTGACTGAGCCACACTTGCAACTCGCCTGGTAGGAAAAGACAATCAAGGTGTCACCGTATCCTTGGCACAAAAGCCCCCTTTCCTCCCCACTCTGTCTCTCTCATATCCCCCAGCCACTCATTCTCTCATAGCACACCGTTCACTCTGAGTGTCTGTTACAGTGGCAGATACCATACACCGATGGTGCATCATGCACTGTGCCCTGCCCTCTGTCAGGGACCTGGCTCCTCTCAGCACATTCTGGACACAACCCACAAAGATCTTACTTTCTTTGGTCTAGACCATAAAGGTCTCAAACCTTTATGAGCCTACCTCACTCTAAGAAATACATTGTACATTGCAAGCCGGTATTACACATTACACATACGTCAACAAACAAAACACATATACACACCCCACATATACAACTAAAACAAATGCTTCACAAAACAGTAACTTGTATTACTCCATGTAATATGTTCTAATATTTCTATTCAATGTCAACCCCACAAAGGTTGTAATCTTTACACTGGGATTACTTTGCACAGGCAGAGGGATGCTCAGTGTTGGATGTGTTATCACTTGGAACTGTTCTGTGAATTTTTCTACCATTCCTATGTGATGTAACCTAGGACTAAGTGAGCAATCTCACTTGGCGACAGAAATTACTTCTTCTTTGTACCAGGAATGTGCCTAAAGTACACATACTTAAATGTGACTGTTTTCTGCAGGACTCTGAGGAAATCCCAGAAACAGCATGGGTGGTAGCTTGGGAGACAGGAGACCAGGGAGGGCTCTAGTCCCAGCACTGTCATGTGCTTTGTAACTATGGGGAAAACATTTAAGGAAGCGAGAGGCCAGCACAGGAATGAAGAGCTGTAGTGGCCTCTCAGTCCAGCTTATCAACTCATGGCTAACCCTCCCCAACCCATGATGCCAGGGAATCTAGGAAGTCTCCCTGGTCAAGAAACAGAACCTATGAACAAGATGACAGATTTTCTGAAGCTAAGTGATTATTTGTGGCAGGCACACGGCCCTTCCACCTGCACAAAAATGGCTCACCATTCCTGCAGCTCAGGGGAAGGGATCAATCCTGCTGACTCCTTGGAGGAGCCTTCCACCCGTCCCTGCCACCAATTGCTGTCATCCTTGTTGATGATCTGGATAATGTCCCCAGTAGCAAACTTCAGTCCCGCTTCCTTGCAAGGGATCAGATTGTCCTTTTTGGGATCATAGTCAAACTGCGCTCTCATGAACATCTAAACAAATAGAGTCAGGACGGAATGAACAACAGGGAGCACCCAAGAAAGAGAAAGTGGAATGCTGAAGTTCAGCACGAATCCCTTTAACAAGAAGGCATGGGCTGGGCACGGTGGCTCATGCCTGTAATCCCAACACTTTGGGAGGCTGAGGCAGGTGGATCACATGAGGTCAGGAGTTTGAGAGCAGCCTGGCCAATATGGTGAAACCATATCTCTACTAAAAATACAAAAACTAGCCAGGCATGGTGGCGTGCACCTGTAGTCCCAGCTACTCTGGAGGCTGAGGCAGCAGAATCCCTTGAACCTGGGAGACGGAGGTTGCACTGAGTTGAGGTTGTACCACTGTACTCCAGCCTGGGTGACAGAGTCAGACTCTGTCTCAAAAAAAAAAAAAAAAAAAAAGAGAAGGCATGTGATATGTGATGCCTTTCCACGTCAACATGTCTGCAGTTACTGCCAGATCTGAGTCATCTGTCTCTGAGATGTATGTTTCCTTGAACAACTGTTTTCACAATTGAAAATATGGACACTCACATATCTATCAAAGAACTTTAATTTATTATTGCAAATTCTCCTCTCCTCCTCCCAAACACACACACACCCCTACCTGATTACTTCATTGGCAAATTTTCCAGACATCATTTGAAGAAAGAAAGCTAATCTCATACAAAAACAGATTATAGATAATGATGACACTTCCCAACTGATTTTAATAGTCTAACATTAGCAAGTCAAATTCAGTTATGTACAAAAAGTATAATAAATCACAACCAATTTATTTATAAGAAGGTTTACTATCTGAAGGTCAATAAATTCACTACATTAACATAAAAGTGGAGAAAGATCATATCCCCTATAGATGCAGAAAAAGCATGAGATAACATTGCAAACCCATTCAAGATTAAAATTCTTAGCAAACTTGGATAGAAGGGAGCTTCTTTACTGTGAGAAAGAATACCAACAAAAACCCTACAGCCAATTTTATACTTCTCAGTGAAAGATTAAGCCTTCCCCCCTTTTTTTTAATGGAGACGGGTCTTGCTATGTTACCCAGGTTGCTCTCGAACTCCTGGGCTCAAGCGATCCACCCACCTGGGCCTCCCAAAGTGCTGAGATTATAGGCGAGCCACCACACCCAGCCAGCTTTCCCTTTAAAATGGAAATATAACAAAGATGTCTGCTATCATCACTTCCATTGGGATACTCTGAAGATGCCTCTTTTATCCAAATTGATATGTATGTTTGACACAGGAATAAACAAACAGTCCAATGGAAAAGAATTAAGAGTTCCAAAACCGACCTGTAAATGTCACTCATGACAAAAGTGATAGTGTACAGTAAATGATACTGGTTCAATTGGTATCCATATGGAAAAACTAAAATCCTGACCTCTTGCCTTAGAATATACACAACAATCAATCCTAGATGGGTTGTGGATCCAAATATGAAAAATCAAACAAGTAAGCACGTACAGGAAACCATAGGAGAATATCTTCTTGACCTTGTGGTAAGCAAAACATTTTAAAAAGACATACAAAGTGCTAATCAGAGAAAAAGTGGTAGATTGGATTTCATTACAGTTAAGAGTTTCTATTCATTAACAGGATCCATGAAGAAGAGAACATACTTTGGATGCATATGACAAAAGCCTTATCCAGAATCTATGAAGAACTCCTACAAATCAGTGAGAAACACTTTCAATTGGTATCTTACAAAAGAAGATATCTAAGTGGAAAAAACGTATAAAAGTAGTTTACCTTCATATGTCATTAGAGAAATACAAATTAGAATCACAATGTGATACCACCATCAGAACGGCCAAAGTGCAAAAACACAAAAACTAAAAAACAAATCAGAACAGTCATACTGTGTAGTTGGGGATGTAACGTGGTTCAGCTACTTTGGAATACTATTTGGTAATATCACCTAAAGATGAAGACATACATATCGTACAGCCGGGCAATTGTACTCTCGAAAGAAAAGCATAGATGTATGCACCAAACACATGAAGAAAAATCATATGATTTTTTCCATTTTTCTATTAATGTGGTGAATTTATTGGCCTTCAGGCAGTAAATCTTCACCTATTGCTCAACTAGACCCTGTTTGGTTAATGGCAGCACTACGTAAGACCAAAAAAGCTGACAGAATAAATTGTAGCATGCTCATACAATGAATGAATGAGAATGAAGCAATATCGATGATTCCCATAAACATAATCCTGAGTGAATAAAATGAGACACCAAAGAATTCATACAGTATAATTCAATGTTAATACATTTCAAACAGGGGCAAAAGTCATTCTTGCCATTAGAAGTCAGGGTTACGGTGGGCCTTCAGGAGACATGCATGGGGGTTCTGTCTCTGGATCTGCCTGCTGGTTGCATGGGTGTACTCAGTTTGTGAAAATTCATCCAGTTTTATAATTGTGATTTATGCCCTTTGTTGAATATATGCCCACATATGCCAAAACTTCAATTTGTTGACTTAAGAAAATTATACACTTGCCATGGCCCTGTTCAATCTATTCCTCTACTGGCTGATGAGCTGTGTGTGAACTGGGAACCATTTCTCTTTATATCATGGTACACCCTCAGCAAATTCTGAATAAGTGCTTTATTTACTTTGCTGCTGTCAATCATGGTGCTTTATTGTTACTATTTTAAAAATTATTTGCCAATTTGCTTGGTGAAAATTGGTGTCTCATGCATATTTTAATTTGCATTTCTCTGATGATGGGTAAAATAAAATAGTTTTTCATATGCTCAATGCTCATTTGTAGTTTTCTTCCTGCGAATGAGCTCTTCATTCCCTTTACCCCTTTTCCTCCTGGAGCTGTATTGATTCCTTACCATCTGTAGAATAAGATTACTCTCTTCCTTCCTATCTGATCACTAGCAGCAAAGACTCATTCATTCTCTACTACTGTCTTCACTGTGTTCTCCCTTGAGGAAAGGGGAATGAGCTCCTGTATTAATACCAGGCAGGGTATAATGGAACCCTGAGCCAAGCAGCTACTCACTTGTGACATATTTAAAACTTAAAAGTTAGACTTGCATCCCTTATAATCAAATCTTAAAGAATACAAGACAACATGGCCCAACTTCTGCCATCATGACAACAGAGAAAATGGTGCCACCCACCTGTAGTGCAGGAAGACGGCTTTGCTGGTTGGGAATTACTTTTAATGAGATCATTCCTTTGGTTTCTTTCTATGAAAAAAGTCATAAAATTGTACAGAAAACTAAGTTTAATAATTTGAGGTTTCATAAAGTAATTTCCCTCCTCGAAGTCCCAGGATTTTTTCCCCAACAACCATCTTTACATTTTGAGATTTTGTAGGACAATTCCTCCTTTAATACAAAAGTGTCATGTGCCCCATAGACCAGCATAACATCATGAAGACATACAAAGAGTAACAAAGAAAAGCTAAGTAAGACTTTTCTGAGCTGAGCGTGGTGGCTCACGCCTATTGTAATCCCAGTTCTTTTGGGGGCTGAGGTGGGCGGATCACCTGAGGTCAGGGTGAAACACGTCTCTACTAAAAATACAAAAATTAGCCAGGTGTGATGGTGGGTACCTGTAATCCTAGCTAAATTGGGAGGTTGAGGCAGGACAATCACTTGAATCCAGGAGACAGAGGTTGCAGTGAGCTGAGATCGCATCATTGCACTCCAGCCTGGGTGACAGAGCAAGACTCCTTCTCAAAAAAAAAAGACTTTTCCTCCCCACTCTTGACTCCAAAAAGTCTCCAAGAAGTTACTAAAAATGAACTGTGGCGCATATACATCCACGCCTTTCCCCATACCAATAAAAGCATCACAAATATTTATATACATTATACATACATATACATATGTTTTTTAAACAAAAATCGGATTCTACTATATGCTTTACTTTATTTAGCATTAGTTCATGGAATATCGGACTGATGCTCCAGGTTACTTATTCTGCTTTAGAAGTTTACTAAATAAAGGCAGAAAATTATCATTCTTACACAGAATAAAGGCGAGAGGGGAAAAGAGTGCCCTCAATAAGGTACAAATACTTTGGATCAACACTCATGAAGACAATGGAAGGTCTTCATCTCGCATAGAGAATACCCACCATCGCCTTCTGCAGCTGATCCACTGAATGATTAGTCACGTTCGTGCCATTGATTTCTAGGATCTCATCCCCCACATGAAGGGAGCCTGCCATGAAATGAAAAATCAGTCCACAAAAGCACAAACGTTTTCAAACAGGAGCTGTCAATGCAACTTAAGATACTATAGAAGAGAAAGCAGGATTTAGAGCATGTTGTAAAACATCGTGTAAAATCCTCAGGACTGAAAACTTTCCACCAGGAGAGATGGGAATGCCCTTTTGAATACCCCAGGGGCTGCTGCATCAAGGCAAGCACTCATCCTCCTTGGCCTCAAATTCCTGGAACTACTGTGGCTACTGACTGCAGACTATGACACAGACATATATACTACAGAGAATAACAAAGTACTCAGTCACCAGCAAGCTCCATGTTTCTTTGTTGTTTAGCTCAAACCCCAGAATGCTACCAAATGGTATTGCTGTACTTTCCAAGTCTAATGGAAAGGGTGGCATGTGGCAATTGCTCAAGTATTAACTTACTAGAAAAATATTGGTGTAAATAGGTGTGAAAGAAGACTCAGATATCGAGAGAGATGGTGGCACTGGGTAATTCACACAGAGATCTTACCATGCAGTGATTCCACAGAGCCAGTTATTGAGCTACCAGTCTGGAGGATTGTAAACTTCATGCCCCACACCACTGAACACGGAGTAAATGATTAATCCCTGAATAATCCCCCCAGAGCTCCCACAGAGTACCTTGTCTATGGATCATGCCGCCGTGAAGAATTCTGGCCACTGTACAGGACTGTTTTTCATTCAGCTTTAGAGTGATTCCCTGAAATAAAGGCAATGGCACAATAAGCTTTATTTTAAGCCCTTTCTGAGGTTATTTTAGAAGGAACTTATGGCAATTTCTCAGGAAAAGTATTTTCCATTTATACCCAGGATAGTCCTCAACTAGAACAGGGACTTGAGATGGGGATGAAGAGACAGTACTGGAGTTGGCCAATTCCATAACTCCATGGGCAGCCTTCTGCATTGACTCTTCTGGCCCAGGGACTCACAAGGCAGAGAATAAGTCGTGACGACAATATGATGAGTGATTACCATGGGCTCTTCTGTGACCTTCTCAAACTGTATGAGTCGCACTTTCCGCACCTCCTGCCCCTTGACCTGGGCAGGGCTACCCGGGACAGGAGACCCGTTGGTGTACATGTCCTCGGTCACAGTATTCAATGGATGTGAGACAGCCTGTAAAATCAAAACAACAGAGCAATGTATGAAATCAGGAGTGAGGCCCACAGTCAGTGCATTATCTGCAATTCTAACATTCAAGATGCTTTGAAAACTTATTTTCATAAGTTAGGCCTCATTCTCATTTGAATTGACATGAAGCTGTTTGTAAGTTTTATTTCTCCAATTTAATAGACATGTTATCCAAGTGTGGTGGCATGCACCTGTAGTCCCAGGGCAACAGAGGGAGACCCTGTCTCTCTAAAAAGAAACAAAATAGACATGTTGATCTAGGTTGCTGCAGAAATATTAATGTGCCTTGATTTACATGGTGCTTCCCTGGATCCTGTTTGGGGTATTACATAATATATAACAAAATTAGAAAGATTCTGAATCCTGCAGTACCTCAGGCTCCAAGGGTTTCTGGCATGTTACCTTCTGTTCTTTATTTCCTTGAACAACCTGATGCTCTCATTCACACAGCGTCAGTTTCTCACGGATCATTTCTTAGGCTACCAAGAAGCACTTCTACTTGTAGAATTAGGTGCTTAGGACTGGGCCCTGAACCACGGTGATAATAATAACACACTGACACTGTGACTCCTTCCCCTAATCTCAAAGACAGCAAAGCTGAGTAAGTTAGTCTATGAAGCAGCGAGAACTCTTATTATAAATCTAAAGTAATTTAAGGCACTGTGATAAGAAGAAAGAAAAAAGACCAAAAACAGACAAAAGTGCAAAAACAGACCCACACATTTCTAGTCAGGTGACACTGTAGTGCAGTGGGGAAAAATGGTCTGTGCAATGAATGGTCCCAAGTATAAAATGAAAACTAAAAAGACAAACACTTTAAAAGTAAGAAGTTTATTCATCAAAAAACGCCACTGAGATAAGCATAGGTTTACAGAAGACACAGGGAGCAGTCATCGTACAAGCAAACAGTTGACTTGGTCAAACTAAAACCTTCTCATCAAAAGATACATAAGAAACTAGATGGGTACAACATGAAAATGTGTAACATTTATATCTAGCTGACAAAGGATTTGCATCCACAACATATAAAGAACCCTTACAACTTAATAACAGGATGAAAAGAACCATAAAGAAATACTGAACTCTAGCTAACGATACGCATGCTAAAGCTTTCAGGGACAAAGTGCTCTAATATCTAAAACTTATTTTGAAATACCAGAAAAAAGGTAGATAGATGGTCAGTTTTTGGATACAAATGTGATACAGCAAACATAGCAACATGTTAATTGTAGAATCTAGCAGGTGTGGCTATATGGGTGTTGCTATAAAATTCTTTCATCTTTTTGGTAAGTTTGAAATTTTTCAAAGAAGATATTGGAAAGAAATCATATTACAAGAGTGAAAAGGCAAGCCATAGGCTCACGTCCATAATCCCAGCACTTTGGGAGGCTGAGGGCAGATCATGAGGTCAGGAGTTCAAGACCAGACCTGCCAACATGGTGAAACCCCATGTCTACTAAAAAATATAAAAATTAGCTGGGCATGGTGGCTTGTGCCTGTAATCCCAGCTACTTGAGAGGCTGAGGTAGGAGAATTACTTGAACCGGAACCTGGGGTGCAGAGATTGCAGTGAGCCGAGATCGCCACTGCACTCCAGCCTGGGTGACAGAGCAAGACTCCATCTCAAAAAAAAAAAAAAGGCAAGCCATAGAGTGGGGAACTGGACTGTCATACTCTGTAGATGGGTGTGCATACTCACAACCCTGCCATTCCAAGAGGAGCCCGTACCCTTTAAAAAATATTATAAAATTTAATTTTTGAACCATTCAGAGTAATCTGAAGACATCATTCTCCTTTACTTATAAATGTCTCTATATGTTAGGAATGAGCATTTTCAAAACTGAAAATCAAACACTGACACAACATTGTCATCTGGTCCTCAGTTCATATTTAAATTTTGCCAATCTAGGACTTTTTGGTCCCAGAATCCAATAATGAATTTTTCATATTTCCTTAGTCTTCCTTAATTTGGAAAAGTTCCCCAGGGCCTGCGTAAGAGCAATCACAATGTGGAAAACCTCTGGAAACCTCTGAAAATACTCCCTGCCCACCCCAGATGTTAAATAAAAAATAATAAAGCCAACTGGAGAAGGAAGAATAGGCCTGAAAGGGGCTGCTGAAAATAGAGGGCAGCTGCATTCCAGCCACACCCAGAGGTGACCCTCAAAGACAGTAAGGAGGGAAGAACTTCCCAAAAGGCGGAGCTGTGAGGAGTGTGCCATTCACTGTGTGGGGAAGCACACGTGTCTCTGGATGGGAATACATGTATTCTTGAGCAGTGTCCACTGGCCTACCCAAGGCCTAGAAAAGGACTCAAAGATGAGAGACAAGGAATTCTGAAGTAAAGGCTTACATCGTTTCTAAGGGACTCTGATTTTGAGGAGAAACTCCTGCTTCTGTAAGAAATTTTATAATTACGTGAGTGTGGTGGTGCATGCCTGTGGTCCCGGCTACTCAGGAGGCTGAGGCAGGAGGACTGCTTGAGCTCAGGAGTTGGATGCTGCAGTGAGCCATGATAGCACCACTACACTCCAACATGGGCAACAGAGGAAGACCCTGTCTCAGAAAAAAAAAAAGATGTTGAGGTTTGAAGTAGTGTTTGTTATCAGGTGACCTCAAGTGAGGGAAGTATTGAGAAAGAGAAACTGCCTTGTCTAGCAACAAGAACGTCAAAAAACTCACATGACACCAAATCATATGGCATTGCTGTTTTTAACAAAATTGTCTAAGATAGGCTTATATTTAAAAAATTGATTTATGATACCTGGGATATACCACTTAGGCATGTGATGAAGGGTATACCAGCTTAATCACAAATGGTGAAAGAATGATTAGATTCATATTTGCTTAAAAATCAATAAAGTAGCCAGGCGCAGTGGCTCACACCTGTAATCCCAGCACTTTGAGAGGGTGAGGTGGGAGGATCACTTGAGTCCAGGAGTTCAAGACATGGCTAAGCAACATAGTAAAACCCTGTCTCTACAAAATATAAAAAAAATAGCCGGGCATGGTGGCATGCACCTGTAGTCCTAGCTACTTGGGAAGCTGACGCAGGAGGATTGCTTGTGCCCAGGAGGTTCAGGCTGCAGTGAGCTGTGATTGTGCCATGGGACTCCAGCCTGGGTGACAGTGAGACCCTGTCTCAAAAAATAAAATAAAATAAAATAAATGAAAATCCATAAACTATGTCTGTGAGGACGCATAGGAAACAGTGGTTGCTTCTAGAGAGAGGAGCTGGGTGGTTATAAGATGGGGTGAGAAGAAAAATATTTTCACTGTATATTAAGTTAAACCTTTCAAATTATGTATTATATGCTTGTGTTACTTTAATAAAAGAAATTGGTAAAAGAATTTTCCTAAGTAATTGTGACTTGGGTTTAAGTACTTATGTGGATGTTCGCCTGCCTCAACCTTGACCCTGCTTAAGTGAGAGTAAAGAGGAGGAGGGAAATAGAAGCCCACAAAAAGTTTTTTTGAGAAAGAGTCTCACTCTGTCACCCAGGCTGGAGTGCAGTGGCATGCTCTCAGCTCAGTGAAACCTCTGCCTCCCGGGTTCAAACAATTTTCCTGCCTTGGCCTCTGGAGTATCTGTACCACCATGCCTGGCTAATTTTTGTATTTTTCGTAGAGATGGGGGTTTCCACCATGTTGGCTAGGCTGGTCACGAACTCCTGACCTCAGGTGATCTGCGTGTCTCGGCCTCCCAAAGTGCTGGGATGACAGGCGTGAGCCACCGTGCCTGGCCGGGATTTCAATAACTTTCTAGAAGATGGAAAGCAGATGGAGGAATGCTCATTAACCAAGGAGACTTGAGACAGCTAGAGCCTAGAATGTGCACATAGGAGGCAGCAGCCAAGGAAATAACTGTGGTCCTCTGCAGAAAACAACAGATTCAGGGCTCAGAAACCTCCCAAATAAGGGATGCTTGTGGTTCCTGTCTCATTGGCCAGAACTGTGGAACACAGCTGCCCCAAGCTAAAAAAGGGGCTGGGAAGATAATAATTTAGTTAAGCATCTTGACATCTCAAACAAGATCAGGGATCTGTAAGTGACAAGTGGGATGCTGGGTTAGCAACCAGTTACAATAATACCAAAACCATTTATGGATTTTCACTTTTTAGAACTCACTTAGAAACAAATCATGACACAATTAAGTAACAGACTGTAAATGTCAGCACCATGACAATATTAGGGTACATATCTACATGATAGGAAGTTGGCAGGTAAAAAGAGAAGAAAAAAATGAAGGGAAGGGACCTGTAATCTTGGTCCATTACAAAGTGGGGAGACAAGAGGTACGATTTGCATTGCTTGGACAATAAATGAAGGAATGGCTGCATAATTTAAAGTTCCAAGCCAGATGTGGTAGCATGTGCCTGTAGTCCTAGGTACTCATGAGGCTGAGGCAGATAGCACTTCTGCACTGTAGCCTGGAAAACAGAGCCAGACCGTATCTCTAGAAAAAGAAAAAAAAAAAAAAGAAAAAGCTCCAAGGGTAACCATCAAAGCAGAAGTTGCAAACTATTTTATTTCGACCACATGTCTCTGTTTTGTTTACTAAAAATCAGGGGACTCCAATTTCTTTTTAAAGTATCAGAAGATCTGGCATCTGCTCTCCAGGTGGCCCCAGCTCTCACATTCCCTACTGCTGCCTTACCCAGAAGCCAGTGTTGGCTACTGATCACCCTGTACCTGGGGCATTACCTGTCTTACACACAAGTGCTTTCACTCACTTGGTCCATGTAGGTTACACTAAAAGCACCTCTAGATGACTTGACCTTTTAAAAATCATATACAAGCCGGGCACGGTGGCTCACGCCTGTAATCCCAGCACTTTGGGAGGCCGAGGTGGGCAGATCACGAGGTCAGGAGATTGAGATCATGCTGGGTAACACAGTGAAACCCCATCTCTATTAGAATTACAAAACATTAGCTGGGCCTGGTGGCATGTGCCTGTAGTCCCAGATACTTGGGAGGCTGAGGCAAGAGAATCCCTTGAAGTTGGGAGGCGGAGCTTGCAGTGAGCCGAGATAGCACCACTGCACTCCAGCCTGGGCGACAGAGTGAGACTTCATCTCAAAAAAAAAAAAAATATATATATATATATATATATAATATACATTATGGAAAGGCACAGGCCCATGAAAAACTAAAATAAATTTGGAGAAGACAACAGTAGGAAGACTCAGTCTGCACAGTTACAAAAGTTACTGTAGTATAGTTTCAGTAAAGACTATGTGGTATAGACACACAAATCAACGGAAGAGGACAGAGAATCCAGAAACAGATCCACAGAGATACCCCCAGTTGATTTTTAACAAAGATGCAAAAGCAACTCAGTGGGGTTGCAGCAACTGGAAACTCATCAGCAAAAAGGGAAATGCTAACCTGAACCTTACCTGCTAAAATGGAATGGACTTACATGTAAAGTGTAAAACTAGAAACATTTTTGAAAAAAAATAGAAGAAACTTGTCAGGATCTAGAGCTAGGCAAAAAGTTCTTATACATGACACCAAAAGCAGGATCCATAAAAGGAAAAATTCGTAAATTGAACCTCATCAAAATGGAAACCTCTTGTTCTGTGAAAACCCATGTGAAGATGAAAATACAAGCTACAGACCGGGAGAAAACATTTACAAACACATATCCAATAAAAGACTGATATGCAAAACATCAAAAGACAGTGCTCAACACTCAACAGTAAAAATGAACAATTTAATTAGAGGGCAAAAAGCATGAACAGACATTTCACCAAAGAGGATATATAAAGATGGCAAATGAGGATGTAAAAAGATGTTCAACCACCATTCTCAGCAAACTGACACAAGAACAGAAAATCAAACACCGCATGGTATCAGTCATAGGCGGATGTTGAACAATTGGAACATGTGGACACAGGGAGGGGAGCATCACACACTGCGGTCATTTGGGGATGACTAGGGGAGGGACAGTGGGGGATGGGGAAGGTGGGGAGGGATAACGTGGGGAGAAATATCAGATATAGGTGATGGGGGGGAAGGCAGCAAACCACTTTGCCATGTATGTACCTATGCAACAATCCTGCATGATCTGTACATGTACCCCAGAACCTAAAGTACAATAAAAAAAAGATGTTCAATATCACTAGACATCAGGGAGAAATGAAAATTAAAACAACAATGATATATCACTACATATCTATCAGAATAGCTGAAACAAAACATAGTGACAATAGTCACAACTGGTGAAGTGAGGGGAAATTGGGTGTCTCATACATTGCTAGTGAGAATGTAAATGATATGGCTTCCTCAGAAAATAGCTGAATACTTTATTAAAAAATCAAACACACAACTACCATACAACCTAGGAATTGCACTCCTGGGTATTCACCTATAGAAATGAAAATTTATGTTCACTCAGGCCAGGTGCAGTGGCTCACGCCTGTAATCCCAGCACTTTGGGAGGCTGAGGCATGAGGATCACAAGGTCAGGAGTTCAAGACCAGCTTGGCCAATATGGTGAAACCCTGTCTCTACTAAAATATGAAAATGAGCCAGGCGTGGTGGTGGGCGTTTGTAGTCCTAAGTACTCGGGAGGCTGAGGCAGGAGAATCACTTGAACCTGGGAGGTGGAGGCTTCAGTGAGCGGAGATCACACCATTGCACTCAAGCCTGGGCGACAGATCGACACTCATTCTCAAAAAAAAAAAAGAAATTTATGTTCACTCAAAAGCCTATACGTGAATGTTCATAACAGCCAAAGCCTATAAAGAACCTAAATATAGGTGAACAGTTAAACTGTAGTACATCCATATCATGGAACACTTCTCAGCAATTAAAACGAAAAACACTATTGATACTAAAACAACTTGGGACCCATCTCGAAGGCATTATCCTGAATGAAAGAAAGCTAATCTATCTCAAAACGTCACACACTATATGATTCCACTTATATCACATTCCTGAAATGACAAAATCATAGAGTCATTAAACAGAGTAGAGGCTGCCAGGGGTTGTGGGGATGGGGTGGGGAGGAGGACAAGTGTGACTATAAAGTGACAGCAGGAGGGAGGGCTTTGTGGTGATGGAACAGTTCTGAATCTTCATTGTGGTGGTGGCTAGGGGAATTTTTTTTTTTTTTGAGACAGAGTTTTGCTCTTGTTGCCCAGGCTGGAGTGCAATGGCATAATCTCAGCTCACTGCAACCTCTGCCTCCCAGGTTCAAGCGATTCTCCTGCCTCAGCCTCCCAAGTAGCTGGGATCATAAGTATGCACCACCACTTCAGGCTAATTTTATACTTTTAGTAGAGATGGGGTTTCTCCATGTTGGTCTGGCTGGTCTCGAATTCCCAACCTCAGGTGATCTGCCCACCTTGGCCTCCCAAAGTGCTGGGATTACAGGTGTGAGCCACCATGCCTGGCCAGCTAAAGGAATTTGTACATGTACCAAATAGTATAGAACAACAGTTAAATATCATACTGATGTCAATTTCATGATTTTCATATTGTATTATTATTGAACTCCTAGTAGAGTTTAACTTACTGCACAAAATAACTAGGAAAATGGCTGGCAAGCAGTGCTCGTCTACAACAAAAGAGCCATAACTTAGTACAGAAAAATGGCTACAGACAATAGACCTTTGAGAAATATGCAGTATACATGATCAGATTTTAGACAATAAGATTCCCATTCATATTCTGGGATAGGAAAGTAAGAGGGCATGATACATGGTGACGAAACAGTTCCTCAATGCATCACCCATGATGATCTGGGACCACGTCATTGAAACAATGCTACAGATCTATTTAAAAGGCATAAAATAAAATACCTCTCTAATTAGATTCAAGAAAACTAGAGGAAAACCAGAATTCCTTTTCTCAAATTAGCCATCTGTACTGTTGTTTTTTACCGTGTGCATATATTATTTTTTTTCTCTCTTTTTTATGGCCTTTTAGGTTTTGGGGTACATGTGAAGAACATGCAAGATAGTTGCATAGGTATACACGTTGTAGTGTGATTTTCTGCCTTCCTCCCCTTCACCTAAATCTGGCATTTCTCCCCATGCTCTCTCTCCCCAACTCCCCACCCCATGCTGTCCCTTCCCTATTCCTCCCCGACAGACCCCAGTGTGTAGTGCTCCCCTCCCTGTGTCCATGTGTTCTCATTGTTCATCACCCACCTATGAGTGAGAACATGAGGTGTTTGATTTTCTGCTCTTGTGTCAATTTGCTGAGAATGATGGTCTCCAGGTTCATCCATGTCCCTACAAAGGACACGAACTCATCACTTTTGATTGCTGCATAATAGTCCATGGTGTATATGTGCCACATTTTCCCTGTCCAGTCTATCATCGATGAGCATTTCGGTTGGTTCCAGGTCTTTGCTATTGTAAATTGTGCTGCAATGAACATTCGTGTGCATGTGTCCTTATAGTAGAATGACTTATAATCCTTTGGATACATACCCAGTAATGGGATTGCTGGGTCAAATGGAATTTCTATTTCTAGGTCCTTGAGGAATCACCACACTATCTTCCACAATGGTTGAACTAATTTACACTCCCACCAGCAGTGTAAAAGTGTTCCTATTTCTCCACATCCTCTCCAGCATCTGTTGTCTCCAGATTTTTTAATGATCGCCATTCTAACTGGCGTGAGATGGTATCTCACTGTGGTTTTGATTTGCATCTCTCTGATTACCAGTGATGATGAGCATTTTTTCATATGTTTGTTGGCCTCATGTATGTTTTCTTTTGTAAAGTGTCTGTTCATATCCTTTGCCCACTTTTGAATGGGCTTGTTTGTTTTTTTCCTGTAAATCTGTTTTAGTTCTTCGTAAATTCTGGATATCAGCCCTTTGTCAGATGGGTAGACTGCAAACATTTTTTCCCATTCTGTTGGTTGCCAATTCACTCTAATGACTGTTTCTTTTGCCATGCATATATTATTGACTGAATGTAGAGAATGAGGAATTCAAGGACCACTGACTGAATGAAAAAGCAATGAGCTCAAATCTCAAATCTCAAATATCTGGCCTCAAAGTATGGTATGAAAGAAAACTAAGGACTTTCCTTGACCATGACTCACAAAATCTCTTATTACTACTAATTGCAGGGCTGAGAAAGCCGAAAAGCCAAACTCAGAAATGACTTATGTGAGTTTATCAGCAACTATCATTTGTGTGTGTCGGTAACTATAGTAATATACAGGTGACCATACAGTCTGAAAATATAGATCATATTATTTATCATATGCTGTAACGTACAATCAATGAACCATTTATGATGAGTCCTCTGTGTTTCCAGGCTTGGTGGTCCCTGCGTAATGTTGTAAAGAATGATAGATTATAAAATCTTAGTCCCTAGAATACAAAATGACCTTTGAAAGGAGTGAGAAATCTATGTGTAATATCACCATATGTTCATAGTGCACCTAGAAGAGGAAAATAAACTTGCACCCTTACGTCATATTCTTCTTAATCAGCTTTATTACAGTAATTGCTTTTTAACATGTCAGCCTTTAAATTAAAGACTCAGCAAAGCTTCACAGAGGCAGAACACGTTCCAGTCGGAAAAGTTCAAGAGTTGCTATCCCAAAGGTTGGTCTTTCAGATGTGGTTACCCATGAAGACATTCCTCTTTGCGATGACTAAGAGGCACTATCACCCTTACGCAGAAGTTGCAAATGATGACTAAGAAAAACGGAAACTTCCAAAGTGGTAACTAAAGTACACACTTGCAACAGCAAGGCACCATTTTCTCTACCATGAACTTGTCCCTGAGCCACCCTGTCATCATGAGACTCTGAAGAAAAGGAGGGCCAGCTTCTCTCAACTAGCCCCCGTGTCTCCTAATTACCGACATATCATAGGAGAAAAGATATGCAGACATATACATAAGTATTGCTGAACAAACAATAAAGGTCAAAGGTACTAGATTCTATTTCTCAGAGGTCACCTCACAATGTCCACATGATCCCCTCAAAGCAGCCACCATCATCTCTAGTGGATACAGGAGGTCACAGAGCTATGGCGAGCCAGCCCCCCACCAGTGACAAGGCAGGGCGGAAGTGGCACTGCTAAGGATGACTGCTGGGATTCAGAAGGAGCCAGGGAGTAAACACCCACCCACGACTCCATGTCTGGCCTTTGTTCTGCAGCCTCTGGCCTTTAATCAGACAAAGTGCTGGAGTGGCAGTGCCTGCTGCTCTGAAAGCCCCTTCGGAGGAAACATCTGCAGCAGGGTTCAAAGGGCAGACGCAGTTGCTCAAAGGAAGTTGGATTTCAAAAGAGATGAAAACAAACTTGGCGGGGGTGAAGAGAGCAGGGGCAACTGAAGTTGGCTTTCTAATCCAAACAATTAGATTAAGTGACAGTGAACAGAGGACAGAACAAACATTTGCTTAGCCTACTGTTAGGCTGTTTGCCAACTGCTCCCATGTGGAGACTTGGAAAGCCCAGTCCAAGAAGGCGAGAGGATGCCAAACAGCTGCCCAGCAAGCCCTGGCCCCAGGTGCCTACAAATTCCCTCTCTTTGCACAGGCAGCATCTATTTCACTTTGGGAAAAAACAAGACAAACTGACAAAGCCAAGAGTATTCTGAAGTATTAGAAATAGATTAGCACTGTTTAACCACAAATGACAAGAACTAGGGAAAGAGGAAGGCCAAAGAGCCAGGATTTTCTGGCAGGATTTATGGCCTTCTTAAAATCATATATTAACACAGGTTCTTTGCTTCTCAGGCACTGAATCCATCTGAGAACACATACATCAACCTAAAGGCCAAGTCTCTAGAGATCTGTTTCCAATGAGCTTTATCTACCCAGTGCCCTCAGGACACATGCAAAGGCTTGTGTTCCACTGGGAAAAAGAAACAACAACAGGAAACTCAAGTAGCACTGTTCCACACAGAAGAAACACAGGCTGCAGACACCTGATGCTGAGTCCCCACACTGCCGCAACTAGAGCTGGAGCTGTGTGCAAGTAACAACACACGTTAAATCAAATGCTCATCCCCATTCTGTGGTTAATATTTGACATGAAATGGCTCAGAAATCTGTCTGAGCTTAAAGAACAAGTAAGTCTCAGACTCCAGAAGTTAAACTATAAGCATGGACTTTGGAGTTGGTGCGAGTTCAAGGACAGAATGCAGGTGCTGTGTCCCTCATAATGTACAGTGCAGAGACAGGCTTTATGTTAGCGGTACTAAGGAGTATCTGAGGACATACAGATATGAATCCAAGTTAACTCCATCAACAAAATACAGGAGAAGTGATGCCAGTTCAGGGGCGGGGCTGCCTATGATAACTACAGGGCTCCCAAGTCATTGTACCAAGGAGCCCCTGCCCACCCTTGACAGGACAGGATGCTTCCTCCAATCTCTATTCCCTTCTGCCACTTCACCTTACCCTTAGCTCAGCACTTACTGCCCTAACATGATATTAAATAACAACTCATTTATTCTGTCCTCCCAATTAGAGTGTAAACCACAGAAGACCTTTTCCTTTGCATTCAGAAGGGTGAGAGCTAACTGATTCCATAACTTGGGCCATCCAAGCTCCTAGGAGCTAGAATACCTGAGAGTTATTCATCCAACAAAGAGCAGATATAGCTACTCAATACCCATTGGTTACACAGAATATTCAGAGATGATGACATGTGCTAAAGAGGAAAATAAAGCAGAAAAGGTCTCGCAAGGAAGACAACTTTAGAGGGAAAACCTATTATGTGTTTTGCTCATGTATATTTCTTCACATGAAAGGAAAAAAAAGAAAAGCAAGACTCTATGTTACAAAAGTTCCTCTTCCCCAGCCTTTCTACACTCCACACCCAGAGTTCTCTTTTAGCAACACTGAAAGGTTAGAGGCAATTCACTGCTCAGGAGAAAAATCTCAGCATCAGCTAGTTTTGTCTCCCTTCCTGACACTATCTCAAGACATTTTTGATTGTCACAACTTAGCATGGAGGTATTACTTTTTACAACAGAATTATCAGACGCAAAATGTTAACAGTGCCCAGGTTGGCAAACTCCGATTTAAGGGAATTGATCTTAATCTGAAATATCTGTTCCTGACACTCTATTATACTTCAATGTCTTGTCTAGGGAGAACAAATGAGTTAGAAAAGAATAGAACGTGCATGATGAAACTCAAATTTACTTAGCCACAATAAAAGCAGATTCTTTTTTTTTTCAGAGAGAGAGAGTCTGGCTCTGTTGCCAGGATGGAGTGCAGTAGCATGATCTAGGCTCACTGCAACCTCTGCCCCCTGGGCTCAAGTGATTCTTCTGCCTCAGCTGCTGACTAGCTGGGACTACAGGTGCATGCCACCATACCCAGGTAATTTTTGTATTTTTAGTAGAGACGGGGTTTTACCATGTTAGCTACGATGGTCTTGATCTCTTGAGCTCGTGATCCACCTGCCTCGGCCTCCCAAAGTGCTGGCATTACAGGTGTAAGCCACCGCGCCTGGCCAAAAGCAGATTCTTAGCTGCAAGGTATCCTCAACCCTTTTAGTTTTGAAAAAAGCCATGAAAGGCAGGGGCGCTGACTCACACCTGTACTCACAGCACTTTGGGAAGCCAAGGTAGGTGGGTCACCTGAGATCAGGAGTTTGAGACCAGCCTGACCAACATGACGAAAGCACGTTTCTATCAAAAATACAAAAATTAGCCAGGTGTGGTGGCGGGCATCTGTAATCTCAGCTATCTGGGAGACTGAAGCAGGAGAATTGCTTGAACCTGGGAGGCCGAGGTTGCATTGAGCTGAGACCTGCCATTGCACTCCAGCCTGGGCGACAGAGTGAGACTCTGTCTCAAAAAAAAAAAAAAAAAGAAAAGAAAAAAGTCGTGAAGCGTTCGTGGAAGTGAAGGGTAGGAGAGTCAGACTAGCTGCACCACACACTGGGGAAACTGGGCAGAGGTCGAAATCTGAAAACTGTGCTGTACTTTCTAGAACAGAAACATTTCCTTTGTGAATGAAACAGCAAGATCCAAGCCTGGAGCAAAAGTTCCTTCTCAGACGAAACTGTGACCATTCAGGAGCAGAAATGATCATGCACACCATAGACTTGACATCCTGCCATCACAGAAGGTGCCACACTCGACATGCACCTTGGTGTCTGTGCACAGGCTGCTCCCTCTGCAAAATACAAGACCCCACCGTGCTTGGTGCCCCTCACTGTTTCACAGCACTCCACACCTGCCTCTACCACATCACCTCCACCGTACTGTATTCGCTTCTGTGTCTGTGTCCTCCCTTACTTGCCTCTTAGTGCCCGCAATGGACAACACTGCGCTACACTCAATGACCAGCTGCAGGGAATAATGCTGCATGTGATGGCCTAAGAACCAAGAAACAGGTTTTCATAGTGGAAACTTGCCTGGAGCCTAACTTATCTCTTAGGTGTTTTTTTTTTTTTTTTTTTTTTTTTGATGTGGGATATGCCCAAGTGAATTTTTTGGGGATTCTCAACCTATTGCTTCAGGTCCTGGGGAAAGTGTTACTTCAAATAGGCCTGAAGAGAAAAGCAGCATCAGGAATTTTACAACTACTTTTTTTTTTTTTTTTTTTTTTTTGAGATGGAGTCTTGCTCTGTCGCCAGGCTGGAGTGCAATGGTGTGATCTGGGCTCACTGCAACCTCCACCTCCTGGGTTCAAGCGATTCTCCTGCCTCAGCCTCCCGAGTAGCTGAGATTACAGGCAGTCACCACCATGCCTAGCTAATTTTTATATTGTTAGTACAGATGGGGTTACACCATGTTGGCCATGCTGGTCTCCAACTACTGACCTCGTGATCTGCCTGCCTCAGCCTCCCAAAGTGTTGGCATGAGCCACTGCACCCAGCTTACAACTACTTTTATGTGCATTAATGGATACTACTGTGAAGAGCAAGAGCAGAGACAGCTTATAAAATTAGTTTCTCCATTAACCTGCCTAGACAACATTGAAAAGAAAAGAAAAAAAAATAATAGTTTCTCCAAGGAAGGAGATATACTTAAATATGGGAGACAGGCTACATTCAAACCTACTGCAAAATTATCCTTAGACAATACTTTTTCAGAATTAAATGTGGATTATAATTGGAAGTGAAACTTTATGTTTTGAATTGGTAGCCTTTTTTTCCATACACTGATACTTCAAATGGAACTTTCAGCAAAATAATTTTATGATTTATATTGAAGCCAACAACTTCCTCACAGGTTTATTGCTTCTAATATTGCCACTATAGGAAAACTTTCTGACTGCTACTACTAGGGAGATGCTGGGTCATTACCCTGGATGTCCCAGTGTGGCTCAAGGTCCTTGTCAAGCATTATCTTATGTAAATGTCACCACAACCTTTCAAACTTGCCAGTTTCGTAAAGGAGAGAAACCTAAGGCACAGAAAACTTCAGCAGCCACGCAGCAAGTGAAAGGTGCTACACCAAAGAGTGGTAAGAGCCCCAAAGGGAAGGTGAACCTTAAGAAATAAGAATCTGCAGGTTTGTGGAGTCAGGCCACACTTCTTCGTGTGAAGATTCTCCCTCAGATGCTCACTTTGGTATATCTGGATGCTATTTCATTCACGGATTTGGCAAGTGAATCAAATATTTGACCTTCTTAAAATCCTTTAGTAAAAAGCAAACAAATTAGCTAACTGGTAGACTATCTCCAATATTATAGTATAAACTCACAGCCCCACAAAACTTGCTCTTTACTCACACGGTGTGCACACAACATAACAGTGGTGGTGACAGGGCCACTTTTCGAAAAGGCAATCTTTCAAGCATTCCCATAAGGAAGCACACAGGTTTACATAAAATCAGGTTGTGCTGAGTGAAAGAAACTTGACACAAAATACATCATACTGTAGCATTCTATTTATGTAAAATTTCAGAAAAGGCAAACGTATAGTGATAGATCAGTGGTTGCCAGGTTCCAGGTGGAGGAAGGTGACTGACTGCCAAGGGCCATGAGGGAAGTTTCTGGAACCTTGAAAATGTTTATTCTTTGTCATGATTGTGGTTCGTTACATGACTGTGAACATTTGTCAAATGTCATCAAACCACACAATAAAATTTCATGATTTCTATTGTATGCTAATTGTACCTCAATAAGATTTCCAAAAATAAAGAGATTTTTAAAAAATAGTTGAGGCTCAGTCAAGTAAGTATTGCTTGTGGGGAAGAAAAAAAATCACAAGTTCAAGTTTATGGGGAATCAGGTAACAGAACCTCCAATTTTGTCTTGTCATCTGTATAACAATAGCAACTTTCGTTTTTTGTTTTTTTTTTTGAGATGGAGTTTCGCTCTTGTTACCCAGGCTGGAGTACAATGGCGCGATCTCGGCTCACCGCAACCTCCGCCTCTTGGGTTCAGGCAATTCTCCTGCCTCAGCCTCCCGAGTAGCTGGGATTACAGGCACGCGCCACCATGCCCAGCTAATTTTTTGTATTTTTAGTAGAGACGGGGTTTCACCATGTTGACCAGGATGGTCTCGATCTCTTGACCTCGTGATCCACCCGCCTCGGCCTCCCAAAGTGCTGGGATTACAGGCGTCAGCCACCGCGCCCAGCCCAACAATAGCAACTTTCATGCCTGTATTATTTCTGCACTCATTTAAATCTGGGCTGTTGCAATCCTGCTTTGAAATGACAGGCAGGTGGGAAAGCCTCACTCCGAGTGGAATATAAAGGGAAAAGCAGCGTGACTCTGCAGCCTCAGTTCTCATGCCCATGACTCGTTTCCCTGAGTTACTGTTTGCTTTATGTTGCAGAGCTCTTCAGTTTTCTTATCTGTGAAATTGGAGGGTTACTCTAAATCCCTAATGTCCATCTCTTCAATTATTTATTAATTTAGCAAACATTTCTGAGGACCCACTTATTGCACACTTAAAGAAGTGAGTATGAAACGGCCCTGCCCTAGAAGACCTTGCAGTATAGAAAGGAGATTCATGCTGCGACTTCTGAGCCTCTGCCTGGCTCTCTGGTTCTCTCTGTACATTTTCCCCTTGGGAGCTGGCCAGTACGCTGTGAGACAGGCCAAGCCACAGGAAGAGGCTGCTGGTTGATTTTCTGGCTCATAGCTCCAAATGAGAGCCAGCATCAACCTCCAGATGACTGAGTGAGCCGTGTCCACGCCTGAGAGACCCTGAGTGATGGCCACCTTGCTGATCCCAACCAAACCCAACTATGAGAGATAAGAAAACGCTCAGTGTTGTAAACCAGCGAATTTTGGAGAGACTTCCCAGTAACAGATAAGCACAACCTCCCCTTAGGGCATCTTTGAGGACAGCTATTCACCGGCCATCCATCCCTGTAATCTGGATTCCTTGTTCCACCCGCCAATACACACTGGCAACCGTATTTGCACCATAGCACAAGGGGACTTGCCTAAATGAAGAGGAACAATGACTGAGCTCTTTAGAACCAGAAGTTGGCTTTTACAACCTTGTCTGCTGACCACAACACCAGCACTTCAACAACAACCAGGCAGACCACCTCCTTGATGTGTTCCTTAAAGTCTTTCTGTTACTCTGACTTCCTTCCACGAGGAAGTTTTCCTTGACCTTAATAAGAGCTCTGTCCAGGCCGCTGCCTCTCCTGATTTCCACGTAGAAGGGCTGCTGGGGTCAAGGATCCACAGAGCCCGGCAGTAACCTGGCAGCGTGCTGGTCCTGTTTACCCCCCGCCCCCCGCCCCCCGCCCCCCCCGCCTCCGCTGGCTATAGCGGCCTCCGGCCTGTGGCTAGGACCCGCAAGGATAGGCCCCCCGGGGACAGAGTCTCGGACAGGGAAACTCTCGAGATGAATGGCCGAGCCCCGGCCCAGCACCCTTGGGACCCGCGGGGCCCGCTCACCTCTGGCCGACTACGCTTCTGCAGCAAGTGCTCTAGGTAGAGGTCGGAGAGCGCCGTGCGCATGCTGCCCCCACTCTCGCCTTCGCTCGCCTTGAGCGTCATCTCGCAGGAGCTGTGACACGGAAACACAAGACCCGGCAACGCTGGGAATGCGAGGGCCCGGAGCCTGCGGTACTGCAGAGACGGCGGGAGACGCGGTGTGGCTGGGCCAGTCACCGCCCCGCAGGAGGTGCGCCCGGCGGGCGAGGACGGAGCTCCGCCCACGCTCCGCCCCTGGAACTCTCCCACGCCCCGGACTCCGCGGCGCCCTGCGCTCGGAGAAGCGGCCCTTAAAGGGCCTGAGGAAGTCGTAGCTGTAGCCAAGGTGGCTGCGTGAACTGAATCCCAGAAGAATAAGAACGGGGAGCGGACCCCCAGCTTCTGGCTGGTTGAGCACACGGCTCACGCTCCGTTGGGCCTGAGCCGCCCGGGTGCCAGGTTCGTGGGGGTTGCAGGGAAGCAACAAGGGAAGTGGAGCTTGAAGGATGTAGGAGGTTGGTGAACTCTACGCTCTTCCCATAAATTGATGCGGGCACAGCATGACCAGTGCACTCTTCGACATCTGGACATTGCGAAAATGCCTTAAAGGCTCCTGTGCTTCGGCGCCCTGTCATTTACAATGAAACATCTCATTGCCTTCAAAACCAAACTGCTTTTACTTAGGGCAGATATCCTGCTGTAAATGTCACAAAATTTTTCGGGATCAGTGAAAGCAAAGAGAGCAGACATTCCTTAGGAACCCCAGAAGAGGATTTCTTAGCATCCTAACGCCTTGGAGGCATTCAAACACCCATCACAGTGTTGGAAGGCGTTCTGAACGAAACAAACATTTATGGGCTTCTAGGGCTCTTAGTCCCCTACCTCAAGTTAGTACCCTCACAGTATTACATAAAATACTACCAAAGCTTTCTGGGAAGTACGAGCTCATAGCTAAGACGAGAGTTTAGAGCTTCATGGCCCAGTTTTCTCTACTAAGAGGCTGAACTCATGTGAATAATGGTTTCCTTCCCCAAGATCACCCTAAATGATTGAGAGAGAGATGGCGGGGCGGGGGGTGAAATTAAGAAAGAGAGTGTGATATTGGTGCACGGATAAACTAATTAAACAATGGCATACAATAGAGAACCCAGAAACACACCCATGCAAGTATAGAAATGTGGTATATACTAGAAGTAGCATGTTAGGTAAGTAAAGGGATGTTTTATTAACTGATGCTGGAAAATGTTTACTTATATCGGAAAAGATGAAATTGGAACCCTCCTTCATGTGATATGGAAAATAATAATAATTTATTCCAGATGGATTAAGGACTTAAATGTCAAAAACATACCCTTAAAGCTCTTGACAGGAAACAAAGGCAAGTAACTTTTACACTTTGGGATAAAGATTTCTAAACAATGTAGACAAACCATTGACTATAGAATGGAATAGTGGTAACTCTGACTTTAAGAAGTTTAATTTATGAAGACACCATAAAGAGTAAGAAAGACACCCACTGAATTGTCAAAAACTTAAGGTCTAAGAGTATCAAGTGTTGGGGAGGATGTGAATCCATACAATTTCTTGAATTCCCTTATTCTTACAGTTGAACGTACATCTACCCTCTGAGCCAGCAATTCTACTCCTAGAGGGAACAACTAGGACTAGAATATCTCCAGTTTGGTCTGTAACCTTTCAGGTCTCCCTCTGTGCATCTGCAAAATATTCAGGACCAGAGTTGCCTTATTTGTCCAGGTACGAAAACCATAGTATGCATGGCCTTGGTCCAATTTATGCCCCTTCCATATTTTCTCAGCCTTATCTACTTCCCAGGCCCTAAGGCACTTGATCACTGGAAATCCCTGACTGCCACTGCCTTTGTCACATCTCCTGACATTTCTAAAGTGAGGGTCGGGTTCTGAAACGGCCTCTATTGCACTCACTACAGTGGGAGCTTCTGCACTCAAGCTCATTCTGACCAGATCCATGGAGGTTCTGATGACTTCTACCACTTTTGGACTCAGGACTGAACTGTGGTGTGTGGGATCTGGTTTTCCTACTGAGTACCAGGACCCAGGTAACATCACTTAGAGGTGTGAGGAAACTAACAAACACCCAATAGGGTGAACTTTGACCACTAACAGAAATAAGACAAACACCTGTAGGAAGATCAGTTCCTTTCCTCAACCATTTCGAGATGCTGTGATTCTATACAACTTGTCTGGAAGCATTCAGGAAGACTGTGAAACAAGCTGTGTTTTCTTGAGTAACAGTGTTGAACTCAGTGGCACACCAAAGTATATTTTATTTCCATCCTTCTCTGCCTCACTTCATTTATTCCCTCACTCTTACACCCATGGGATTGTGTCCTTCAGTAAAGCTTTAGCACATATGTTTTGCTTCAGGCTTTGTTTTTTAGTGAACATAGGCTAAGAAAACAGGTATCAGAAATGGGGTGGCTTTAGAAAACAGACCCTCAGAATAGGACTTTCGCTATACAAATACATGGACGTTAAATAATCCGCTCTTGAATGATCTTTGGGTCAACAATGAAATCAAGATGGAAATTAAAAATTTCTTTGAGCTGAAGGATAATAGTGACAGAACTTATCAAAACCTCTGGGATACAGCAAAAAAAAAAAAAAAAAAAAAAAAAAGGTGCTAAGAGGAAGGTTCACAGCATTAAATGCCTACATCAAAAAGTCTGAAATAGGACAAATAGATAAGGTCACATTACCTGACTTCAAACTATACTGCAAGGCCATAGTTACCAAAACAGCGTGGTACTGGTATAAACATTGGCATGTAGACCAATGGAACAAAATAGTGGACCCAGAAATGAAGCCAAATACAAACAAAAAGATAAAATGGGGACAGTATACGCTGTTCAACAAATGGTACTGAGATCATTGGAAAGCTACATGTAGACAATTGAAACTGGATCTTCATCCCTCAGTTTGTACAAAAATCAACTCCCCATGGTTCTAAGATTCAAATCTAACACCTGAAACCATAGAAATTCTAGGAGATGACATTGGTAAAACTCTTCTAGACATTGGATTAGGCAAAGAGTTCATGACCAACAACCCAAAAGCAAATGCAACAAAAACAAAACTAAATAGATGGGACCTGATTGAACCGAAAAGCCTCTGCACAGCAAAAGAAACAATCAGCAGAGTAAACAGAATGAGAGAAAATATTTGCAAACTCTACATCTGATGACAAAGGACTAATATCCAGAATCTACAAGGAACTCAAACAAATCGGCACGGAGAAAAATAACCCCATCAAAAAGTGAATGAATGAATAAAAAGGACATGAATAGACAATTCTCAAAAGAAAATATGCAAATGACTAATAAACATATGAAAAACTGCTCAACGTCACTAATTATCATGGAAATGCAATTAAAACCACAATGAGATACCACCTTATTCCTACAAGAATGGCCATAATATAAAAATAAGAAAGAATAGATGTCGGTGTGAATGTGGTGAAAGAGAACACTTTTACACTGCTGGTGGGAATGTAAACCAGTGCAACCACTGTGGAAAACAGTACTGAGATTCCTTAAAGAACTAGAAGTGGAACTACCATTTGATCCCAGTACTAGGTATCTACCCAGAGGAAAAGAAGTCATTATATGAAAAAGACACTTGCACACACATGTTTATAGCAGCACAATTCACAATTGCAAAGATATGGAACCACTCTAAATGCCCATCAACCAACAAGTGGATAAAGAAAATGTGGTATATATACACCATGGAATACTACTTAGCCATAAAATGGAACAAAATCATGGCAACTCACAGATGGAGTGGGGAGACCATTAGTGAGGTAACTCAGAAATGGAAAACCAAATATCGTATGTTCTCACTTAGAAGTGGGAGCTAAGCTATGAGAATAAAAGGCATAAGAATGACACAATGGACTTTGGGGACTCTGGGGAAAGGGTGGGAGGGAAATGAGGGACACACGACTACACAGTGGGTACAGTGTACACTGCTGAGGTGACGGGTGCACCACTGAATAACTTATCCATGTAACCTAAAAAACCACCCCTGCCCCCAAAATTTTGAAATAGAAAACTAAAAATATTTTTAAAAGAACTCTTTAAAATAAATAATATAAAGTACCAACAGAATATATTTACAAACAAGCAATATAAAAATGAGAAATAGGAATATAAATAAAAGTACAAGAAAAAGATATGGCAAATTATTCAACCACACTGATAGTTTGAAATACAGGTTTACCTAATGCAAAAAAAAAAAAAAAAAGGCAATTTCTGGCACCGTGGCAGACCAGGTACCTGGATGACTCTGTTGCTGAGAATAACTAAAAATGTCGGTTAAAATATATTCTTGAATATAGTCATGACCAAAGGAAGTCACATGACTAAGTGCACAGTCAAGGAGTGAGAAAGTATTCTCTACCTACCATGAGGCTGGGGCAAGGATGAGCACTTAGAATTCTATTACAGTAGTCAAGAATTAGACTACTAGCTTTTTTTTAACTGTTCATTGAATATAGTCACTGTGTATTTTACATACTTTCATTTAGTCTATGACAATCTTTTTTTTTTTGAGACGGAGTTTCACTCTTGTTACCCAGGCTGGAGTGCAATGGCGCAATCTCGGCTCACCGCAACCTCCGCCTCCTGGGTTCAGGCAATTCTCCTGCCTCAGCCTCCCGAGTAGCTGGGACTACAGGCACGCGCCACCACGTCCAGCTAAGTTTTTGTATTTTTAGTAGAGATGGGGTTTCACCATGTTGACCAGGATGGTCTCGAACTCTTGACCGCGTGATCCACCCGCCTCGGCCTCCCAAAGTGCTGGGATTACAGGCTTGAGCCTCCGCGCCCGGCGACAATCTTATGAAACGTACTTTTAAAAAAAATTGAGATAACAGTTGCATACTGTGAAATTCATCCATTTAAAGAGAACAATTAGCAGATGCAGCTAGCACAGTCAGCAGAGCATGAGACTCTTAGAGTGAACAATTCAGTGTTTTTTTGTATATTCACAGAGTTGTGCAACCATCAGTACTATCTAATTGGTCTTAGTCTGTTTGGGCTGCCATAACAGAATACCACAAACTGGATAACTTATAAACAACAGACATTTATTGCTCACAGTTCTAGAGGCTGGAAGTGCAAGATTAAGACACCAGCAGATTCTGTGTCTGCGGAGGGCCTGGTCTTCATAGATGGTGCCTTCTTGATGAATTCTCACATGGTGCCTCAGAGGCTGGGTGGTCATACAGCTTGTCTTTTTTCAACATTCTCATGCCTTTTTATGGTCAGCCAGCTCCAGTTCAAGGTGGTCATTGTTCAAAATCTGGTTTTGCTCCTTGGAGTTTATTGCTTCTTGGAATTTATTGGAACTATCTGCTTTTCTCAGTTCCTAGAACTGCCTTTAGGTACAGCAGTTCAGTTCGAAGTTCATGAGTGGAAAGTTATTACTCTTCACAATATATATAAAGAAATGATATTGTACTCTACCTCACACCATACAAAAAATCAATTCCAAGTAGCTGAAGGAGTTAAATATATCTGGCTGAGTGCCGTGGCTCATGCCTGTAATTGCAGCACTTTGAGAGGCTGATGTGGGCAGATCACGAGGTCAGGAGTTGGAGACAAGCCTGACCAACATGCTGAAACCTCGCTCTACTAAAAACGCAAAAATTAGCTGGGCCTGGTGGTGCACACCTGTAATCCCAGCTACTGAGGAGGCTGAGGCAGGAAAATCCCTTAAACCCAGGAGGCAGAAGTTGCAATGAGCCGAGATTGCACCACTGCACTCCAGCCTGGGCCACAGAGCGAGACTCCATCACAAAAAAAAAAAAAAAAAAAAAAAAAAAAAAAAAGGGAGTTAAATATAAAAGGCAATATAAAGGTTTTGACTTCCAAAACTTTTGTAAAACAATATAGGATAATTCCTTTAGGACTTTGGGGTAGAAAAAGATTTCTTAAACAGATGCTAAAAATACTAACAGAGGAAAATGATTGTCAACTTTGACTATATTAAAATAAGTACATTCGTTCAACAAAATACATCATATGGAGAGTGAAAATAAAATTCTCAAACTGGAAGAAAGCATTTTCCACATAGAGAGACTATAAAAAATTAGTATATAAAGAATTCCTATCGATCAATGAAGAATAAGCTAAACTACTAATTAGAAAAATGGGCAAAAATCCATTAACAGAATTTTCATAGATGATAAAGACAAGTGATCTATAAACACATAAAAAGTCTTCAATCGGCTGGGTGTGGTGGCTCACGCCTGTAATCCCAGCACTTTGGAAGGCCGAAGTGGCTGGATCACCTGAGGTTAGGAGTTCAAGACCAGCCTGGCCAACATGGTGAAACCCTACCTTTAAAAAAAAAACCAAAAAACAAAAAAAGAAAAGAAAAAAACAAGTCTTCAATCTCATCAGTTATCAGGGAAATATAAATTAAGAAAACAATGGGACAGATATGAGATAACGGCAACATTCGCATACTGCTGGTAGGAGTGTAAATTGATGCAATGGCTTTGGGAATATCAATTTGGGATACATAAAATGGAACATTTGCCAACCCTTTGACCCAGCTACTCAATCACAGGGTATATTCCCTACAGAAACCTGTGCATGTGCACTGTGAGACACGTGCGAGTATATATTTGGAAGCTTTACTTAGAATAGAAAAGAAACACAGAAACAATACAAATATCCTTCTGCAGTTGATAGTCTAAATGAGTAGAGTTATCGTCATACTATGGGACATTATGCATTATGAGTGAAAATGGGCTAACTGCAACTACAAGCATTGACATGGAAGAATCTCAAAACATTATATAAGTAAAGGAAGAAAATAACAGAATACATATGTATGTATAGCTTAGTTTTTATAAAATATAAAAATGCGAAAGGTTATATGTTAGCTGACAGGATAAGGGTTGCTTTGGGGGTTAGGAGGGGCTGGTGATGTGGACTGGGAGGGGAGGAGGAATTTATTATCTCTATGGTAATTCTTTGAGCTATGTACTTATGATCTGCATTCTTTCCTGTATGTATATTTCAAAAATAAATTTTAGAATTCTGGGGCATGAAGCAGAAGGACACTTCAAGAACTTTTTAAAATACAGGCAAAATTAAATAATATATTGCCAATCACAATTAGCAAAAAATGTAAAGAAAACCAAGGAAGTAATATTAGGGACAGAGGAAGGAGGGCTCTGAGCCTGGAATGTAAATTGGTGCAAACATTGTATGGAACAATATAAAAACCTTAATATGGTCATAGTCTATAACCCAACAATTCCACATTCAGTAATTTGTAGTAAGGAACAACTTGGACGAAAGTATAAAAACTATGTGTAAAGTTACTCAACAAATTGCTGTGTAAGTAGCAGGGTTCCAAATGCCTGTAACACCAAAACTCAGATGTCCACAGAAAGTACAACTCTTCTATTTTATGATAACTTATTGACTTCCCTCCTAAGCTCCTACCTGTTAGTTAGTGAAAAAGAATGTAAGTAAATATCAATCTGATTTAAAGTTTACTGTAAATTCATGAGCAGTCTTTGCAGGTAGTCTCTGATAAGAATGATAGTCTTTTTCTAACATCTGATGTGTGAGACAAATGGTGAGTGGCTCACATACTATGGGGAAATTGGTTCCCTCACATCAGCTTGCAAATGTGACCTGGCAGCCACTGGTGTCCACAGGGATGTCTCTTGTTCACCAGTCTTTCTCCCTGTTGGTCTCTAATGCAGCCCATCATATTTTGGTTTGAGCAATGCTCTTAGTAGCTCCCAACTGGCAGCAGTACCTTAAGCTTCTGTCAGGTCCTCCAGCTAACAACTCATCACTCCTAGTCTTTTAAAAAAAGTTTTCCCCCCCAATTTTATTGAGGTATAATTGACAAAGTTTTCTATATTTAAAGTACACATTGTGACGAAGTTAGTTAAGACATGCATCACCTCACATAGTCACTATATTTTTGTGATAAGAACAGTTAAGATCTATTCTCACCATATTCCATGCAAATGGTAACCCAAAGAGAGCAGGGGTGGCTATATTTATGACTTTCAGTTGAAATCTGTCACAAGAGATAAAGAATGTCTTTATATAATGATAAAGGGGTTGTAAACCTTAAATGTTTGAGATAGGTCTCAGTCAGTTTAGAGAATTTATTTTGTCACAGTTAAGGACACACCCATGACACAGTCTCAGAAGGTCCTGTTGACACGTACAAAGGTGGTTGGGGCACGGCTTGGTTTTATACGTTTTAGGGAGACCTGAGACATTAATCAATATATGTAACATGAACACTGGTTTCTGGGACAACTAAATAGAGGAGGGAGCTTCCAGGTCATAGGTAGAAAAGAGACAAATGGTTGCATTCTTTTGAGTTTCTGATTAGCCTTTTACTGAATATACAATTTACAGGAATAGTCAATTATGCCTTAGTCTGGCTTAGGGCAACAACAGAGCAAAAGAAACAATCAGATATGCATTCATATCATGTGAGTAGAGGGATGACTTCGAGTTCTGCCTGCCCTTTGTTTCACAAGGAATTTCCTTGTGGGCAAATTGTGAGGTATGTAGGTTTTTTTTTTTTTAATTTTTATAGCTATCTTATTTAGGGATAGAATGGGAGGCAGGTTTGCCCAATGCAGTTCCCAGGCTCTTGCTCTGCCACCCAGGCTGGAATGCAGTGGTGTGATCTCGGCTCGCTACAGCCTCTGCCTCCCGGGTTCAAGCAATTCTTGCTCCTCAGCCCCCTGGGTAGCTGGGATCACAGGGGCACAGTACCACGGCTGGCTAATTTTTGCATTTTTAATCAAGACAAGGTTTTACCGTGTTGGCCAGGATGGTCTCAAACTCCTGATCTCAGGTGATCCACCCGCCTTGGCCTCCCAAAGTGCTGGGATTACAGGTGTGAGCCACTGCACCTGGCCAATAATTTTTAATAATATTACCTGTATTACATTTATAATACTGAATAAACAGAAACACCTTAAATAATTATTATATGGGGAGGTGGTTAAATGACTCATGTCATATCCACTACATTTAAAAAAATCTCATGTTTGAATTGGTTTGGGAAATACTGTATGTTATACTCTCTTGTGGAGATTAATATTAGCCTGTGAAAAGTTCCTAGCAGTCCTGGAGCAAACATAACTGACCATAGAGCCCTCACTGTTTCGTGACTTTTATTAAGAGAGAAGTGTTGGTTCACAGAACAGACTTTGGAAAACTGGTAATATATACATAGAAAAAACATTGAAGGGAGGTACATCAAGATGTTAATGGTGTTTATTTGTAGGTGCTAGAATTATGGGTACTCTTCTTCTCTCTGTATTTCTCAAATTTTTTTTGCAATGCATATA
Source organism: Callithrix jacchus (assembly GCF_049354715.1). Classification (NCBI taxonomy): domain Eukaryota; kingdom Metazoa; phylum Chordata; class Mammalia; order Primates; family Cebidae; genus Callithrix; species Callithrix jacchus. The sequence goes on from NC_133524.1 coordinate 150,562,259, forward strand.
TATTACTTTTATAACCAAAATAGTGATAAGGCTATTCCCATTTTTAAATTGCAACTTTTGAAGGAGAAAATGAAGGCAAAGATAATTTAAGTTGGAAGACAATTTAATTTTAACTGAAAATACTTCCTCATTTTAAGCAGACAGCAAATGAGAGACCACACTTGCCCTATTGAATCTTCTAGTTCTTCACTGGACTGGGTCAACTACAAGAATGCTGGAAAAAGAAGGTAAAATGGTGAATGCTATATACTCTCCTGGTCTGCACAGAGTTACTATGAAATTATGTCACCTTTTTAAAAATTGGATTTTAGACCACTTTTTCTCTGAATATGAACCAAATAATTCCATACAAACAAAATAATTAGATTATTTGGAAAAAGCATAACAAGCATGTGTTTCCAGTACAGTGGGGCTTGGGTGTAGTGGTAGAAGTATGGTCAGGCAGTTTTTCTTCTTTTGTTTTTAAAGTATCTTTTAAAGCTCTTCCTCCACGTGAAGGTTTGAGGAGCGAGGGTCTGCAGTGTGGAAGAAGGCAGTTACCAGAGCCTGACTACTCTAGCAAGTTGATCTCATACTCCCAGGCCTTAGAGCAGATGCAACAATAAGACAGTTGTCTATGTACCAGGAAGCAGACCCTCATCAGACAACGAGTCTGTCCGCACCCTGATCTTGGACATTCCAGCCTCTAGAACTGTGAGAAACAAATTTCTCCTGTTAATAAGCCACCTGACCTATAACTAAGACTGAAATTAAGAGAGAAGGAACAACGTGACATTTGACGCGAGCCCTAGGATCCTGGAAAACAGCAATGATGAAAAAGTCCTCCTATTATCCTTTTGTGTTTCAGAAAGTGACTTACTAGGGGGGGAAAAAAACCAAAACAACCTTCTCATAGGACTTAGATAAGACTCATGGGTGCCTCGTGTTTTTCTGCGATAAGGCCAGATCATAGGTCCTCCAAATTCCCACGCTTTACCCCATAAATGGTTAGCTGAATTATTTTGTCTTCAGTGATCAATCAGAACAAAATGCTTAAGTGAACTGAGTTTTTCTGTTTCCTCAAGGATCTTGAACTTCAGTCCTCCCTCAGCCTGAGTGAGCGTCTAACCCTCCCTAAGCAGCCCTTCCTGAGAATAGCCTGGCCTCAGTGGGAACATGCTCTTGTCTACTGTCTAATCACTCATTCATCCTGTTTCTACCTTCCCTTCACAGCTTCTTTTTTACAATGTTCACTCTTCCCTATTAAAGGAAAGCCCTTTTCTGCTTTGAGACCCCTTGTGGATCTCATAGTCAATGCCTTCTCCCTACAGCTACAACCTTTTTGCTTGCTCTTGTGATAATCCTTTAGAATAAAGACTTTCCTTATGTTAAAAAGAAGTATATTTTAAAAAATGAACTGATCAAACAACACAGTTCATTGTAGAAAGATCAGAAAGTGCAATGAGATGACAAAAAGCAGTTAACACCAATAATAATAAAACTACCTGTTCACTACCACAAGGGTCTAATACTTCGGTTAGGTTCTTAGAGGCTTCCCCTATGCAATTAGTTTTTAATAAGAAATTAGACTATATATCTTCTGTTAAAATATGCTTTTTCCACTCAATGATATTTCATGAATATGTTTCTGTGTAGTTATCCTTAGTGCTCATTGTATGAATGTGCAGTGCTTTCTTTAGCCAGCCCCAGACTAATGGACATTTAAGTTTTCATTTTTTCGCCATTGTAAACCATACTAAAAATTCCTTGTACACATATTTTTGTGGACTTGTTAGAGCCTGTCAGTCCTCCTGATTGCCACCTCTGCCTCTGGAATGCTGGGAGGTTAGCCAAGCTTCCATGTGCCTCAGGTAAGAAGCCTTCATTACAGCTGCAGCTGATGGTATACACAGGTGAGTATTCAGGAGTAAGAACGATGCAATCCTCACTGTGAAACGTCTTAATTAAAAATCAGTAAGTGTTACTGAGAGTCTACTATGTACCCGGTACCAAGTCCCAATGTTTCCTGGTACTTGATGTGTCCTTCCCTGTTGTATTTCTGCATATAGCTTTTATCATCATTGTTATTATCATTATTGTAGAGATGAGGTCTCGCTATGTTGCCCACGCTGGTCTCAAACTCCTGGCCTTAAGCAATCCTCTCACCTTAGCCTTTCAAGCTGCTGGGATCACAGTCATGTGCCACCATGCCCGACCTTAGCCATTATTTTATAGATACGACTTTTTATCAAATGTTTTGAATTTATGGCAACATGTTAGAGGTATGTTACATGGTAGATGCAGGTAGATGCCTCCTGCATCTACCATTTCAACAGGGAAGATAAGATATACGAAAACAAAAGATGAAAATTAGATGGACAATCCCAAGAAAAACATAAAAGACAAAAAGTAAAACTATCACCGAAATGAGGTGATATGTTACACGGTTTTCATCTGCTCTAACATATTTTTGTAGTGTAAAGAAGTCAGCGCCAGGCCGGGTGTGGTGGCTCAAGCCTGTAATCCCAGCACTTTGGGAGGCCGAGGCAGGTGGATCACGAGGTCAAGAGATCAAGACCATCCTGGTCAACATGGTGAAACCCTGTCTCTGCCATTTCTTGCTTATATGTTTCTTGTCTTCTCCATACAACAACTCTGTATAAATCTGGTGCTGGTTCCTGTTGAATGAGATACGCTCTTATTGGACCAGTTATTTACAGGAGATTTGCACAAGACAACAGGGCTATACTTGAGACGAACAAATTATCTTCGTGACACTGAGGTATGTGTGAGCTCTTGTAGCCTTTAGTTCTTTCCAGCCCATTGAGAGCAGCAGCTGTAGGTCTGAGCATAAAGAGGTTTCAGACTTTACCTCCTTGTCTCACCAGACTGCGTCTTGAAAAAATGGCTTGCCTGTATGCGTATTCATTCAAATTTATCTGTTAGGCTTCTACTTGGTGCCCAATTGGGTCCAGAAATGTTTCTTTCACTAGTTTGCTTGCTTGTTCCCAGCAAGGGCTTATTGGTTTTTCTCTTCAGGTTAAGCCATCTACTTCAAAGAAGAAGGAATTATTTTTCTTGGCATGTTACCTGCTTTCTCTTCACAGAAGTCCCTCTGAATGTGCATGGCTAACCAACATGTCAGATTTTTATTTTTATTTTTTTGAGATGGAGCCTTGCTATGTCACCAGGCTGGAGTGCAGTAGCATGATCTTGGCTCACTGCAACCTCTGTCTCCCAGGTTCAAGCGATTCCCCTGCTTTAGCCTCCTGAGTAGCTGGGACCACAGGTGCGTGCCACCACACCCAGCTAATCTTTTGTATTTTAGTAGAGGTGGGTTTCACCATGGCCAGGATGGTCTCCATCTCCTGACCTCGTGATCCGCCCACCTCGGCCTCCCAAAGTGCTGGGATTACAGGCATGAGCCACCACACCCGGCCGTCAGATGCTTTTGATGTAGCTGACCTGCTGACCACAGTTTGAGTAACAATGACTTCAAAGATGTGGAACCAGACATATCTTGATTTGAGTTCCAGCTTCCCTCGTTGGTTGGTAGGTATACTAGTCAGGGTAATATTCAGCTGCTATAACAAACAATCCTGAGATCTTAGTAGCACAGAATAAAATTGATCCTTCACTCATGTTTCATTCTGACGTAGGTTAAGATCTCCTTCCATCATGTGGCTTCACCATCTTAAGAGTCCTTCAGTTGAAGCTATGCATTTGTGTAAAACATTTTTTGGCTAGGCCTGGAAATGTCACACATTGCTTTTGTCTGTATTTTAATGGCCAAATCTTGGTACTGTGGTCCCAGAGTAGTTGAAAGGAAGGTTGGGAATATAATGTTACTCTGTGCTTGAGAAGAAGGAACAGGATTGGTGAACATATGGCAAGTCTCTGTTACAGTCTGTCTTTCTGATCACCCAGTATCTGTTTCACTTTTCCTTTCACATACAGAACAGAGCCACCCTGTCATGCACGTGGAAATATTTCACCCAGATTTCCCCTTGAGAAAGGCCTTATTTCTCTAGCTGCTGAGAGTGTTGTCAGCAGAGAGCCTCTACCTGTTAGTTCATTCAGAGTCTGCCTCAGCTGCAGAGAGCTTCCACGTACTTCCTGGGGCAGCCCACATCTAGTGAATGATTGAGGTGGGGTTAGAGAGGTCCAGCCCTTTCAGGCCAATATGAGACAACTGTGATGGAGCTGACTGAGGCTTTGTTGGGCCTGAAAGGCAGTTTTATGTCTCCATTCCACCCCCTATTTTCCACTGGCGTTGATCATTAATAATACTCTGAATGCCAAATTCCTGTCTCCCTGTCTACTTTCAGAACACCTGACTTGTGGCAAACCCTTTCCTCAGGACTAAATCCCATTCATCACAGTGTCCAGCTCAAAGTCCAGAGTAGCTGGGTGATGCTTAGTTCTCTCAAGTCTGGTTGGTTAAATGACCTATGAACTAAAATGAGCTGTCAACTCCTGATCTCCACGCCCCAGAACAATGATGAAACAGGGAACATTCCCATTGGAAAGAGGAAGAATGAGAGACACACAGCAGTGTCAATTAGGCCCAAATCCTGCTTCTGAAGGGTAGCTCTGTGGCCCACTGTCCACTCTCTGGGAGGCTCTTCGGATCCATTATTCTGTATGGCTGCATCTGAAGCAAATGTTGGGACCCTCAAAGATGGTGTCCTTCTTTTCCATGGAAGGTTGGAGGCCTAACTATTGTTTACAACTAATGGCTCATTTACTTCTCTCAAAACAGTCAGTTCCATGTGCCAGTAACCACATCCAAGACACAGTTCTTGATCCTGTGATCATTTTCAGGTTACAGGAGCCATAGGTGATGCCGCACCCTTAATCTGATCTTTACCCAGCCACTTTTATTAGATTTCTGAACCCTGCAGGACCTCCCATTTCTATTCTTTATTCCCTTTTAGTTCCTCTTGCAAACTGTTTCCTGATCTTATCTCTTTTAATACCTTTGTTGATCACTTTCATAGGTCTCCCACTTGGAATCTCTCTCCCACCCTAGCACTGACCTACCAATTTGTAATTTTTAATTGTCTTCTTTCTCTGTCTTTCTAGCAACCAGAACAGAGACAGGCAAGTAGTCATTCAGAAAATTTAGTTTGACTATTTTGTTTTCCTCAGGATTCTCTTTGGCTTCATATGCTTTATGTAGATAAATATTATGGTAAATTTTCAGGAAATTGAGAGCACAGCTAATTATATATATTTTTGTGTGTAGTTCTTGAGCCACAGGGAAAAAAAATTAGGAGTTAATAAAGTTAATAAAAGAAATGACCAGTTGTAAACACTGGTCATTAAATGTGACCTGTCAGTCGTTGGTAACAAATGGGGCAGTTTTCCTCCCAGAAGTGAATTTCTTAAAGCTTTCCCTTTACTACACATATGCAGGCTGGTGAGCAACCTGAGTATTGCTGTTTCCGCTCCCTTCATGCTCCCTCTCTTCTCCCCTCTCTTCTTCCCACAAAAACTTACCTGAAGCAGCAGAGGATCGCTATTAGTGCTGAGGTGAGAAAAAAAGCAACAATGCCTGCTGGAGGTAAGGCACTCTTGAGAAGATCCCGTAAGGAATCCCTGAAGTTCTTCAGCCAGGACCTGTGATTACCTGCAGAAGGAGCATAGAAATTCATTGAGGAGAGGTCAAGTAAATGATAGGGCTGGGTTTGAATCTGAACTCGAGTTCAAATAGTTGCCCAGAGCCCATATTCTAAACTATTTTGCTGTGCCGCCTCTAAGATGCTCAAAGGGCATATGTTTTGTTTTTAAAGTATCCTGAGTTGGATACAATTTTTCCCTCATTGTAACTCAAATAGGAACAAGAATTGTTGTTTCAGAATCTTAAGGGTTGTTTTGAGTATATTGGGTACTTTTTGAAAGAGAAGCATTAATTGATAACAAGCCTTTATTAAAGTGCTGTTGCCTAGAGTACATCTGGGAGTCCTTCAGGAGGCTGAGGGGAGACAGTATCCCAGGAAGAGAAAGAAGGAGCCAGGGAAACTTGAATAAGGACCTCTCGGGGGAGTGTGATGATCAATGTGACGCTGGGGATATTGGGTCTTTTCCTTGGCAAGTCGGGGAGGAAGGAAACCTAAGGAGAGAAGGAAAGTATGTGCATGTTGGAACCTAGATTGTGGATCAGTGGACCATCAGGTTTATTTTCAATTTCACCTCCTTTGTCAACTCTTTTCTGACCCCTCCCCCAAAACAATTTAAATTATCCCCTTGTCCCCTGGGAGCATTGATCATATTCCATGGAAGATTGGCATCTATGACTTTGCCTCTGTATCTGTGAGCTCCTTCATAATAGAGGCTGTTCAAATTCTAATCCATGTAGTTCAGAAAGGCTTGGTACATAGTAGGTAGGTTAATGCTTGTTAAACTAAATTTAACCAAACCAGAATAGGTTTTCAATGAATATTCTTTTTAAACATGAAGTCCATTATTCCTGACCTGCCACATAAACCTCACGTCCTATGAAGAAAGGAGCATTCATCCTAACAGCAAACACACCCCCTGAGCATGGTTTCGTTCCTTCTTTTTCTTGTATTCCCAAGGCAGACAAAGGCGAAAGAGAAGCTGCTCTCTCCAACAAGAGGCAAGTTAGAGAGCACAGCAGAAATCCAATTATCAGCAGCTTCTGGGGTTCCATGGACTCCCGCCTTCAGCTGCAGCTGAAGAGCTGGTAATTCTAGCTCACTTTGTCAAGGAGAGATTTCTTTGTCCGTAGCTCTTTCCACAGAAACTTTGTCTGAAAAGTTAGACAATGATGGTTTAGTTCATATTCTGAAAAGCTTCTCCCCATAATAAACATAAGGATAGTTGAATAACTTACACAGGTGACTCCTGAACATGGCTAGTTTCCAAAGCAAAATGTATCCCCTCCAAGAAAACAAAACCAAACCTTACTATGCTCTGACATTTCCTCCTACACCTGATCTCTTTTCAATCTTCTCCAATCCAATTAGTAGAAACTCTTTCACCTGTTCAAGCCACACTATCATATACTAAATTTCTATATATCTATATTTTAAACTCTGTAATATATTTTATATATTCAAGTAACAAACTTTTATATTGCTTTAAAAAGTAAATGCTTGTTTAAATTTATACATATAGTAATGACTCTTCTTTTTCTCTCATATACTTTATCAAAAAAGTCTAGTCACCCTTACTTACAAAATGTATCCAGAATCCTGCCACTTCACACCACCTCCACTGTTACCCACCATCGTTTCTGTCTTCCATTCTTGCCTCCCTTAAGCCTCTTCTCCAGTGAGTGGCCATAGAGATCTTGGTAAATTGAAGGTCAGATTATGTCCTAGTTACTTCCTGCTAGTCTCCAGCTTAGCCTCATTTTATCTTGAGCAAGCTAGGCATGTTCCTACCTTGGGGCTTTTTCGCTTCCTTTTCCCTTTCGAGAGATTGCTTCCCGCCCCCCCGGGTATTCTCAGAATTTAATCCCTAACCTCCTTCAGGTCCTCAGATATCACCTTCTCAAGGAGGATTTTCCTTAGATCCTCCTACGAACTTCCCAATTGTCTTACCTGCTTGATTTTTCTCCAAAACCTTATCAGAACCCAGTAGAATATATTTTACGTTGTTTTATTATATGTATCTCCTGGATATAATGTAAGCTCTATGAGTGCAGGGATTTTTGTCTGTTTTGTTCACTGCTAAGCAGTACAGGTACTCAATAAATATTTTTTGAATGAATGGCGACTTTTGGCAGATACTGTTCCCACCTGTTTTTCATTTAGTACACCCAAGTAGATAAGCTGAAAAAGCTGAATCCTCCCTTTCTTACCCATCCTTGAGGTTAGGTATGGCTATGAGGCATAGCTCTGGATAATGAAACATAAGGGAAATCTGATGGGTAGATTTTGGGAAGGCTTTTTGCTGTGTTTATAAAAGAGATGGTGCTACCATTTTCCCTTCACGCTGCCTTGAATATTGTTTAAGACATGTTGCCTGAAGGTGCTCTGACAATTTCAAGACACTAAACTAACACCTGTGTCTGCTTACCTCTGCACTACATGATATGAGAAAAATATACTCTTATTTGAGTCATTATAATTTGGGCCTCCTATTACTTAAGACACTTTTAACTGATACACTTACCTACTGTTTGATAGGGCTTAAAGAGACCCATGTCCAGTGGAAAACCACTTACCTGAAAATGGACTTAGCACCAAGGAATTCAACGAAGCCAATGGAATTAGGCCTTAGTCTTTAGAGGGCAGAAGTCTTCAGAAGAAGCTGGTCAGTCTTCTCCTTATGTCTCTGAATTAGAATTCCACCACTCCTTATGACATCATCAATTTGACAGCTAAGCACACAGACATAATTTTCTGTCTATGTATAAACATCTGTGTTCATACCAAAATCCATCTTTACAGTAGGTATATCCTCTTAGGCTTGAATAATTCTAAGATATTTTATTCACTATGTAGTATCTAACTATACCTTATAATAAAATATATATGGAATTTTAATAGATGGTAAATGTGGCATTTTATATCAGTGGGGAAAAGATTATTTAATATGATGTTGGGTGTGAGCCCTTTGCCATGCTGTGCAAAATATAAATTCTAGATGGATCAAGGACAAAACAAAATAAAATCATATCTAAAATATGAGATTTTCTATCATAAAAATATGATAGAAAATCCATGAATGGATATTTGTATGATCTTGGTGCAGAAAAAGCTACTCTAAGCATGTCATGATACCCAGAGCCATAAATGAAAATGCTGATAAATTTATAACATAAAAAGTAAAGATTTCATATAGCAAAACATTGTTTAAAAAAGATAAAAGATTAATGACAAATTAAGTAATTTCACAGCATATACAACAAACATTCAATTAAGATTGTTAACGTACAAATAACTCCTACAAACTAATTTAAAATAAATAGTTCTGGCTGGGCACAGTGGCTGTCATCCCAATACTTTGGGAGGCCGAGGCAGGAGCATAGGTTGAGCCCATGAGTTTGAGACCAGCCTGAGCAACATAGTAAGACCCTGTCTCTACAAAAAATTTAAAAATTAGCTGGGTGTGGTGGTACATGCCTGTAATCCCAGCTACTCAGGAGGCTGAGGCAGGAGAGTTGCCTGAACCCAGGATGCGGAGGTTGCAGTGAGCCGAGATCGCGCCATTGCACTCCAGACTGGGTAACAAGAGCGAAACTCCGTCTCAAAAAAAAAAAAAAAAGTTATCCTAGTGAGAACACATGGACACAGGGAGGGGAACATCAAACACTGGTGCCTGTCAGGGGGTGGGGGGCAAGGGGAGGGAGAGCATTAGGACAAATACCTAACGCATGTGGGGCTTAAAAGCTAGATGATGGGTTGATGGGTGCAGCAAACCACCATGGCACATGTATACCTTTGTAACAAAACTGCATGCTCTGCACATGTATCCCAGAACTTACAGTTTAAAAAATGCAAATGAAGCCTAGGCAGCATAGCAGGATCCTGTGTATACAAAAAATAAAATATAATTTTTTTTCAAATGTTACTTTAAGTTCTGGAGTACATGTGCAGATCGTGTAGGATTGTTACATGGTGATGCACATCCCATGGTGGTTTGCTGTATACGTTCCCCCGTCATCTGCATTAGGTATTTCTCCTAGTGTTATCCCATCCCAATCCCCCCGTCCCCTGCTATCCCTCCCCTAGAAGAAAAATTAGAACCCTAATAGGCTGACTTTTTCCACTGTAAAAAGAATATGGCTGCCATATAAGTTACCTTTTGCTGCAAGAAAAATGAGCTCTAACTTAGCAGCTGTGAAGGAAATATTTTTATAGTATCTGTAGGTTAGGAATTTTGGAGTGGCTTAGCTCAGTGGTTGGCTTGGGTGTCTGATGAGATTGGAGTCACATATCTGCTGGGGCTGCAGTCGTCTGAAAGCCTGACTGTACTGGAGGATCAACTAGGATGACTAAAAGTACCAGCTTGCCTGGGACTCAGGATTGGCTTCCTATGTTTTGTTTGCTCTGATGTCAGTGTATTGAAATTCTTAATAAATAGTTTTATCTTTGAACTTGTATTTTGTGAGGGAAGTTAGATGGGACCACCTGTTTCATTTTCCCCTCCCCACTGAGTTTGTTCACATTCTTCTCTCTTTAAGTCTCACTGAACTCCAATGCGTTGTGGGTCCACTAGAATGTTATGCTCATGGGCATTGCATACATTCTTTGCTATTCTATTTGCATACAATGCATTTTTGCATTGCAGTAAAATTGTAGTAAAGAACACAACATGGTATCTACTCTCTTGACAAATTTTTAAGTGCCTAGTGCCGTATCTTTAGCTATACGCACAATGTTGTACATTGGATCTGTAGAACTTAATTCATCTTGTATAACTGAAACTGTTTTTTTTTTTTTTGGGATCGAGTCTCACTCTGTTGCCCAGGCTGATGGAGTGCAGTCGCCTGATCTTGGCTTACTGTAACCTCTATCCACCTCCTGGGTTCAAGTGATTCTTGTGCCTCAGCCTCCCAAGTAGCTGGGACTACAGGCATGTGCCACCATGCCCAGCTATTTTTTGTATTTTTAGCAGAGACAAGATTTCACTATATTGGCCAGGCTGATCTCAAACTCCTTAGCTCAGACGATCCACCTGCCTTGGCCTCCCAAAGTGCTGGGATTACAGGTGTGAGCCACCGTGCCCAGAAGCGTAACTGAAACTTTATGCCCATTGAACAGAAATTCCCATTTCTCTCTCAGTCTCTCTCTCTGTATATCAGCTGTTCTCCTAGATTGAGACTCCATTTCTGATTTATTTTATTCAGCCTCTCATGAATTATATATTGTTTTACTCAGAGTTCAATTTAGTCTGGTTTTCTAACTCATGAATTTGGTGTTTCTAGAGTGTCCATTTTGCTATTCAGCGCCCGTATTTGTTTTAAAAATATCAGTGCTCACATTTTTATTTCCAGTGTAAAAACACAATTCTCAAAAGCATTTGTTTGTATGTGTAAATGTTTTATTTAACTCATTACTTAAGAAACCAGCAGGAAGATAAAAAATAAAAATGGGAAAATAATGCAAAACAAGATTATCAAATTAAACATAAGAGTGGTTAATGTTTCACAGGAAATAAAACAATCACCTTTGGGGTTAACTCCTCTACCAGGCTATAAAACGAAACAACTTATTCATTTCTGTAAACTTTAACCTCTAACTTCTAATCTTTAAGAACTTTACAGAGCTATAAACCTTTTGCCTTTTCTCAGATTGGGATCCATTTTTCTTTCATACTAGGAGCTCCGGTTTCCAAATTGCCCTGGGTTGCTTCCTCCAGCCCCTTTACTATCAGAAGATGTTGTGTGGTCATAGTGAAGGGGTCAGGCAGATGGAAGGAGCAGTAAACCATTCACAATCTTATGGGACTGTAGAGCAAGATGGGGGATCCTATCGTGTGTTTTTCTTCTGACCTGTTACATTTTTATTGTGTTTTCATCAGGAAATTAGAAGAGGGAGAGAGTAAACTGAGTGCATTAATAGAATTACAAAGTTTGTATCTCCTATCCCAGACAACCATGTATTTTCCTCAAATTCCACATAAATAGTAAATATATGTTTTTTAGAAGCCTATTATCATCATCATTTTCTTTGTTGGCCATCACAAATTTAAAGAAGACATTGTTATTTCATTTCCAAGCTTTCAACATTCCAACTTCCTAACCCATTATTTATTGGTCAGAATTACATCTTTCTGAGATTAAATCTACGGACAGTCATCAGCAAAAATGCACATTTGCATCCATACAGAATGTCTTACATAATTTCAGGGGACTTAGGGATTCTTGAACCCCATCCATGATTCTCAGTTTGAGAATGCTAGTTTTGGAGATAATAACGTGTCCTTCGCAATGCCTCAAGCTGACTGTGTAAGGAAGCAAAACCGACTTTGATGAAGTAGTTGTATTAACTCCATGTTGCAGATTGTCCAAGTGATTTGCCTTTTGACTTCAAGACTCTATTGATCTTCTCCTGAAACATGTTTTGTTCCATGCTTGACCTGGAAAATAAACAACTGACAGTTTTATTTTCAGTGTATGAAGCTTAATCTTCTTCCAACTTTTATCATATAGTTTTTCTACAACAGAGCAAGTGGTGATTGTGAGAAACCAAACTTGTCTGGGAAGAATGCTTTCCATGCAGGTTTCCCCACTTCTTTTTGCCTAGTTATATTGGAAGGAAGGACCAATCTGTGAGCAGCTGTGGAAAATTGGTAAGAGTTAAGTTAAATTGGATACACCCTCCCCACCCACTATCAAGTAAATGCAGGATTAATGAGAGTTTATTTGAGAGGCTTCAAGGCAGTGTCTGCTGGGACTCTATAGTTTAAATACATAGCAAAATAATGGTGCCATGGACAATGTGAGGGCAGGAAGTAACCCAAAGATCAACAGAAAGGTACAAGGCAAGCCAGTGAGGCCACCCTCAGTAGAGCTCCTGTGCCTCGCAGCCCAGAACCTCCATCCTCAGGGCAATCTGGTGCACCCAACTCTGGGGGTGAATTCGAAGGTAGCGTGTCAATAACGGTGGGTCTAGAGAGTTCACCACAGGTGTGAAGGAGTCTTGATTTCCCTGAAAAATCTGAAAGAGGAAAGATAGCATTTATTGATTGTCTGACAGGACAGTGGTCACTTCAAAGCACAGATGCTTTTGTCACTTCTTTGTTTCCAGGATTAAACCCACGGATCTGGGACATTTAGAATTAAGGGCACCCTACTTTGGAGGCCGTCACTGTAACTAGGCCTTATATCTAGAATGTTCTCGCCCACTTCCCAAACCTCAGTGACATTAAGTGCTTTGTCCTCAGTCACATGCAGCTCCCGTGTTGGACTACGTGGAGATAGTCAGGCTTCGGCCAACAGACTCTCTCGTCAATGCATTTGCTGTGGCAAGAAGAGTACATAGAGCTCAGAAAATAATATTATAATCATTATTAGTTAGATAAGGTGGTTTCACGCGTGTTGGTGACAACTTTAGAGTGATAACGAATGCAACACAGTAAGGCATGTAATTTAGTGCGGCTGGGCAACCTTGGCAGGACAGGGTGCAGAAGGAAGAAAGAGGTGGGAAGACAGTCTAAGACTCAAGGCATCTAGGTACTCCAGGACTTTGGAGCAAAGGCCACCTATAACTGGGTTGATGTTTGGGAAAATGAAGATCTGAATGCTCAAAACGTGTCATTCAAGGCAACTACAATATAAAGTAATTGTATATGGCCTGGCAAATATAGCATATATGTCTATAGAAATAAAGTTCTGTGTTTGACAAAACTTGTGAGAAGCATTAAGGTTCCTGTTCTGAGATTATTTTACAAATGTTTATGGTGTATTTGGAGGCTCTGTACATTTTTTGTTAGACTTAATCCTTACTGTATTAAATCAGGGGGCATGAGATGATGCTAAGTTTGCTCACTTCGTTAAGATGTCTACCTAATCTCTGTATTTATAAAGGTAACCCTTTCCCTTTCCTAACAATCTGGGGTGAGACTTTCAGACCGTGCAAATATTCTGTTTCGCAACAAGCTTTTATCCAACAATATTAGCATCAACGTTCCTTACAGTATATTGATGGTTGCAAGGTGATTTTCCAAATTTGTCATTTCTTCTACATTTATCAGCTAGAATTCTTCTGTGAAGGAAAGCTTCCCCTCTCCTTTTACTTTTCAAAAACTATTATGAACTTCTGTATTCTTTATCATATGTATTATGATTTACTACACTCATTATTTCTTCTGATGCTCAAATTGTCTGAAATCTGGCCGGTTTCTGTGTTCTTTTCACAGGGCAGTTTCCTTGCTCCAGCTTTGGGAAAAGTCATTTCTCTAAGGAGCTCAGGTTCTTTTTACTGGGAAGTGGTAGTTAGAGATCAAGATTTGGCCATGAGATGGGCTCATTAGTACTGCAGTGTGAACAGTGCTAAGAATATACTTTAAAAAAAATTCCTAAGTTCTCATTGACACCTCTAATTCAACTCTAACATTCTTTGTGTTAGTATTAGATTCTTAAGGCTACTGTAAAAAATTCACCACACACTTAGTGCATTTAAAACAAAAGAAACTTATTCTATCATAGTTCTAGAGGCTCAAAGTCTGGAGCCTGGAGCAGAGGCACAAGAGAGTGAGTCAAACAGAAAATCACATTTAAAGCTTCTGTTTGGAAGTGGTATACATCATGTCCAATCACATTCCATTGATTAAAATGGGTCACACGGCCATACCTAAAGTTGATGAGGTTTTCAAGGAAAGAGGGAATAAAAATTCAAGAACATTAATATCATTTGCCTCATATGCTATTTTCTGTTCACTTAGAAATTCCTTACATTTTCTTGTTTCAGCAATAAGAGGTGATTTATGTAGGCAGACAGGAGGGCTGGATGGCTTACTAGGTTTCTTGGCCAGGAGTACCCTCTACTGTTGATAAATGGAAGTGCAATTTACTTAATAGATGGGACCGAAGAGGTTTGTGGGTCTTGTGATTTCGTGATTCACTTTTGTTTTTATATGACAATTAAGTTCCAACATTTCTTTCTTTTTTTTTGAGACAGGGTTTCTCTCTGGAGCAAGGATGGCTAGATTTGTATGTTTATTTTCTACTCATAAACTTGCAGTACTTTTTGTCTTCTGGTTAATCTGTAGATGGGGTATGGGTGGTTTTAGTGATAATTTTAAATTGTGTGTGGTGTGTGTGTGTGTGTGAATTTTGAAGACTGTGTGAAGAGATTTAGGCAGCTGCCATTATCTGACATGAATGTGCAACTCAGTGCTTGGAACTTTAAAATGTTATTTAAAACTATTTTCCAACTACTTCTGGTATATAGAAATACAATGAATTTTGGTATTTTTTGTTTTCAGCAAGCTTGCAAAAAATTTTAAATTCTAATAATTTATATATAAATTCCTTTCGATTTTCTATCTATGCCACCATATCTTCCACATACAATGAATTTGTTTCATCATTTTCAATCCTTGCATATTTTCTTTTTCTCATCTTATTGCACTGCTTAGGACATCCAATATGCATAATCCTTCAGTCTGTTACTGTAATAAATTATATCAGTTTTCTAATGTATAAGCCAACCTTGCATTCCTAGCATAAATCCAACTTGGATTCATATTGTCAATGTTTTGTTTGTGATTTATGTTTATGAATAAAACGGGCCTATTGTCTTCCTTTCTAATACGGTTCTTGTTTGGCTTGGTTGTCAAGGTTATGCTATAATCATAAGACAAATAACATACCATCTTTTTCCATTTTCTGGAAGAATTTTTGTAAGGTTAATATTATTTCTCCCTTGAAAAATTGGTAAAATATGTTTACTGTAGCCATCTGGATCTGGGTTTTTTTTCCTGTGGGAAGATTTTTGAATATAAATTCAATTTCTCAAAGGTTTTAGGAGTTTCTAGGTTTCTGTTCCTTTTTGTTACATTTTCCGGGGATCAGTCCGTTTTGCCTAAGTTTCCGAACGTTGTCAGAAGATGAACAAGCGTCGCTGGTTTTTCCTTCATCGACGTGCCTTTGTTTCATTTTGATTGCTCTTGACAGAAGTTTGTCCACTTTCAAGGAACCAACTTTTGGTTTTGTTTATTCCCTGTATTGTATGTTTCTTTTTTACTTCAGATTTTTCTTATTTATTTGCTTCTACTTCCTGTTAGTTTATTTTGCTGTTCCACTAGCTTCTTGAGACATGCCTTAGCTGATTAATTTTTAGCCCTTCTTATTTTCCAACATTTGTTTTTAAGGCTATACATTTCCTTCTAAGTGCTGCTTCAGTTGATTCCCACATTTTGATACATCATGCCTTATCATTCAGCTTACAGTATTTTCTAATTTATGATTTCTTCTTTGAAATATGAGTTTAAAAGTTTATTTCTTGATTTCTAACATAGGAAGATTTTAGTTATCTCTTTCTTATTTATGTCTACTTTAATTGTATTGTGACCAGAAAACATGTTTTATATCATCTGAAATTTGAGACTACTTCATTTGTAGCTTAAAATGGAAAATTCTAACATGTTTCCTTTGTGTGCTTATAAAGAATGTGTAATTCTGCAATTTCAAGGTGCTATTTTCTAAATATAAGATTAAACTTGTGAATTGTGTTAATTGTTCTATTTCTATACATGTCTGTTTGATCCACCAATTGATGAGAGATGTGTTAAAATCTAGTACTCTAAATTGTTAATTTGTCCATTTTCCTTTTTCTATCAGTTTCTACTTTAAATATTTTTGAAGCTATGTAATTACATAGTATAAATTCAAATTTTATTTTCTCAGAGATTTTGATTATTATAAAATCACATTCTTTTTTTTTTTTTGAAACGGAGTTTTGCTCTTGTTACCCAGGCTGGAGTGCAATGGCGCGATCTCGGCTCACCGCAACCTCCGCCTCCTGGGTTCAGGCAATTCTCCTGCCTCAGCCTCCTGAGTAGCTGGGATTACAGACACGCGCCACCATGCCCAGCTAACTTTTTTAATATATTTTTAGTAGAGACGGGGTTTCACAATGTTGACCAGGATGGTCTCGATCTCTTGACCTCGTGATCCACCCGCCTCGGCCTCCCAAAGTGCTGGGATTACAGGCGTGAGCCACCGCACCCGACCTGAAATCACATTCTTAATCTCTGGTAACACTTTCTTGCTTTAAAGTGTATTTTTTCTGCTATCGATAGACCTGTAATAGATATCTTTTAGACATTTGCATAATTTCTTTTCCCATTTTTGACTTGCTACTTTTCTGTATCTAAAGTTTGAGATATGTCTCTTACAAAACGCACACAATTTGCTCTTTCTTTCTTTCTTTTTTTTTTTTTAAGAGACAAGTCTCACTATCTTGCCCAGGCTGGTCTCAACCTCCTGGGCTCAAGTGATCCTCCCACCTCAGCATCCTAAGTAGCTGGGACTAGAAGTATGAGCTACTATGCTCAGTTGCTTTTGTTTTTTTAAATCTGACAATCTTTGTCTTTTAACTGAAATATTTGGTCCATTCATATTACATATGATTACTATTATATTTCAATTTAAATATAACATCTTATCTTGCTGTTTTCCTATCTTTTTCATGTTTCTTTATTTCTCTTTGCTTGCTTTCATTTAGGTTTGTTGAGTATATTTTGTCCTTTCATATTTTTTCTTCTATCATTTTGGAAGTCGTGCATTGTGTGTATTTCTATTACTTATTAGTTATCCTAAAAACTATAATATTAATCAAATTATCGAGGTTTAATATTGATCAACATCTCCCGAGTAGCTACATAATACTTGGATTTTAGAATCTTTTATTCTATTTATCCACATCCTGACTTTTTTTTGCTGCTGTTGTCATATGTTCTGAATTTACGCATGCACACACACACACACACACACACACATACCTGGTTTAAACAATAAAAATTTATTTTCTCACAGTTCTAGAGGCTAGAAGTCCAAGATCAATGGGTAGGCAGACTTGAAATTTTTTTGTCTGTTTGTCTCCACCTGTAGTCCAGGCTGGAGTGTGATGGTGCGATCTCGGCTCACCGCAACTTCTGCCTCCAGGGTTCAAGTGATTCTCAAGCTTCAGCCTCTGGAGTAGTTGGGATTACAGGTGCATGCCAGCATGTCCAGCTAATTTTTGTATTTTTAATAGAGGGGTTTCACCATGTTGGCCAGGCTGGTCTTGAACTCCTGACCTCAGGCAATCTGCCTACTTCAGCCTCCTGAAGTACAGGCATGAGTCACTGTGCCTGGCCGGCGGGCTTGGTTGGTTTTTTTTTCCTTTTCTTCCTCTTCTTCTCTTTCTTTCTTTCTTTTTTTTCCCCCAGAGGCAGGGTCTTGTCCTGTTGCCCAGGCTGGAGTGCAGTGGAACAGCTCTAGCTCACTGTACGTTTGTAGCTAGAACTACTATACCTGGCTGTGGGTTGGTTTCTTGTAAGGCCTCCCTCCTTGGCTTGTAGATGGCTGTCCTCATCCCTCTGTGCCTGTCTGTGTCCTAATTTCCTCTTCTTTTAAGGACACCAGTCATATAGGAATAAGACCCAACTTCATTACCTCATTTTAGCTTAATTGCCTCTTTATGAATTCTATCTCCAAATAAGGTCACATTCTGAGGTAACTGGAGATTAGGACTTCAACATATGAATATTTGGGGACACAATTCATCCTGTAACAGCCTTTGACCAACTGGTGTTAACTCTCAGCTCTAAAAATGTAAGTGGCATTGACTTCAGCTACTAGAGTTTACATCTTTCAAAGCTAATATCTTACATAGAGTCTTTCTTAAAGTATTTTATATGTACACAGTGGCGTTTAGCAGACCAAGAAAGTTCATCATCCCACCAGGTCACAGGGAGAAATTCCATTTGGCTTTGCTTTGACTTGCTAAGTCATGTAAATAAAGAAGTATTAACGCAAGTTCTTTCCACAAACACCAATTCCTTATTCTTTTTTTAAAAAGGAATAGTGCTTCTATATGCACTCGTATATTAGTTTTTGTTGGAGTCCCTGTTTTTAATTCTTTTGGGTCCATACCCAGGAGTAGAATTGCTGAGTCTATGTTAATTCTGTTTTCCTTATTGAGGAATGTTTTCTACAGTGGCCACTTTCTTTACAGGTTCCAATTTCTTTACATTCTTGGTACCACTTGTTATTTTCCCACTTGATATTTTCTTTAAAAAAAAAAAAAAACAGTTTTAGCCATCCTAGTAGGTGTGAAATGCTGTCTCATTGTGGTTTTGATTTGCATTTCCCTAATAACTATTGATATTGAGTATCTTTTCATAAGTTTCTTGGCCACTTGTATATCTTCTTTGGAGAAGTTCGCATTGAAGTCATTTACCCATTTTAAAATTTGGTTGTCTTTCTGTTGTTGAGTTGTAAGAGTTCTTTTTATACTCTGGATACTAGACCCTTTACTAGAGATATGATTCGCACTTTTTTCTCCTATACTGCATATCATCTTTTTACTTTCTTGATAGTGTTCTTTGATGTACAAAAGTTTTTAACTTTAAAGAAGTCTACTATGTATATATTTATATAGTTGTTGATTGTGATGTCACATCTGAGAAACCATTGCCAAATTCAATAACATAACAATCTGCCCCTTTGTTTTTTCTTAGAGTTTTATAGTTTTAGCTTTTATATTTAGTTATTTGAGACATTTTTACTTGAATACTTTTTTATAGACAGGGTCTTGCTCAGATACCCAGGCTGGCGTGCAGTGGTGTGATCACGGCTCACTGCAGCCTCCACCTCCTGTGCTCAAGCAATTGTCCTACCCCAGCCTTCCTAGTAGCTGTGACTACAGGTGTGTACCATCATGCCAGCTAATTTTTTTTTCTTGTTTTGTAGAGACAGGATGTCACCATGTTGCCCAGGCTGGTCTCAAACTCCTGAGCTCAATTGATCCACCAGCCTCAGCCTCCCAAAGTGCTGGGATTACAGATGTGAGCCACCACACCCAGCCTTGAGTTAAATTTTGTAAATGGTAAGAATCTAACTTCATTCTTTTGCATGTGGATATCCAACTATCCCAGCACCATATGTTGAAGTGAGTATTCTTTTCCCATAAAATGGTCTTGGCACTTTTATTGAAAATCAATTCACTGTAGATGTATAGGCTTATTTCTGGACTCTCAATTCTATTCTATTGTTCTATGTGTCTATATTTATGTAAGTACTGCACTGTTTTGATTCTTGTAGTTTTGTAGTAAGTTCTGAAATTGGGAAGTATGACTCCTCCAGTGTTGTTCTTTTTCAATATTGTTTTGGCTATTCAGAGTTCCTTGAAATTCCAACTGAATTTTAGGATAGATTTTTCCATTCCTCCAAGAAAATGTCTTTGGGATTCTGATAGAGAATGCTTTGAGGCCACAGAATCGCTTGAGCCCAGGAAGCAGAGGTTGTGGTGAGCAAGGATTGTACCACTGTACTCCAGCCTGGGCAACAGAGTGAGACTCCATCTCAAAATAAAAAAAGAGAATGCTTTGAATCTGCAAATGGTTTGGGATAGTATTCTCATCTTAACAACATTATGACATTATGTCTTCAAATCTATAAGTCTAGCATGCCTTTTCATTTATTTAGTTCTTTCTTTTTATTTGTTTTTCTATTTGTTAATTTTCTGTATTTGCTTTCTTCAGACCAGATAGTTCTTTAATTTCTTTCAACTGGGTTTTTTAGTTTTCTTTTTTATTTCTTTATCCCCCTGTGGTATTTCAGGAGGGATTTTTAGTTTTTAGTGGACAAGACTTGTACCTCCTTGGTTAAATTTATTCCTAAATGTTGTTTTATCTTTGATACTATTGTAAACAGACTTTTCTGTTTTCTTTTTCATATTTTTCATTGTTAGTGTGTAAAAATACAACTGATTTTTGCATGTTGATTTTGTAAACTGCAATGGTTTTTTTCAACTGCCAAATAAGTTTGGATAATTTGTCTTTTATTTTCATGTTTCCCTATGTTATTGCTTTAAAGATTTTCTACATAATTATTTTATATTATGTATCTGATAATGCCAATATCTGGTGTTCTTCAAATTCTAAATCTGCATTGATTGTTTCTGTTCACTTGTACTCAAGTTGTCTTGTCTTGCATGTTTGGTGATCTATGTCTGTGATCTTATAATTTTAATATGCAGAAATCCTGGAGGCCTAAACTGGAGGTGTTTTTCTTTCCTAGAGTAAGTTGAGAATGGTTCTTCCAGGTGCCAGAGGATAATATTTACCTGCAACTTCTTTAGCTTCCTTCTGAGATTCATGACAGTGCAGAAGTCTCACACTGAGTTCTCCTTGCATTTTGCTCAAGGCTTAGTCTCCCAGAAACAACATTAAAATGGGCATTCTTTCGAGGAAAGGTCTTCCTTTTAATATTTGCTCATTTTTCACCTCTCTCTGCTATGATTTCAGCTCATTATTTTAAAATAAAAGTTGGGTTTTTTGATGAGTAGGCTGGAGATTCCCCTTTCTTTGCTAAATACAACAATGTGTTGTCAGTGATGTAGCCTTTTTACTGTTGTACAATATATAGCATACAATATTTACAATTATAATCATTTTTAAGTGTAAATAATCACAATATTGTGCACCCATTGCCAGTATCCATTTCCAGGTGCACCTGGTTGTGGATTTTGCTTGGAAGGAGAAATGGCCAGGTGTGCAATTATAGACCAAATTATGGACTGTACAAAGTGCTTTGTCCAGATAGGGACTTGGAAGGAACATGATTAGAAAATAGGTAATGAAGAAAGTTGGGGAAGAGGTATGTGGACAGACCTCTCTGAATGGGCAAAGGATGTGAAGATGTTTATGTCCCAAAGGGTGACCTCAGAAGATAAGGATTTTAATAATCAAGTAAATATGATGGGTGCAGTGGCTCACGCCTGTAATCCCAGCACTTTGGGAGGCCAAGGTGAGAGGATCACCTCAGGTCAGGAGTTCAAGACCAGACTGGCCAACCTGGTGAAACCCTGTCTCTACTAAAAGTACAAACATTAACCAGTTGTGGTGATGCGCATCTGTAGTTCCAGCTACTTAGGAGGCTGAGGCACAAGAATAGCTTGAACCCAGGAGGCAGAGGTTGCAGTGAGCCAAGATTGTGCCACTGCACTCCAGCTTCCTGACAGAGGGACTCCATCTCAAAAAAATGTAGATATCATGACACATTCTGTGGATATTAGTCATCTTCTTTACTCAGCCACCTATGTCACTGCCTGATGGGTTCATGGAGTTCCATTCAACAAGGCTGACCTGGTTATGGCCACTGCCGAGTGCCCAATCTGCTAGCAGCAGAGACAAACACAGAGTCCCCAGTATGGCAGTATTTCCCAGGATAATCAGCCAGCTATCTGGCAGCAGGTTGATTACATTGGAATATGTTCATCATGGAAGGGGCAGCGTTTTGTCCTTCCTGGAATATACACCTTCCCTGCACACAATGTTTCTGCCAAAACTATAATCCATGGACTCACAGAATGCCTCATCTATTGTCATGTTACTACACACAGTATTGCTTCTGACCAAGGAATTTTTACAGCAAATGAAGTACAGCAGTGGGCCCATGCTCACGGAATGTATTGGTCTTACCATGTTCCCACCATCCTGAAGCAGCTGGCTTGACAGAATAGTGAAATGGCCTTTTGAAGTCACAGTTGCAGTGCCAACTAGGTGGCAATACCTTGCAGGGCTGGAGAAAAAGTTCTTCAGAGGCTGTATATGCTCTGAATTAGTATTCAATATATGATGTTGTTTCTCCTACAGCCAGGATTCACAGATCCAGAAATCAACGGGTGAAATAAGAGTGGCACCACTCACCATCACCCCTAGTGATGCACTAGCAAAATTTTTGTTTCCTGTTCCCATGGCCATGTGTTCTGCTAGCCTAGAGGTCTTAGTTGCAGAAGGAAGAATGTTTCTACCAGGAGACACACAAAAAAATTCCATTGAACTGAAAGTGAAAATGGTTTGCCAGCCACTTTAGGCTCCTCCTGCCTTTGAATCAACAGGTAAAGAAGGATGTTACTCTGCTGGATAGGGGATTGATACTGAATACCAAGGGGAAAATGGACTTCTATTTCACAATGGAGGTATGGAAGAGGGTGTCTGGAATACAAGAGTTCCCTTAGAGTGTCTCTTAGTATTACCATGCCCTGTGATTCTGGTCAATGGGAAACCATAGCAACCCAATCCATGCAGGACTACTGGTGGCCCAGGCTCTTCAGGAATCAAGATTTGGGTCACCTCATTAGGTAAAGAACCACAATCAGCTGAGATGCTTGTAGAAGGCAAAGGGAACACAGAATGGGTAGTAGAAGAAGGCAGTTACCAGCCAAGTTTTGTTATATCGTGTTAGGTGGAATTATTGCCTCATTTTTGTCTCTATTTAGAGATAAAGGAGATGTGTTTGGTGGGTGCTACATTGACAAGGGGTAGATTTGTAATGGTTAATTCTGTGTATCTACTTTACTTGGTCATAAGGTGCCCAGATATTTACTCAAACATTATTCTGGGTATTTCTCTGAGGGTATTTTTGAATGAGATTAACATTGAAGTTAGTAGACTGAGTAAAGCAGATTGCCATCCCTAATGTGGGTAGGCATCATCCAATTAGTTGACGGCCTGAATAAAACAAAAAGGCTGAGTCTTCCCCAAGTAGGAGTATTCTTGCTGCCGGACTGCCCTTGGAGTGGAACATCAGCTTTTTCCTGCTTTCAGGCTTGAACTAAAACATTTTAGCTCATCCAGAGAGAAAGAGAGATAGAGACAGACAGACAGAATCTCCTATTGGTTCTGTTTCTTTGGATATCCTTGACTAAGATAGTCATATAGGTGGAATCATATAATATCTATCCTTTTATGTCTGCCCTACTCACTTAGGGTGTTTCCAAAGTTCATTATGTTGTGGGACTAATCACAGATATAACCTTTTCTAAATGGGAATTTCTTCTAGAATATCCAGTGTCTAGACTTTAGTTCATCAAACTGACACTTTGGTGAAGTCTTTAATCCAGACTTGAGGGATAAAGGAATTCTTGGAGATGATGTTTATCTGAGACTCAAAGAATGAGTCAGGTGAAATCATTGTGTTGTCTCAAAATGCCTTTTACAATGTCCTGCTACCATAGGTAGTTAATAAATTTTGCCCTGAAAGGTTGGTCATATATCAACCTTGTTATCTTATGTTAACCTCTAGGAGAGGTTTTTCTGTCTTTCCAAGGAGAACAGCATACCTTTACTTTGCCATTCTGCAAAAAGAGAGTCCAGTGGTGGCCATCTTGACTGCTAGAGATGAGGAACTCCTTCACATACATGCTGGTAAGTAGAGATTTTACTCCCTGAGTGGTTATTCCTGTGACTTTCATTGTCTTCTGGAAGTCCACTTGCAGCCACTCTTTCGGATTATTCACCTGAGTGCAACAGTGTTGGACTAGTACCCTCTTGGTCACCATTTACTCCCAGAAATTCCCAAATCCCTGCTTAACCACACCACAGCATTTCTCACTCTGCTTTCTTTTTTGAGACAGAGTCTCGCTCTGCCTCCCAGGCTGGAGTGCAATGGCACCATCTTGGCTCGCTGCAACCTCTACCTCCCAGGTTCAAGTGATTCTCCTGCCTCAGCCTCCCAAGTAGCTGGGGTTACAGGTGTCCATAATTTTTGTATTTTTAGTAGAGACAGGGTTTCACCAGGTTGGCCAGTCTGGTCTTGAATTCCTGACTTCAGGTGATCTGCCGCCTTAGCATCCCAAAGTGCTGGAATTACAGGTGTAAGCCACTGCACTGGGACTCACTCTACTTTCTTTCTCCCCCCACCCTTTTTTTTAGACAGAGTCTCACACTCTCACCCGGGTTGGAGAGCAATGGTGTGATCTCAGCTCACTGCAACTTCCACCCCCCGGTTTTATGTGATTCTCTTGGCTCAGCCTCCTGAGTAGCTGCAATTACAGGCACACACCACCACACCCAGCCAATTTTTTGTATTTTTTAGTAGAGTCAGGGTTTCACTATGTTGGCCAGACTTGTGATCCACCTGACCTCGTGATCCACCCGCCTCGGTCTCCCAAAGTGCTGTGATTACAGGTGTGAGCCTCTACTTTCTATTGGCTAGTCAGTCTCCCTTATCCAACTCTAACCAACTTCAAGACCAAAATTTTTCACAATTCACCTTTGTATCCCCAGGCTCATCCTGTTTACTTTCCACTGATGCAACGATAAAACTGGAAAGAAACCTAATTGTTGATATTTATTTGCAAAATGGACTTTTCTACTATAATTCTTTGACAGATATTAGCCCAGTACTAAATAAAGTGATTCATCTTCCAGGAGGTTCAATTAGGGATCATTATCCCAAATGCCTGTGGTGGTGTTTCCCCACAATCAACCCTCCTTGACACTCTTTTTAGGAATAACAATTGACAGAAATATCTCTGAAGAAATAGTCAAAGGTTTCCCCTATTTTTTCCCAACCACTGCTCTGAGTCAGATAAACAGTAAATCTGTTGTCTCTTACCTGAGGTCTCCAGGCATTACTCCTCCCTTGGAGGTGAAGTCGAGCTTTTGAAGGAGACCAGGTGGCAAAAATATTGGTGAAATAGGATGAAGCAGTAATCTGTGCATCTGATATTGCTTTACTCTCCATTCCCAATGGCATGCTGCAACCTCAAAGAAAAGAAAAAGGAAGGTTATCACAGGGACATGCTTCAGCCTCAGTTATACCCCTGTATGGACCCAATACAGGAGCACCCAGATACATAAGGCAAGTTCTTAACGACTTACAAAGAGACTTAGACTCCCACACAATAATAGTGGGAGACTTTAACACTCCACTGTCAATATTAGACAGATCAACCAGACAAAAAATTAACAAGGATATCCAGGACCTGAACTCAGACCTGGAACAAGAAAACCTGATAGACATTTACAGAACTCTCCACCCCAAATCCACAGGATATACATTCTTCTCAGCACCACATCACACCTACTCTAAACTTGACCACATAATTGGTGAGGCTTAGTGTATGGATGAGCCCCTCACCCAGGTAGTGAGTGTAGTACCCAATATGTAACCTTCCAAGCCACATCCCACTCCCAACGTCTCCCCTCCCGAGTTTCCATCATTGCATCCATGTGTATTTAATGTTTACCTCCCACTTATGAGAACATGTGATATTTGGTTTTCTTTTCCTGCACTTAGGATAATGGCCTTCAGCGGCATATATGTTGCTGAAAATACATGATCTTATTCTCTTTTATGGTTGCATAATATTCCATGGTATGTATATATCACATTTTCACTGACATGCAATTTACCCATATAACAAACCTACCCATGTACCCATAGAACCTAAAATAAAACTAGAAGAAGAAAAGAAGAGCTGACCAGAAAATAGGTAACAATAAAAGAATCTGTGCAAAAGTTAATGCCTGAGAAATGATATTATGATGACAGTAACCCTAGAATATCAGTGGAGGCTTCTCAGTATAACTGGTCAGCTCTTCCCACTTTGTGTGACTCTTTGATTTTCCTTGTTTCTTTCTTTCTTTTTTATTGCATTTTAGGTTTTGGGGTACATGTGAAGAACATGCAAGATAGTTGCATAGGTACACACGTGGCAGTGTTTTTTGCTGCCTTCCTCCCCTTCACCTATATCTGGCATTTCTCCCCATGCTCTCTCTCCCTAACTCCCCACCCCCCACTGTCCCTCCCCTATTCCCCCCAACTGACCCCAGTGTGTAGTGCTCCCCTCCCTGTGTCCATGTGTTCTCATTGTTCAGCACCCACCTGTGAGTGAGAACATGTGGAATTTCATTTTCTGTTCTTGTGTCAGTTTGCTGAGACTGATGTTCTCCAGGTTCATCCATGTCCCTACAAAGGACACAAACTCATCGTTTTTGATTGCTGCATAATATTCCATGCTGTATGTGTGCCACAGTTTCCCTGTCCAGTCTGTCATCCATGGGCATTTGGGTTGGTTCCAGGTCTTTGCTATTGTAAATAGTGCTGCAATGAACATTCGTGTGCATGTAGAATGATTTATAATCGTTTGGATATATACCCAGTAATGGGTTTGCTGGGTCAAATGGAATTTCTATTTCTAGGTCATTGAGGAATTGCCACACTGTCTTCCACAATAGTTGAACTAATTTATACTCCCACCAGCAGTGTAAAAGTGTTCCTATTTCTTCACATCCTCTCCAGCATCTGTTGTCTCCAGATTTTTTAATGATCGCCATTCTAAATGGCGTGAGATGGTATCTCAATGTGGTTTTGATTTGCATTTCTGTTATGACCAGTAATGATGAGCATTTTTCATGTTTGTTGACCTCATGTATATCTTCGTTTGTAAAGTGGCTGTTCATCTCCTTCGCCCACTTTTGAATGGGCTTGTTTGGTTTTTCCTTGTAAATCTGTTTGAGTTCTTTGTAAATTCTGGATATCAGCCCTTTGTCAGATGGGTAGACTTCAAAAATTTTTTCCCATTCTGTTGGTTGCCGATTTGCTCTAATGACTGTTTCTTTTGTCGTGCACAAGCTGTGGAGTTTGATTAGGTCCCATTTGTCTATTTTGGCTTTTGTTGCCAATGCTTTTGGTGTTTTGATCATGAAGTCCTTGCCTACTCCTATGTCCTGAATGGTTTTGCCTAGATTTTCTTCTAGGGTTTTTATGGTGCCAGGTCTTATGTTTAAGTCTTTAATCCATCTGGAGTTAATTTTAGTGTAAGGTGTCATGAAGGGGTCCAGTTTCTGCTTTCTGCACATGGCTAGATAGTTTTCCCAACACCATTTATTAAACAGGGAATCCTTTCCCCATTGCTTGTTTTTGTCAGGTTTATCAAAGACCGCATGGTTGTAGATATGTTGTGTTGCCTCCGATGCCTCTGTTCGGTTCCATTGGTCTATGTCTCTGTTTTGGTACCAGTACCATGCTGTTTTGATTACTGTAGACTTGTAGTATAGTTTGAAGTCCGGTAGAGTGATGCCTCCTGCTGTGTTCTTTTTGCTTAGAATTGACTTGGCTCTGTGGGCTCTGTTTTGGTTCCATATGAAGTTAAGGTGGTTTTTTTCCAGTTCTGTGAAGGTCATTGGTAGCTTGATGGGGATAGCATTGAATCTGTAAATTACTTTGGGCAGTATGGCCATTTTCACGATATTGATTCTTCCTAACCATGAACATGGAATGTTTCTCCATCTGTTTGTGTCCTCTCTTATTTTGTTGAGCAGTGGTTTGTAGTTTTCCTTGAAGAGGTCCCTTACGTTCCTTGTGAGTTGTATTCCTAGGTATTTTATTCTCTTTGTAGGAATTGTGAATGGCAGTTCGTTCTTGATTTGGCTCTCTTTAAGTCTGTTATTGGTGTAGAGGAATGCTTGTGATTTTTGCACATTGATTTTGTATCCTGAGACTTTGCTGAAGTTGCTTATCAGTTTCAGGAGATTTTGGGCTGAGACGTTGGGGTCTTCTAGATATACTATCATGTCGTCTGCAAATACAGACAATTTGGCTTCCTCCTTTCCTATTTGAATACCCTTTATTTCTTTTTCTTGCCTGACTGCTCTGGCTAGAACTTCCAGTGCTATATTGAATAGGAGTGGTGAGAGAGGACATCCTTGTCTAGTGCCGGATTTCAAAGGGAATGGTTCGTTTTTGCCCATTCAGTATAATATTGGCTGTTGATTTGTCAGAAATTGCTTTTATGATTTCCAGATACGTTCCATCAATACCTAGTTTATTGAGGGTTTTTAGCATAAAGGCTGTTGAATTTTGTCAAAGGCCTTCTCTGCGTCTGTTGAGATAATCATGTGGTTGTTGCATTTGGTTTTGTTTATGTGGTGAATTACATTTATAGGCTTGCGTATGTTGAACAAGCCTTTCATCCCTGGGATGAATCCTAGTTGATCATGGTGGATAAGCTTTTTTGCTGTGCTGTTGCAATCAGCTTGCCAGTATTTTATTGAAGATTTTTGCATCTAGGTTCATCACAGATGTTGGCCTGAAGTTTTCTTTTCTTGTTGGGTCTCTGCCGGGTTTTGGTATCAGGATGATGTTGGTCTCATAAGATGATTTGGGAAGGATTCCCTCTTTTTGGATTATTTGGAATAGTTTCAGAAGGAATGATAACAGTTCCTCTTTGTGTGTCTGGTAGAATTCGGCTGTGAACCCATCTGGACCTGGGCTTTTTTTGTGTGGTAGGCTCTTAATTGCTGCCTCAACTTCAGATCTTGTTATTGGTTTATTCAGGGTTTCAACTTCTTCCTGATTTAGGCTTGGGAGGACGCAAGTGTCCAGGAATTTATCCATTTTTTCCAGGTTTACTAGTTTATGTGCATAGAGTTGTTTGTAATAATCTCTGATGATGGTTTGAATTTCTGTGGAATCTGTGGTGATTTCCCCTTTTTCATTTTTTATTGGATCTATTTGGTTATTCTCTCTTTTCTTTTTTATTAATCTGGCTCGTGGTCTGTCTATTTTGTTGATCTTTTCGAAAAAACAGCTCCTGGATTTATTGATTTTTTGAAGGATTTTTCGTGTCTCCATCTCCTTCAGTTCTGCTCTGATCTTGGTTATTTCTTGTCTTCTGCTAGGTTTTGAGTTTTTTTTTTATCTTGCTCCTCTAGCTCTTTCAATTTTGACGATAGGGTTTCAATTTTGGATTTCTCCTGTCTTCTCATGTGGGCACTTATTGCTATATATTTTCCTCTAGAGACTGCTTTAAATGTGTCCCAGAGATTCTGGTATGATGTGTCTTTGTTCTCGTTGGTTTAAAAGAACATCTTTATTTCTGCCTTCATTTCATTGTTTATCCTGTCAACATTCAAGAGCCAGTTGTTCAGTTTCCATGAAGCTGTGCGGTTCTGAGTTAGTTTCTGAATTCTGAGTTCTAACTTGATTGCACTATGGTCTGAGAGACTGCTTGTTATGATTTCTGTTATTTTCCATTTGCTGAGGAGTGCTTTACTTCCAATTATGTGGTCAATTTTAGAGTAGGTGTGATGTGGTGCTGAGAAGAATGTATATTCTGTGAATTTGGGATGGAGAGTTCTGTATATGTCTATCAGGTTTGCTTGGTCCAGGTCTGAGTTCAAGCCCTGGATATCCTTGTTGA
The DNA here is from genome assembly GCF_049354715.1 of Callithrix jacchus. Taxonomy (NCBI): domain Eukaryota; kingdom Metazoa; phylum Chordata; class Mammalia; order Primates; family Cebidae; genus Callithrix; species Callithrix jacchus. The sequence continues at coordinate 150,591,862 of NC_133524.1, forward strand.
TTTTCTGTCTGGTTGATCTGTCTAATATTGACAGTGGAGTGTTAAAGTCTCCCACTGTTATTGTGTGGGAGTCTAAGTCTCTGTAAGTCATTAAGAACTTGCCTTATATATCTGGGTGCTCCTGTATTGGGTCCATATATATTTATGATCGTTAGCTCTTCTTGTTGTTTTGATCCTTTTACCATTATGTAATGTCCTTCTTTGTCTCTTTTGATCTTTGTTGCTTTAAAGTCTATTTTATCAGAGATGAGAATTGCAACTCCTGCTTTTTTTGCTCTCCATTTTCTTGGTAAATTTTCCTCCATCCCTTTATTTTGAGCCTTTGTGTATCCTTGCATGTGAGATGGGTTTCCTGGATACAGCACACCGATGGGTTTTGGCTTTTTATCCAATTTGCCAGTCTGTGTCTTTGATTGGTGCATTTAGCCCATTTACATTTAGGGTTAATATTGTTATGTGTGAATTTGATACTGCCATTTTGATGCTAGCTGGCTGTTTTGCCCGTTAGTTGATGCAGATTCTTCATTTCATTGATGCTTTTTACCATTTGGTATGTTTTTGGAGTGGCTGGTACTGGTTGTTCCTTTCTATGTGTAGTGCCTCTTTCAGGAGCTCTTGTAAAGCAGGTGTGGTGGTGACAAAATCTCTGAGTACTTGCTTCTTGGCAAATGATTTTATTTTTCCTTCACTTATGAAACTCAGTTTGGCTGGATATGCAATTCTGGGTTGAAAGTTCTTTTCTTTAAGGATGTTGAATATTGGCCCCCACTCTCTTCTGGCTTGTAGGGTTTCTGTGGGGAGATCTGCTATGAGTCTGATGGGCTTCCCTTTGTGGGTAACCAGACCTTTCTCTCTGGCTGCCCTTAGCATTTTCTCCTTCATTTCAACCCTGGTGAATCTGACGATTATGTGCCTTGGGGTTGCTCTTCTTGCGGAATATCTTTGTGGTGTTCTCTGTATTTCCTGGACTTGAATATTGGCCTGCCTTGCTAGGTTGGGGAAGTTTTCCTGGATAATATCCTGAAGAGTATTTTCCAGCTTGGATTCATTCTCTTCATCACATTCAGGTACACCTATCAAACGTAGGTTAGGTCTCTTCACATAGTCCCACATTTCTTGGAGACTTTGTTCATTCCTTTTTGCGCTTTTCTTTCTAATCTTGGCTTCTTGTTTCATTTCATTGAGTTGATCTTCAACCTCTGATATTCTTTCTTCTGCTTGGTCAATTCGGTTGTTGAAACTTGTGCATGCTTCGCTAAGTTCTCGTGTTGTGTTTTCAGCTCCATCAATTCACTCATATTCCTCTCTAAGTTGTCCATTCTTGTTATCCTTTCGTCAAATCTTTTTTCAAGGTTCTTAGTTTCTTTGCGTTGACTTAGAACATGTTCTTTTAGCTCACAGAAGTTTCTCGTTACCCACCTTCTGAAGTCTGATTCTGTCATTTCATCACACTCATTCTCCATCCAGCCTTGTTCCCTTGCTGTTGAGGAGTTGTGATCCCTTAGAGGAGGCGAAGTGTTCTGGTTTCAGGTGTTTTCCTCCTTTTTGCGGTGGTTTCTTCCCATCTTTGTGGATTTATCCATCTGTCGTCTTTGTAGTTGCTGATTTTCAGATTGGGTCTCTGAGTGGATGTCCAGGTTGTTGTTGACGAAGTTATTTCTGTTTCTTAGTTCTCATTCTAACAGTCTGGCCCCGCTGCTGTAGGACTGCTGAGCTCTGCTCCAGGCCCTGCTTGCCTGGGGATCACCAGCAGCTGCAGCACAGTATGGGTTGTTACCAGTTTCTTCTGCTGCTATTTTTGTCCCAGAATGATGCCCGCTAAATGTCTGTCGGATCAGTCCTTTGTGAGGCGAGTCTTTGGATATATGGGGCTCAGGGAGCTGCTTGAGGAGACAGTCTGTTCTTTACAGGAGCTCAAGTGCTGAGCTGTGAGCTCCATTGTTCATTCAGAGCTGCTAGGCAGGTACATTTAAATCTGCTGCAGCAGAACTCATAACCCCCCCCCCTTTTTTTCCCCAGGTGCTCTGCCCCAGGTAGTTAGGTCTTTATTTATGAGTTTCCCTTGTGCTGTTGCCTTTTTCTTTCTGGGCTGCCCTGCCCAGCAAGGATGCAGCCTAGTCACTGCCTGCAGAGGCTTTGCTGAGCTGCTGTGGGCTCGGCACTGCTCCCCTGTGAACTTCCCTGCAGTTCTGTTTATATGGGTGTGGTTAGAACTGCCTCAGCAATGGTGGCTTGCCTCCTTAATGGTGGACTGTCTCTGTTATGGTAGGTTGGTTCGGCAACAGCAGGTTGCCTCGGCAACGGCAGGCTGCCTCAGCAATGGCAAACTACCTCCGTAGGGGTGGAGTGCCTGGGTAATGGCGGACGCCCTTCCCCCACAGAGCTGGACTGTCCCGGGTTCAGCTGTGCTTGCTGTGAAACTCTCAACCCCAAGCATTTCCAATTGCTGGTTTTTTTTTTCTTTTTGTGAGGGTGGGATCTGCCAAGCCTGATCACCTGGTTTCCTGCCTCAGAGCCTCCCCCCCTTTTTTTTTAAGTTGAACAGTTGACTCTCTCCCAAGTGTTCAAGTCACCTGCTGAAAGGGCACTGGGATCTGTGTGATTTCCTGTGCGGCAACCCACTGTGCCAGCTGAAAAATGGCACTGAGATGTGTGGTGCTTTTTTTTTTGCCCAGGAATCTCCTCGCCTGGCTCCCTGTTTCAGACCTCTGTTTAATCAGATGAATGGGCTAATCTGCCTTCCCGGAGCTCCAATTGCCAGCTTAAAAGGGCAACCAGACCAGTGTATTTTGTACAGAGAACCGCCGTGTCAGGGCCCCAGCCAAAACAGCCATGTTAGTGACCTGTGGGGCTCCTCTGCATGGGAATCTCCTGGTCTGTGGGCAATAAAGATACATCTGGAAATGTGGCGTCCATTCACCCTTTGTGCTTTCACTGGGAGCTGCAATCCTGAGCTGTTCCTAAATGGCCACCTTGCTCCCTCCCCCCTGTTCCTTTCTTTCTTTTTTTTTTTTTTTTGGCAGATTTTTGCTCTTGGTGCCTGGGCTGGAGTGCAATGGCATGATCTCAGCTCACCACAGCCTCTGCCTCCTGTGTTCAAGTGATTCTCATGCCTTAGCCTCCTGAGTAGCTGGGATTACAAGCATGCACCACCACACCCAGCTAATTTTGTATTTTTAGTAGAGATGGGGTTTCACCATGTTGGACAAGCTGGTCCTGAACTCCTGACCTTGTGATCTGCCCACCTCAGCCTTCCAAAGTGCTGGGATTATAGACGTGAGACACCATGCCTGGCACCACATTCTCTTTATCCAATCTGTTGTTGATGGGCATTTAGGTTGATTCCATGTATTTGCTATTGTGAATAGTGCTGAAATGAACATATGTGTGCATGTATCTTTATGATAGAATTATTTATATTCCTTTGAGTATATACCCAGTGATGGGATTGCTGGGCTAAATGGTGTTTCTGGGTTTGCCCAAGACTATGCTGATTTTAGCACAGACAATTTTTGTGTCCTGGTACTAAGAACCCCTCCTCCAGTCTCAGGATAACCAGAACAGTTAGTTACCCTACCCATGGTCGAGGGAGGAAGGATATAAGATGACTTGGCACTTACTGTTTAAATCACAGCCCATCAATTCCATGCGAAGAGTGCTGCGAATGCTATAATGAGTTGGGTGCAAACGGATGTACCGAGCAATAATTGGAGGGTTAAAAATATTGTGTTTTATCCCAGATGAATCCACATTGCCAAAGAAGACCTGTATGGAGAGATTATCACAAATACACGGAAAGTGAATCCAGAGTGAAAAGCAATTTCTGTCAATCACATCTTCCTTCTAATTTTGCTTTGTGCATTTCTCAACAGCATTCAACATCTATAAGACAATTATGGTTAGATGGATGTTATGATGGTAGACACAAAAAAGGAACGCACCAAGGAGTGGGAACAAGGGAAATTATTAGGTCTGGGGCAAGTGAAATCATTTTGTACTTTGAGTTCATGTAAAAGGCTCATAAAAGTTGAGGAAGCCATTTGGGCTTTGCTACTCCAGGATGGTCCACAGACCAGGAGTAGCAGAATCATCTGAGGGCAATCCAAAAATGCAGTATCAGGAGAATGACATCAGTGAGTTGATGGGATAGGAGGTCCGCACCTCCTATTCCCTTACAGGAACAATAATTTTGGCAACTATCTATGGACAAAAGTGCCTTTGTGGGAGGCACGGGATCCTGGTAGGAGGTTCAGAAACCCCAGTAGAGCTCAAGAATAAAGATGAATGCTTTAATAAGGCAAGCCCACATTCTAGTGGCAAGCCTGTCAACTATAGTTCTGGCTGTGGACCCAGAAGCAGCCCACCACCCTGGAAACTTAGCTCCAGACCTGTTTGTATGTGGTCCTACCACTAGCCCTATGCGCCCAGGGATCTGGGAGGAGCAACTCCCATTGGCAACCACAGTAACAGGCCTCCCAACTGTGGACTCTTAGGCAGCCCTGTAATTAAGCTTCAGTCCCACACTACCATGGTCTTGGTGAAGTTCTGCCTACTCAGAAAACTGGTAGGAGTCATGCCATTCCACCACTGGAAACCAGCCCACCAACTGGACCTGACTGTGGACTCCAAAGTAGCCCTGTAAGCCAACTCTAGTCTTGCTGTACCATGTTCTGGAGATAGTCTTCTTGTAAAGGGACTCAGTAGAACCCACACTTATCTGTGCCCCCATAACAGGCCCACTGGCTATGGGCACAACTGGGGACCCTGAAGTAGCCCTTTGACCAAGCTCCAGGCCCACTTTATCATGGTCTGTAGGCAGTCCTGACCACTCAAGGACCCAATGAGAGCTGGTAATGAACTCACTGTCTGAGTACTCAACTTCAGACCAGAAGAGGTGTCAGCTCATTCAAATGTACAGATACCAATGCAAGGCTACATGGGTCATGAAGAATCAGGCAAATATGACATCACCAAAGGGAACTAATAAAGCTCCAGTAACCAACCCTGAAGAAATAAAGATTCATGAAATTTTTGAAAAGAATTCAAAATGATCATTTTAAGAAGGTCAGTGAGTTACAAGAGGATAGGTAGACAACTAACAAAATGAGGAAAACAATACGTGAATGAAACTACAAGTTTAATAAAGAAATAAAAACAATTGAAAAAACAAATAAAAATCCTGCAGCTGAAAAATACTGCTGAATATAACTGAAGAATGACTGAACTAAAAATTTTAATAGAGATCTTCAATAGCAGACTCAATCATGCAGAAGAAAGAATTTGTAAACTTGAAGATAGGTCATTTGAAATTATCTAGTTGGAGGAATAAAAAGAACAATGAGAAAGAGTGAAGAAAGAATATGGGACTTGTGGGATATCATCAAGCAAAATGATAGATGCATTATAGGAAATCTTAAAAGTAGAAGAGAGAGAGAGAAAGGAAGCTTATTTAAAGAAATAATAGGTGAGAATTCCCCAAACCTAGGGAGGGTAAGTACCATCTGGATTCACTAAGCCCAAAGATAGCCAAATAGATTAAACCCACAGAAGTCTACAGTGAAATAGATTATAATTAAATTATCAACAAAGACAAAAGATAATTTTGGGGTAGTAAGAAGAAAGTGAATTATCACCCATAGAGGAGCTCCATAAGACAATGAGTGGATATCTCAGCAGAAACCTTGAAGGTCAGGAAAGAGTGGGATGATATATTCAAAGCACTCAGAGAAAAAAATCTGATCAATAATACTTTATCTGGAAAAACTGTCCTTTAAGAATTAAGACAAAGATAAAGAGTTTCTCAGACAAACAGACACTGAGGGGGGTTTGTCACCACAAGACCTGCCTTATAAGAAGTGCTAATAGTTCAAGTTGAAATAAAGACACTAAACAATAACCCAAAAGCATATGAATCCTTTCACTACTAAAGGTAAATATAAAGAGAAACTACAATATTATAACAGTATAATGATTGTTATAGATAACTATTAATATTAATTTATAAATTAAAAGACAAAATAGTAATAGTAATTATAATGACAGAAATTTGTCAATGGAAACAATATATAGAAGGAAGCAAAATGTGACCTCAATTACATAAAGTTGTGGTGCAGGAAGTAAGTAAAGTATAGAGTTTCTGTATGTGACTGAAGGTGTTGTCAGCTTAAAACAGACTGCCATAACTATAAAATGTTCAAGTTGATCTCTGTGGTAAACACACACACACACACACACACACATACGTATAGTAGATATACAAAAGATAACGAGAAAAGAATCAAAACACATCCAAGCAAAAATCATCAAACCACAAAGAGAAAAAGAAGAAAGGAACATGAAAACTACAAAACACTAAACTATTAACAGAATGGCAATTGAAAGTCCTTACATATAAATAATTACTTCAAGTGTAAATGGGCTCCTCAATCAAAGGACAAACAGAAACAGAATTGGGGTTTTTAAAAAGCCGACAATTCAGAGATGGGAAGTAAGGAACAAAAACAAACAAGACCCAACTATACTTCATTGATAACAGACTCGCTTTTGATTTAAGAACACACATAGGCCGAAAGTGAAGGAGTGGAGAAAGTTATGCCGTATAAACTGCAACCAAAAGAGAGCAGGGGTGGCTCTACTTGTATGAAAAACATTGTCTTTAAGTGAAAAACTGTGACACGAGACATAGAAGGTCACTATATAATAAAAGGATCACTTGAACAGTAAGATGTAACAATTATAAATATATATGTACCCGACATGAAAGTAACTAAATATATAAAGCAAACATTGACAGGTGTGGAAGAATAAATCAATCAGAATACAATATAGTGGGCTTCAATGCTCCACTCTCTATAATGAGTAGATCATCCAATAGAAAATCAATAAGGATACAGTAGAACTGAAGAATGAAATAGACCCAACGGACCTAAAATGTACATATAGAACCTTCCACCCAACAGCAGGCTTATCATGCACACACAGAACATTCTTCAAGACAGATCACCTTTCAGGTCACAAAACAAGTCATAACAAATTCAAGAAGATTAAAATCATACCAAGTATGTTTTCTGACCACAATGGATTCAAACTACAAATCAATAACAATAAGAAAACATGAAAATTCAGCCGGACGCAGTGGCTCACACCTGTAATCCCAGCACTTTGGGAGGCCGGGGTGGGTGGATCACGAGGTCAAGAGATCAAGACCATCCTGGTCAACATGGTGAAACCCTGTCTTTACTAAAAATACAAAAAATTAGCTGGTCACGGTTGTGCGTGCCTGTAGTCCCAGCTACTCAGGAGGCTGAGGCAGGAGAATTGCGGTGAGCCGAGATTGTGCCATTGCACTCCAGCCTGGGTAACAAGAGCGAAACTCCGTCTCAAAAAAAAAAAAAAACATGAAAATTCGCAAATATGTGTAAACTAAACAACACATTCTTGAATGACCATTGGGTCACAGAAAAAATTGAAATCTTGATATGTTTTCATATTATGAAAACATACCAAAACTTAAAGGATACAGTAAAAGCCTACTAATAGGGAAATTTATAGCAATAAATGCCTATATTTAAAAAGAAGAAAGTTATGAAATAAGCAACTGAACTTATCACCTCCAGGAACTACAAAAAGAAGAATGAGAAGAAAAAATAACTAAGCCCAAAGGTAGAAGAACAAAGGAAATAATAAATGTTAGAGCAGAAATAAATAAAAAAGAGAATAGAAAAACAGTTGGAAAAAATTAACAAAACTAGGAGTTGATTTTTTTGAAAAAATAAGCAAAATTGGCAAGTCCTTAGCTAGACTAAGAAAAAAAAGAGAGAACATGCATATAAATAAAATGTAAATGAAAGATGAGACATTACAACTGATGTCACAGAAACAGAACCATAAGGGACAATTATGAACATTTATATGCTAACAAATAAGTTAATCTAGAGGAAATGGATAAATTCCTAGAAACATATAACACATTAAAACTGAATAACAAAGAAATAGAAAGCTTTAACAGACTCACAACAAATAGGAATATTGAATCTAGTAATCAGAAACCTTCCAGCAAGAAAATCCCAGGATCAATGGCTTCATGGATGAATTCTATCAAACATTCAAAGAATATTAGTATTAATAAATACTAATATTAGTATTAATAAATACAAATAATATTAGTATTAATAAATACTAATATTTCTTAAACTCTCCTAAAAAACACAAGCGAGAACACTTCAAAACACAATTTATTAGCCAACATCACCCTGATATCATATCCTGGCAAAAACAACACTGGAAAAGAAAACCACAGGCCAGGCCAGGTGTGGTGGCTTAAGCCAGTAATCCCAATACTTTGGGACGCTGAAGCAGGCAAATCACTTGAGGTCAGGAATTCGAGACCAGTCTGGCAAACATGGTGAAAACCCACCTCTACTAAAAAAATTAAAAAATTAACTGGTTGTGGTGGCATGCGCCTGTAGTCCCAGCTATTCAGGAGGCTTAGGCAGGAGAATCACTGGAACCCAGGAGGTGGAGGGTGCAGTGAGCCAAGACCATACCACCACTGCACTCCAGCCTGGGCAACAGAGCAAGACCTGTCTCAAAAAAAGAAAGAAAGAAAGAAAGAATGAAAGAAAGAAAGAAAGAAAGAAAGAAAGAAAGGAAGGAAGGAAGGAAAGAAAGAAAACTACAGGCCAATATCCCTGATGAACACAGATGCAAAAAATCCTCAACAAGGTATTTACCTGCCAACCAAATTCAACAGCACATTAAAAGTATGATTCATCATGAACAAGTGGTATTTATCCCTAGAATACAAGGATGGTTCAACATGTGCAAATCAGTCAACGTGATATACCACATTATCACAATGAAAGATGAAAAACACATGATTATTTTGATCAATGCAGAAAATGAATTTGACAAAACTAGATAGCCATTCATAATAAAAACTTTCAACAGGGAACTTACCTCAACACAATAAAGACCATATAGGAAAAGCCCACAGCTGGTATAACCAATGTGGAAAAACTGAAGGCTTTTCCTTTTAGATACTGATATAGTTTGGGTCTATGTTCCCACTCAAATCTCACCTTGAGTTGTAATCCCCATAATCCCCATGTGTCGAGGGAGGTACCTGGTGGGAGGTGGTTGGATCATAGGGAAGGTTTCCCCCATGCTGTTCTCCTGATAGTGAGTTCTTACAAGATCTGATGGCTTTATAAGTGTTTGACAGTTCCTCCTTTACACACTCTCTCTTGACTGCTGCCATATAAGATGTGCCTACTTCCCCTTATGCCATGACTGTAGGTTTCCTGAGGCCTCCCCAGCCATGCAGAACTGTGAGTCAATTAAACCTCTTTTCTTTATAAATTACCCAGTCTCAGGCAGTTCTTTACAGCAATGTGAAAACGGACGAATACAGATACTATACAATGCAAGAATGCCTACGATCACTACTTCTATTCAAGACAGTACTTTCCAGTAATGTCTTGAACTAGTTAGAACAATTACACAAGAAAAGGAAATAAAAGGCATCCAAATAGAATAGAATAGTAAAATTATCTGTTTTTCCAGATGTAGAAAACTCTGAAGACTCAACAAAAAATTGTTAGAACCAACACATGAATTCTGTAAAGTTGCAGGATACAAAATCAACATACAGAAATCAGTGGTGTTTCTACACACTGTCAACTAAACAAAAGGAAATTAGAAAATAATCTTATTTACAATAGCAGCAAAAGAATAAAATACTTAGGAATAGACTTAACCAAAGAAATGAAAGACTTGAACAATGAAAATATAGAAAACATTTATTAAGGAAATTCAATAAGACTCAGATAAAGAAAAGATATTCCATATTCATTGATTGGAAGAATTACTCTTGTTAAAATGTCCACATGACCCAAAGTAATCTACAGATTTAATGTGATCCCTATCAAAATCTCAATGGTGTTTTTCACAGAAAATTTTAAAAAAGTTAAATTCATATGGAATCACAAAAGACCCCAACTAAGCAAAGCAATTTTTTTTGAGACACTCTTGCTCTGTTGCCCAGGCTGGAGTACAGTGGCACAATCTTGCTTCACTACAACCTCTGCTTTCCAAGTTCAAGTGATTCTCCTGCCTCAGCCTCCATACTAGCTGGGACCCCAGGGGCCCACCACCATACTTGGTGAATTTTTGTTTTTTTTTAGTAGAGATGGGGTTTTACCATGTTGGCCAGGCTGATCTTAAATTCCTGACCTCAACAGATCCACCCATCTCAGCCTCAGAAAGTGCTGGTATTACAGGCGTGAGCCACCGTACACAGCCAGGCAAAACAATCTTAACCAAGAACAAAGCTAGAAGCCTTATACTTCCTGATTTCAAAATATACTACGAGTCTCCAGGAATCAAAATAGTATGGTACTGGCATAAAAATAGACACACCAACCAGGGGAACAGAATAGAAAAGCCCAGAAATAAATTCACACATTTACTGTCAACAGATTTTTGACAAGGGTGCAAAGAACATACAATGGGGAAAAGAGAGTCTCTTCAATAAATGATATTGGGAAAACTGAATATCCACATGCAGAAGAAAGAAATTGGGCCCTTTTCTCACACTATACATAAAATTCAACTCAAAATTGATTAAACACTTGTATATAAGACCTAAAACTTTAATACTTCTGGGAAAAAAATCAGGAAAAAAGCTTCTTGACATTGATTTGGACAATATTTTTTTAATACCACACCAAAAGTACAGACAACAAAAACAAAAATAGACAACTGGGATTGCATCAAACTAAAAAGTTTCTGCACAGCACAAGAAATAATCAACAGAGTGAAAAGGCAACCTATGGAACGGAAAAAAATATTTGCAAACTGTATATCCGATAATTGGTAAGAAACTCAAACAACTCAGTAGTAAGAAACAACCCAATTAAAAATGGGCAAAGGACCTAAATACAATCGATGGAACATATCTCAAAGTAATAAAAGCTATTTATGACAAACCAACAGCCAATATCATACTTAATGGGCAAAAACTGGAAGCATTCCCTTTGAAATCCGGCACTAGACAAGGATGCCCTCTTTCACCACTCCTATTCAATATAGTACTGGAAGTACTAACCACAGCAATCAGGCAAGAAAAAGAAATAAAGGGTATTCAAATTGGAAAGGTGGAAGCCAAATTGTCTCTATTTGCAGACGACATGATAGTATATCTAGAAGACCCCATCGCCTCAGCCCAAAAACTCCTGAAACTGATAAGCAACTTCAGCAAAGTCTCAGGATATAAAATCAATGTGCAAAAAATCACAAGCATTCCTCTACACCAATAACAGACTTAAAGAAAGCCAAATCAAGAACGAACTGCCATTCGCAATTGCTACAAAAAGAATAAAATACCTTGGAATACAACTCACAAGGAACGTAAGGGACCTCTTCAAGGAAAACTACAAACCACTGCTCAACGAAATCAGAGAGGACACAAACAGATGGAGAAACATTCCATGTTCATGGTTAGGAAGAATCAATATCGTAAAATTGGCTATACTGCCCAAAGTAATTTACAGAATCAATGCTATCCCCATCAAGCTACCATTGACTTTCTTCACAGAACTGGAAAAAACCACCATGAACTTCATATGGAACCAAAAGAGAGCCCGCATAGCCAAGTCAATTCTAAGCAAAAAGAACACAGCGCAGGGCATCACACTACCGGATTTCAAACTATACTACAAGGCTACAGCAATCAAAACAGCATGGTACTTGTACCAAAACAGAGATATAGACCAATGGAACAGAACAGAGGCATCGAAGGCAACACAACATATCTACAACCATACAATCTTTGATAAACCTGACAAAAACAAGCAATGGAGAAAGGATTCCCTGTTTAATAAATGGTGTTGGGAAAACTGGCTAGCCATGTGCAGAAAGCAGAAACTGGACCCCTTCCTGACACCTTACACTAAAATTAACTCCAGATGGATTAAAGACTTAAACATAAGACCTGGCACTATAAAAACCCTAGAAGAAAATCTAGGCAAAACTATCCAGGACATAGGAGTAGGCAAGGACTTCATGAACAAAACACCAAAAGCATGGGCAACAAAGGCCAAAATAGACAAATGGGACCTAATCAAACTCCACAGCTTCTGCACGGCAAAAGAAACAGTCACTAGAGTGAATCGGCAACCAACAGAATGGGAAAAAATTTTTGCAGTTTACCCATCTGACAAAGGGCTGATATCCAGAATTTACAAAGAACTCAAACAGATTTACAGGAAAAAAACAAACAAGCCCATTCAAAAGTGGGCAAAGGATATGAACAGACACTTTACGAAAGAAGACATATATGAGGCCAACAATCATATGAAAAAATGCTCATCGTCACTGGTCATCAGAGAGATGCAAATCAAAACCACATTGAGATACCATCTCACGCCAGTTAGAATGGTGATCATTAAAAAATCTGGAGACAACAGATGCTGGAGAGGATGTGGAGAAATAGGAACACTGTTACACTGTTGGTGGGAGTGTAAATTAGTTCAACCATTGTGGAAGACAGTGTGGCGATTCCTCAAGGCCCTAGAAATAGAAATTCCATTTGACCCAGCAATCCCATTACTGGGTATATATCCAAAGGACTATAAATTGTTCTACTATAAGGACACATGTACACGAATGTTCATCGCAGCAGCACTGTTTACAATAGCAAAGACCTGGAACCAACCCAAATAACCATCAATGATAGACTGGACTGGGAAAATGTGGCACATATACACCATGGAATATTATGCAGCAATCAGAAATGATGAGTTCGTGTCGTTTGTAGGGACATGGATGAATCTGGAGAACATCATTCTCAGCAGACTGACACAAGAACAGAAAATGAAACACCGCATATTCTCACTCATAGGCAGGTGATGAAAAATGAGAACACATGGACACAGGGAGGGGAGTATTAAACACTGGGGTCTATTGGGGGGAAAAGGGGAGGGCCAGCGGGAGGGGGAGGTGGGGAGGGATAGCCTGGGGAGAAATGCCAAATGTGGGTGAAGGGGAGAAAGGAAGCAAAACACACTGCCATGTGTGTACCTATGCAACTATCTTGCATGTTCTGCACATGTACCCCCAAACCTAAAATCCAATAAAAAATTTAAAAAAAAAAAGAAGAAATATAAAAGGCCAACAGATAAATGATGCTCAACATCACTAACCATCAGGAAAATGTAAATCAAAACACAATGAGATATTCCCTCACATCTACTAGAATAGTGTCTTAGTCTCTTATAGACTATAACTTATTATGGACTATAATTTATTATGCTGCTGTGACAGAATACCACAGATTGAGTAATTTATAACGAACAGAGATGTATTTGGCTCACAGTTCTGGAGGCGTGGCAGTCCAAGTTCAAGAGGCCAGCATCTGGCAAAGGCCTTCTTTCTATATCATAACATGGCAGAAGGGCAAAAAGAGGGCAAGAAAGAGTTCAAACTCACAACCTTAGGTGCTTTTGTAATCAGCATTAATCCATTCATGAGGGCGGAGCCCTCACAACCGAAACACCTCCCATTTGGCCCTACCTCCTATCACTGTTGCATTGGGAATTAAGTTTCCAACAGATGTTTTTTTGGGAAAACAATGAAACCATAGCAAATAGCTATTATCAAAAAGACAAAAGATGACAAATGTTGGTGGGAATGTGGAGAAAAGGAAAACCTCATACACTGTTGCTGCAAAAATAAATTGGTACAGCCATTATGAAAAACAGCATAGAGGTTCCTCGAAAAATCTAACAAGAGAATATCATATGATCCAGCAATCTCATACACACACACACACACACACACACACACACACACACACACACGAGACATTGACATTGATTTGGGCAATTTTTTAAAATATCACACCAAAATTTGTACTCCCCACACCACAGTTCCTGGCACCTACCATTCCACTGTCTGCTTTTATGAGTTTGACCATCTTAGGTTCCACATATGAGGTCGTGCAATATTTGTCTTTCTGTGTCTGGCTTATTACACTTAGTATAATATTTTCCAGGTTCATCCAGCACACACAGTGTATTCACATTTATTAGCTAGACCTATCTCAAATCAATGATTTTATATATACATATATATATACATACATATATATACATACATATATATACATATACATATATATACACACACATACACACACACACACACACACACACACACATATATATATATCTTCACTCCCATGTTCACTGCAACAGTATTCACAATAGCCAAGATACAGAAACAACCTAAATGTCCATTAATGGATGGAAGGATAAAGAAAATGTGTTATATATATGATGGAATATTCACACAATTATGAACTATTATTCAGCCTTAAAAAAAGAAGAAAATCTTGCCACTTGTGATAACATGTGGAAATATTATACTGGAAAATATTATCCTAATAAGCCAGACACAGAAAGACAAATATTGCATGACCTCATATGTGGAACCTAAGATGGTCAAACTCATAAAAGCAGACAGTAGAATGTTAGGTGCCAGGGACTGTGGTGTGGGGGTGGTACAAAATTTCAATTATGCAAGATAAATTAGTTCTGTAGATCTACAGTATGATATAGTAACTATAGTAAACAATAGTGTATTGTATACTTGAAATTTGCTAAAAGAGTAGGTCATAAATGTTCTCATCACAAAAAAGATAGGTAGGCAAAGAGATAGATATATCTTAATTAGCTTGCTTGTGGTGACCATTTCACAACGTATCCATGTATTAAAACATTAAGTTGTACCCCTTAAATATATGCAACTTTAATTTGTCAATTATACCTAAATAAAGATATTTTAAAAGAGATGCAGTTTCTTGGGCTCCATTTCAAGTCTCCTGAATCCGAATCTAAATTTTAATAAGATCCTTAGGTGTTTTGTATGCACACTAAAGTTTGAAAAACACTGGCAGAGGATAGTCAGCTGTGAAAGAGAACTGGGAATGCACAGCCTATCCTCCACACTGGTCTCAGAATAACCTAAGAATGTGTGTGTGTGTGTGTGTGTGTGTGTGTGTGTGTGTGTGTGTGTGTGGAGAGACAGAGTGAGAGTGTGAGAGAGAGAGAGAGAATCTATAATGTGGGCATTAATTAATGATCCCACTGTATGAATTAATGAGACACATGTTGTATCCAAAACGTGGGATTTCGTACCTTGGCATGTCTGGGTTCTGGACAAAAGTACATAATATATGCAAGGGAAAGGGAATACAGTTTGAGAAATATGGTAGTAATGCCAGTTTGAAAGGCCTAGATTTAAATCATAGCATAGAGCATAAGAAATATTGAAAATGATATCACTCATAGAACACCTGGGATTTTTTTTACCTGCTTGAATATACTAAAATAGGTATTCAATATGTAAGTCTATTATATGATCACACATCAGAGTTTAGTATCATGGAAAATTTTAAAAAATTATTCTGCCATGTAGCGTTTTTTTCTTTTAATGGAATAGAAAATATCAATAAATTTGTGGCACTGTTTCTAAACAAGTTATACCAGAAATCACAACATTTCTAAAAATAAATATATCTGTATTGGGGGGGTTAAAATAGAATGACATATTCAAACCATAGACCTTTATTTTTTTATTTTATTTTTTTCTCTTTTTTTATTTTCTTAAAATAATTTATTGCATTTTATGTTTTGGGGTACATGTGAAGAACATGCAAGATAGTTGCATAGGTACACACATGGCAGTGTGATTTGCTGCCTTCCTCCCCTTCACCTCTCTCTGGCATTTCTCCCCATGCTATTTCTCCCCAACTCCCCACCCCCCGCTGTCCCTCCCTTATTTCCCCCCAACAGACCCCAGTGTGTAGTGCCCCCCTCTGTGTCCATGTGTTCTCATTGTTCAACACCCGCCTATGAGTGGGAACATGCGGTGTTTGATTTTCTGTTCTTGTGTCAGTTTGCTGAGAATGATGGTATCCAGGTTCATCCATGTCCCCACAAAGGACACGAACTCATCGTTTTTGATGGCTGCCTAATATTCCATGGTGTATATGTGCCACATTTTCCCAGTCCAGTCTATTATCGATGGGCATTTGGGTTGGTTCCAGAGCTTTGTTATTGTAAACTGTGCTGCAATGAACATTCATGTGCATGTGTCCTTATAGAAGAACGATTTATAGCCCTTTGGATATATACCCAGTAATGGGATTGCTGGGTCAAATGGAATTTCTATTTCTAGGTCCTTGAGGAATGGCCACACTGTCTTCCACAATGGTTGAACTAATTTACACTCCCACCAACAGTGTAAAAGTGTTCCTATTTCTCCACATCCTCTCCAGCATCTGTTGTCTCCAGATTTTTTTAATGGTCGCCATTCTAACTGGTGCGAGATGGTATCTCAATGTAGTTTTGATTTGCATTTTTCTAATGACCAGTGATGATGACATATTCAAACCATAGACCTTTATTTAAAGATTTATCAAGGATTTTGTTTTCTCTGCTGCTCTCCTTTCTATAAAGGAAAACATTTGACCTTCTATTTATGGCCTTTAGACTTGGCTCTTGCAAGAGCTAGTATAATTAAATCCCAGGTAATAAATGAACACTCACCTCTGTGGAGTGGGATGGTGCAAAATTATTTGTAGAAAGCCACCTGTTTTGTCGAGCTACCCCCTGCATAAGTGGGTACTAGCAGCTCTTGGGGGCCTGAATTTTATGTATCATTGTGACTAAAATAATGAATGTGTAGTCTGACTCCAAAAGGGGGCAGTCATCTTTGATTTGAGATAGGTCTAGTTATGTTTCCAAATATCTAATTGAAAAGAAATTTGTTGCTGCAGAATGATCGTTGAGAAGTAGAAGTTTTGAAATGAAGTATGTATCAATGCAAAATGACATTCAGTTTTATCAGCATCCAAAAAGTCTATGTTGAACTTAAGAGTATAGCGAATAAATGTTGATCATTAGCTTGTGACTAAACTGTGTGTGCTAGGAAGAATACTGATCTCCCAGAGAGATGCACATTCTAATCCCCAGAGCATGTGACTGTGTTTTGTTGCATAGCAAGAGGGACTTAAGGTTGCAGATGAAATTAAGTTTGCCAATTAGCTGATGTCAAAATAGGGGGAATATCCTGGATTATCCAGGTGGGCCCGACGTAGTCACAAGGGGTCTTGAAAGTGAGAGAGGGAGGCAGAAGAGAAGAGTCAAAGGGAGATGTGATTACGTAAGAATAGTCAGGAAGGTGCAATATTACTGGCTTCGAAGATGGAGGAAGGAGGCCATGAGTTAATGAATGTGTATGGCCTCTAGAAGCTGGAAAAGAAAGGAAGAAGAATCCTTTTCTAGAGCTTCCAGAAAGAAATGTAGCCCTGATGACACCTTGATTTTAGCCCAGTGAGACTTGGGTCAGTCTTCTGGCCTATAGAACTGTAATATAATACATTTGTGTTGTTTTAAGCCATTAAGTTTGTAGTAATTTGCTACCCCAGCAATAGAAAACTAATATCCTATATACATCGATGTTGCCTTCATTTGTTAATCTTTGTGCCTTGATTAGAAAGCTGCTTGGGGAGACAATTTGTTAATTCAACAAATACTTAATGACTGACTACGCGAATCCTAGATTCCATATATTATGTGCCAGGCATTGTGCTAGAAGGCCTCAGTGGTAAATTCTACTAACTGTTTAAAGAAGGATTAACATTAATCCTTCTCAAACTCTTCCAAGAGATGCAAAAGAAGAGTAAACTTTACAACTCATACTATGAGGCCACCATTACTTTGATATCAAAGCCACACAAATATATCACAAGGAAAGAAAATTACAGACAAATTTCATGTAACTGAATATATGAGTATAATATTCCCTTATGCATATAGATGCAAAAATCCTCAACAAAATATTAGTAAACCAAATCCAGCAGCATGTTATAAAGGTTATATCCCATGCTCAAGTGGAAATTATCCCAATAATGCAAGGGTGGTTCAACATAAGACAACCAATCCATTAGTCAACTCCACATTAATAAAATATAGAGAAGAAAACCCCTGCAAGTTCAATACATTTGATTCAGAAAAATCATTTGATAAAGCTGAATACCTTTTCATGATAAAAAAATGAAATAAACTAGAAATAGAAGAGAAAATCCGTAACATAATAAAGAGCATTCATAAAATACCCAAAACTAACATCATACTCAATGGTAAAAGACTGAAAGATTTTCCCCTAAGATTAGAAACAAGACAAGAATGCCTGCTTTTACTGCTTCTATTCAAAATTGTATTGGAAGTCCTAGCCAGAGCAATTAGAAAAAAAAAAAAGAAATAAAAGGAATAAGTAAAGCTATCTTCTCAGATGGACGTGAGCTTAAATGTGGAAAACCCCAAAGAATCCACAAAACACTATAGAGCTAATAGGTGAATTCAGCAAAGTTACAGGATATAAGATCAACATGCAAAAATCAGTTATATTGCTACACATTAGCAATGAACAATCTGAGATGAAATTAAGAAAATAAGAAAATAATTCTATTAAAAATAGCATCAAAAGAATAAAATACTTAGGAATAAATGTTGCCAAGGAGGTGCAAGGCTTGTACACTGAAAATTACAAAACATTGCTGAAAGATACTGAAGGCAGCATAAAGAAATAGAAAAATATCCTGTGTTCATGAATTGGAAGACAATATTATTAGGACGATAGTACTATCCAAAATGATCTACAGATTTAATACATTCTGCATCAAAATCCCAATGGCCTTTTTTTTCTTTTTTGCAGAAATGTAAAAGCCAATCTTAAAATTCACGTGTAATTGTGAGGGACCTCAACTAGCCAAAAAAATCTTGAAAAAAACAAAGTTGATGAACTCACACTTCCCAAATTCAAAACTTCTTATAAAGCTACAGTTATCAACACTTTGTGGCACTGGTATAAGGGCAGACATATATATATATGTCCGGTTGGTATATATATATATGTCTATGTGGTATATATATATCTATGTGGTATATATATATATGTCTATGTCGTATATATATGTCTATGTGGTATATATATGTCTATGTGGTATAAATATATATGTCTATGTGGTATATATATATGTCTATGTGGTATATATATATATGTCTATGTTGTATATATATGTCTATGTGGTATATATATGTTTATGTGGTATATATATATCTATGTGGTATATATATATATGTCTATGTGGTATATATATGTCTATGTGGTATATATATGTCTATGTGGTATATATATCTATGTCTATGTGGTATATATATCTATGTTGTATATATATGTCTATGTTGTATATATATGTCTATGTTGTATATATATGTCCATGTGGTATATATATATATGTCTATGTGGTATATATATGTCTATGTGGTATATATATGTCTATGTTGTATATATATATGTCTATGTGGTATATATATATGTCTATGTGGTATATATATGTCTATGTTGTATATATATGTCTATGTTGTATATATATGTCCATGTGGTATAAATATATATGTCTATGTGGTATATATATATGTCTATGTGGTATATATATGTCTATGTGGTATATATATATGTCTATGTGGTATATATATATGACTATGTGGTATATATATGTCTATGTGATATATATATGTCTATGTGGTATATATGTCTATGTGGTATATATATGTCTATGTGGTATATATATGTCTATGTGGTATATATACATATATGTTCATGTGGTATATATATACATATAAGTCTATATGGTATATATATATATGTCTATGTGGTACTGGTATATATATATGTCTGCCCTTATACCAATACCACAAAGTGGTATATATATATATACCACATATATATATATATATGTAGATGGAATAGAATTAAGAAGCAAGAAATAAACCCATAACTGTATTCATGGATATATACCTCAAATACAGATGGTTCCCAGCTTATAATTGTTGAACTTACAATTTTTTGACTTTATGATGGTGTGAAAGCAACATGAATTCAGTAGAATCTATATGCATAAAAGTACTTAAAGTACAGCTACAACCATTCTGTCTTTCAGTTTCAGTATGATATTTAATAAATTACATGAGATAGTCAATACTTCTTTATAAACTTGGCTTTGTGTTACATGATTTTGCCCAACTGTAGCCTAATTGTAAGTGTTCTGATCAGGTGTAAGGTAGGCTGGGCTAAACTATGATGATTGGTAGGTTAGCTGTTGATATGGTTTGGCTCTGTGTCCCCACCCAAATCTCATGTCGAACTGTAATCCCCATATGTCAGAGGAGAGGCCTGGTGGGAGGTGATTGGATTGTAGGGGCAGATATCCCCTTGCTGTTCTCATGATAGTGAGTGAGTTCTCATGAGATCTGATGGTTTAAAAGTGTATGACCTTTCCCACTTCACTCTCTCTCTCCTGCTCCCCTAGGGTAAGGCATGCTTGCTTCCCCTTCACCTGCTGCTATGAATTTAAGTTTCCTGAGGCCTCATAGTCATGCTTCCTGTTAAGCCTGCAGAACTATGAGTCCACTCAACCTCTTTTCTTTTCTTCATAAATTACCAAGTCTCAGGTAGTTCTTTATAGCAGTGTGAGAATGGACTAATATAGCTGTATTAAATGCATTTACACTAATAATGGTTTTAAGCAACAATGGGTTTATCAGGATGTAATCCAATGCCAAGTTGAGGAACATCTGTTATTTAAAACAGCTGTTCAAACAACACTTGTACAGGAGCATTCATGGCAGCACTTTTCATACTATCTACTCAGTAATGTAGGGGATCAAATGCCACGTCAAAATATGCCACTTTGGCATATTGATTATTTTGAGTTTAAAGGCACTTGAAAAATACCAGATGCAAGAAGGGCATGCTGACCTTCCTTTTTTTTTATGAAAGGAAGAGACGAAACTCTCATGTGATAGGTATTATCTGTATACCAGGAGGAAGAAACACATTCTTATTGCCAGAGATGGAGAGTCCAGGTTTGAGGGAAAGCTGCACCAAAAAACCTTCTTAGTGACTTTACCACAACTAACTCTTTAAGCCCAAACCCCATTGTCTTGTTACGTTTTCACAATTTACCACATTTTTCCCAATCTAGTATGTAAGTATTCAGGTGTAATTGCTCATTTGAGTGTTCATATATGTTCTGAGGGCTCCCATGTACATGTAAAAAATACCAAATAAAATTTTGTATATGCTTTTCTTTTGTTAATGTCTTATTTAAGTCCTAGCTGGAGACTCTAAGAGGATAGAGGACGTTTAGATCCCCTGTCGTGGAAATCAGTTAATGAACTGTTAAACAACTGATGAGTGGATAAACAAAATGTGGCCTATCTTTACAACGGAATATTATTCAGTCATTCAAAGGCAGGAAGAACTGATTCACGCCTCTACATGGATGAACCCTGATGAAAACATTACGCTAAGTGAAAGCGGCCAGACACACAAGGCCTCCCATTTGGTTGTATGATTCCATCTACAGGAAATCTCCAAAACAGGCAAACCTCTATGGACAGAAAGCAGATTGGTTAGTGGTTGCAAGGGGACTATCGGGAACGTGTGTATGTGGCGGGGGCGGCGGTAGCGGACGTGTGGAAGGAGGCGTGTGGTGAGTGACCGCTTACAGGTACAGGGGTTTCGGTTACTCTTCTGGGTGTTGAAACTGTTTTGGAACCAGGTGGTTGCGACGGGTCTGCAACATTGTGAAGGAGCCGTACCCAGCATCCTCCCCTGGGCCGTCCCTTTGTCTTTCTCCCAACCAGTAGAAAGGGAGAGTTCCCCCACTGGCGCAGAGAGGGTCACCAGCGGGATGCCCCCTCCCCGCCCCACTCCGCACCCACCCCGGGCCTCCAGCCGCTTCCAGGCCCGGGCCTGCTCCCTCGGGGCCAATGGGAAGGCTGTGAGGTCACCTGATGGGCGTGCCCTCCAGCCTCTTCCAGGCCCAGGCCTGCTCCCTCGGGGCCAATGGGAAGGAGGTGACGTCACCTGATGGGCGTGTCCCTGGTGAGGCCGTGGCCACGTGGGAGCGAGGCCGTCACCATGTGGTGACGTGGTGGCACGAGGATGTGCGTGCCCATGGGACTGGGCTCCCCAGCCAATGAGGGGCTGGGCCCTGGTCGCTAAGATACACGGTACTGGACGCGATAACGGTCATCTTGAGAGGCATCTTGTCGTGCTAGAGCAAGCCGAGCCGAGATAGGGCACCCAACACCCAGCATGTTGGGGAGGAGGAGCCGTCGAGGGTCCTCTGGTGCTGGCGGCCGGGGGCATACCCTCTCTCGCACCGCCCGAGGGGAGCTTTTGTTTTCTGTGAGCGAGGTGGAGCGTAGTCTACAGGAAGGCCAGTGCGCCCAGCGCCTGAGTCCCTCTGCGCCAGTCTTCCTCGCTGCCGTGATTCAGTACCTGACGGCCCAGATCCTGGAGCTGGCGGGCAAGGAGGCCCACAACAACGGAGAGAGGACCATCACTCCACAGCCGCTGGACATGGCGGTTCACGACAACGCGCTGCTGAGCACCCTCTTTGACACAACAACCGTCTCTCAAGTGGTTCCCGGCCGGGACTAGCTGCTGACGACGCACGACTTCTGGGACCTGGCAGGTCCACTCGTCCACCCACCCAGCCCCAAATCCCCCAGCCCCCAAACCACCCCCTGTTTCCACCGGCCCCGAGGTCTCTTGGGCCTTCATTCATTAATTCTGTCAGTAAAGTGTTTAATGGATCCCACCTGCCTGTTTCAGTCACTTTGCCTTGGGGGAGGGAGGGGGGTGTGGGATGAGGGGACGTGCGATGGGGTGGGGCGTTAAGAGACCTCCATAGCTGGAGGGATGGACAGGTGGGGCTCTGGGGTTGGCTGGGAGTCAGGGATGGCACAGAGGAGCAGTGTCTCCCGGTGACAGTGCAGGGGGTGGGGTGGGGGTGGGGGGGGTGGATGGCCCTGGGTGGGAAGAGGGCAGCCCGGCTGGTTCTGAGCAAGTCAGGAGGGCCTTCCCGGCAAAGTCCTCAGCACAATGGTGTTCATTGGGGCGGGTGGACCTCAAGACCGTGACTGCCGTGTTGCGACAGGACGGACTTCCACAGGCAACCAGGGTGCGGACGACGAGGTGGACCCGGCGGCTGGCATGGGGCCCTGGACGGGAAGATGAAGGAGTGAGTGGTGGTTGGGCGGGGAACAGTCCAGAAATGCACAGCCACGGAATGAGGGTCACGAGTTTAGTCTGGGTCGTGTTCAGATGGAGAGGCTCCGGGACGCCTGTAGCAAAGGACACCACTTGCGTTGCAGCCAAGCTAGCAGCAGCTGGCACCCGGCCAGGCCCCGCGAGCCTTTCCCGGGTCTTGGACCCGCGTCCCCGAGCCCCTCGATTTGCATACGCCGCTGCAGCCCGGCCAGGCCCCGCCTCCGATTCCGATTCCGATTCCGTTCTTTGCAGATCACCGAGGCAAGGGGCAGGCTCGGGCTGGGGAGCCAGCCTGCGCGCGCACGCCGGCAGGCAGCCAGCCAAGGGGGACGCGGGGCACGTCGCACCGCCACGCCCGCCAGCGGCCGGACGTGCTTGGGGCGGCGACCATGGCGGCGGCGGCGGCGGCCGGCCTGGGGGGTGGCGGCGGCGCCGGCGCCGGCCCCGGGCCCGAGGCCGGGGACTTCCTGGCCCGCTACCGGCTTGTATCGAACAAGCTGAAGAAGCGGTTCCTGCGGAAGCCGAACGTGGCGGAGGCCGGCGAGCAGTTCGGACAGCTGGGCCGTGAGCTGCGCGCCCAGGAGTGTCTGCCGTACGCGGCCTGGTGCCAGCTGGCGGTGGCGCGCTGCCAGCAGGCGCTCTTCCACGGGCCCGGGGAGGCGCTGGCCCTCACCGAGGCCGCCCGCCTCTTCCTGCGGCAGGAGCGCGACGCGCGCCAGCGCCTGGTCTGCCCCGCCGCCTACGGGGAGCCGCTGCAGGCCGCCGCCAGCGCCCTGGGCGCCGCAGTGCGCCTGCACCTCGAGCTGGGCCAGCCGGCCGCCGCCGCCGCCCTGTGCCTCGAGCTGGCCGCCGCCCTGCGCGACCTGGGCCAGCCGGCCGCCGCCGCCGGTCACTTCCAGCGCGCCGCCCAGCTCCAGCTGCCCCAGCTGCCCCTGGCCGCGATGCAGGCGCTCGGCGAGGCGGCCTCCTGCCAGCTGCTGGCGCGCGATTACACCGGCGCCCTGGCGCTCTTCACGCGCATGCAGCGCCTGGCGCGGGAGCACGGCAGCCACCCGGTGCAGCCGCTGCCGCCGCCGCCGCCCCCGCCGGCGGGGCCGCAGTCCGGGCCCGGGGCGACGCCCGCCCTACCGGCGGCGCTGCTTGCTCCGAACGCCGGCTCCGCGGCGCCCTCTCCCGCCGCCCTGGGCGCCTTCTCGGACCTGCTGGTCCGCTGCGAGGTGTCCCGCGTTCTGCTGCTGCTCCTCCTGCAACCACCGCCCGCCAAGCTGCTGCCGGAGCACGCCCAGACCCTGGAGAAGTACTCCTGGGAGGCTTTTGACAGCCACGGGCAGGAGAGCAGCGGCCAGCTTCCCGAGGAGCTCTTTCTGCTGCTCCAGTCTTTGGTCATGGCTACCCACGAAAAGGACACGGAAGCCATCAAGTCGCTGCAGGTGGAGATGTGGCCGCTGTTGACTGCTGAGCAGAACCACCTCCTTCACCTCGTTCTGCAAGAAACCATCTTCCCCTCAGGACAGGGGATCTGACCCACCCCGTTCACCCGATGGCTTTTTGCCCGGCCGGGGAGGGGATTCCCATCAATCCCGTTAACCAGATGACTTTCTGCCTGTTACCAAACCTCACGCATCCACGTTTGCATCTGGGGAGACGTAAAAAGACATACCGTCCCGGCCTCTGCGTTTTATGTTATTCCTGTTGCCGCCACAGGAATCACCCCGTTGACTGAACGCTGCCGGCATCCCCAACGCCTGTTTCCGTAGCAGAGGGAGAGCAACGCATTTTCATGGAACCGGGTGGAGGACATGGCTCTCTTCCAAAAAGCCACGACACGAAAATGACAGTCCCTTTCGTCTCCTTCCTCCGCTTCTCCCACCCAACGCAGCCTCCTGCCTCCACCTTTGTTTCATAGTGAGGATTTCATTTTGCGGCGGCTCCCTCCCTCTAAACACCCGCCCTAGGCAGGATTTCATCCTGCCCCTCGTTTCTTAACGTATTTCTGTGTCTTTGTAATGGCCAAATTTCTCCTGCCACACGTCCTCACAGTACGTCTTCATGGGAGTCATTTTATTCCTTCCAGCTTCCTTGTAACCACAGCCCTGAATCCATGATAAAGCCGCTCTTGTACCCCTCATGTGTGGTTTTGGTGTCCCTCGTCTGTAAAATGTGACTCCGTTATCCACTTGTCAGGAGGCCAGGATTAGAACCAGATAGTCCTCTTTGGGCTCCAGCGTGTATTAGTTCCTTTGAAATTTGAGCTATGCCTCCTATGTGGGCCATGCCTTAGAGCAAGGAACCTGCAGAGGTCATCTGTGATGTGCTCCTTACTCAGACGACTGCGATGCAAATGTGTCCAGTGCAGTGCGTCTGGTGCCGATGCATCGATTTGCATTGGAATTCATGGTTCCGGTTCTGTTCTATTCCCAGAGGTATATGCAGTCTGCATCACAACTTTTATTTGTAATAGGGAGTTTTTGGGGGGGAGGGGGAGGTAATGGGGGGTGCAGAAGGAGTCTCACTCTGTTTCCCAGGCTGTAGTGCAGTAGTACGATCTTGGATCACTACAGCCTCCGCCTCCTGGGTTCAAGCGATTCTCCTACCTCAGCCTCCCAAGTACCTGGGATTACAGGGGCACCCCACCATGCCGGGCTAATTTTTGTGTTTTTAGTAGAGATGGGGTCTCACCATGCTGGTCTCTCCAACTCCTGACCTCAAATGATCCACCCACCTCGACCTCCCAAAGTGCTGGGATTACAGGCTTGAGTCACCGCCCAGCCTGTAATAGGGATTTTGCTGCAACTTTTAGTTAAGTGGCGAAATCAGAGAGCGTGGCTCTTTGGTGTTGTGCGGTCACTGAATGCAAGGCAGCCTCCTTGTTCCCCAAAAGCAGGATGGCGTTCCATTCGAAAACAGTTACGTTTCCCAGGCTTTCTGGCTCAAACAGAGCATGCAACCCAACTAAGCTGTTTTCGCACTTATTGCGTCATTTTTACCCTTTTGAGGGTGACACAAGAACTCTTCAGAATATAGGCTCTTTCTCAAACTTTCAACCCTGGGGAAATGCATCCTTTAAGCCAAAGTTGCACACAATACTGATCTGCAGGGCTGAGATGTAAGGCCACAGTTTGGAGGAGATGGTTTTGTTTTAGTCTTCTTGCAGGGGAGAGGTGTGGAGGGTTGTCACTGTGAGTTAAGTGCCTCAAAACGGGTGGGACTTGTAGGGTGTTCTTTCCTGCTTCTATTTCCACCACCATTCCTCTCACTCTCACTTGGCTGCCAGGGAGGGTCCAACAGAGCCCTTAAACGCCTAGCCCAAATTATGGTAAAAGCGGTTGAAGGGCTCATACTCCTTTGCTCTTCCGCTTCTTCCTGATATGCTCCTCTTAACCCGGGCTGCAGACCTGGCCGACTGGCTTATTTTCAGGTTTGGGAGTTACGGAGCGTGACTGCTAACCAATTTTGGATTTGGGCTTCAGGAGAAGCCTTCTTAGGCCTCTGGTTCAAACTCCTTGCATCAGGGAGGTGAGGGGAAGAATAACCAGACAGTTAGGTACTGGGTATCTGAGCATAATTCTAGGAAACACTAAAACTCCTCATTTTCCATTTGCCATGGGCTCATTCATATATCTCCCTCAGAAACTTGAGAGCAGGGATAGCTTGCCCGAGGCCAGATTTCAGCATTTTGGAGAATTCTCTTGTAATGTATCACTTTAATATCAAAAGCCAACACTGATTTCTAGCATGGCAAAAGGAAATATTTTCAGAGAACATGATTAGTTTGCTTTTTAACTAGAAAACCGGTTGCGGGGGCGGGGGAAGATCCTTGTCATGTAAATGTCGGTCGACAATTCCAAGTTCACATTTAAAACAGTGTAAACCATCGGGAATGTTGGCAGTGAAGCAGTGACCCTTTAAGGGTGTTGGGGCTCCCCTTCTCCCCATTATGAGGTAATCCTAAAAGGGGAAATGTTGCTTATCAAAGAATATTTTATACGTGAATGGCACAAAGACATACAGACGTGTGAGAACCACTACACCAGAGGAAGGTGATCAAGACTGAAATACAGTATTAGGCAAGATTGCACCACTGCACTGCAGCCTGGGCAACAGAGTGAGACTCTGTCTCAAAAAAAAAAAAAAAGTTCAACTATCTTGAAACATGCTTTAAGGAAGCCCAGGCCTCAAGGAGAATCTATGTAAAGTTACATCAGTCAACAACCCCAGATTCTGTCCTAGCTGCCAGTACCAATCATCAGAAAAGTAAGAGAAGGAACTTCCAGATGATTCTAGCACCCAGCTGTTACATATTCCTAACTGAGGCTCCAGATTTTGTGGAGCAGAAACCACCCATCCCCTCCTGTGTCCCAAAGTCTTGTTCTATAGAATCTGTGAACAAAGCATAATGGTTATTTTTATGACACTAAGTTTTGAAGTGGCTTGGTACACAGCAATAGTAACTAGTACAGGTAGAGAAAGCCACTTTGAGGGAAGCAGTGACCTGAAGTGGGGAGATACAGTGAACTCTTCTACAAGGAGGAATTCAGAAGAATAAATATGCCAATATTTTGCCAGTGCTCCCTGTTGGTAAAATCCAACCAAAAGCTGGAGGACAAGGTAGCCTGTTGATGTATTCTATACAAGGTCACCTCACAGAACAAGAAGCAGGGTAGAGAAGCAGGAAAATAGATCTAAAGGGGCAAGCAAAAGTTATCTTGCTTGGGGCCATTTGACTTTGAACTTTATTATGAAGATGATAGGAAGACATTGAAAGGTTTTAGGCAGGGGACTGATGATTATCGTGAAAATGATGTGCAGCTTTTATTAGAGAACAGATTAGAAACAGGGGAAGACTAGTTAGGAATGTAATACAATAGATGAAGCATGTGGTGATGGGACCCCAGGCTGTGGCAACAGTGGTATAAATGGAAACAGAAGAAAGAGATGTGAGAGGCATTACAAATAAAGGATTGACCAGATTTGTGGATCCATTCATCAGGGGATATAAAAATGAGGGAAGAGTAGACAATAACGCTAAGGTTTTAAGCCTTTAGGGATCTTGAGTTTACCTCTAGAGAATTTATCAATTCCCAAAGTTTCACCCATCGTTTTATGTGGAAGTCATGAATCTTCATCTCCATCCATGGCTTTGCCCCCTAAATTTGTCTTTTGCCTACGGCCTGCTGGACATTTCAACCTGATTGTCCTACTATAATCACAAACGTAGGATATCCATAAGCAAACTCACAATCATCAGTTCACACAGTCCTGAATCACATATTTCTGCCAATGCAGCATCTCTTCATTTCTATCATCTATGAGCCTTGACAGAACTACATTTTTGTTGATATGTCCATAATAACTCCTATTGGTCACAAGTGAAAAATTAGTTTTTGGAGTTAAGTTTGTAGAAGAGTATTTGTCCAATATCTGAAATCTGTCAAAATTCTTTGAAGTATTCAGACATTCTCTTTAAAGGACTAATTACATACCATTAAGGTTCCAGTGGAATTTCCTCGATAAGTCTGCCACTTCTTCCCATCAAGACTATACATGATGATAAACTGAGAGATGTAGAGGCTGGAGAACTTCTGACGGGCACCCTGGGTCTTGATGCCGTGAATAATCGTTGGTGCCAATAGATCCACCTACCAATTAGAGCAACACTTTATTTTAACCTTTTTTTTTTTTGAGACGGAGTCTCACTCTGTTGCCCAGGCTGCAGTGCAGTGGTGCAATCTCGGCTCACTGCAACCACTGCCTCCCAGGTTCAAGCAATTATCCCGCTTCAGCCTCCCAAGTAGCTGGGATTACAGGTGTGCTCCACCACGCCCAGCTAATTTTTGTATTTTCAGTAGAGATGGGATTTCATCATGTTGGCCAGGATGGTCTCGATCTGTTGACCTGGAGATCTGCCTGCCTCGGCCTCCCAAAGTGCTGTGATTACAGGTGTCAGCTACTGTGCCTGGCCTATTTTAACCTATTTTTAAATGTATATACTACCTCCTGAAACTAATTATTGGCTTAGAAAGAATCTACATTGCTACAGATGTGTCCATCATTACCTTAGATGTGCAAGTGAAGCAGTCACCAATGTTAAAATGTGCATGTGTGTGTGAAGCTGTGGGATAAACAGTAGAAATGAATAGGAAGATGCTTATTGAGTTCCCAGCCTGCTTCTTGACAAACCCCATCATTAAGCCCCCATTTCCTACACGCACACGCACACATTCTCTGTCTCTGTCTCTGTCTTGTGGACTCACATAAGCTAATGCTTTGCCTACACCTCAGCCTCAGACCAAAGCCAATTTCCTCCTCTCTCCCCAAACCAGACCCAAACATCACTGTCAGTGATGAACTGCTACACTTCCTTTGAGTGTTAGTTCAGAAACTATTTTCTCCTGGTGCTTCTATGCTTCTACTTCACTTTATATATAATTTCCTTATAGCAAATTTTGCACCATATTATAAGTTTGCTTTGCTTTTCTGCTTTCCTTATTAGACTTAGATACTTAAGGCAGTGAACTCATTTGAGTGACCTAAACTTTCTGTGTCTCAATTTATCTGTAAAGTGAAGATAATACCAGTTTTTATCTCAAAGGGTTGCCATTGGGTTAAAGAGCACATGTAACGTGCTAAGTTCAGTGCCTGGCGCATACAAAATACTCAGTCAATATTAGCTTTTTAATATTCTCTCTAGTCCCAGCAGCTAAAATGGTATCTGGTATAATACTGCTGTATAGCAAATGCTTTGGAATGAATGAGTGAATAATGGAACAGTAGTACAGAATGGACACTTCTTAAAGAAGCGGTCATGGACTGCAAGAATATTAGAAGTATCAGTTACTATTCTAACGAGCAAGTCAAATTTAGCAGGTTTTCACAGATGTCTGACACATACAAATTGGACTGGTCATGACTCTTGTGTTTAATAACTGTCTCCTTTAGCTGACTGTAAGTTCCATTCATACACTTGTTCAAAGAAGTTTTTTTAGCACTTGCTATGTGCTAACGACTGTTTTAGGTACAGGGAATAGAGTAATAAACAAGAAACAAAGCCCTGCCCTCATGGAACTTACGGTCGAGTAGGGATAATAGACCTTATATCACAGGAGAAAAATGAAGCAGGGTAACAGGGCAGAGAGTGTCAAGGTCTTTTCCCAGATTAGATGGTATTCCCCATTGAAGACACTTCATTTTACCTCTTTGTATTGTGGCATAAAAAACTGAAAGAACCAGGCACAAAAATCATGATTTTTACTGAATTGACTTGCACCATTTCTTCATATGGTTAGAGTGTAAGAGTTCTGTCTTGGACCAGTGACTATTGTATCTTCCAGCAGCCTTGCTAGAATAAAGCTGCAATAGAACAAGGCTACAATAAAGCCTTGGCAACCTACTTACATTGTGCAACTGATGCTTGCCAAACTGCCAGGCTTATCTGCTTCATCTTCTTGTGCCTCTTCTACATTGTAATTGGCACCTGGGAGCAGTTTGGCAATTATACTCAATAACGTCACCTATGTACCCAGCCAGGTGTTTCAGTGTAACTACAAGACACGTCTGTCTATTAGGAAGTAAGCAAGATGGTAATAAGTTTCGTTGTATAAAAGTACAAACATTGCAGCTGCATGTCTCCAAGGGGCCTGCTGATTTCCCGATATGCATTGCCTGATCTTGGCCACCTGGTGCTCCTCAAGTCAGCCCAGTGCTCTTGTGCATTGAGGCCAGGTTGCTGTGCGCTCTTCAGGCCTTCTCACAAGAACAAATACCTTCTCCAACTCCCTTCCTTGTCAGCATCCCTTTCAACTCTATCTCCATGTTTTATTTTATAAAGTTATGAGATCTACAAAAAGTTTAGCTGGATCTTAGTAGGACAGTTGACAAAAACCGCCTTGAAGATAAGGTGATTTAGTACTGGTAGATGATAACATAATTAGGTGGATTTGTAACTGGTTTAATTACCATAAGTAAATCGTGATAGTTAATAGATGGTTATCAACTTGAAGGGAGCATTCTGGAAACAGTGTAGTAAAATGATTACCAATTAGGGCTCTGGAGCCCAACTATCAGAATTTGAATTTTGGCTCAGTCACTTATTAGCGGTGTGACTTGGGCCACAATAACTTCTCTATGCTTCAATTTCATCTGAAATGAGGACAATAGTAACATCTACATCACAAGGTTGTGACAAGGACTTAACAGCTTGATTTGTATTGTGCACATACTAAGGAAGTCTTGTCTACTTCAATATTTTGATTATGACTTTGCTGTAGTATTACAAAGTTTACTGATTAAATCAGTAGCTGGAAAAACTAGGAAATACATTGAGATACTGAAGATTGGCAAGCTGAAACAATGGGTCAAATCTAGTAAGTGGAAACAGCAGGGTGTATCCTTCAGGGTTCATTGGCTGGTCACAGGGCACTCTATTTACTAGTCTTATCAGATTGTATCTTGTAAGGGAGATATAATTCCCCCTCACAAATAAGAATGTTATTACAAAAAATTAAGCAGAACAGACAGAGGGCAGCCAAATAGATAAACATGTCCTCTACATAGGGACACATTTAAGGTTGAAAATAACCACAGAAATACAAGGTGAAGAGCATCACATGTGGTTTGGCAGAAGCATAAACTAACAAAAAATACTTAGGGATTAGTGAAATGCAGCTCGGACTGACTCAAAATTGGCAGTGTCTGTAAGACATCTAGCCTTATGTTTAGACAGAGAGGCTGAGTAGGCACTTCCAAGCTGCCCTCAGCTTTTGTGAGGCATGGAGGACACCGTGAAGTTTCCATCTGTCTGCCCTTGAAGGGATCTGATTGATCATATGTTGAAATGATAGTATTTTCAGATATGTTGAGTTAAATAAAATGTATTATTAAAGTGAATGTCACATTTTTGAAAACTTGGCTACTAGAAAATGTAAAATTACACATGTGGTTTGCATTTGTGAACCATTTGTTTTATGTTAAAATAAAGGGGATTGGAGTACTTAAGGACACCTGGGCAGTTGGACGCATCTAATAATAACATATATTGTCTTGAGAGATGATGAGTTCAATACTATAGAAAATATTTAGATGTCTAATCCCAGTAGAAGGACTAAAATACAGAAATAGGACGTATCAGTATACTCAGTTCTATTCCCGTATCTCTTGTTCATGACTGCTTTTGTATAAATCATAAGCCATTCTGTTCTTCAGTTTTCTCATATTCATAGAATTCTTTTAGTTTACAAGAGGAATAAGTAAGGCGATTGATTGAATGTGATACATTGTCCATCACTGGTTCAATTTTCTAACCTTGATCCAAGAAAAGGGCTCCTTGGTGCTCCAGGCATTGATTGATCCGGAATAATGAAGTCTAGCCAGGTTTGGGGCCCACTGTCCTTTGCCCAAGTAAAGAAACAGAGATGAAATTCAGCTGGGTTGGTCCTAGACACTCGAGAGTAAAATTGTCTTGAGAAAGGTTAATCTTAGCTGTGGTGAAAGTAAAAACATAAAGGCTTTATGGCAAACCAGTAACAATTATTATCTAAGGATTTTGCTTATCTTTGTCGTTCATTTTATTTTCTAAAATTTATAATTTTGTTAATTGTTAGCAACTCTAATTAGCTGATACTGCAATTTGTTACCAAAACTACCAAATAATAATATTATTTCTTTTGTTTTCTTTTTTCTTTTTTTTTAAGATGTCGCCCAGACTGGAGTGCAATGGCGTGATCTTGGCTCACTGCAACCTCCGTCTCCTGAGTTCAAGCAATTCTCCTGCCTCAGCCTCCCAGGTAGCTGTGACTACAGTCACACGCCACCATACCCAGCTAATTTTTGTATTTTAGTAGAGAGGGGTTTTCACCATGTTGGCCAGGCTGGTCTTGAGCTCCTGACCTCAGGTGATCTGCCTGCCGTGGCCTCCCAAAGTGCTGGGTTTACAGGCGTGAGCCACCGTGCCTGGCCTATTATTTGTTTATTATACAATGTAGGTTCATTGTAGAAAAATCAGAAAATGAAAAGTAAAAATAAAAATTAGTAAAAAGACAAATAGAAATTTTAAAATGTAACCCTTCCACCTAGTGAAAAATGTTAGTGTTTTGGTATATAACTCTGAAGCCTCTTTTTCAAGGTTGGCAAAGTTTTTCTGTGAAGGGCCGGATAGCAAATCATTTGGGCTTTGCATGTTATATGGTCTCTGTTGCAACTATGTTACTGCTGTTGTAGCCATAGATGATCTGTAAATTAATGGATGTGGCTGTGTTCCAACATCAGACTTTATCATGGAGGCTGAAATTAGAATTTTATAATTTCACACGTCATGAAATATTCTTCGTAATTTTTTCAATCATTTAAAAATGGAAAAAACAGGCAGTGTGTTACATTTAGCTTGTGGGCAGTAGTGCTCTAAAACAATTTTTGAGAACTCTCTATAGACCCTAGTCAAACTTTACCTTTAGTGCTCATAGGAAACTATAGCTTCCTGCTACAATGAAGAGGATTGACTCAAGGAAGAAATACTCAAGCTAGGGAGGCTATTTTAGGAGGCAGTGTCACTGAATTAAGATGGCTACACCAGTGGGAAGTGGAGAGGAGGGGATATATTTGAGAGGCACTTATGGAATAGAACTAATAGAAGCATGGAGAAGGATTCATGATCTGAGATTCTCCAACAGATCATTTAAAAAGATATAATCGGCCCAGGTTCTTGGGGCAAAAATTTATAGTATTTACCATATTGTCCTGAAGCTGTAATTTGAAAATCTCTAATGCGTCCAGAAGCCATTCCCAAGGGAGTCTGACACTCTGAAATGAAACAGGTGGAACACAGTAACTAGAAGTGCACAAAATTCAGCTTCTCAAATGTAAGTCAGTGAAAATGGGAGAATGTCAATATGCTAATATTTTTGAGTGTTTATATGTGCCAAGAATTTTACTAAATGTCTTACTGTATCAGTTAATTTAATTCATCCTAACAGGTGCTACAATGATTCACATTTTACAGCTGAAGAAACTGGGGTCCTACATAAATAGACCAGTGGTTCTCTTATTTGTTTAGTGTTTAAATCTCCAAACTCTTCCAAGTAATATTTATAAGTTATCTGGTAACTAAATCAACATTAAATTCCAAAATCTGCTACTAGAGATCTTAGCGCTTTACCAAGTTGTGAAAATGAGGGATTTTTTTGGGTCAATTATTTAGAGGTTCAGGTTCCAAGTTTTCCAAGTTTCAAGTATATCTGCCCTCCTCTGACAATGCTGATGATTTCTACCAGCAATATTAATTTAAAATTTGATAAGGATGTAAGCTTGTATTTATTTCCGGACACAAGCAACCATTCCAGAAAGGAGGCAAGCTGTAAAGAAGTAGGCTGAATAGGTAGGGAACCTCTGACCACATTGCTACTCACTGCTGCTGTACACCAGAAAAAGTGTGCTCATCCCAGCATGTAGGTGCTCGCCAATAAGGCATTCTACCCGCCAAATTCCAGCTTTGGATGGTAACATTTCCACTGTCTCAAAAACACCTTATAAAACCAAAAGAAAAAAAATTATTTCTTTTCACTTAAAAATGAGCATGAAATACATTGGTTTATGTGAAATATCAGAGTAGACCTACCAAATTTTGTACTTCCACTACTCTTGGACCCCTCAAACCCAAAGTGCTTGCCACGTGACCCCTACAGTTCGGGGTCATGGAGATTGAGTTCTGACCACTCCCTTCCCCACCAGGAAATGAGAAACAGCGTGACTGAATTGTTTGATGGTGGGGACAGGAGAATGCTACCGCATTATGGTTGACCTACACTCCCAGGGATTTTCTGAGCAAAAGGTGTGTTTCCCATTGGCCAGATGTAGACTCTGAAAGAGGTAAGTCATGGTGAGTTCCTACTGGGTTCAGTCCACTAGGGCTTCCTAGAAGGGTAAAGTTACCATAGCAACAAGAAGCTACAGGTGAACACTGACGACTGAGAAATGAGTCACAAGTGACCACCCAGAATAAAGGTGGATTAAACCAGGACAAGGGGATTTCATGACAGAGTCACATACGGGAGTCTCTAAAGAGCCCTGTGAAAGTGTCCTGCAGGAGAAAGAGTCAACTTTAAGTATTGCCAGGCACGAACAGTGTAAAGCTGGTTTACAACAATGGTGCCAGCTGTAAATAGGTAAGAACTGTCCTAACCCCTTATCTTTAACCTATTCATGCTGGAGTGCAAGGGGTTGTGGGGAAGCACGACCAGCACAAGGTACAGAAAGAGGACTCAACCATGTCTCCCTTTCCCAGTGCAGACTTCCAGCCTGATGCAGGCTCAAGTTGAAGGACTGGAGATTGAAGTTAAATCGACATTGTAATTTCTGATTTGAACTGTATTTGTGACATAAAGTGACTTTAGTCCTGTTTATTACTTAACAGTGAGCAGAAAAGTTACAGGGCTTGTCAGAATTTTTACAAAGCAATAGGGGAAGTTTACTCGCACTATTAAACCGGAGTTTTTTTTTAGAGACAGGGTCTTGCTCTGTTGTCCAATCACATAGTTCACTGCAGCCTCAACCTCCTGGGCTCAAGCAATCCTTCCACCTCAGCCACCCAAGTAACTGAAGTAGCTGGGACTACAGGTATACACCACATGCCTGGCTAATTACTTTATTTTTTGTACAGACGGGGGTCTTGCTTTGTCACCCAGGCTGGTCTTGAACTCCTGGCCTCAAGCGACCCTCCTACCTTGGGCTCCCAAAGTGCTGGGGTTACAGGTGTGAGCCACTGCACCTGGCCAAGCCTATTTTAAAAGGGCAGTGGAGAACCAAATAACATTGTATTGTGATCAACATTATGAGTAGTGTTTAATCAATATACTGGTTACATACATAAACAAATCACTGTTTGGATGACTACTTGTGCCTTATGGGATTTCAGGTGGTAAGTGATGAAGGAATAAATTCCTTTTCCGTAAGAAAGTAAAGTGACATTAATTATCCATTTATTCTGTTCTATTTCCTTTTTAGCAATTTTTCTATATCTGAACTTATCTTATTAATTTGCTAATTTATTTATTTATTATTATTATTTTGAGACAGAGTCTTACTCTGTCGCCAGGTTGGAGTGCAGTGGTGTGATCTCGGCTCTCTGTAACCTCCACCTCCCTAGTTCAAGCGATTCTCCTGCCTCAGCTTCCCTAGTTGCTGGGACTATAGGTGTGCGCCACCATGCCAGGCTAATTTTTTGTATTTTAGTAGAGTCGGGGTTTCACCATGTTGGCCAGGATGGTCTCGATCTCTTGACCTCGTGATCCACGCACCTCAGCCTCCCAAAGTGCTAGGATTGCAGGCATGAGCCACCACTCCTAGCCCTCATTTGCTAATTTATTTATGTCCCTGTAGGTTTGAAAAAGTGTTACCTGAGAGCATGGAGCTTGTCTGCTTTGTTCACTAATTGTGTTCCCAGTGCCTAGACCATTTAAAATAAATACTCAACAAATAAAGTAGGTAGAAGAAAGAGCACAAATGGGCTCATACCTGGATAGAGATTGTACACTGCCATTTTATATTCCTCTTTTTTCCGTACAGTGAACACATGTCCACTGAAATGAATAGAATGAATGTTTTCATTGCTGCCCATGCTGAGTAGATACCATCGAATCCTTTGATCCTGAGCCATTACTAACCCGGGTAGTGTATCCATTATGTAGCCATTGATTGCTGGAGAAGGACACAGAGAAGCCTGTTAAAATCTATTTTAGAAGTTTGTTTCCCTCCACTCCACCAAAAATACTGACATCTCTTGAGAATTCCACTCCCACAGTTATACTCTAAATGAATACAATGCTCAAGTCCCCGGATCAAATCTCGTTAGTCAAAGTGCAATCTGCATTTTGCAGTGATCATGTCTGGATGTGGAGTATATTACCATGGAAGCG
This sequence comes from Callithrix jacchus, assembly GCF_049354715.1. Lineage (NCBI taxonomy): Eukaryota > Metazoa > Chordata > Mammalia > Primates > Cebidae > Callithrix > Callithrix jacchus. The sequence goes on from NC_133524.1 coordinate 150,628,956, forward strand.
ATAATTCTCTTTAAAAGTGGGATCTTCCATCTGGACATTGCAGGGAGGCCTGCAGTTTCTTTCCATGTTTTCAGTGAAGTACCAGCTTTTGGTCTCATCAAAGATAGTGAAAAACAGAGCAAATTCTTGTACTGTCACTTGTCTCCCATGAGCAGGGTTCAGTGTGTTAGTGTGGCAGACCAGAAGGGGTCCAATCAGGCCTGAATGCACATCTTTTTCCTAGGGAGGGAAGACATCAATCCTATGAGTATAAGCTCTCTCACATATGAACCAGAGTGGATTTCTCATGAATTTTTATGCCACTCCAGCCTGCCTCCCATTTTCCAAAAATACAATTAATCATCTTCAGTAGATTCCAGAATGACCTTTCTAAAACACAAATATGATGATCAACTGTGCTATTTAAAGCTTCTCATTGCATGTAGGATAAATACCAAAATTCTTAGCACACAAAGACCATTTATTTTAAACCAAAAAGTGGTCAACACAATGGATACCTGCTTACCAGATCAACATCAGAGAAATAAGCCCAGGCTTTGCAGTCAAACTCATCTTTAGTGGGTGCCATATGATGCTGCACTTTCCAAAAGTACGTTTTGGTCTCATTAGGCTTGACAAAGGTTTGTCTAGGTTCTGCTCCTTGCCTCTGATCTTCTTCATAAGAAATAAGGCTAGAATAGAAGGAATAGGGACGAGAGGCCTGATTTTTGAAAGTTACCTGCAGAACAATAACAACAACAAAAAAGCAAGAATGATCTTCTAGGATCTTAAAGTCCTTAGGGTTTACATCTCTAAAAGAAACACCTATCTTTTGGTCTTTATTGAAGTTTTTAATACCCTGGAAGAAGTGGTACAGAGGATGGATGCTGTTAGAACCCAAACTTATTCCTGAGGAGGTTTTCAATTCTAAATTTAAGGCATAAACTCAAAGTTGCAAAGGAGAAAATTCCTATACACTTAAAAGCAATTCCAAACTAAAAGGGAAAATGTTACTGCAGGGGTTTTAAGAGACTATAATGCCAGGAGTTGATATGTAAGTGAAGGTTCTTCATGACAGATTCTACAATGAATGCATATTATCTTTTTTAAAAAGGCTTATTTTCCAGATTAAAAATTATACATATTTATCATAGAATATATGGAAAGTAAAATAAGGCAGAAATTGCCCACAATTTCATAATTTTAGATCCTTCTGTATCATTAATATAAACAATCAATTAATTGAAGCAATGAATAGCTATTTTCAGAAAAACATAAAACTAACTACTTTGATCTTTGGTTCACACAGGAAGTATTAAAAAGTTAAATGTAAAAAATTAAACTGTAACAGAAAGTTGAAGAAAGTATAAGTGTTTTTTAAAAAAATCTCTGTATACGTAGAAATTTTTACAAACATAAAAGCAATGAAAGCGTTAAAAAGTAAAAATTAAAACCTGTTTTATTTCAAAAAATATCATTTATAAAATTAAGAGAAAACAAAAACTTGAAGAAGTACTTCTCATTAAAATGTTCAGTGGTTTCCTATCTAATCTATAAGTTGATATAATTATTATATTATATTAAAAGCACTTATTCCATGAAAGACAAATGTGCAAGGGACATTACCAGATAATAAGAAAAACTCTTACGATGCTCATATACATTGCACTTCTGGAATTTTATCTTAGAAAAACTGTTATGATTACAGCATTATTTATATGGTGAAAAAAAGAAACTGTCTAATAGGTTGTTCAAAATAAATGGTTACATAAACTACGCTTCCATAAGTTCATATAGTGGACTATTATGCAGTATTTAAAAAACATACATAGAAAGTGTTTCTAATGACCTAAGAAATGTTTTTGACGTGATATTTAGTCAAAAAACAAGTATCAGAATTCTGTATGGTATAATTTGAATACATAAAGAGAAAAATACATAGGAAAAATATAAGAACATACACAAAAATGATAATTATGGAATTATTTTTCTATAAACATTTCCAAAAGTGAGAATACATTATAGTCAGCAAGAAAATAAATAATATATAAGATTAATTTGCTTGGCCAGGTGCGGTGGCTAATGCCTGTAATCCCAGCACTTTGGGAGGCAGAGGCAGGTGCATCACCTGAGATTATGAGTTCGAGACCAGCCTGGCCAACATTGCGAAATCCCGTCTCTATTTTAAAAATACAAAAATTAGCTGGGTGTGGTGGCGTGCCCCTGTAACCCCAGCTACTCTTGAGGCTGAAACAGGAGAATCGCTTGAACTCAGGAGGCAGAGGTTGCAATGAGCCAAGATTGTGCCACTGCATTCCAGCCTGAGTGACAGAGCAAGAGTCGGTCAAAAAAAAAAATAATGATTTTCTTGTAATTTCATTGTCCTTAACTCACCATGATATTATCTTCAACTTCTGCTCTTATATATGGCCCCAGGAGTCCCAAATGTTCATTTAGTTCTCCACGGTATAAGGGCTGAGTAAAGGATCCATCAGTAAATTCCTGGAAAACCACTTTTTTGAACTGAGGGACACTGCCACTCTGAGCCCTGGAGACAAAAAAAGCAGAGGAAAAGCAATAAATTTATGTACCAAGTGGTTAGAAATGCCTCACATCCTCAATTTCCTAGGTGCCTAAGAAGCATTTTGCATAGTTAACCACTTCATCCTCCTTCAAATACTCTTCCCAATCTTTATTAGTATGTAAGTTCCATGAAAGCTGGGGTTTTGTCTATTTTGTTCACTGTCGTATTCTCAGCACTTGTAACAGTGCTTGGCAAAAAGCAGGAGCTCAAAAAACATTTGTCAAGTGTTGAATGAATGTAGAATTTATAAACATACTCCAAATATAAGAGAGCAATCATCACCCAGATTAATAACACAAATGCTTTTGGTACAAAAATGTGTTAGGATTGCAATGTAATGTTTTGTCCGTATGGATATCAACATTTTCCAGCATCCTTTATTGAAGTCTTTTTAAAACCCTATTAAAATTGTGAGCCAAAACATATACAATAAAGTGCATAAAACACAAATGGCTTTGGTACAAAAATGCAGTCATCACCCAGAAGACTCGCTGGATGTCCCTTTTCAGTCATATTTTCTCCTTTCTCACTGAAGGTAACCACCATTCTGATGTTTATGATAATCGTTTCTTTGCTTTTCTTCATACTTTTACCAGTTATGTATATATCCTTAAAAATATAGTTTAGTTTTGCCTGTTTTTGAAGTGCGTAAATAAAATGTTCTGTATATATTATTTTGTTTCTTCTTTCACTTAGCATTTTGGTTGTGAGATTCATCTGTAGTGCTGTATATGGCTATACTTTCTTCATTCCCATTATTGTATAATATTATAAAAATATATCCCAATCATGGACATTTGAGTCATTATAATCTTTGGCACTTTCAAATGGGCCTGCTGGAATATTCTAGCGTATATCTTTTGGTGAACATATATGTGCATTTCTGTTGGGCACATATCTAAGGGTGGAATTGCTAGGCATGCATGTGTTCAGCTTTGGTAGGTATTGCCACACTGTTTTCCAAAGCAGCCGCAGCATTTTCCATTTTCCTTAGCAATGTATGCAAATTCCATTTGCTCCACATTATTAAAAATACCTGCTGTTGTCTGTGTTTTTACATTTTCTCTCATTGAAGCAAAAGAGTACTCTATACATCCTTGATATGGGTGTCCTTTGTGTTATGTATTGCAAACATTTACCATTCTGTGGCTCATCTTTTCATTGTTTTTCGTTATGTTTTGATGAACATGAAGTTGTAATTTTAATGTGTGGCATTTATTTAAAAAACCCTTACTGGCTAGTGCTTTTTGTATCTTGACGTCAATTCTTTCTTTCCCTACCCTGTGGTTAATATATTCTTTTTTTTTTTTTTTTTTTTTTTGAGACAGAGTGTCACTCTTGTTACCCAGGCTGGAGTGCAATGGCGTGATCTCGGCTCACCGCAACCTCCGCCTCCTGGGTTCAGGCAATTCTCCTGCCTCAGCTTCCTGAGTTGCTGGGATTACAGGCACGCGCCAGCTAATTTTTTTGTATTTTTAGTAGAGACGGGGTTTCACCATGTTGACCCGGATGGTGTCCATCTCTCGACCTCGTGATCCACCCACCTCGGCCTCCCAAAGTGCTGGGATTACAGGCGTGAACCACCACGCCCGGCCGGTTAATATATTCTTTTACTTTTTCTTTCTAAAATGTTTATGATTTTATATTTTACTTTTAGATTTGTAATGCAATGTGAATGGATTTTCGTGTATAGTGTGTTAGGAATCCAATGTAATGTTTTGTCCATATGGATGCCAACATTTTCCAGCATCTTTTATTGAATTTCTCCTTCTGTGAAACCTTTGTCATAAATCAAGTGTCTATATGTGTTAGACTAGTTTTGGATTTTTTATTCTACTTCATTTACCTATTTGTTTATCCCTATGCCAATTACTACATTGTTTTAATTATTATAACTTTAAAATAAGTCTCAATATATTATACAACAATTTCATCTTATTCTTTCTCTTCAAGAAGGACTTGGCTATTCATAAACCTTTGCATTTTCATATTAATTTTATAATCAGCTTGTTGAGTTCTACAAAAGGAAAGCCTTGGGATTTTCATTCAGGTTGCACTGAATTCATAAATCAGTTTGGGAATAACCGACATTTTCAGATATCATGTTTTCTACTTCATGTATGCGGTCTATCTTGAAAGTTATTTAGGTCCTCTTTAAAGTCAGTAAATTGCCATAGTTTTTTTTTCCATGGAGATCTTGCAAATTTTTAGCTAGACTTATTTGTAGGTACTTGTTAGTATTTTATTCCACTATTCATTTTGTTTTTACTTCCTTGTTGTGCCTCACCTAACTGACACACTCAAACCTAACTTTCCCCTAGGGCTCTCCTAGAAAGTGGCTATCTTGGCTTATGACCATTCTCAAGGGAGAGACCTCAAGACCAAATTAGAAGGAAACCATAGCAAGGAAAATCACTATGGGGGCCATCTTCCAGCTTCTAACCAGAAAGAAATCAACCTCCTTCAGCTCAGCAAACCTGTAGGCAATGTGAGCTGTGTGACAATCCAACACAGGTGGAGAGCCAGCACTGATTTGGTCTGGATGGTTCAGGATAATCACATGAGCACTAAAGCCAGCTGCTTCTGTTGGTGAGTCATTTTCACTGTCACAAGCCATATTGCCATGATGAACATCTTTGACAGACATATTCTTGACACTGAATCCCACATTGTCCCCAAGAAGAACTTCACTTGAAGCTTCATGATGCAATTCAACAGACTTTACTTCAATTATAATGTTAACTGGAGCAAAGCTGACCAATCATGCTGGGTTTGAAAGCACCAGTCGCCACTAAGCCCACAAAGACAGTACCAATACTACCAATTTTGTAGACTTCCTGGAGAGGTAGGCACAAGGCTTGTCAGTTGGATGAGCTGGTGGTATGATGTAATCCACATATGTTCCACTGGCATTGCCATCTCTGCAGGTGAATTTCCACCCCCATTTTAAAATTGCATTTTAGGTTTTGGGGTACATGTGAAGAACATGCAGGATTGTTGCATAGTTACACATGTGTCAGTGTGATTTTTCTGCCTTCCTCCCCTTCACCTGTATCTGGTATTTCTCCCCATGCTATCTCTCCCCAGCTCCGCACCCTCCGCTGTCCCTCCCCTATTTCCCCCAACAGACCCCAGTGTGTAGTGCTCCCCTCCTTGTGTCCATGTGTTCTCATTGTTCAACACCCGCCTATGAGTGAGAACATGTGGTGTTTGATTTTCTGTTCTTGTATCAGTTTGCTAAGAATGATGGTTTCCTGATTAATCCATGTCCCTACAAAGGACACAAACTCATCATTTTTGATGGCTGCATAGTATTCCATGGTGTATATGTGCCACATTTTCCCTGTCTAGTCTATCACTGATGGGCATTTGGGTTGGTTCCAGGCCTTTGCTACTGTAAACTGTGCTGCAAGGAACATTCGTGTGCATGTGTCCTTATAGTAGAATGATTTATAGTCCTTTGGATATATACCCAGTAATGGGATTGCTGGGTCAAATGAAATTTCTATTTCTAGGTCCTTGAGGAATCGCCACACCGTCTTCCACAATGGTTGTACTAATTTACACTCCCACCAACAGTGTAAAAGTGTTCCTATTTCTCCACATCCTCTCCAGCATCTGTTGTCTCCAGATTTTTAATGATCACCATTCTAACTGGCGTGAGATGGTATCTCAATGTAGTTTTGATTTGCAGCTCTCTAATGACCAGTGATGATGAGCATTTTTTCATATGTTTGTTGGCCTCATGTATGTCTTCTTTTGTAAAGTGTCTGTTCATATCCTTTGCCCATTTTTGAATGGGCTCATTAGTTTTTTTCTTGTTAATCTGTTTGAGTTCTTTGTAAATTCTGGATATCAGCCCTTTGTCAGATAGGTAAACTGCAAACATTTTTTCCCATTCTGTTGGTTGCCGATTCACTCTAGCGACTGTTTCTTTTGCCGTGCAGAAGCTGTGGAGTTTCATTAGGTCCCATTTGTCTATTTTGGCCTTCGTTGCCAATGCTTTTGGTGTTTTGGTCATGAAGTCCTTGCCTACGCCTACGTCCTGAATAGTTTTGCCTAGATTTTCTTCTAGGGTTTTTATGGTGCTAGGTCTTATGTTTAAGTCCAAGACAAGACTTTCCACCCCTTTAACCAAGGCATGTTAGCGTGTTGTCAGTATTCCAACCAGAAATTGGCATAAATACTACTGTGTTGGGATTGTAGCCAATATTCTTAATGTAGGGCTGACTTCTCTAATGATTTTCACATAGCTCTGTTGGCTATGGCATTGTTCAGTGAAATCTATTTTGTTAACTCCAACAATTAGTTGTTTCACACCCAGTATGTAAACCAGAAGGGCATGCTCATGGGTCTGCCCATTCTTGAAGATGCTAGCTTCAAATTTGCTATCACCCCCAGCAACAATAAGGACAGTACAGTCAACCTGAGAGGTGCCTATAATGATGTATTTTAAAATTGTACGTGTTTTGAGAAAACATGTGATATTTTGATATATTAATACAATGTGTAATAATCAAATAATGGTAATTGGAATATCAATCACTTCAATCATTTATCATTTATTTGTGTTGGGGAACACTCCCAATCTTCTCTTCTAGCTATTTTGAAACATACAATAAATCATTGTTAACTATAGTCACCCTACTATAATATCAAACACTATAACTTAGCCCTTCTAAGTTTAATTTTATGCCTATAACTCAACCTCTCTTCATTCCACTGAACCCTCTATACCCTTCCCAAATTCTGTTAAGCACCATTCTACTCTGTCTCAGTGAGATCCACTTTTTAAGCACTCACATATAAGTAAAAACGTGATATTTGTCTTTTATATCTGGCTTATTTCACTTAACATAATGACATCCAGGCTTATCCATGTTGCCATAAATGACAGGATTTCATTCTTTTTAATGGCTGAGAATATTCTGTTGTGTATATACACCACATGATCCATTCATCTGTTGATGTATACTTAGGTTGATTTTTATATCCTAGCTATTTTGGGTTTTTTTTGAGTTTTGCTCTTGTTGCCCAGACTGGAATGCAATGGCATGATCTTGGCTCACGGCAACCTTCACCTCCCAGGTTCAAGTGATTCTCCTGCCTCAGCCTCCAGAGTAGCTGGGATTACAGGCATGCACCACCACGCCCAGCTAATTTTGTATTTTTAGTACAGATGGTGTTTCTCCATGTTGGCCAGGCTGGTCTTAAACTCCTGACCTCAGGTGATCTGCCCACCTCAGTCTCCCAAAGTGCTGGGATTACAGGCATTAGCCACCATGGCCAGCTTTATCCTAGCTGTCATGAATGTTGCTGTAATAAACATTGGTGTGCATCTATCAGTTTGATACATCAATTTCCTGTCTTTGGACATATATCCAGCAGTGGGATTGCTGGATCACCTGATAGTTTTATTTTTCATTTTTTGGGGAACCTCCTTACTCTTTTCCATAGTATCTGTACTGATTTACACTCCCACCAACAGTGTACGAGCGTTCCCCTTTTGTCACATCCTCACCGGCATTCATTATCATTTTTTTGTCTTTTTGATAAAAGCCATTTAACTGGAGTGAAATATCTCATTGTGCTTTGGTTTGCATTTCTCTGGTAATTAGTGATGTTGAACAGTTTTTCACATACTTGTGGGCCATTTGTATGTCTTCTTTTGAGAAATCTATTCAGATCTTTGTCCATTTTTAATAGGATTCTCTTTTTTTGGTATTGACTTAAGTTTCTTATATATTCTGGTTATTAATACCCTCTCGGTTGTATAGTTTGCAAATACTTCATCGCATTCTATAGATTGTCTCTTCACTTTGTTAATTGTTTCCTTTGCTGTGCAGAAGCTTTATGGCTTGTTATAATCCCATTTGTCTATTTTTGCTTTAGTCACTTGTGCTTTTGAAGTCTTACCTGCAAAATCTTTCCCAGACCAATGTCCTGGAGCATTTTCCCAATGTTTTCTTCCAGCAGTTTTATACTTTCAAGTTTTATATTTAAGTCTCGAATCCCCTTTGATTTGATTTTTGTATATAGTGAGAAATAGGGGTCTAGTTTCATTCTTCTGCATGTGGATAGCCAGTTTTCCCAACATCATTTATTGAAGAGACTATTCTTTCACCAGTTCATGTTCTTGGTACTTTTTCAAAAACGATTTGGCTATAAATGTATAGATTTATTTCTGGGTTCTCTGTTGGGTTCCACTTACATATGTTTTTGTCTTTATGACAGAACCATGTTGTTTTGGTTACTATAGCTTTGTAGTATAGTTTGGAAATCAAGTAGCATCATGCTTCCAGCTTTGTTCTTTTTGCTCAGGACTGCTTTGGCTATTTAGGGTCTGTATTAGTCTGTTCTCATGCTGCTATAAAGAACTGCTGGAGACTGGGTAATTTATAAAGGAAAGAGGTTTAATTGAGTCACAGTTCCACATGGCTGGAGAGGCCTCAGGAAACTTACAATCATGGTGGAAGGTGAAGGGAAAGCAAGGCACCTTCTTCACAAGGTGGCAGGAGGGAGAAGTGCCAGAAGGGGAAAAGCCAGATGCTTATAAAACCATAAGATCTCAGGAGAACTCACTCACTATCATGAGAACAGTATGGAGGAAACTGTCCCAATGATCCAGTCACTTCCTATTGGGTCTCTCCCATGACACATGGGGATTATGGAAACTACAATTGAAGATGAGATTTGGGTGGGGACACAGAGCCAAACCATATCATTCCACCCACGGCCACTCCCAAATCTCATATCCTCACATTAAAAAACAGAATCATGCCTTTCCAACAGTCCCCCAAAAGTGTTAGCTCATTCCAGCATTAATCCAAGTCTAAGTCCAAAGTCTTATCTGAAACAAGGCAAGTCACTTCCATTTATGAGCCTGTAAAATCAAAAGCAACTTAGTTACTTCCTAGATACAACAGAGGTACAGTCATTGGGTAAATATACTCATTCCAAATGGGAGAAATTGGCCAAAACAAAGGGGCTATAGTTCCCATGCAAGTCCAAAATCCAATAGGGCAGTCATTAAACTTTAAAGTACCAAAATGATCTCCTTTGACTCCATGTCTCACATTAAGGTCAGCCCTGCTCCTGGTTGCTTTCATGGACTGGTATTGAGTGCCTGTGGCTCTTCCAGGCACATGATACAAGCTGTCAGTGGATCTACCATTCTGGGGTCTGGAGGAGGTGGCCCTCTTCTCACAGCTCCACTGGGCAGTGCCCCAATGGTGACTCGGTGTGTGGTGTCCCACCCCACATTTCCTTTCCTCACTGCTTTAGCAGAGGTTCTCCACGAGGGATCTGCCTCTGCAGCACACCTCTGCCTGGACATCCAGGTGTTTCCATACATTGTCTGAAATCTAGGCGGAGGTTCCTAAACCTCAATTTTTGTCTTCTGTGCACCCACAGAACAAAGGCTGGGGGCTTGCACCCTCTGAAGCCACATCCCAAGCTGTACCTTGGCCTCTTTTAGCCATGGCTGAAGTGGCTGCAATGCAGGGCACCAAGTACCAGGCTGCACACTGCTGGGTGACCCTGGACCCACCTGACAAAAGCATTTTTCACACCTAGGTCTCCAGGCCTGTGATGGGAGGGGCTGCTGTGAAGGTGTCTAACATGCCCTGGGCACATTTTCCTCATTGTCTTGGCAATTAACATTTGGCTCCTCGTTAGTTATGCAAATTTCTGTAGCTGGCTTGAATTTCTCCCCAGAAAATGGGTTTGTCTTTTCTACTTGTCCATTATCACTATCAGCATTTTGGTTAAAGCTATCCAATGATTCTCTAGGAAGTTCCAAACTGTTCCAGATTTTCCTGTTTTTTTCAGAGCCCTCCAGGTCTCTAGGAAGTTCCAAATGTTCCCACATTTTCTTGTCTTCTTCTGAGCCCTCCAAACTGTTCCAACCTCTTCCTGTTACATAGTTCCAAAGTTGCTTCCACATTTTCAGGTATCCTTATAGCAGTACTCCCCTACCTTGGTACCAATTTACTGTATTAGTCTGTACTAATGCTGCTATAAAGAACTGCTGCAGACTGGGTAATTTATAAAGGAAAGAGATTTAATTGACTTACAGTTCCATATTGCTGGGGAAGCCTCAGGAAACTTAACAATCATGGTGGAAAGCAAAGGGGAAGCAAGGCACCTTCTTCACAAAGTGGCAGGGGTGATAAGCGCCCACAGGGGAAATGCCAAACACTTATAAAACTATCAGATCTCATGAGAACTCACTCACTATCACGAGAACAGCCTGGGGGAAACTGCCCCCACGACCCAATCACTTTCCACTGGGTCCCTCCCCCAACGTCTGGGGACTATGGGAACTGCAATTAAAGATGACATTTGGGTGGGGACATAGCCAAGCCATATCTGGGTCTTTTGTGGCTCTGTACAAATTTTAAGATTGCTTTTTCTATTCCTGTGAAAAATTTCATTGGTATTTTATAGGTATTACATTAAATCTTGTGGAATTGATGTTTTAACAATATGAATGCTTCCATTCTATGAACATGGGCTAGATACCTTTTCATTTTTTGTGTCTTCTTCAGTTCCTTTAATCAGTGTTTTACATTTGTCAGTACAGAGATCTTTCATCTCTTTGGTTAAATTTATTCCTAGATATTTATTTTTATTATAGCTATTGTAAATGAAAATGCTTTTATGATTTCTCTTTCAGATTGTTAGTTCTTGTTATATAGAAATGCTAATGATTTTTATATGTTGGTTTTGTATCTTGCAACTTTACTGAACTAGTTTATCAGTTCTAACAGTTTTTTGGTGGAGTGTTTAGGTTTTTCTAAATATAAGATTATAATCATCTACAAACAAGGGGAATTTGACTTCTTCCTTTCTAATTTGAAGGCTCGTTGTCAAATTGCTCCATCTGGGACTTCCAGAACTACATTTAATAGAACCGGTGAAAGTGGGAATACTTGTCTTGTTCCAGATCTTAGAGGAAAGGCTTTCAATTTTTTCCCATTCAGTATAATGTTAGCTGTGGGTTTGTCATATATAACCTTTACTGTTTTGAGATATGCACCTTTTAAAGCCAATTTGTTGAGAGTTTTTATCATCAAGGGGTGTTGAATTTTATTCAATGCTTTCTTGACAGCTATTAAAATAAGTATATGGTTTTTCTCTTTCCTTCTATTAATGTGGTGTATCCCATTTATTGATTTCCTTATAGGATGAATTCCCCGTGAGCATGAGAAACACTCATTTTAATGTGTTGTTGAATTTAGTTTTCAAGTATTTCGTTGAGGATTTTTGCATCTATATTCATCAGGGATGTTGGCCTGTAGTTTTCTTTTTGTTGTTGTGTCCTTGTGTGGTTTGGGTTCCAGGATAATGCTGGTCTTGTAGAACGAGTTTGGAAGCATTCTTTTCTCTTCAATTTTTTGAAATATTAGATAGTTTCAGTATAATTGGTGTAAGTTTTTCTTCAGCAGTGAAGCCATCAGGTCCCGGACTTTTATTTGATGCCAGACTTTTTATTACTGCTTCAATCTCATTATTTGTTATTGGTCTGTTCAAGTTTTCTATTTCCTCATGGTTCAATCTTGGTAAGTTGCATGTGCCCAGAAATTTATCTATTTCTTCTAGTTTTTCCAATTTGCTGGCATATAGTTGTTCATAATAGTTTCTAGTGAAATCTTGTTTTTCTGTTATCAGTTTTAATGACACTTTTCATCTCTGATTTCAATTATTTGGGTCTTCTCTCATTTTTTTCCTTAGTCTAGATAAAGGTTTTACAATTTTGTTTATCTTTCAAAAAGCCATTTAAAAAATTTAGTTGGTCTTTCACTTTCCAAAAGAAGACATTTATGCAGCCAACAAACACATGAAAAAAAGCTCATCATCACTGGCCATTAGAGAAATGCAAATCAAAACTACATTGAGATACCATCTCATGCCAGTTAGAATGGTGATCATTAAAAAATCTGGAGACAACAGATGCTGGAGAGGATGTGGAGAAATAGGAACACTTTCACACTGTTGGTGGGAGTGTAAATTAGTTCAACCATTGTGGAAGACAGTGTGGCGATTCCTCAAGGACCTAGAAATAGAAATACCATTTGACCCAGCAATCCCATTACTGGGTATATATCCAAAGGATTATAAATCATTCTATTATAAAGACACATGCACACATATATTTATTGTAGCCCTGTTCACAACAGCAAAGAAGTGGAACCAACTCAAATGCCCATCAATGATAGACTGCATAAAGAAAACGTGGCACATATACACCATGGAATACCATGCAGCCATAAAAAGGATGAGTTCGTGTCCTTTACAGGAATATGGATGAAGCTAGGAACCATCGTTCTCAGCAAACTGACACAAGAACAGAAAACCAAACACCGCATGTTCTCACCCATAAGTGGGTGTTGAACAATGAGAACACATGGACACAGGGAGGGGAACATCACACACCAGGGCCTGTGGTGGTGGGGGTGGGGAGGCTAGGGCAGGGATAGCAGGGGGTGGTGGGATTGAGGAGGGATAACATTAGGAGAAATACTTAATGTAGATGACAGGGGGGTGGGTGATGGGTGCAGCAAACCACCAAGGCACCTGTGTACCTATGTAACAAACCTGCATGATCTGCACATGTACCCCAGAACTTAAAAGTATAATAAAAAATAAATAAAAGAAATCATGGATTACAAATATTACAAGAAAAATAATTTCACTGGTCTTTCATATTGTTTTCTTTTTATCAATATTATTTATTTCTGTGATTACTATTATTAGTATTATTTTCCCACTACTAATTTTGGGTTTGGTTTGCCCTTGTTTGTCTATGTCCTTGAGTTACATCATCACCAGGTTTATTTGAAATCGTTCTACTTTTTCGATGTAGGCATTTATAGCTATAAACTTCTCTCTTAGTGCTGCTTTTGTTGTATCCCATTCATTTTCATTTGTTTCAGTACATTGCTTCTCAATTTCTTCATTGACTTATTGGTTATTCAGGAGCATGTTGTTTAATTTCCACGTATTTGTATAGTTACAAAAGTCGTCTTGTTATCGATTTCTAGTTTTATTCCACTGTAGTCAGAAAAGATACTAACATAATTTTATAATTTTTTAAATGTTGAGACTTGTTTTCTGGCCTAACATAGTGTATACTGAAGAATGTTCCATGTGCTGATGAGAATGCATATTCTGCAGTAGTTGGATGAAATATTCTTTAAAATGTCAGGTAGGTTCATTTGGTCTACAGTATGTTCCCAGATGAGTTGGAGCTCCTTTATATATTATTTGCTTCTTTTTTTCTTGCTCTTTTTAGGATCCTCTGTTTGTCTTTAACCTTTGAGAGTTTAATTAATATATACCTTGGGGTGGTCTTATTTGGGTTGAATTTGTTTTGTGATCTTCAACCTTCCTGTACCTGGATACGTATATCTTTCTGTAGGGTTGGAAATATTTTGTTATTACTTCTTTGAGCTTTTACTCATTGCTCTTTCCCTTTTGAAGGCCCATGACGCTTAGATTTGCTCTATTGAGGCTATCCTCTAGATCTTGTTAAGTGTTCTTCATTCCTTTTAATTATTTTTTCTCCTTTGACTATGTATTTTCAAGTAGCCTGTCTTTTAGCTCATTGATTCTTTCTTTTGTTTGATCAATTCTGTCGTTTAGACTTTCCAGGGCATTCTTTTCCATACAGCTATTGTATTTCTCAGCTCCACCATTTCTGCTTTTTAAATTATTATTCCGATTTCTCTGTTAAATGTACCTCATAAATGTCTCAGTTGCTTTTTTGTGTTATGAGTTTCCTCAGAACCACTATTTTGTATTATTGATCAGAGAGCTCACAATTTGCCATCTCATTTGGGTGGTTACTGGCTCCATGCTATTTCCATTTATTTGCTTTTGTTTTTTAGGCACATATATCTATGCTTTTGTATGAATGCTGTATTTACTCCAGTCTTTGTGTTTGCCTTCGTTTGGGTTTTCAGGAGTATGCCTGTCTAAAGGTTATGCGCGAATTAGAGGTCCCTTCATCTGAGATTACTTCCTCTTTTTTGGCACTAGATGGTGGTGTAAACCCAGGTTTGCTGCAGCTCTGGCAAAGACTTGGGATTACTGACCATCCCCGATTTGGTGGAGGTGCAAACTGGATATCCTGGTTGGGTGGGACATTTGGTTAGGATTTTGTGTCCGTCCAGATGAGCCATGGAGTGTGCCTCCTACAGCTTACCAGTCTCTTTCATTTGGTGTCTTCTTTGGCGTAGATGAAGAGCAGCCAATGTGTTTTGCATGCTGCGGTTGCTAGCGCCACCTCCATCCTTTGTCTCTAGCCGCCTTCAGGATTTATAACCCTAGAGGCAATCACACTGCTTCCCAGGGATTAAGGCAGGGATGATTTTTCTGCAAAGGAACCCAAGAACTGGGGAACATACCGTCAGTCTAGGGGAACATTTCTACATTGTGCCTGGCAGCTCCGAAGGGGGATGTTGCAGTTAAAGAGGCCCATCTTTGTTATCTTCTGCTTACAGTTGTTCTCTTCTGTGTGCTCACTCAGATCCTCACAGCCTCTGATTTGAGTTCTGGGATATTCCTGCTGATAAGCCAGTCACTGAATAGTTGTTTTTGGTTTTCTCTGGGGGAGTGTGAAGCCAGATTGTTTCTATTCACCATTTTGGTGATATCACTCTAATTGTTTTTATTTATTTATTTTTAATTTTTAAAAATAAAGCCCTTGTGTGCTGGGGCATCAACGAGGGTCACATAATACTTATCGGTGTCAGGTTTCTTCAGGAGATATGTTTGGTGGATGTTTGATAGTGGTGAAGTTTCTCTGTTTACGCTTGTCTGAAATGTACTTCTTTCACCTTTATTCTTTAATCAAAAATTGTTTAGATTCACATTTTTATTAAGTCAGAGCAAGTGAAGTAGCAGCAAAAGTGTCCATCATACAACCTAGAAGTGTATCTGTTGGATGACAATGTTCTTCATTTCTGTCTTCAGCATCCATTTTAATTGCATCCTTTGGATATAATGCGTGTCTCATTCTCATGTAGCTGCTAGGGCTCTCTAATACTGAAGCACTCGGCCCGTGGCCTTCTAATATTTAGCAACTGCCACAGCTCTTGACAAGCCAAATCACTGTTTATAGTATCTCATCAAGAAGTGATGACTCACTCTGGCATCAGAAGTCAGAATCAGTTCCATGCTTTCATCCTCATATTCTAAGTCTTTTCTTGAGAACAACTCCTCAGCCTCATTAGGGTCCTCCCCTTCCTTGTGATCTGGGTAGCTAATCCTAAAATTACAGAAGTCTGCAAATTCCAAAGTGGCATCACCATCTGATCATATAGGACTGTACAGCTTCTGTTGAGTAGAAGGACTTCCCTTTCTCATTGCACCACAAGCAAATCTTCTCAACATAAAATTTTTCTCCCAAGTAATTAATGAGTCCCTTAACATCTGAAAGATATTCTATATTGGTAATAAAGAAGCAGTAGACTTTGGTCATATAAGCCCCATTCTTCATGAGTGAGCTTGAATACTGGGACAAAATAAGCCATCTATTACAGAGATGGCACCAAGGGGTGGGCTTTCCCCAGCCTCTTCTTCCTCTCCATCCTGCTCTTCCACATCATCCATTGCTTCAGTATCCTCACATTACAATTCTTCGTCAGAATCATTATCTTCCCAATCATTTTCATCCAGGTCCTCTTCCTCCTCACTGTCTTCCTCCTGCTGCCTTGCCACCTTCTTCACCCACTGTTCAAACCACTGGAGCTGGGGCAGTTTCTCAGTCAGGTTTCTCTTATGGGTTACACGGCCACCAGCAGCCATGGCCACGGAACTCCTGGACTCCTCTGCAGGTGCTGGGAGCTCCTTTTTGGGAGACATGGATGGCAGAGCCTTGATGGCCTGCTGGATGACTGCATTTCTGGCATCCTTGTCCACCCTGTCCAAGTTCTTTTCATTCATCATCTCCACTTTCTTATTCACAGCCTGCATGGTCTTCTTCTGTAGTTCAACACGCTGCTAGGACTTGAAGCAGTTTTTGTAGGTGTTGAAAGAGGCAAATTTCTTACTGCACCTGCACTCACTCCTGGAAGCCCTCAGCAGTGACTAGGATCATTAAGGCCACATTTTGCCACAGGTTGTAATGGTGCCCATCTCATAGTGGGCCTGCTGTATGTCTGTGTTGCAGAATGCCACCTGGCAAGTTATGCGGGTTGATATCATCATCACCAGGTGAGAAATACAGGCAAGCCAAAACCTAGTGATCAGCACCCTGGCCCCAGGAGACCCTCAGACTTAACTCCACAGCAGTTGTTATGAGCCACACAGCACACTGATTTCTCAATTCTCACTCCAAACTTTTAATGGGTATAGAATTCTACTTTGGCAGTTATTTTATTTCATTGCCTTCTAGATACCATTTCTTCATCTTCTATCTTTGTCAATTTTGTTAAGCTTTTCAAAAAACCAACTCCTTGTTTCATTGCTCTTTTCTATCTTTTTACTGTTTATTTAATTTATTTCTGCTCTAATCTTTGTTATTTCCTTCCTTCTGCTAACTTTGCACTCTTAGTTTGTCCTTTTTTTCTAGTTCCTTGAGGTATAACATTAGATTGTTTATTTGAGATCTTTCTCTTTTCATGGTATAGGCATTTATTGCTATGAGCCCATTTTTTAGAACTGCTTTTGCTGCATCCTGTAAGTTTCAGTATATTGTGTTTCCATTTTCCTTTGCCTCCATATTTTTTAAATGTTCCTTTTAATTTCTTCTTTGACCCAATAGTTGCTCAGAAGCATATTGTTTAATTTCCATGTATTTGTAAATTTTCCTTAATTCCTCCTGGTATCGATTTCTCGTTCCATACTATTGTTGTCAGAAAAGATACTTGATATTATTTTGACCTTCTTAAATGTGCTAAGACTTGTTTTGTGGCCAAACATATGATCTATTCTAGAAGATGTTCCATGTGTAGTTGGGAAGAATGTTGGGTGGAGTATTCTGAATATGTCTGTTAGGTCCGTTTGGTCTAAAGTGTAGTTCCAGCCCAATGGTTCCTTATTATTCTTCTGTCTGGATAATCTATTGTTGAAAGTGAAGTATTGAAATCCTCTAACATTATTGTTTTGGAGTCTATGTCTCCCTTCAAACGTCTTTTTTTTTTTTTTTTTTTTTTTTAAGACAGTATCGCTTTGTTGCCAGGTGCCAGGCTGGAGTGCAGTGTCACGATCTCGGCTCACTGCAACCTGAGCCTCCTGGGTTTAAGCAATTCTCCTGCCTCAGCCTCCTGAGTAGCTGGGACTACAGGTGTGTGCCACCATACCCAGCTAATAATATATGTCTACATATATATTTCTTTATTTTAGGAGAGATGGGGTTTCATCCTATTGGCCAGGATGGTCTCGATCTCTTGACCTCATGATCTGCCTGCCTCAGCCTCTCAAAGTGCTGGGATTATAGGTGTGAGCCACCATGTGCAGCCCCCTTCAGATGTCTTAATGTTTGTTTTATATATTTAGATGCTCTGATGTTTGGTGCCTATATATTTATAATTGTTATATTCTCTGAATTAATTGACCCCTTTATCACTAAATAATGACCATCTTTGTCTCTTTTTACAGTTTTGGCCTAAGCATATTTTTTTCTGGCAGTTGCCTCTCTGTTTTTGGTGACCCCCTGGAGATTAGAATTTACCACATCCTGTCAGTACCCTGAGACCAGTAGTGTAGAGGAGGACCCTTTAGATGTAGCTAGAAAGGCTGGGGCATTAGATATGTATTCCAGTTCCTTCTATCCTCATGGTGAAGCTGAGTGCAGGAGTTTATCTCCAACTCTCTGTACTAAGCTGGAGAGAAAATCTGTGGCAAATGCCTGTACTCATATTCATGCTGTACCTTCTGAACCTGGGGAGATGGTTGCTGGAATTTGGCCCATTTTATGTTCACCTCTTTGTTTTCTGTGGCCTATGGCTACTTAGGAACACAAAGCCCCCCTGAATCCCAGAGTTTAGTTGTATAGGAGACATTCTTTTGAGTGGAAGCTACGGAAGTTGTGCTTGGTGCGTGAACAAACTTCTTTCAGATAGAATGAGTAGACCTTAATTTGTCACTGGGGTGAGCCAGAGGAAAGGCTCAGGAATTGCTGAGTTTCTGCTAAGGCTGCCTGAGGGCTACTGTTTTTCTCACATTGTACAAGAGCATGTAGGACAGGCTTTATTGCCACATCAGTTTTTAGAAAATACAGTTAGCCACAGTTTCTCGTTATATCTTTTGTTTTCCACTTAAACTCTACGTGCTGCATTCCGTAGTATTTCTTTTTTACTTACCTGCCAATCAACCAATTCTTTCTACATGTTTTAACAATGGTATCTGTCTGATGATTCCAAGATCTTAGGTCTGTGAGTTTATTTTGGTTCTCTGTTGTTTCTGTTGTGTCTTGCTTATTTTTTATTATTTCTTTTGGTACCTAATATCTTTCCGTTCTGGGTATTGTATTTGCAATATCTATGAAAATAATTTGAGGCCTAGAAAGTTGGTTTGTTCTCTAGAGTAGTTTTATGTTTTCTTCTGACAGATTCCTGGGAGCACTGCCAACCTAAAACTGGCTTAAATTATGATTAAGAATAGAGAAATGCCAGATATAGGTTAACGGGAGGAAGGCAGCAAATCACACTGCCGTGTGTGTACATATGCACCAATCTTGCCTGTTTTTCACATGCACTCCAAAACCTAAAATGCAACTAAAAAAAAAAAACGTTAGAGTCCGGGCATTGTGGCTCATGCCTGTCATCCAAGCACTTTGGAGGCCAAGGCGGGCGGATCACCTGAGGTCGGGAGTTCAAGACCAGCCTGACCAACATGGTGAAACCCTGTCTTTCTAAAAAAAAAAAAAAAGAAAAGAAAAAAAATGTTAGAATAAGTTTCCTAGGTTAGACATAAAGCTGGTTAACATCCTGCAAAGCAATATAATTATAACCTTTGGGATTATTTTTCTACCAGACAGAAATTATTTACATCTCTGTTAGACATAAATCTACTAATTTACATGGAACTTCACAAAGTCTGAATCCTTACTTAATATTAAGTAGTAAAATCCGCTGGCTCTGTGGCTCACACCTGCAATCCCAGCACTTTCGGAGGCCAAGGAGAGGGGATCACTTGAGGCCAGGATTTTGAGACTAGCCTGGCTAAAATGGAGAAACCCTGTCTCTACCAAAAATAAAAAAATTACCCAGGCATGGTGGCACACACCTGTAATTCCAGCAACTCAGGAGGCTGAGGCACGAGAATCACTTGAACCCAGGAGGCAAAGGTTGCAGTGAGCCAAGATCGTACCACTGCACTTCAACCTGAGTGACAAAGTGAGACTCTGTCTCAAAAAACAAAAAAGACTGGGTGTGGTGGCTCACACCTGTAATCGCAACACTGAAGCAGGCAGATAGTCTGAGGTCAGGAGTTCGAGACAAGCCCAGCCGACATGGCAAAACCCCATCTCTACTAAAAATACAAAAAATTAGCAGAGTGTGGTGGTGGGTGCCTGTAAACTCAGCTACTCAGGAGGGTGAGGCAAGAGAATCACTTGAACCCGGGAGGTGGAGGTTTCAGTGAGCTGAGATCTTGCCAGTGCACCCCAGCCTGGGCAACAGAATGGGATTCTGTCTCAAAAAAAAAAAAAGATAACGAACAAAAAAAAAAAAGAATAGAGGTTTCAAATACCACATGTTCTCACTTATAAGTGGGAGCTAACTGATGAAAACACATGGACACATAGAGGGGAACAACACGTATTGTGGCCTGTTGGAAGGTGGAGGGTGCAAGGAGGGAGAGGATTAGGAAAAATAACTAATGGGCACTAGGCTTAATAACCTGGGTAATGAAATACTCTGTTCAACAAACCACTATGACATAGTTCACCTATGTAAGAAACCTGCACTTGTACCCCTGAACTTAAAATAAAAGTTAGAAAAAAATTCCCAGACCTTAGCAACTTTCCTGATCCATATGTTTCACTTTGGGAAAATTCAGATCACTTTATAGTGCTTGCAGAATATTATAAACTGCCAACAGACACCCGTTCCCAAACACAGGGAGCATTCTTGCCTCTGAGAATCACAGAATAAAGAAGCACAGGAAGCGTTCCTCCAGCCCTGCTGTATCAGACAATTACTGTCCATAACATCAGCCCTGCAACTCAATCTGAGGGTTTGACACCCCTTTAGAGAGAGCCAGAAAAAACTGGAGAGGCCAGAAGGGCAAGGAAGCTAAAAAAAGATTCAGTGAGCAAGAATTGAAGGAATCGGAGCTATTTTGCTGGGACAGAAGAGTTATCTAATATAAGAATATTTGAAAAGCTGTTATGTGAAGAAATTGGGTCTATACTGTGTCGGATCAGGGTGGAGGGAAGTCCAGTCCAGGGATCCACAATTAGCACAATCTGAAAAATAAAGTAAGCTGTTTTGGCAAGTCACTATTGTGGCTGGAATAACCACAAACAAAAAAAGAATAGAGGTTTAACAGACAACAGAGATGACAGAAAACTGGACTGAAAGTTAAGAGTGAAAATTAATTGAGTCACCATTATCTTGAGGATATTTATCTTTAGGGACTGATAAGGTTTGGCTGTGTCCTCGCCCAAATCTCATCTTGAAATGTAACTCCCAAAATTCCCATGTGTCTTGGGAGGTACCCATTGGGAGGTAATTGAATCATGGGGGCAGGTCTTTCCTGTGCTGTTCTCATGACAGTGAATAAATCTCATAAGATCTGATGGTTTTATAAGGGAGACTTTCCCTGCACAAGCTCTCTTCTTGCCTGCTGCCATCCATATAAGATGTGATTTGCTCCTCCTTGCCTTCCACCATGATTGTGAGGCCTCCCCAGCCAGGTGGAACTGTAAGTTCATTAAACCTCTTTCTCTTGTAAACTGCCCAGTTTTGGCTATGTCTTTATCAGCAGCATGAAAACAGACTAATACAGGGACCAAGCTTAAAGTTCGAGTAGTTTACATCTACTTTTATTTCCTTGCTTAGCCGATTAAATGCTGTTTGAATGCTACCTACAGGCTTATGACTTCTAAATTTATATCTTTAGCACAGACCTCTTCCTTAACTCGCCAGACTCATATATCAAGCTGCCTACTAAACATCTCAATTTGGATATCTAATTGGCATCTCAACCCTAATATGTAAAATACAGAGCCTTCAGTGTTTCCTCAAATAAATCTCTCCTACCTCAAGCCTTTCATATCTCAGTAAATGACACCATCATTCACCTACTTGCTCAGGACAAAACTTAAAAATGTTCTTTACATCTTCTCTGCTCATTCTCCCCATACTCAATTAACAGTCAATCTTGTATGCTTATCTTAAATTATACCCAACATCCTTCCATTTCTTTCCATTTCTGCCACCACCACACTGGTCTAAATTGTCTTATCTGTGTGACTGCAAGCATCTTAACTGGTATCTCTGCTCCCATTCTTGCCCATGGATGCTGTGTGACACAATTCCATATAATAGGTGTTACCTAGAGTTTGGACATAAATGGGAGACCTGCTTTTGTATCCCTACATTTATCATTTACCAATTCATTCAACATACATTTATTTGAACATCTATCATATGCCAGCCCATTCAAAGTTCTGGGGACACACTATTGAACAATACCTCCAAAGTTTGTGCTCTTCATGAACTTAACTTATAGTCAGAGAAGATAGATAATAAAGAAAAAAATATATAATATTTCAGGTGCTGGTAAGTGCATTGACAAATATGATGGGAGAAATATTTATATACATAAAATGAAATGTAAGTAGTGCCCTGAAGGAAGTAAGAAAACTAGCATTAGAGTGTCAGGGTACATAATTTTAAACAGAGAGAACAGAAACTGTAATGGTCTAGAGACAGGTCCATTAGAGAAGAACATGGAGGCCAGTGTGGCTGAGGCAGGATTAACAGGAGACAATGGTAACAGATGAGGGCAGAGAGGTTGCAGAGGGTCAGATTTCATAGGGTCTTGAAGGCCATGATGAAGGCTTTGGAATTTACTGAGTGAGATGAAATTCCACTGAAGGATTTGAAGCAGAGAACAGTAAACAGAATCACAATATGTGAGTAAAATTGGAAGCAGGAAGGCTTTGTATCAATTCTCATGTGAATTATCACAACAGCTTCTTACAATAATTCAGATGAGAGTTCATGATAGTTTAGATCTGGATGGTAGTCACTGAGGTATAGAGAAGAGGCTGGGCTGTGTGTGTATGATTTATAGATTTGATTTTATTATTTTAATACCATTTTATTATTACAGAAGTAGTGCATATATAGTGTAGATAATTTGAAAATATAGGCAAATAACATTCAAAAAATAAAAATATCACTTTTACAACATCTGGAGTGACATTGTTGCCTCTCTTGTCTTGTAACCTGCTTTCCCTGGTCAATTATCTTCATTGTCCCATTTAAGTATATTTTCATTTTATTCAATACTAACTCCATAATCAACTGTGATTATTTTTTGAAATTATAGCCAACAGGATCTGATATGGTTTTGCTGTGTCCCCACCCAAATCTCATCTTGAATTCCCATGTGTTGTGGGAGGGACATGGTGGGAGGTAATAGAATTATGCGGGCAGGTCTTTCCCGTGCTGTTCTTGTGCTAGTGAATAACTCTCATGAGAGCTGGATGGTTTTAAAAAGAGGCGTTCTCAGCCAGGCTGTGGCTCATGCCTGTAATTTCAGCACTTTGGAGGCTGAGGCAGGTGGATTACAAGGTCAGGAGTTTGAGACCAGCCTGGCCAAAATGGTGAAACTCCATCTCTACTAAAAATACAAAAACTACTGGTGTGGTAGCACATGCCTGTAGTCCCAGCTATTCAGGAGGCTGAGGCAGGAGAATCACTTGAACCTGGGAGGTGGAGGATGTACTGAGCCAAGATCATACCTGAGACTGGGCAATTTACAAAAGAAAGAGGTTTTCTGGACTTACAATTTCATGTGGATGGGGAGGCATCACAATCATGGTGGAAGGCAAGGAGGAGCAAGTGCATACAGCACAAGGACCCTGAGAACACACTGATACAGTATGTTGATACCAGTAGAGTGGGGTGCTGCTGAAAAGATACCTGAAAATCTGAAAGTGACTTTGGAACTGGGTAAGAGGCAGAGGTTGGAACAGTTTGGGCTCAGAATAAGACAGGAAACTGTAGGAAAGTTCGGAACTTCCTAGAGACTTGTTGAATGGGTTTGACCAAAATGCTGATAATGATAATGACAATGACATCCAGGCTAAGGTGGTCTCAGATAGAGATGAGGAACTTGTTCGGAACTGGAGCAAAGGTAACTCTTGTTATGTTTTAGTAAAGAGACTGGTGGCATTTTGCCCCCGTCCTAGAGATTTGTGGAATTTCAAATTTGAAAGAGATGATTTAGGGTGTCTGGTAGAAGAAATTTCTAAGCAGCAAGTATTCGAGATGTGACTTGGGTGCTGTTAAGGGCATTCAGGTTTATATGGGAAGCAGAGGATAAAAGTTTGGAAAATTTGCAGCCTGACAATGCTAGAGAAAAGAAAATCCCATTTTCTGAGGAGAAATTCAAGCAGGCTGCAGAAATTTGCATAACTAATAAGGAGCCAAATTTAATCTCCAAGGCAATGGGGAAGATGACTCCAGGGCATGTCAGAGATCTTCACAGCAGCCCCTCCCATCACAGACCTAGAGACCTAGAAGAAAAAAGTTTCATGGGCCAGGCCCAGGGTCCTTGTGCTGTATGCAGCTTAGGGACTTTGTACCCTGTGTCCCAGCCATTATAGCCACATGATGTTGAGCCTACCAGTACACAGAAGTCAAGAATTGGAGTTTGGGACATTCTGCCTAGATTTCAGAAGATGTATGAAATGCCTGGACGCCTAGACAGTTTGTTGTAGGGGTGGGCCCTCATGTAGAACCTCTGCTAGGGCAGTGCAGAAGGGAAATGTCAGCTCAGAGTGCTCACAGAGTCCCTACTGGGGCACCACCTAGTGGAGCTGTGAGAAGAAGGCCACTGTCCTCCAGACCCTAGAATGGTAGATCCACTGAAAGCTCGATCTGGCTTTTGGAAAAGCCACACATAATGCCAGCTTGTGAAGGCAGCCAGGAGGGAGGCGGTACCCTGCAAAGCCACAGGGGTGGAGCTACCCAAGACCATGGAAACCCACCCCTTGCATCAGCATGACCCACATGCAAGACATGGAGTCAAAGAAGATCATTTTATTTATTTATTTGTTTGTTTGTTTGTTTTTATTTTGAGATGGAGTCTCACACTGTCACCTGGGCTGGAGTGCAATGGCACAATCTCTGCTCACTGCAACTTCTGCCTTCTGGGTTCAAGTGATTCTCCTGCCTCAGCCTGCTGAGTAGCTGGGATTCCAGGCATGAGTCACCACATCCGGCTAATTTTTTGTATTTTTAGTAGAGATGGGGTCTCACTATCTTGGTCAGACTGGTCTTGAACTCCTGACCTCGTGATCCACCCTCCTCAGCCTCCCAAAGTGCTCAGATTACAGGTGTGAGCCACTGCGCCTGGCCATTTTAGAGATTTAACATTTGACTGCCCCATAGAATATCGAACTTGCATGGGGCCTGTAGCCCTTTTGTTTTGGCCAATTTCTCCTATTTGGAATGGCTGTATTTACCCAATTCCTATACCTTATTGTATCTAGGAAGTAATGAACTTGCTTATTATTTTACATGCTTATAGGTAGAAGGGACTTGCCCTGTCTCAGATGAGATGTTGGACTGTGGACTTTTGAGTTAATACTGAAATGAGTTATGACTTTGGGGGACTGTTGGGAAGGCATGATTGGTTTTGAAATGTGAGGATATGAGATTTGGAAGGGGCCAGGGGCAGAATTATATGATTTTGCTGTGTCCCCACCCAAATCTCATCTTGAATTCCTATGTGTTGTGGGAGGGACCTGATGGGAGGTAACTGAACTGTGGCAGCAGGTCCTTTCCTTGCTGTTCTCGTGATAGTGAATAAGTCTCACAAGACCTGATGCTTTTAAAAAGAGGTGTTTCCCTGCACAAGCTCACTCTCTTTGCCTGCTGACATCCATGTAAGACGTAACTTGCTCCTCCTTGCCTTCTGCCATGATTGTGAGGTGTCTCCAGCCATGTGGAACTGTGAGTCCATCAAACCTGTTTCGTTTGTAAATTGTCCAGTCTCAGGTATGTCTTTACCAGCAGTGTGAAAACAGATGAAAACAGGATCCTTTACAGATTAGATGTTAATGTAAGAGAAAAGAGTTGGAAAACTTCAAGGTCTTTGGACTGAATAACGGAAATAGGGAATAGTTTCACTTATTCATTTAGTTTTTTGAGATCAAGTCTCACTCTGTCACCCAGGCTGGAGTGCAGTGAGGCCATCTCAGCTCACTGCAACCTCCGCCTCCCTGGTTCAAGAGATTCTTGTGCCTTAGTCTCCTGAGTAGCTGGGACTACAGTTGTGCACCACCATGCCTGGCTAATTTTTGTATTTTTAATAGAGATCAGATTTTGCCATGTTGCCCAGGCTGGTCTTGAACTGCTGGGCTCAACCAGTACACATGCCTCAGCTTCCCCAAGTGTTGGGATTATAGGTGTGAGCCACCATGCATGGCCAGGAATGGTTTTTGATTGCCATGGAGAAGGCTGGGCAATCAGCAGGTTTTGGGAAGGGGTAGGAATCAAGATTCTAATAATTGTGTACTCCAAAACCTAAAATGCAATAAAAAAATAAAAATAAAGAAAGAAAAAATTAAAAATTAAAAAAAGATTCTAATTGTGTACATGTTAAAGTAGGGAGTTGATATGTAAATTTTGACTTGAGGAGAGAGATCTGAGAATATCTCCAGATATTCAACTGGAATTATCTGCAGATTGATAGTACTTAAAATCATGAGGCTAAACAATGTTGCCACAGAGTGAGTATATATAGAATAAAGGAGAAGTTGGAGAACTAATGCCTGGATCACTCTAACTTTTAAAGAAGGACTCACAAAGGTGACAAAGATTGGTAGTGAGTTTAGTAGAAAAGTGAACAAAAGTGCTGTTAGAGAAAGCAAGTAAGAACATGTATCAAGGATGGAGTAATCACCTCTCAAATACTGCTGAGAGTTCAACTAAGATATGGACTGGGAATTCATAATGTAAAGATAAACAATGACCTTGAAAATGTAGTTCTTATAAAATAATAGAGATAAAAGCTTCTTTGGAGTGGATTAAAGAGGAGAGAATGGCAGGAAAAGATGCAAAGGCTGCAAGCAGGGACAATTATTTTAAGATGGTCTTTGTAAAAATAGGGGAAGAAATAATAGCATAATTGATGTTGATGAGATTCATCCAGTGGACAGATAAATTGATGATGTAAGAGCTAAAAGGAGAAATTGCTGGAGCAATGTTTTTTATGAAGGGAGAAGAGATGGGGATCAAGTACAAAACTGGAGACGTTGGCCTTAGGAGCACAGTCATTCTATTTATTGTCAGAAGTGTGAAGGCAGAGTATACGGGTACAGATGTCAGTAAATGTGATGTTGGGAGTCTGTGGAGGTTCATTGCACAGCATCAGTTAAGAGTGAAAATGGGCATTGCCAAATGGAAAAAAGGTGTTTGAAATTCAAGGAAAAGACAGAAAATATAAGAGTGAGGTCCAGGAGAATGAGAAAGTCAGTGGACAAGGGAAATATTCTTGAGCTAGAAAGCAAGGTGGGAAAGTGACAAGTCATGTTTGTCCCTTCTTGTTCCTCAGACATGCTAAACTTTTTCCATTCTCAGGGCCTTTGCATTTTCCGTTCCCTCTGTCTGGAAATGTCTTCTCTCAGAGCTCCATCAGCTGGCCTCTTAGCATCATTTGGGTCTCAAGTCCTCAAAGATTATTTCTCTGACCACCACAGCTGATGTTAACACTCTACCATATTACTCTATCATACTATTGTCTCTACCATATTATTCTATTCTATCTTCTGAATCATACCATCGAGATTGCCTTATTTAGTTTTGTACTAACTCATCTCTCGCTCTTTCCAATAGAATATAAGCTCCTACTATGTGGCACTCCAATGTGCTACTTGACTGCTCAACTTCCCTCTACTCCCCTAAACATAAAATTCTCCTGCTTTGCCTCTGGATCCACAGTATCATGAAAACCAGTCCTCCCCAAATCCTCAACCTCTTTACCATGAACTCACTTCTTCCTGCTGCCTCTCTTAAAGTTCTCTGATGAGACTAAGGTTTTCCCTCCAGCTCACAAGGTTGATAGGTGAGGCTGACTTTCTTCCTGCTCCCCACCGCTTCTTCTTGACCTTGATTCCTCTATCCTCTTGTAAACCTCTCTTCTCTCTATCTCACCAGAGTACAAATTTCAAGCCACCTTGATTTTTCATCCTCTCTCATTGTTGTGTCATCATCTGGTAAAGTGAAATGTCACAAGAGCAGAGCAAAGGAGTAACCAATGAATTCATACCTGTTTCTTAGAACATGCAGGGAGCTACTCAAACCATAATCCCAGAGCCGCTCCACTGCAGCAATAAAATAGTGTCGTGTTTTCTTTTGAAAGTTGCGGGGGCTCTGATTTTCATCCTCACCATAAATGTCAAAATCTTCCTTCTTCATTTCAGTTGAGATGGTATCATCATAGTCAATTTCCTCTTGATGGCGTTTCAACACTGGCGGGTGTTGAGAACACAGCCTTTCAGTCTCACTTTGCTTTGCCCAGGTGACTTCTATTTGGGGCTTATTTTGTCCCTCATTTATTGCTGGTATTGCATGATTGCTTTCACAAGGGTTCAGGGACAAAATGGTATCCTTTATCTTAAAAGCAGTGTTTTCTGGCGACTTCTCTTGGGATTTCCACTCTTCTTTTGATATTTGAGTACCATAGTAGTTATCCCAAGCAAGAGAACCCAATAACTTGGAGGGAGTCTTTGCAGAGCTTTCTGTTACTCCTCTGAGAAAGGGAATTTTTCCTGGTCTGTTTGCTTCATTCCACTTATTAGCTCCTTCTGTTTCCTGAAGAAGGCTTCCTTCCATGAGATCTAGATGGCCAGGAGACCTATTAGTAGTTTCTGCAGGCAAAAAGTCTTTCTGATAAATGTGAACTTTTGGAAACAATTCAACTTTGCCAGATGTTTTGGGCAAGCCTGGTTTCAAGAGAATAGTGTTCTCAAGTTTCTCGTACATGACTGAATTTGTGGCACTTGTCCCCACGGAGCCAACCTCTCTTTGATCACCAATCATCTCCAAGGTTAGAATGGCTAAAGAAAGGTTATTTTCTTTGGCTCCTTGTAAGATACGACTGCTTTCTTGGACCCCAGAATTTTTCTTTCTATAAGATAGTGCTAGAAGATGAGAAGAGTTGTTTTGGAATGGGACCCTGGTCAGATCTATAGGACTAATAGATGGCAATAAAGATACTTTTGCTTGAGTGATGCTATGATTCCTCGTAAGACAATCTGATAAGGGAGACTGAGTAACGGCCCCTTTGTCCTTTTCATTGACATCTATCTTTGTGAGTGTGCTCGGGGTGAAATGTTTCATGTTTTCAGACCATCGGGTTGAGGTGTCATCCACAATTAGCCTCTTTTCAAGCTCTGTTTCTTCTACTGGGAGTCTGAATTGTTTCAAAGCTCTCTTACTACGTTGAGTGACAACATTCTGCTGGCTTGGATTAGAAGATAGCTTTGTGGTGTGTGGAGATTTCTCTACCATTTGCTTGGTTTGATTTCCCAAGCCTTCCAAGTTTTCTTCCTCTCCTTTCTTTGTTCTATGTGTTGAATCATTTAATGCCCCCTCATATGCACTTTCTACGTGTTGTCTAGTGCTCAGTAAGAAAAGGTTCTTCATGAAATTCTTAGTGCCAGTCACTGTATGTATCTGAGGCAAAACTACATCCTCTTGGATTAACGTTTCCTTCCTTTCTATTTCTTCCTGAATATTTTTTTCTTGATTGTGTGTACTATTTTCATGTAAATTATCCAAGTTAGTAAGAAACAGGTTTCTGCTGCTTGGAAAAATCATCTCTTTGAGTCCTGAGTCCTTTGTAAATTCGTCCTTTCCTACTACCACTTGATTTTCCTCAGACAAAAAGTTCTGACCTTCCACAGATTTTTCTGGTCCTAAGGATACTAATTGCTTTGCACTAGGGCCTTGCCCAGAGTTCAGGGAGTTATTTCCATGACTCCTTTGTATCCAATTTGCTGATTCTGACAAGAATAGCATTTTAAAGAATGACATATTTGGATTTTCTGCATCTGGTGGCATAGGGCCCTCTTTTTTTTGGTGGACTATTTCCATGTTTTTTGATGAAGTAGTTTTATTTGACATATGATTTACCCTCAGAGCTGTAGTATTTTTGTCTGTAAGCATTCTGTCATGAATCAAAGGTGTCACTTTTTGAAACTCAGTATCACTTTCTAATATATTTTGCCAGACTAATGTACTATTCTCAATTAATAATGTTGGGCCATCAGTGTGAGTCTTTCTATTAGTTGCTAAATTATTGGAAGATTCTTTTTTCTTTAACAAAGAGATACTAACTTGTTGAGCTGTTTTTTCTTTTAATAACCTACCAGTCTCTGTTGATGATACATTTTTTCCAAATGAGCTTTCTTGGCTATCCATTAAACCTGATTCTAACAACTTTGAATCATTATTTTCTTCACTCAAGCTCAGAGGTACACCAGACTCAATAATGGGAGATGACTTTTTGCCAAATAGAGTGGTGTCTAATTGACTATGAGAATGAGCTGGCATATTTTGGGATCCTAAGGAACTTGTATTACCAGTACCTACTGCCACATTGTCTGATGGAATTGTTGAAGTCAGATTATTTGATGAATTAGAAATTTTAAAATTAAGTTTCTTCAGCTCTGTTGCCATAGTTGTCCCCAGTTTCTCATTTAATCTTAATTGGAGGCCTGGCTCTGGGGTAAATACCATATCCCCACTGTGATGGAGCTGTGGCCTGAGGTGTGTCATTTCAGATGGGCTGTCATTACTGTCTATTGCTCCAGGTGATGGATCATCAGAAAAAGTCTCATATTTGGCTTCTTGGAGATCAGGTAAGGATAGCCCATGTGGAGTAGGACTCTGTTGCAAAAGCATCAGCAAATCACTAGAGGAGACATTTTGTACTTTAGGCATATGCGTTCTGTGTCCAAACCAAGGGTCAGTCTTCTCTATGTCATTTTCTGTAATTGTGGTGGCATTAAATTGATTTTGCCTAGTGCTAGGGTGTCTTGAATTCTGGGAGAAGCTTCTTGGTTCAATGCCATTGTTTTCACTCAGCAAGTATGTTGAAATATCTTCATAAGTGTCTTCATAATAATCACCAGTGTTCTTGTCACAACTAGAAACCTTCAGTAAGGCGGTCATGCCTCTGTTCCGAAAGTCTGAGTTGTGGCACCCCAGAATCCATAAGCCTAGATATGAGGAAGAATAAGACTCTGGGTTACTCATAATAAAAATCCTAAGAAAGTTCTGTTAGAGAGTCTCTCCCGTTCCCAGATACATGAAAAAATACTAGTCAGTATTATTATATCACAGGTCACTGGGTTAAACCCCTGGCATATGTAATATAAAAGTGGTTTTGCATTGCTGCTGTTGTGCTATGCCTGTTTGTGACCATAAGAAAGGACTGTGGGGAGGCTGAGGCGGGTGGATCACGAAGTCTAGAGACTGAGACCATCCTGGTCAACATGGTGAAACCCTGTCTCTACTAAAAACACAAAAAATTAGCTGGGCATGGTGGCGCGTGCCTGTAATCCCAGCTACTCGGGAGGCTGAGGCAGGAGAATTGCCTGAACCCGGGAGGCGGAGGTTGCGGTGAGCTAAGATCATGCCATTGCACTCCAGCCTGGGTAACAAGAGCAAAACTCCATCTCAAAAAAAAAAGAAAAAAAAAAAAGAAAGGACTGTGATATTGCTAGCTATGTGCAGAAAGCAGAAAGTGGACCCCTTCCTGACTCCTTACACTAAAATTAACTCCAGATAGATTAAAGACTTAAACATAAGACCTAACACCATAAAAACCCTAGAAGAAAATCTAGGCAAAACCATTCAGGACATAGATTGCATGTTTTCTCTTGTCCTTAAACAAGGTACAAATATGTTCTGATCAAGGTTTGCTAGCAGAGAGGATAAGCAGCATAAGACATGAACCGACACTTCTCAAAGAAGATATGCACGTGGCTCAACATTACTAATCATTTGAGAAATGCAAATGAAAACTACAATTAGGTATCATCTCACAGCAGTCAGAATGGCTGATATTACAACATCAAAAAATAACAGATGTTGGTGAGATTTTGGAGAAAAGAAAACACTTATACACTGCTGGTAGAAATATAAATTAATTCAGCCACTGTGGGAAACAGTGTGGAGATTTCTTGTATAACTTAAAAGAGAACTACCATTTGATCGAGCAATCTCATTACTGGTTATATGCCCAGAGGAATACAAATCATTCTACCATAAAGACACATGCATGTATATATTCATTACAGCACTATTCATCCTACTAGCAAAGACATGGATTCAACCTAAATTCCCATCAATGGTGAATTACATATATATACCATGGAATATTACACAGACACAAAAAATAAGATCATGTCCTTTACAAAACATGGATGGAGTTGGAGACCATTATCCTAAGTGAATTAATGCAGGAACAGAAAACCAAATACTGCATGATCTCACTTATAAGTGAGTGCTAAACATTGAGTACACATGGACACAAAGAAGAGAATAATAGACACTGGGGCCTACTTGAGGGTTGAGGGGTGAGGATGAAAAAACTACCTATTGGGTACTATGCTTATTAACTGGGTGACAAAATAATCTGTACACCAAAACCCCACAAAATGCAATTTACCCGTGTATCAAACCTGCATATGTACCCCCTGAAACTAAAATAAAGTTGGAAAGAAAAAAAGAGAAAGAATGACAGAATTTTCCAAACCTAGAGAAAGATATGAATATCCAGGCACAAGAAGTTCAAAGAACACCAAGAAGATTCAACCCAAAAAAGACTACCTCAAGGCATATAATAATGAAATCTTAAAGGTCAAAAAACGTGTTTAAAGGCAGCAAGGGAAAAGAAGCAACAAACATAAGAAGAGAAACTTTATAGGCCAGGGGGTAAACTGAATGACCTATTCAAAATGCTGAAGGGAAAAGACTCCCAAACTAGAATATTATGTCCAGAAAAGTAATTCTTCAAACATTAAGGAGAAATAAAGACTTTTCCAGACAAATAAAAGCTAAGGAATTTGTCAAAACTGGACCTATCTTTTAAGAAATGGTAAGGAGAGTTCTTTAATCTGAAACAAAAGGATGGTAAAGAGCAAGAGGAAATGATCTACAGGCACAAAACTCACTGGAAATAGTAAATACACAGACAAATGCAGAATATGCAGTATGTAAAATACTCTTATCTTCAGTATGAACAGTAAATGAAAAGCCGAATAAAAATAACAGTAACTATTACACAAAAATTTGTTAAGAGATAGATAATGTAAAAAGGCATAAATTGAAACAACAAAAAGTCAAAAAGAGGCAGGGGATGGACTTCAAAAGAAAGTTTTTAGTTTTCTCTTTGCTTTTTTTCTTTGAATTGCAATCAGAGTTGTCATAAGTTTAAAATAGTTGGTTATAAAATGTTACAAGCCTCGTGATAACTACCAAGCAGAAACCTCTAATAGATACACACACACAAAAATAAGAGATTAAAACATACTACCAGAGAAAATCACTTTTATACAAAGGCAAACAGGAAAGGAAGAAGAGAGGACTAACAAAATAACCACAAATCAAATAACCAAGTGGCAGTAGTAACTGCTTACTTAACAACAGTAACACTGAGCATAAATGAACTAAATTCTTGAATGAAAACAAGAATCAACCATATGCTGCCTGCAAGAAACTCACTTTACCTTAGAAAGAAACACAGACTGAAAATGAAGGCATGGAAAAAGATATTCCATGCAAATAGAAACAAAAAAGCAGGAGTAGGTATATCAGCTAAAATAGACTGCAATTCAGAAACAGGAAAAACAGACAAAGAAGGTCACTACATAATGATAAAAGGGTCAATTCAGCAAAAGGATGTAATAATTCTAAATGTATATGTACCTAACACTGGAGCACTGAC
The DNA here is from genome assembly GCF_049354715.1 of Callithrix jacchus. Classification (NCBI taxonomy): domain Eukaryota; kingdom Metazoa; phylum Chordata; class Mammalia; order Primates; family Cebidae; genus Callithrix; species Callithrix jacchus. The sequence continues at coordinate 150,662,668 of NC_133524.1, forward strand.
ACATATAAAGCAATTCTTATTAGAGCTAAAACGAGACATAGACTCCATTACAATAATTAGGCATTTCAATACCCCACTTCCGGCACTAGAGAGATTACTAGATAGAAAATCAACAAAGAAATATCACACTTAATATGCACTACAGACCAAATGGACCTAATAGACATTTACAAAATATTTCATCCAACAACCACACAATACACTTTTTTTTTCTCCTCAGCATATGGAACATTCTCAACAGATCATGTAGTAGACCACAAAACAATTAAAAATATTCCCCCAAAATGAAATCATATCCAGTATCTTTACTGATCTCAATGGGATAAAACTGGAAATCAATAACGAGAGGAATTTTGGAAACTATATGAATACATGGAAATTAAATAACATGCTTCTGAATGACCACTGGGTCAATGAAGAAATTAGGAAGAAAATTTAAATTTTTTTAAACAAATGAAAATGGAAATACAGCATACCAAAACCTATGAAGCAGAACTAAAGGAAAATTTGTAACAATAAACACCTACATCAAAAAAGTAGAAAGTCCTCAAATAAACAACATAATGATGCATTTTAAAGAACTAGAAAAACAAGATCAAACCAAATTCATAGCTAGTAGAAGGAAAGAAATAATAAAAATGAGAGCAGAAATTGAAACTAAAATAACAGTTAAAAAGATCAATGAAATGAAAAGTTGGTTTTTAGAAAAGATAAACAAAATTGAGAAACCTCTAGTCAGACTAAGAAAAGGAAAAGGTAAGACAGAAATTGAAACTAAAATAACAGTTAAAAAGATTGAACATAAGAAATATAAACCTTGGGCCAGGCACAGTGGCTCATGCCTGTAATCCCAGCCCTTTGGGAGGCCAAGGCGGGCAGATCACTCGAGGCCAGGAGTTTGAGACCAGCCTGGCCATCATGGCAAAATCCCGTCTCTACTAAAAATTCAAAAATTAGCCAGGTGTGGTGGCACACACCTGTAATCCCAGCTACTTGGGAAGCTGAGGCACAAGAATAACTTGAACCTGGGAGGCGGAGGTTGCAGGAAGCTGAGATCGACCACACTCTAGCCTGGACGACAGAATGAAACTCTGCCTCAAAAATCGAAAGAAACAAAGAAAGAAAGAAAATAAAAAGAAAGAAAAGAAAGAGAAAGAAGGAAAGAAAGAAAGAAAGAAAGAGAAAGACAAAACTTGAATAGATTAATAACAAGTGATGAGATAGAAATAGTAATAAAAAGTCTCTCAACAAAGAGAAGCCCAGGACCTGATGGCTTCATTGCTGAATTCCACCAAACATTTTTCTTAAAGAAAAGAACTAATACCAACTATCCACAAGCTATCCCCCCCCAAAAAGGAGTAAATATTTCCAGACTCATTCCACAAGGCCAGTATTACCCTGAAATCAAACCAGACACACACACACACACACACACACACACACACACACACACACACAAGCTACAGGCCAGTATCTCTGATTAACATTAATGCAAAAATCCTCAGCAAAATATTAGCAAACGCCATTCAACAACACAGTAAATGATCATTCATCATGATTAAGGGGGATTCATCCAAGGGATGCAAGGATATTCAAAATATGGAAATGAATCAATGTGATACATTGTATCAACAGAATGAAGGACAAAAACATATGATCATTTCCATTGATGCCAAAAAAATTAAATTCAACACCCCTTCATGATAAAACTCTCAACAAACTGGGTATAGAAAGCATACCTCAAAACAATAAAGGCCATATATGACAAACCATGGCTAATATTATACTGAATGTGGAAAACTGAAAACCTTTCCTCTAAGATATGGAACAAGATAAGGACACCCACTTTCACCAGTTCTATTAAATGTAGTCCTGGAAGTTCAAGCCAGAACAAGTAAGCAAGAGAAAGAAATAAAGGGTCTCCAATTTGGAAGGAAAAAGTCGAATTCTCCTTGTTTATAGATGACATAATCTGATATTTTGAAAAAAACTAAAGACTCCACCAAAAAACTATTAAAACTGATAAACAAATTCAGTAAACTTGCAGGATAAAAAACCAACATGTAAAAATCAGTAGCATTTCTATATACCAAGAGTTAATGACCTTAAAAAATCATTTACAATAGCTACAATAAAAATAAATTAAATATCTAGGAATAAATTTAACCAAAGAGCTGAGATGTTTCTATAATGAAAACTAAAATACTGATAAAGGGAATTGAAGAAAACATAGAAAAACTGAAAATGTATCTATCCCATGTTCATGGGCTGGAAACACTAATATTGTTAAAATATCAATGCTACCAGATTTAATGTAATACCTATCCAAATACCAATGAAATTACTCACAAAAATAGAAAAAATATCTTAAAATTTGTATGGAATAACAAAAGATTCCAAAGAGCCAAAGCAGTTCTGAGCAAAAAGAACAAAGCTGGAAGAATGACACTACTTGACCTCAAACTATACCACAAAGCTGTGGTAACTAAAACAGCATGGTACTGGCATAAAACCAGAAACATATGCCAGTGTAACACAACAGAGAACTCAGAAATAAATCCACATATTTATAGCCAACTCATTTTTGACAAAATTCTCAAGAACATGCACTGGTGAACGAATAGCCTCTTCAATAAATGGTGTGGGAAAACTGGATATCCACATGCAGAAGAATGAAACTAGATCCCTATCTCTCACTATATACAAAAATCAAATCAAAATGAATTAGAGACTTAAATATAAAACTTGAAAGTATAAAACTGCTGGAAGAAAACATTGGGAAAATGCTCCAGGACATTGGTCTGGGAAAGATTTTGCAGATAAGACTTCAAAAGCACAAGTGACTAAAGCAAAAATAGACAAATGGGATTATATCAAGCCATAAAGCTTCTGCACAGCAAAGGAAACAATTAACAAAGTGAAGAGACAATCTATAGAATACGATGAAGTATTTGCAAACTATACAACCGAGAGGGTATTAATAACCAGAATATATAAGAAACTTAAGTCAATACCAAAAAAAAGAGAATCCTATTAAAAATGGACAAAGATCTTAAGAGACATTTCTCAAAAGAAGACATACAAATGGCCCACAAGTATGTGAAGAACTGCTCAACATGACTAATTACCAGAGAAATGCAAACCAAAGTACAATGAGATATTTCACTCCTGTTAAATGGCTTTTATCAAAAAGATAAAAAAAAATAAGGAATGCTGGTGAGGATGTGACAAAAGGGGAACGCTCGTACACTGTTGGTGGGAGTGTAAATCAGTACAGATACTATGGAAAAGAGTAAGGAGGTTCCCCAAAAAATGAAAAATAAAACTATCAGGTGATCCAGCAATCCCACTGCTGGATATATGTCCAAAGACAGGAAATTGATGTATCAAACTGATAGATGCACACCAATGTTTATTACAGCAACATTCACAATAATTAGGATATATAATCAACCTAAGTATACATCAACAGATGAATGAATAAAGACAGTGTGGTATATATACACAATAGAATATTACTTAGCCATTAAAAAGAATGAAATCCCATCATTTGTGGCAACATGGATGAACCTGGATATCATTATGTTAAGTGAAATAAGCCAGATATAAAAGAGAAATACCACATTTTCACTTACATGTGAGAGCTTAAAAAATGGATCTCACAGAGATAGAGAGTAGAATAGTGCTTAACAGAGTTTGGGAAGGTTATGGGGGATTTGGTGGAATGAAGAGAGGTTGAGTAATAGGTAGAAAATTACTCTTAAATAGAAGGGGTAAGTTGCAGTGTTCAATACGACAGTAGGGTGACTATACTTAAGAATAATACATTGTGTAATTCAACGTTTTTAAGGTGATAAATATCCCAGTTAATTTGATCATTATGCATTGTATACTTATATGAAAATATCACATGTACCCCCTAAATATGCACAATTATGTATCCATAAAAACTGTAAAAATTGGCCCTTGGCATGTGAAGACAGTTTTAGAGCAAAGACTTTTAAGTTAAATACTCGAGTTGGTGTTGTCATTAAAATGCCTATCCTGCATGATCTGCACATGTACCCCAGAGCTTTAAGTATAATAATAAAAATAAATAAATACCCCAAAATGCCTTGCAATTGCCAAAATCACTCGAATCATTTCATATCTGCCCAAATGGGAGCTAGTGGACAAAGCAGCATATGAATGGCTAGTGAAGCATTCACAGCTGTTGGTAAAAAAATAATATATGTAACTAACCTGGGTTTTCCATTGACATGAAAACAGTTTCTCCTGAGAATGGGAATAGGGTAAGTGTGTCTTCATAGACCATTTTGTGTTTGAAGGTATATCCAGAGAAGAAGACAGAAAGGAAGTCAGTCTGTGCTCCAATGCTTAGAATGTACCAGTACGCCACCTCATGCAAACAAACTGACAACTGCAAACTATCGAAAACATAGCCATTGATGCCTGCAAAACAATGGGAAAAAGAGGTTAGTCATATCACAGAGTTAGTATTTTGGATTGTGATTGCTGTGATACAATTAGGAATTATTGCATGTTATGCCCATTATCTTATTCCCAGGAAGAGATATCATATATTTCAAAAAAGCAGATTGCTAATAATCATCTGGGATCCAATCCCAATGTGAGGAGACAGTCATAAACCTCATGATAAAGATTAATTTCGATATTATATGGGAGGCAGTTTGATGAGAAACAGGATGTTCGCATGGTCTCAAAGTATATCCCTTCAAACTGTTTATTAGTTGCAAGGGAGAAAATAGTCACTACACAGAGGAGCAACCAGAAAAAAAAAACCCTGAGTGCTTCAAGTTACCATCTGATCAAGGTGCAGATTCAAGGAAATGAAAGAAGTAGGACAAGTAGTTACTTGTACTAGATCTCTGTACTGCAGGGAATAAATGCTGTAAATGACAGCATTGGTTGATACAACTGGAATACCAGCTGTAAATTACAGAAATATATTTTATCAATTTGAAGTGTCTGTCATTTCATAACGTCAGGCTGGTTGTGTAAAAGAATATCTTTATTCACAGGAAATGTGTACTAAAGTGTTGAAAGGTAAAGGGGTGTGATGTCTGCAACCCATTTTCAAGTAAAAAAGTAGCAAAAGTGTGTATATAGAGAAAATAAAATGAAAAACAAAATTGCAAAATGTTAAACATTGGTGAATCTGGGCAAAGGGTATATGCAAGTTCCCTGTATTATTCTTGTAATTTTCTGTATATTTCAAATTATTTCAAACCAAAGAGCTAAGCAAAAGTAACACTGACCTTCCTATATGAAGGGAATTGTTTCTGAAAGCCTGTTCCACACATCTACTCATCCATCCATTCAATAAACACCTGTCTACTCTGTTACTATGTACTGTGTAAGTCTCAGACATTAGCTTAGTATAACTAATTAATCATTGAAGTTTTTTTCCTGTACAGCTTTAAGAGATATTATAAAGCTATTATAATTAAAAATGCAGTCTTAATGCAGAATAGATAAATATATCAAACAGAATATAGAATCCAGAAACTGACAAGAGTAAGTGGAAACTTAACATATAATAAAGGCAGCATCTCCAACCATTACAGGGAAAAATGAGCTATTTGGTAAATGATAACAGAAAATATGACTATCCACTTGCAAAAACAGATTCTACTTCATTTCACATAACTAATAAAAGTAAACTCCTGTTAAATTAATTTGAATTTGCCCTAAGGGTACCTCTGCACTTGAGTCCTTGCACAACAAAGCGCACCTGTCTTAGTTGATGAACTAACTGAAAGCCTAACTTAGGAATACGCTTTTATAACAAACAGCTCAGTCTCAGCCGATTATAGTTGCTGAATTTCCATCAACTGCAGGCAACCAACAGCTGGCTGCTGTTTTGTATCTGATTCTAGAATTATGTATAAAAGGCAATTATAATATTAAAGTACATTTGTTGTATTTTTGTCTTTTGACACTCCACATGGATTAAATAATTATATGTCTTTTGTGAAATATGTACACACTACATTTGGCTAGTATTAGTCCGCTAGGGCTGCTATAACACTATACCACAGAGACTGGGTGCCTTAAATAACAAGAATGTGTTTTCTCACAGTTTTGAACACTAAAAGTCCAAGATCAAGGTGTTGGCAGGTTGGGTTTTTACTGAAGCCTCTCTCAGGCCATAACACATATATACTAGACGTTGATTTCCTGAGTCAATAGGGTATGCATATGTTTGGCTTTAGATACTCCCAAAGTAAGTGCACAAATTTCCATCCTAACCAGAAATGTATGAGAGTTCTGGTTACTGCACGTCTTTACCAATACTTGGTATGGGCAATCTTTTTAATTTTAGACATTCTGGTTTATCTCATTGGTGGTTTTTTTTCTTTCTTTCTATTTTTTTTTTTTTTTGAGATGAAGTCCTACTCTGTTGCCCAGGCTCGAGTGCAGTGGCACAACCTCCACCTCCTGGTTCAAGTGATTTATCTGCCTCAGCCTCCCAAGTAGCTGGGACTGCAGGTGCATGCCATCATGCCTAGCTAACTTTTTGTATTTTTAGTAGAGATGGGGTTTCACCATGTTAGCCAGGATGGTCTTGATCTGCTGACCTTGTGATCCACCCACCGCAGCCTCTGAAAGTGCTGGGATTACAGGCGTGAGCCACCGCACCTTTTAATTTATTCATTAGCTTGCACAACAGTTACCTGAAATCACTGCAATGTAAGCCTTCCTCAGGCTTAATCACTAGAATGGCTAATTCTTCTCTATCCATTCTTTTTAAATTTATATTTTAATTGAAAGGGAAAAACAGAATCTATGATGTACATCACAATGTTTATATATGTATAATATATTGGAATGGATAAATGAAGCTATTAACGTATGCATTACTTCACATACTTATTTTTCTGGTGAAAACACTTGAAATCTACTCTCATAGCAAGTTTCTAGTATACAGTAGATTGTTACTAACTATAGTCACCACAGTGTACAATAGATGTGTTTAATTTATTCCTCTTGTCTAACTGCAATTGTCTGACCTGTGAAGTTTCTGTTGAGAAATCTGCTGCTAGCCTTACTGGAATTTCCTTATATGTGATTTGCTTCTTCTTTTTTGTTTTTCTTTCAGGATTCTCATTTTGTCTTTGATATTTGATAGTTTGATTGTAATGTGTCTTGGTATACTCTTGTTTGAATCTAACCTGACTAGAGATCTTTGAGCTTTTTGTATGTGGATATTTACATCTTGCCCCAGATTTGGAAAGTTTTCTGCTATCATTTCTTTAAATACACTTTCTTCCATTTTGTCTGTCTCTCCTCCTAATTACCCACATCCAAAATTTGGTGATCATCCTTGAATCCTCTTGGTCCTTTACCAAATATAGCTAATTATTTACCAAATCTTCTGCATGCTGTCCTCTAAACAAATCCTGTACATGTCCCTTCCTCTTCATTCCTACTGCAATTTCCGTATCATTTGTAGGATCCATCTATAAAATAAATCCTAAATCCTACAATTTTTTAAAACACAAAATCATAAAACAAACACCTAGGTCATGAAATACAATGCTGCTGGTATCCCCACAAAATACATGTGTTCATTCTCAAATCTTCTTCTATCTTGTCTTTTATGATAATCGTGTCCTTACTAGCCTTTATACTTTTCTTCCTGTGTATTCCTAAACAATATAACTTAATTTTGTCCATTTTTGAACTTTATGTAAATAATATAATACTGTATGTATTCTTTTGAGATTTACCTTTTTACTAAAAATTTTGCTTGTGATATTTATTCATATTGTTGTATATAGCTTTATTTTTGTGAATCTTCATTGTCGCACAGTATTTCATTGTATGAAAATAGATTATCCATTTTACTGCTAATGGAAATTTGAGTGGCTTACGTTTTGGGTCTCCCTCCTCCTGGTCTTTTTATTTTTCTTCTTTTCTTATCCCTCTGCCTTAGCATCTTTCTCCCTGGACTCTTCCTCTCAAGATCCTTCCCTGTGTCTCTTGGCCTGTGTCTCCCCCTGTACTCTTTCTCAACTCCAATCTCTTCTTTCTCTATTCCAGACTCTTATCTCCACCAGAAGCTATATTAGAAATCCCAGAGGATAAAAATACTTATTTTCTCCCAATATCTATATCATTTTCAGTGAAAATGTTTTTTGGCTCTACTAATGTCACTATATATCTCATGTTTTAATCACAAGAATGAAATACTAAGCATTAGGCTCTTGCACAAATGTCAGATCTGAATCATTCAGAAGGAAAGCAATACCCTGAACTATATAAAAAATAAAAATGCAACTGAAAGGACTAAACAAACTCAAAATTTTTAGAATAATGGATAGCTATTACTAAAATTCAGGCTTGATATGAGGCTCAACCCAAAGCTAAAGGGCTAAAGCTTTGAGATGAGGGGAATAGAATTGAAACACATGCCACATTCTGGTAGGTGAGTATAACCCACATTATAACTTTCCAAGATTCTCAGACAGGTAGGTGGTCCATACATTTTGTTTAGGATTTTTAGTTGCATCCAGTGGGACACACAGGGACATGTGTGTTCATTCCATCTTAAACATCTTAATAATCAGAATTTCAAAAGGCATATATTTGTTTTGAAAGACTATATTAGTTATCCACTAATACAGCATGAGAACACTCTTTTATCCACAAGCCCACTAGTAATTATAATTCTGGCAGTTTCATGGGTATAAAATGCTATCTCGTTGTTATTCTATTTTGCATTTCCCTGTAGGATAGTGCAATTGGAATTTTTTGTATCATATTTTTGACCATTCAGATTTGTGGGTATATTTAAACATATATGCATGTGTACGTATGCAATGGGCTGACTTGTGTTACCCCATCCCAAATTTATAACTTGTAGTCTTAAACCCTGGTACCTCAGCATGTGACTATACTTGGAGATAGTGTCTTTAAATAGGTAGTTAAAATAAGGTCATTAGGGTGGGCCCTAGCCCAACATTATCTGTATCTTTATTAGAAGAGGAGATTAGGACAAAGATACATAAAGGAGAAGCCATCTACAACACAAGGAGAGAAGCCTCAGAAGAAAGTGATGCTACCCACATCCTGATCTCTGCTGATGATTAAGCCACCCAATCTGCAGTACTTTATTATGGCAGCACTAGAAGACTAATACAATGTATGTATGTTTTTATATATGATTATATAATTATAGAGAAAATGTTTTAAAATGTGTTACCTGGGCATAGAATGGTTGGTGAAAAGATATAATACAGAAAGAGATGGGGAATTAAAAGCAAGGGGAAACCAAGTAATTATTGAAAGGAGAAAATAGTGACCAGATTTTTAAAATATGGATTATACGATCACATGTATTTGTGTACAAATTAAACATTTTTAGGTAACATACAACTCATTCATTATCTGGACATCACTTTGGTTACATCAGTTTTTCTTTATCCAGTGCTCACTGGACTTAAGTGCTGCTTTACTCACTGTGCATGATGTTGGAGGCTTGGAACTCTGGATCCTCAAGCTGCACTCCAGTTGCACTGGGGAGAAAGCGCTGCATATTCTCTGTGAGGTACCAGCTTTGATTCTCATCAAATACAGAAAATAGGATGACATTCCTCTTGTCTGACATCATCTGTTAATTACATATATTGAAAGGGGTAAAGAAATGCTACTGATGTTGTCAGGTAGGAGCTAGCAGTCTATGATGACAACGATGACATGCATGTGATATATCTGATCCTTTAGTTTAATTCCATTTCCTCTTAGGCATGTACCAAGGCTTGGGATTTAGGGGTGGGTGCTATGAGCAGTGAGTATATGCTCACAGCAAATGTGTCCCCAGGACAAGAGGGTGACTGAGCCACTGAACTGAGGTTTTTCTGTACCCAAGGCCATATGCTGGCTAATTTTTTGGTACAGTCTACAGCCTTATTCTCTCCATGTTCAGATCAGAAGATGTAACTCTTTAAATATGCAAGTGATTATTCGGTGCCTTTGTTAAACAAGTTAGTTAAGTCAAATGAGATAATGGCTTTCCTAAACTTCCATCTAGCAACTGACCTCCTACAAGGCTATAAAAACAGAAAAACAGAAATCAAATAACAAAGACAAGGTCAACCACAAAAATGTCGAACAACACTAAAACCTTAAATTTTCTGTTTAAAACATTCAAATTTTTTTCCAGAAAAGCAGTTTGTATATGAACCAGATTTATGAGCTAGTGCTTGCTAATTGGATCTGTTAGGATTTCATATGTAAACCTCGCTAATATGTATAAACTTCATTTTTTATAATCTATAGCTATAGAAACCAAAATACGAAGAGAGGAGACTGGAGAATATAGAAGAATATTTCAGTTCTCTTTCCAAAACTGGCAAAAAAAACTGTAATTAGGAAAAAGCAGTCAGGACAAGTACTTGCCCTAATTTATACTTCTCTGAGTTTATGTGCTGCATGTTTTATTGGCACCAAAGTTCATATACTTTACTCTCTAAACAAATGAAATGTTTTTAGACTAGTAGGGATCTTATGTATCATAAATATAATCAAGTAGACATGTAGTCAAGCCTCAACAATATGGCAATGAATTATTCTGGGGCCAAGCAATGAGTTTTTGTGAAGTTTTTATGAGTTTTTATTTTTCCCTGTGTTTTGCTTAATAATATTTATTAAACTCTTTTTTTAAATTTGAGACAGGGTCTCGCTTTGTCACCCAGGTTGGAGTGTGGTGGCACAATCTTGGCTTACTGCAGTGTTGACCTTCTGGGCTCAAGCAACCTTTCCACCTCAGCCTCCTGAGTAGGTGGGACTACAGGCATGAGCCACCTAACCCAGGTATTTTTTTTTTTTTGTAAAGACAGGGTCTTACTATTTTGCCCAGGATGGTCTTGAAATCCTGAACTCAAGCAATCCTCCTGCCTCAGCCTCCCAAAGTGTTGTGATTACAGGCATGAGCCACCACATCCAGTCTGTTAAGCTCTTACTAAGTGCCATGCACTGTGCTATATACTGCAGACATGTTAATTTTGAGGTGCTTTTGAGTCACCCATAAGGAGATGTCCATGGGAAAAATCTAGGCTGTAGATATAAATTTGTAGGTCATCTGAAAATAGGTGGTAATTGGACATGTGAAAATGGGGAGGATCACCTAGATAGAGCTAAATCCCAGACTGGGAATGAGTATTACATGAAGAATATACAGCCTACATTCTATGGCCTGTCCATCCAGCAGGCAAGTTTACTACATTACACCCGAATTCAGTAAAAGCTAAGCTCCTTTCTTTTACTGACCTATACTGCAAACCACTATATTTTCTTCAGGTTATAAGAGGACATATACTGAGAATTTATGTGCATCTCATTTTTAGCTTCAAACGTAGCACTTGGAAAGGCAAAAACTCACCTGGTTTCCTCTTTGATCTACAGATTCTTTGTAGCAGATGAGGAGAGGGCCAATGAGTCCTGAAGCTAGATCTCTCTCCATATTAATGAAACTAGAGTAATACCGTGTAAGGCACCGAGGATCTGATTTAGTTGGCCCATCTTCTACAGTCACTGTCCATTTATATTTGAATATTTCTCCTGGCAGAATTGGAAAATCCTTCAAATGTTTTACACCTACCCACAAGCAAAGCCAGAAATAGCTCAATTAGGGTACAACAAACCACATATTGGTAATCATGTTGTTATTGCAAGGGTTCTACAAATCAGCAAGTGGAAGCTAAAGTCACACATTATAATTTTAAGAGTCACACAATTTTTTTTAAAAAGTAAAAAGCTGTCATTGATGGGCATTTGGGTTGGTTCCAAGTCTTTGCTATTGTGAACAGTGCCACAATAAACATACGTGTGCATGTGTCTATAATAGAATGATTTATAATCCTTTGGGCATATACCTAGTAATGGGATTGCTGGGTCAAATGGTATTTCTAGTTCTAGATTCTTGAGGAATTGCCACACTGTCTTCCACAATGGCTGAACTAATTTACACTCTTGCCAAACTTAAAGTATATATAAAAAAGTAAAAAGTGATTATCTGGTTCACTGTAATTGATTATCTGGTTCACTGTGAAAGTTTCAGGTCTGAATATACGCGAAAGAGCTTGGCATTGGAATTTTAAGATGTAGTATCTGACCTCTGTGAAGAAAGGAAGCAAGAACTAAGATCTGCCTCAGGGTAATGGATCCTTAGGACAAGAACTGATTTTAGTAATTAAGCCTCATTTTGGGTATGTTTAATTCCTGAATATTCAATACAAATCAAAATTTTAATTTTATATTCATTGTAAGCACTTCCTCATCTCACTAGGTTATGCCTGATCTATGGTTAGAGAAACTATAGAAAGGGAATGGTGTTGAGGTCAGGAGTTCGAAACCAGCCTGGCCAACATGGTGAAATCCTGTCCCTACTAAAAATACAAAAATTAGCCAGGCGTGGTGGCAGGTACTTATAATCCCAGTTACTTGGGAGGCTGAGGCATGAGAATCGCTTGAACCCAGGAGGCAGAGGTTGCAGAGAGCCAATATTGCACCAATGCACTCCAGCCTGAGCAACAGAGTGAGACTCTGTCTCAAAAAAAAAAAAAAAAGAAAAGAAAAGAAAAGAAAAGGGAATGGTGTAGTATGTTCTTTCAATATTTATCAGCCTTCTCTTCCCTTTTCCAGGAACTCAGGGCGAGGGAGGGTAGATATTAGAAGAAAGGGCAAACAGACTCTTGTTTAATGGATCCTGCTGCTCTATCTATCTTTGACAACACTATTTGGTCATCAATGTTCTCTGTGTAGGAGGTGCCCAAATGCTGGGCTTTTCACAGGATACATATATGGTTTCTTTAGAGTTACTATGGGGACCTGAGCACTACATAGTTCTATGACATGAGAGGTGTTTCCTTCAGCTATCCTTCTGCAACGCTCCTCTCCCCATCAGCTCTTACTACTTTCAGTGATATATCCAAGACTCTGTTGGTTCTGCTATCTCCTCAGCCTGCCTAGCTGCGTTCTGGGGCAGAACATCTTCAAAAGAGATAAAGCCCAGCTATTTTCAGCAGTATTCACTTGTTACAGAGGAAACTCATGTCAAACAGAAGAAAGGCAAATTGCTCCACTCTTGCCCTCTATTCTTGCCCACTACTATGGGCATTACAGACTTCAAAATTCTCCATGGAAAAAGCAGGTTACCAGTAACTGTATCATGTGTGCCTCCAAATTTCAGGATACACATTCAAAATCTCCCCAGAACTCTGTAACTATGCCCTTCTTCCATAAAGAAATGCAAATAAAACTGCCATTAGAATTTTTATCAGCAATAACAAATATTAGAAAAAAGTGGAAGAAAAAAATCTTTTTCAAGATGGAGTCTTGCTGTGTTGCCCAGGCCGGAGTGCAGTGGTGTGATCTTGGCTCACTGCAACGTCCACCTCCCGGGTTCAAGCAATTCTCCTGCCTCAGCCTCCTGAGTAGCTGGGACTACAGGTGCGCACCACCATGCCCAGCTAATTTTTTTCTATTTTTAGTAGAGACGGAGTTTCACCATGTTGGCCAGGCTGGTGTTGAACTCCTGACCTCAAGTGATCTGCAGGCCTTGGCCTCCCAAAGTGCTGGGATTACATGTGTGAACCATTGCACCCGGTGGAAAAATTTTTATAACCAGTCTGTCTATCCATCATGTGATACTGAAGGATTCAGCAAGTTTACCCTCTATGTACTACATATTTAAAGGTTACTTGAGCATATACTTCCAGAAAAACAAGAGAAGAAATAAAAAAATAGAAATGTACAAGAGAAGAGAAGTTAATGCCATTAACTGCAAGAATGTCTTTAAGAAGAAAAAGATTTGGTCCCAGCACTTTGGAAGGCCAAGGCAGGCAGATCTCTTGAACTCAGGAATTCAAGACCAGCCTGGGCAACAAGACCCCATTTCTACATAAAAATGCAAAAAAAAAATTAGCTGGGCATGGTGGCGTGCGCCTGTGGTCCCAGCTACTCAGGAGGCTGAGGTGGGAGGATAGCCTGAACCTGGAAGGCGGAGGTTTCAGTGAGCTGAGATCCAGCTGCACTCCACTGCACTCCAGCTTGGGTGACAGAACAAGACCCTGTCTCAAAAAAAAAAAAAAAAAGATTTGGATACCAAGCAATAAATGAGATGATTAAGAAGCTGAAAGGTCTAAGAAATATGGTGAAGAAGCATACATTTCTTTTCCTAATAAAAGAAAATAAAGTCTTACTTCAGGATACAGACACAAATATTATAAAATCAATATAGTCCTAATACAAAAGCTAAAATTTAGCATGATATCAAACTACTGATGGGGCATAAGGAAGGAGAATCTATTTGATCTTTTTTTGACACGTGATAATTTTACTATTTATGGGGTACGGAGTAATATTTCAATACATGTATACACGTGTAGTGATCAAACTAGGGTAATTAGTACATTTCCATCACCTTAAATGTTTTTCATTTCTTTGTGTTGGGAACATTCCGAATCATCTCGTCTATTTGAAAATATGTCATTGTTGACTACAATCACCCTAAAGTGCTATAGAACCTTAAGACTTATGCCTCCTATCTACCTGGAATTTTACATCCATTAACCAACCTCTCCCTATTTCCTCCTCCCCTTCCCGTCTTTAGCCTCTAGTAACTACTATTTTATCTCTACTTCTATGAGATCAACTTTTTTCCTTCCACATATTATTTTATCTTAATAGTAAAATCAGTTGAGCTGTAGAAAAGAGAGTAATCATACCATATTATCTAGTTCTGCAGTTAACATTTATAAAAAGAAACTTAAATACTAAAATAATACAAATGCTGTTTTTTAATTTTTTAAGTTTTAGAGAAAATATACAAAGCAAGGAAGAGTTATTTAAAATTACGGTACAAAACGAAAATGTTAAGTTGTTTCATAAAAGTAATGGAATGGCTAGCAGCAGTAAAGAAAAGAAAGGTTTGGGGAGAGAAAATTGAGGGGTACAGTTTTTAACATCCTTAATTTACAAAATATGGAGTCTAAATATATTTTGCAATCATGGATTGAAAATATATTACTAAAAGTGGATGTTTAGTATATTTTAAAAATTCTAATGATATTCAATTGAGGAACTGAAAACACTGATAAAACAGAAACAACTTGAATGGAAAGAAGCACAATGTTAAGTACTCACTTCACACAAAACAAAGTAAGTATATAATGTCTCAAGTTGAAAAACAAAGAGTTAGCAGTATAAGTAACTTTTTAGAGACGCAGAGATAACCACCAAAAATCAAAAACAGAAATTCTTAAAAATGGGTGCCTCTAGGGAGACAGTCCTTTTGTAGTTGTAAGCATACACATCTATCATTTTGATAAATATCCAACCAAAATTAAAGAATAGAAAGAATATATATAACATCCAATCTACCAAAAATACATATATATAATAAAACTACTGACAAAAGAAATAAAAGGCTAAAGTAATTGTAATTAAAATATAAAAGTATCACAATACCCAAAGACATATCAGTAGTAACACAAATGTGACTAGGGTAAAACCCCCTATTGAAAGATAGAGATTGGGCGCAAAATAAAACCCATATGTACGCTCTTTCCATGGGCCAGGGCAAATACAAAATGAATAAAAATATGAGAAACTAATGTCATGAAAAAGATAAATTAGGTAAGCATATGTGGCCATACTAAAATTGGTGAAATAGAATTCAATTTAAGGAACAAAAAACCAAGAGGGGCATTTTTATTAATAAAATCTGCAGCCCATGTGATAGACATGTCATAAATCTTCAAACAACAAACAATATACTAAATAAAAACCGGAGTTGTGAACTATTTAGATATGAAAAGAGATTACTAGATACCAAAAGTTTGGAATATAGCTGAAAAATATATTCAGAAAAAAATATTATCTTAAATGCCAGAAGCTTCAAGATTTTAGGGCATTTATAGCAGTTGCAGTGGAAAAGTGCCAATCTTATTGGCTATGCAATATCTGAACATCACCACTAGGTACCAGGAAAAACACATCGGGTGACTGTTCACTAACTTACACGAAACATCACCTCGCAATACAACCTTCTGATCTTTGACAAACCTGACAAAAACAAGGAATGGGGAAAGGAGTTCCTGTTTAATAAATGGTGTTGGAAAACTGGCTAGCCATGTGCAGAAAGCTGAAACGGGACCCCTTCCTTACACCTTACACTAAAATTAACTCCACATGGATTAAAGATTTAAACATAAGACCTAACACCATAAAAACCCTAGAAGAAAACATAGGCAATAACATTCAGGACATAGGCATGGGCAAGGACTTCACGACTAAAACAACAAAAGCAACGGCAACAAAAGCCAAAACAGACAAATGGGATCTAATTAAACTCCACAGCTTCTGCACAGCAAAAGAAACTATCAGTAGAATGAACTGGCAACCAAAAGAATGACAGAAAATTTTTTCAGTCATCAACCCATCCGACAAAGGGCTGATATCCACAATTTACAAAGAACTAAAACAGATTTACAAGAAAAAAACAAACAAGCCCATTCAAAAGTGGGCAAAGGATATGAACAGACACTTTACAAAAGAAGACATACATGAGGCCAACAAACATATGAAGAAATGCTCATCATCACTGGTCATTAGGGAAATGCAAATCGAAACCACACTGAGATATCATCTCATGCCAGTTAGAATGGCCAATCATTAAAAAATCTGGAGACAACAGATGCTGGAGAAGATGTGGGAAATAGGAACACTTTTACATTGTTCGTGGGAGTGTAAATAAATTCAACCATTGTGGAAGATGGTGTGGTGATTCCTCAAGGACCTAGAAATAGAAATTCCATTTGACTCAGCAATCCCATTACTGGGTATATGCCCAAAGGGTTATAAATTATTCTATTATAAAGACGTATGCACATATATGTTTATTGCAGCACTGTTTACCATAGCAAAGACTTGGAACCAACCCAAATGCCCATCAATGATAGACTGGATAAAGAAAATGTGGCACATATACACCATGGAATACTATGCAGCCATAAAAAAGGATCAGTTCGTGTCCTTTGCAGGGATATGGTTGAAGCTGCAAACCATCATTCTTAGCAAACTGACACAAGAACAGAAAACCAAACACTGCATGCTCTCATTCATAAGTGGGTGTTGAACAATGAGAACAGACGGACACAGGAAGGGAAACATCACACACCAGGGCTACTGGGTGGAGGGCTAGGGGGAGGAATAGCAGGGGGTGGGGGGATTGGGGAGGGATAGCACTAGGAGAAATATCTAATGTAGGTGACGGTGGGGGATGGATGCAGCAAACCACCACCATGGCATGTGTATACCCCTGTAACAAACCTGCACGATCTGCACATGTACCCCAGAACTTGAGGTATAATAAATAAATTTTTAAAAAGTAATAATAATAATAAAAGAAACATCACCTAAGGATTTCTATAATTGATTTTTATAACTTTAGACTGGAGCTTGTGGTCTAGCCAACAGCTGGAGACCAACATAATTTTAATTGTTATTGATGATATTGATCTCATCTGTATCTACAGGTAAAAAAGACCTATAAATCGAGGGAATACTTACCTTTCGGTAATCTCCTTGAGTACAAAGGACGGACATCAGTGATTCCATGAGGGTAGATGTTATATGGTCGGCTTGCTTGATTCTTAAATATAATCTGAAAGTATAAGTGAGATCTAAGATCAAATTCTAAAACAACTAAAACAACAAGAAAACTGTGATCTAACTCCAGATAAATAAAAGTGGCCTCTATCTACATTATAGTAATTTAAGCCTAGATAAAACTCAGAATATTTGGTCTTTTCATGAAATTGTTCAGAGAGCTATGACTGTCCCTTGGCATGCATGGAGGATCGGTTCCAGGACCCCCACAGATACCAAAATCTGTGATACTCTGGTCTCTTATGTAAAATTATGTAGTATTTGCATACAACCTATGCACACACTCTCATGTACTTTAACTCATCTCTAGATTTCTTATAGATACACAATAAAATGTAAATGCTATGTAAACAGTTGCTATAGTGTATTTTTTCTTTGTATTATTATTTATTGTTGTATTATTATCTTTTATTGTTTTGGGGTTGTTCTTTGAATACTTTCAATCTGTGATTGTTTGACTATGAGACTAAAAACCCATTGATACTGAAAAATAAAAATAAAATCTTAAGCATCCCCAAACAACTGAAGAGACCCACTTCTTGGCCAAGAAGACCCCAGAGAAGGCTTAAAAACTGAATTTCTGACCATGGTGGGATGGGAGAGCAGGCATGCCTTGTTACACTCCCTCCCTCCCTAATCTGCCATTAGACTTTCTTTCTTAAGGGTTAAACAGAAACCAGTCCTTTCTAAAGATGTACTGGATTCCCCTCCCTTTTTGCAGTTTTGACACAACAAGTGACAAGCATTCCTTCTTGAGGAGAGACCAATGACCATGAACTGGCTCTGGCCAGTTTACAGAGGCTGCCTCGGTGTCCTTTGTTTCACCTTTTGACATATAAAGCCTAATTTTCATGCATCTAAATGTTAAGTCTCCACCCCAAAGGGAACTTGGAATGTATGTAACATGCATGGCTGCATGTGTCCCATCATAAATATTCACAGCTCATCCTGGAATTTGTTAAATATGTATACTTAACTAATTCATTCAGCATAAATTCCTATCTCATTGTTCATTCTTCAAAGTGCTTGCTTCCAGTTTCTGCCAGAGGCTACACTTCCCAGCCTGCAACCCTTTCCACTCCAAATTTATGAACTTCTGATTCTTCAGTTGACAATGTGGAGGACTGGCAGTACTTAGGTTTCTCTCTAAAGGCCCCTTTCCATTTCTTTAAAAATTGTTTCAATTGCTGCAGGAAGTATACTCTGCACCTTCTCACACTAATCGAAATTCGGATGTTGCTGAGGACACTGCTTCCCCTCAGCCTTTTTCATTATTTGGGCACTAAATTCACTGATAATAGAGAAAGAGATAGTGTTCCAGGAGATAAAATCTTCAGTGAATAAGCAGGCATGACCAAGAGGACAATTGATCATAACATTAAGCAAGGGTGGCAGGTGGCATTGCCTGATTGCACCAGCTTTAAAAGAAATCAAAGGCCCAGGTGCAGTGGCTCATGCCAGCACTTTGGAAAGCCAAGGCAGGAGGATTATTTGAGCCCAAGAGTTCAAGACCAACCTGAGCAATATGGTGAGACCTCATCTCCGCAAAAAATTAAAAATTTAGCTGGGCGTGGTGGCTCATGCCTGTAGTCCCAGCTATTTGGGAGGCTGAGGTGGGAGTAGTGAACTGTGATCACACCACAGCACTCCAGCCTGGGTGATAGAGTGAGACCCTAGATCAAAAGAGAGAGAGCAAGGAAGAGTAATAACATGAAAGCTGCAGCGAAGAACCCTGAAAATATCAATCCCACCTCCAGATCTGAGATGTGTGATATGAGGATGAAAATGCAACTTCCACTTGTGCTCTTGTCTTAAAACCCAGTAATTTAGTAAGCCCACTAAATAGCCAATTCCTTACCTGCATGTAAGCAGCAGAATGATGCTTCAAATAATAGCAGTTTTGTTTAATCCTTTCCAATATTAAAATACTTTTTCCATTTTTTGCCCAAAGAACACTGACTAGAATTTCCAATATAACATTAAGTAGAGATGGTGATATCTGTCAATTTTAAGTTTTTTCCAGATGTTTATCAGGATAATAAGTATTTCCTTGTAATTTGAATTTCCTGTGAGTTTTTATTATGAATGGATGTTGACTTTTGACTAATGCTTTTTCTGAAGCTATTGGAATTATCAGATTATGTTTTTCCTTTTATGTATTAATATAGTAGATTGTCACATTTGATTTTCTAATGTTAAATTAATCTAGTACTTCTGGGATATATAATAAGTATTATCTTTTAATATATTGTTATATTAGGTTTATTAAATTTTGTTTAGGATTTTTTGAACACATGCAATTGGTCTGTATTTTTAATTTTCCTTTCTCATGCTGACTTAGTCAGGTTTACAACCAAATGCTATGTTAACCTAAAAAAAATAAGTGCTTGATTTTCCTTTTTTATACCCTACATTTTAAATTTTAATATAAAGTTATTTATTGAATGTTGATATAAATTGCTAATAAAATGGCAATTCTTGGTAGGTTGATAGTTATTTTCTTTCAATACATGAAAGATAAGATTTCATTGTCTTCTTGCATCCTTTTTTGGCTCTAGAGAAGTAAGCTGTCAGTCTATGTGGCAGTTTTAAAACATGTCCCCAATTCTTTGACACTTCTCTCATCAGGAAGTGGGCCAAACTTTTCTTCTTCTTAATTTGGGCATTTGGGTTGGTTCCAAGTCTTTGCTATGGTAAACAGTGCTGCAATAAACATATGTTTGCATATGTCTTTATAATAGAATGATTTATAACCCTTTGGGCATAAGCCCAGTAATTGGATTGCTGGGTCAAGTGGTATTTTTATTTCTAGACCATTGAGGAATCACCACATCATCTTCCACAATGGTTGAACTAATTTACACTCCCACCAGCAGTGTAAAAGTGTTCCTATTTCTCCACATCCTCTCCAGCATCTGCTGTCTCCAGATTTTTTAATGATCGCCATTCTAACTGGCGTGAGATGGTATCTCAATGTGGTTTTGATTTGCATCTCTCTGATGACCAGAGACGATGAGCATTTTTTCATATGATTGTTGGCCTCATATATGTCTTCTTTCGTAAAGTGTCTGTTCATATCCTTTGCCCAATTTTGAATGGGCTTGTTGGTTTTTTTCCTATAAATCTGTTTGAGTTCTTTGTAAATTCTGGATATCAGCCCTTTGTCAGATGGGTAAACTGCAAAAACTTTTTCCCATTCTGTTGGTTGCCGATTCACACTAGAGACTGTTTCTTTTGCTGTGCAGAAGCTGTGGAGTTTCATTAGGTCCCATTTGTCTATTTTGGCTTTTGTTGCCAATGCTTTTGGTGTTTTGTTCATGAAGTCCTTGCCTACTCCTATGTCCTGGATGGTTTTGCCTAGACTTTCTTCTAGGGTTTTTATGGTGCCAGGTCTTATGTTTAAGTCTTTAATCCATCTGGAGTTAATTATAGTGTAAGGTGTCAGGAAGGGGTCCAGTTTCTGCTTTCTGCACATGCCTAGCCAGTTTTCCCAGCACCATTTGTTGAACAGGGAATCCTTTCCCCATTGCTTGTTTTTGTCAGGTTTATCAAAGATTGTATAGTTGTAGATATGTTGTGTTGCCTCCGATGCCTCTGTTTTGTTCCATTGGTCTATATCTCTGTTTTGGTACCAGTACCATGCTGTTTTGATTACTATAGCCTTGTAGTATAGTTTGAAGTCAGGTAGCATGATGCCTCCAACTTTGTTCTTTTTGCTTAGGATTGTCTTGGCTATGCGGGCTCTCTTTTGGTTCCATATGGAGTTTAAGTTGTTTTTGTCCAGTTCTGTGAAGAGGGTCATAGGTAGCTTGATGGGGATAGTGTTGAATCTATAAATTACTTTGGGCAGTATGGCCATTTTCACAATACTGATTCTCCTAACCATGAGCATGGAATGTTTCTCCATCTGTTTGTGTCCTCTCTTATTTCGTTGAGCAGCAGTTTGTAGTCCTTGTTGAAGAGGTCCTTTACTTCCTTTGTTAGTTGTATTCCTAGGTATTTTATTCTCTTTGTAGCAATTGTGAATGGCAGTTCATTCTTTATCTGGCTCTCTTTAAGTCTGTTATTGGTGTATAGGAATGTCTGTGATTTCTGCACATTGATTTTGTATCCTGAGACTTTGCTGAAGTTGCTTATCAGTTTCAGGAGTTTTTCGGCTGAGACGATGGGGTCTTCTAGATATACTATCATGTCGTCTGCAAATAGAGACAATTTGGCTTCCTCCTTTCCTATTTGAATACCCTTTATTTCTTTTTCTTGCCTGATTGCTCTGGCTAGAACTTCCAGTACTATATTGAATAGGAGTGGTGAGAGAGGGCATCCTTGTCTAGTGCCGGATTTCAAAGGGAATGCTTCCAGTTTTTGCCCATTCAGTATGATATTGGCTGTTGGTTTGTCGTAAATAGCTTTTATTATTTTGAGATACGTTCCATCAATACCGAGTTTATTGAGGGTTTTTAGCATAAAGGGCTGTTGAATTTTGTCAAATGCCTTCTCTGCATCTATTGAGATAATCATGTGGTTTTTGTCTTTGGTTCTGCCTATGTAGCGGATTATGTTTATATACTTGCATATGTTGAACCAGCTTTGCATCCCCGGGATGAATCCTACTTGATCATGATGGATAAGCTTCTTGATGTGCTGTTGCAATCGGTTTGCCAGTATTTTACTGAAGATTTTTGCATCTATGTTTATCATGGATATTGGCCTGACGTTTTCTTTTCTTGCTGAGTTTCTGCCAGGTTTTGGTAACAGGATGATGTTGGTCTCATAAAATGATTTGGGAAGCATTCCCTCTTTTTGTATTGTTTGGAATAGTTTCAGAAGCAATGGTATCAGCTCCTGTTTGTACATCTGGTAGAATTCGGCTGTGAACCCATCTGGACCTGGGCTTTTTTTCGTTGGTAGGCTCTTAATTGCTGCCTTAACTTCAGACCTTGTTATTGGTCTATTCAGGGTTTTGATTTCTTCCTGGTTTAGGCTTGGGAGGATGCAAGTGTCAAGGAATTTATCCATTTCTTCCAGGCTTACTGGTTTATGTGCATAGAGTTGTTTGTAGTAATCTCTTATTGTGGTTTGTATTTCTGTGGAATCTGTGGTGATATCCCCTTTGTTGTTTTTTATTGCATCTATTTGATTCTTCTCTCTTTTCTTTTTTATCAATCTGGCTAGTGGTCTATTTTGTTGATCTTTTCGAAAAACCAGCTCCTGGATTTATTGATTTTTTGAAGGGTTTTTCATGTCTCTATCTCCTTCAGTTCTGCTCTGATCTTAGTTATTTCTTTTCTTCTGCTAGGTTTTGAGTTTTTTTGATCTTGCTCCTCTAGCTCTTTCAATTTTGACGATAGGGTGTCAATTTTGTATCTCTCCTTGCTTCTCATGTGGGCACTTATTGCTATATCTTTTCCTCTAGAGACTGCTTTAAATGTGTCCCAGAGATTCTGGTATGTTGTGTCTTCGTTCTCATTGGTTTCAAAGAACTTCTTTATTTCTGCCTTCATTTCATTGTTTATCCAGTCAACATTCAAGAGCCAGTTGTTCAGTTTCCATGAAGCTGTGCGGTACTGAGCTAGTTTCTGAATTCTGAGTTCTACCTTGATTGCACTGTGATTTGAGAGACTGTTTTGATTTCCGTTCTTTTGCATTTGCTGAGCAGTGCTTTACTTCCAATTATGTGGTCAATTTTAGAGTAGGTGTGATGTGGTGCTGAGAAGAATGTATATTCTGTGAATTTGGGGTGGAGAGCTCTGTAGATGTCTATTAGGTTTGCTTGGTCCAGATCTGAGTTCAAGTCCTGGATATCCTTGTTAATTTTCTGTCTTGTTGATCTGTCTAATATTGACAGTGGAGTCTAAGTCTCTTTGTAGGTCATTAAGAACTTGCTTTATGTATCTGGGTGCTCCTGTATTGGGTGCGTATATATTTAGGATCATTAGGTCTTCTTGTTGCATTGATCCTTTTACCATTATGTAATGTCCTTCTTTGTCTCTTTTGATCTTTGTTGGTCTAAAGTCTATTTTATCAGAGACTGGTATTGCAACTCCTGATTTTTTTTTTTCTCTCCATTTTCTTGGTAAATCTTCCTCCATCCCTTTATTTTGAGCCTTAGTGTATCCTTGCATGTGAGATGGGTTTCCTGGACACAGCACACTGATGGGTTTTGGCTTTTAATCCAATTTGCCAGTCTGTGTCTTTTGATTGGTCCATTTAGCCCATTTACATTTAGGGTTAATATTGTTACATGTGAATTTGATACTGCCATTTTGATGCTAGATGGCTGTTTTGCCCGTTAGTTGATGCAGATTATTCATTTTGTTGATGCTCTTTACCATTTGGTATGTTTTTGGAGTGGCTGGTGCTGGTTATTCCTTTCTACGTGTAGTGCCTCTTTCAGGAGCTCTTGTAAAGCAGGCCTGGTGGTGACAAAGTTTCTGAGTACTTGCTTGTTCACAAAGGATTTTATTTTTCCTTCACTTATGAAGCTTAGTTTAGCTGGATATGCAATTCTGGGTTGAAAGTTCTTTTCTTTAAGGATGTTGAATATTGGCCCCTACTCTCTTCTGGCTTGTAGGGTTTCTGCTGAGAGATCTGCTGTGAGTCTGATGGGCTTCCCTTTGTGGGTAACCCAACCTTTCTCTCTGGCTGCTTAGCATTTTTTCCTTCAATTCGACCCTGGTGAATCTGATGATTATGTGCCTTGGGGTTGCTCTTCTTGAGGAATATCTTTGTGGTGTTCTGTGTATTTCCTGTACTTGAATATTGGCCTGCCTTACTAGGTTGGGGAAGTTCTCCTGGATAATATTCTGAAGAGTGTTTTCCAGCTTGGATTCATTCTCTTTGTCACAGTCAGATACACCTATCAAACACAGATTAGGTCTTTTCACATAATCCCATATTTCTTGGAGGCTTTGTTCATTTCTTTTCACTCTTTATTCTCTAATCTTGCATTATCATTTTGTTTCATTAAGTTTATCTTCAATCTCTGATATCCTTTCTTCTGCTTGGTCAATTCAACTATCGAAACTTGTGTATGCTTTGCGAAGTTCTCATGTTTTGTTTTTCAGCTCCATCAATCTTATATTCTTCTCTAAGCTGTTTAGTCTAGTTAGCATTTCAACTAACCTTTTTTCAAGGTTCTTAGTTTCTTTGCATTGGGTTAGAACATGTTCTTTTAGCGCAGAGAAATTTGTTATTACCCACCTTCTGAAGCCTGTTTCTATCAATTCATCAGACTCATTCTCCATCCAGCTTCGTTCTCTTGCTGGTGAGGAGTTGTGATCCCCTGGGGGGAGAGGAATTCTGGTTTTGGGTGTTTTCATCCTTTTTGCACTGATTTCTTCCCATCTTCGTAGATTTATCTACCTGTGGTCTTTGTAGCTGGTGACTTTCAGATGGGGTCTCTGAGTAGATGTTCTATTTGTTAATGTTGAGATTATTTTTTTCGGTTTTTTAGTTTTCCTTCTAACAGTTAGGCCCCTCTGCTGTAGGACTGCTGGAAGTCCACTCCAGACCCTGCTTGCCTGGGAATCAACCATGGGGTAGCTGCAGAACAGTAAGGGTTGCTGCCAGTTTCTTCTTCTGTTATTTTTGTCCCAGAAGGATACCCTCCAGATGTCAGCCTGAGCTCTCCTTTATGAGGTGTCTCTTTGGATATATGGGGGTTGGGGAGCTGCTTGAGGAGACAGTCTGTCTCTTATAGGAGCTCAAGTGCTGTGCTGGGAGCTCCATTGGTCCATTCAGAGCTGCTGGGTAGGTACGTTTAAGTCTGCTCCAGCAGAACTCATAACTGCCTCTTTTCCTAGGTGCTCTGTCCTGGGAATGTGGGGCTTTATTTTTATAAAGTTTCTGACATGCTGCTGCCTTTTTTCACAGATGCTCTGCTCAGAAAGGAGGTAGCCTAGTCACAGTCTGCCAGCAGAGGCATTGCTGAGCTGCCATGGGCTCTGCTCAGCTGCTGTGTGAACTTCCTTGCAGTTTTGTTTACAGAGGTACAGTTAGAACTGCCTTGGTAATGGCGGTCTGCCTCAGTAATGGCGGACTGCCTTGGTAATGGTGTACTGCCTTAGTAATGGCTGACACCCGTCCCCCTACCGTGTTGGACCATCCTGGGTCCAGCTGTACTTGCTGTGAAACTCTCAATCCAGAGCGTTTCAGATTGCTGGTCATTGTTGGGGTGGGATCCGCTGAGCTAGATCACCTGGCTCCCTGTTTCAGCCCCCTTTTTTCAGTTGAATGGGATGCTCTGTCTCCCAGACATTCTAGGCACCCATTGAAATGGCCACCCAGATTTGTGTGTTTTTGTGTGGAGACCCGCTGCACCAGCTGAGACAGCCATGCTAGAAACTCATGGCACTTTTCAGCCCGAGAATCTCCTGGTCTGTAGGCAGTAATAACTCATTTGGAAATGTGGTGATCACTCACCCTCTGCATTGTTCTCTCCGGGAACTGCACTCCAGAGCTGTTCCTATTCAGCCACCTTGGATCTCCAAATTAAATGATTTTTAGTAAATGTATGGAGTTGTGCAATCATTGCCACAATCCAGAATTAGAATATTTCTATCACCCCAGAAAGATTCTCCATACTGCGTTGCAGGCAATCCCTGCTTCCACTCCCAGACCCTGACAATCACTAAAAAGACTTCTGCTGTATAAATTGGCCTTTTCTGTATATTTTATATAAGTTAAATCATGCCATATGTAAGTCTTTTTGTCTGACTTCTTTAACTTACGTTTTGAATTTCGTCTATATTTATCACAAATAATTAGTTCCTTTCTTTTAATTGCTGAATAAAATTCCAGTTATATGGATATACCACATTTTATTTATCTATTCACCATTTGGTAAACTTTTGAATGGTTTTCAGTGATCTGCATATTTATTACTGAGTTGAAAGGGTCCTTTATATATATATATATTTTGGACACCAAATCCTTATCAGATATAAAAATATGCAAGCATTTTTTCCAGTTCTATGAATTGTCTTTTCATTTTCTGGGTGTCCTTTGAAGCACAAAAGTTTTTAAGTATGATGAAGTAAAATTATCTATGTTTACTTTTGTTGCTTCTTGGTTTTGGTGTTATATCCAATAAACCATTGTCTAATTCAATATCACCAAGATTTATTCCTATATTTTCCTGTAATTTTGTAGTTTTACCTCTTACATTTTATCTTTTATCCATTTTGAGTTAATATTAAGTGTAGGATTCAGCAAGGTGTCCAGAGCATAACCTGAATAAGTCAAAGATGAGGTAGATCTATATATGTTGATATCCAAAATATACTGTTACTTTTTGTTTTGAGACAGAGTCTTGCTCTGTCACCTAGAGTGGAGTGCAGTGGTGGGATCTCAGCTCACTGCAACCTCCACCTCCCGGATTCAAGCGATTATCCTCCCTCAGCCTCCCAAGAAGCTGGGACTACAGGCATGCACCACCACACCCAGCCAATTCAAAATATATTGTTATTTTTTGAAAATCAAGGTAGAGACCAAGTTTACACTGCTCCTGTTTTTGTGTGAAATACACACACGTGTGTGTGTGCACACACACACACATGTTTGTACATGTATACACTATTTCTGGAGGGGAATATACAAACCCACAGCAATGACTGTCTGTCACACTATGGGTTTGGAAGTCTGAAAGGGAAGAAAATTTACTTGTTATTGTATGCTCTTGTTTACCTATTTTTGAACTAGCCAGTAAAAGTAACTAAAAATACATAAAAGGTACCCTATAAACATGTAAAATTATGTCATTATGCATTTTAGAAATTAATGAATAAAAAATAAAATTCTACAATCTTCAAGAAATGAAAAAAGATAAAATAGATAAACAAAATTTATGAAGAAAAACTGTACAAGAATAGTTAATAAAAATTTTGAAGAAGTACAATGAAGGAAGATGTCATATAGTTATCAAACATATCACAAAGTTGCAGTCATTAAAACAGTGTGGTAACAGATTAGTTAAGAATTCAAGATGCCAGATTTTAGCAATTTAGTATATGATAAAGAAGACATTTTCAAATTAATGAAAAAAGAATTGGTTGTGTCAGTTAGCTGCCATTTTGGGAAAATTTCTATTTGAATTATGCACTACATCCAAAAGTAACTTCCAGGGCAATTAGATTGCTCACTATAAAAATAAAGCTATACAAATAAGAGAATATAATATATACTATTTTTGTAATTTCTTGGGGATGGCAAAGACATTTTCAGGCAGAAAACAGAAGTGAAAAAGACCCAGAGACACATAAATGAAAAGACTGATAAAGGATAGAAGATTTTGACTATATATAAAGATCAAAAATTTTTGAAGGACAAAAAAATACCATAAAGGAATTAAAGTACAAGTGACAATGTGAGGAAAACATTTGGAAGATAAATAACAATGTGTCAATATCCATAATATATAAAGGCCTTTTACAAATACATGAGCAAAAGATGACTACCCAAATAGAAAATTGGACAAAATTTAGTAGCAGGCAATTCACAGAGGGAGTTATATAAATAGCAAACAACCATGAAACAATACACAATTTGACTACTAACCAGGGAAATGCAAATGAAGACAACATATAAATATTTAGCTCATCAAATTGGAAAATTTTCTGAAGGTTTATAATATATGTTGTTGGCAATGGTGTGGGGAAAAGGGCAGTCATATACTTACGGTAGGGGATAAAAATTGGTATAAAATTGCTGAAAATCAGTTTGGCAGTGTCTAACAAAACTCCACATCTAAAAACCAGTGTCCATGACATTCTCGAGCAGTTGAATTGATGCAACCAATATCTTTAAAGTTCTTGTGAAGAAAATAAACCCTTATTTATTTAAACCACTGTCCATTGAGTATTCTGTTGCTTACACCATAGTCATTCTTAATATCGTAGATTGGGGCAAGCACTTTTTGGAAAAGGCTGGATAGTAAATACTCTAAAATTTGTGAGCGCTGTCTAGTCTCTGTCACATATTCTCTTCCTCTTCTGCCTTCTTCCTCCCCTTCCTCCTGCCCTGCATTCTTTTCTTTGCAATATTTAAAAAATGTGAAATCTCATCTAAGCTCACGGACTATTCAAAAGCAGGCCACAAGCCAAATTTGGCTTATAGGCCACTGTCTGCTGACTCTGATTCTATATGATTAATGGAGAAAGATCTGGAAGGATATGTGTCAAAGTCTATGCAGTATTTCAAAGGAGTGTTGAGTTTAATGAGTGACATTAAATTTTTTCTATATACTCATATTTAAAAAATATACAATCAGCAATTATTTGTGTAACATTTATAGTTTTTAAAAGATCATGTCCACTTGAGACGTGGCTGAATTATAAAGTATTTTAGAAACTCAAAACTCTCCAGACTTTTTTTTCTTACCTGACCTTAAATCTTCTCCTCAACTTACCAACAGTGTGTCTCCAACTTCCCCATAAAGTAAAGGTCCCAAGATTCCTGATTCATACTGAATAGGTTCACGAGTCTTAAAGGTTTCATCTGTGTATGCCATAAATCGAACTTTTTTGTACCTCCTACCAATCCGCTGAGGGCCATTGTTCAAATATTGACTTTTATAACTTCTGAATAAGAGAAAAAAAGATGAGTTTGGGAAGAAAAATTCTAGGTAGGCTCAGCTCAAATCCAACTCTAAAACAGCTTATATGATCCAATCAAGGCAAGGAGTGAGAAAAATAGAAGCTTTTCTGATGCTCAGCTATGTCAGTCTCCAAATGTTAATACCTTGTCATTTGATTCCACACCTGTACCTAACCTTAAACATGACTTAACGATTTGTTGGTTTGAATAACTGGTGAGAACTTTTTGAGTATGGGGAAGAGAGAGTACCAACAGTCAAAGAGTGTTTACCTGTCACTGGG
The DNA here is from genome assembly GCF_049354715.1 of Callithrix jacchus. NCBI lineage: Eukaryota > Metazoa > Chordata > Mammalia > Primates > Cebidae > Callithrix > Callithrix jacchus. Next base: position 150,692,238 of record NC_133524.1, read on the forward strand.
GGCAAGGACTGAGGGAGCATAGTCCCAGTCCTCCTCTTCAGCAGCAATGTAATGTACCCAAGTTTTAGGATGCTTCTTGGCAACTGAGCGAATTTGGATAAAGGAAGGAGAGTTGTCATCATCAAATCTGACCACGTCCATTTCAGAATCAGCAAAATCATTATCATAGTCTTCTTCTTCTTCATTATTTTTCATTCGTAGTTGGGGTTCCTCTGGGCAGCTGTCTACTTCGACATAAGCTTCCATGCCATCTGGAGTCAGACAAATCAAACAATGTCAGACTTTCTTGCTGAATTAGGCTGTTCTTGCATTGCTATAAAGAAATACCTGAGTCCGGGCAATTTATGAAGAAAAGAGGTTGAATTGGCTCATGGTTCTGCATGCTATATGGGAAGCATGATGCTGACATTTGTTTGGCTTCAGGGAGGTCTCAGGAAGCTTACAGTCATAAGGTTGGGTGAAGGGGGAGGAGGCATATCACATGGTGAAAGCAGGAGCAGGAGAGAGAGTGTGGGGTGCCTCTCCGCATCACTATCCCTTCTTGTCACTTCATATATATATTTATTTCTCAATGGATTATCCGGTACTTGTTTGGTTCTTCGTCTGGTCTTTGCACTCACCATTTCCCTTCTGCTCAACTCTTTTCTATACGTTTCACTTCATTTGCTCTTATAATATGTATTACTATTTCCCTTCTGGAACTGGCTTTGAGCCTATCATTCTCCCCACCCAGATTATAAACAAAGAGACTTGAAGAACTGCATATTTTCAGCATTTCAAAGCCTAGACCAATCTACCTCCCCATCCCCAGAGTCACCTGATGATTTCTATATTTACCCTATTAGATTATAATACAAATCATTGATTTAATAACAGCTTATTGGGAAAAATGATAGTATAGATGTAAACTTTAAGGCATGTTCCAAGTTCATAAAAACATGAAAAGATACAACTTAAAATCAAGGACATGTCTGCCTGTGACTAGTTGTAAACCCTATGGCAAGTCTATTCAACATTTTCACTCTCATCTTTATGCTTTGTAAAATGGATAATAATAATTCCTGCCCTATTTATACCACAGGGCAATTTTCAAAGTTTAGTTGATTATGAGGAACAGGTTTTGTCTGAGGTTCAATAAGATAAAGCATTTTTTTTCTGAAAAACAAAGATTAAAATTGTGGATACAATCTGTCAAAAGGAAAACAAAAACAAAAAATAAACTCTTAAACTGAGTCAGTTCCAACTGGACAATAATTGATTGACAATGATCATATACAAGTAAATGACCTATTCCTCTGTGACTGCAAGGATTTTGTTTCTGTATCAACTTCCTGTTACCCATTCCATATGACACTCTTTGTCCACTAATATCCTGTCAAAACTCCATAAATATTATGTAACAGATGAGGAAAAGAGATTTCTATTCTTAATCACTACAGAGGACTATAAACAAGGTCACTAACAGAACATAAGGAGGAAAATGGTGGATACATGGCAAGATCAAATCTCTTTTCTAAGGCAACCAAGGAACCTGAGGAGGTTAATATGAGAATAATAGGAATAAAGAAATGCTACCAAATATAAAAGATTAGGCCTCTCTGACATTTTTCTCCAGCAGTTCTTGCTATAATCTGAATGTGCGTCCCCTCCAAAACTCATACTGAAATTTAATTATCATGATGGTATTGAGAGGTGAAATTTTAAAAGGTGTTTGGGTCATGAGGGCTCCACCCTCATGAATGGACTAATGCAGTTATCTGGGGAAAGGGTTCATGGGAGTGGATTCATTATCACAGTAGTGAGCTCACCCTCCTTTTGCTCACTCTCTGTCACCTTTTCTTTGTCCTTTTGTCATGTGATGCCTTCCACCATGTTAAGATGCAGCAAGAAGGCCTTTGTAAGTTGCTGGCAACTTGATATTGGACTTCCCAGCCCCCAGAACTGTGAACCAATAAATCTCTGTCCATTATAAATTACCCAGTCTGTGGTATTCTGTTATTGCAGCACAAACTGAATTAGAGCCTTCAATGATCATCAAAGGGGTAGAGAAAGAGGGTTATTAGGTTGATCTGAGACTAAAAGTTAGCAGAATAAATACACAAGTAGGAAAATGGGGGTCAAATGATGATACAATATGAATTTGCACAACTGGTAGTTACAAATAAAGTCACATTAACAATAATTTGAAACTGTAGTTACCATCATCCCAATTTGCTTACACAGAACCTTTGACCCTTTGCAAAGTTCCCATCGAATAGTCCTTGAAAACCTCATGTGGTGCGTCACATATGCTGACTAGCTTTCAATCCCATGCAACTTCTCCTAAAATTCACTAGCTTCTGACCTGCCCTCAGTTTCACAGATGTCTCTCATCTACAGCCAGGTATCTACAGAGTGCCTCCAGCAGTCTGGTGTCTCAAGTCAAGCACTACAATGTCCTGTCATATGTGCTATTTACTGCTTTGGGCATTGCTACTGATATACTGGAGCCCTTACAGTTGCAACCCGAGCAATGCCTTTTTTTCCATTTCCCTAGATTTCCCAAAAAACATCTCTTCAGCTACAACCAGCATTCCTCTCTCCATGATATTGGAGCCTACTTAGTGGGATAAAGCTGAGAAACCACAGGCATACTGTTCTCCTCATCTTCCCACCTCAATCATCCCTAAGCCATCTTTTCTCCCTCTAGCATAGACATTTAACTAAAAATCCATGAGTCCTACTAATACTCAAGCCCTTTTATAGTCAAGGTAGAAACTTTACACTGGAGACCAGAAATTAGGGGATCTTGGTTAAGGTCTTGCATAGTAACTCTGTAATGCCCCCTTCAGCAACACACTATATTCCTGTGCATTGTCCAGTAAATTCTATTAAAAGTTGAACTGGATATTTATAATACTCATTTTAAAGATCCAAGATATTACCATGTTGGTGGGAAGAGATATGACAAAATAGTAGAAACTGTCCAAGGTCCATCAAGACTGTTTGAGCAGTAAGGAAAGTTATTGGTGAGATTTCCAAGGAGGCCTGGCGATGGTTCCTCACAAGAAATGTGTGACCTTCGAGGAATATTGAGTGTACTTCAGGAGTGGTGCCCATTCCAATCACATGCCAATACACTGATTTCCTGTGGCATCCAATCAGACCTGTAAAGTAGGAATAAGACACCTATGGCTAAGAAGTACAGAATTTGAAATGGAAAAAGACTTTCTAAGGTACAAAGGACAAATCAATCGTAGGCATTTTATTGCTACCTTGACTTGTAAACAAATCTATCAAGAATCACCATCATGCTGCTAAATCCAATGTATATTTTTCAGTCTTTATTTGCACCTGGGTTTTTTTCTCCTACTTCTCAGACTGCTTCTTCTTCTGTCTCCTCTCCTGACCTCTTCTGGAAGTCCAGATTCATATAGCCAATCACTTTCTCAACATCTCCACCTAGATATCTCATAAAACTCACATGTTCAGAATCAAATTTACAATTTTTATCGCTTCATTCTTTTCCATTGACCAGGGCAATATAATCAGTAATAGCTAATATTTATTGAGCACTTGCTTTACGTCAAGCACTGTCCGAAGTATTTTACAAGTTTTAATTCATTCATTCCTCATAACAACCCTATGAATGTAGAAACTATTATCATCCATGTCTTGCAGGAGAGGAAATGGATGCCCAGAGAGGTTAATTAATTTGCTCAATATTTGAACCCAAGCAGTCATGTTTTAAGATCTCACACTGGTAACTATGAGGGCACAGCTGCTTCCTATTTTGGCTAAGAGCTTTCAAATATATCTATTTTTTCACTATTAGTACTACTGTCATCTTGATCCAAGTTACCAGTATCTCTTCTCTGAGCTACTGATAAAGTTTTTTTATAGGTCTTCCCATAGCTAGTCATATTCCCCTCCAAGACTCTTACCCACAAAGAAACTGGTGTAATATTTTTTGCATTTCAGATCTGACTGTAGTATCCACCAGCCTAAAACCCATTGGTGGCTCTCATTCCACATAGAATAAAGTCCAGACTCTCTACTAAGGACTACAAGGCCCCAATAGGTTTGATTCCTAATACTGCTACAACTTCATCTCACATTGCCTCATTTCCCCACTTTCAAAGCTAAGTTCAAGGGGTACTTCCTTAGGGAAGCCTTCTCTGATTTCCCAGTCTAGGTCACATTCTTTTATTATAGGTTTACATGGAATGATATAATTTCCCTTCAGAGTAATGTTCCGTTCGTAATTTTGTATGTATTACTATGTTGGACTACAGTCTGTCACTCCACTCTATGTGAGAACAGGAACTTGCATGTTTTCAAAATTAATTAATTTTTTAATTCTAAAATTATACATGTTTATTATCAAATTATTGGAAAATACAGAAAAGAATTAAGGAGAAAACATCCTTCTCATACTTCATTATTCTCTGGGGTTGCTGAATCTTCCAAATTCCTCTTTTATATAGTCACTGGTTTTACAATAGCACACATTCAGTGGCTATTAAGGCCCTCTATAACTGAAAATGTCTTTTTTCTTCCCCCAAAGTTGATTCATAGCTTGACTAACAATTCTAGGTTCAAAATAATTTTTCCCTTAGATCTTTTACAATATTGCTCCATTATATTGCCAATCTAATTCCCATTTTTTTGTATGTGACCTGTTTCTCCCAGAAGAAACTTTAAGTATCTTCTCTTTGTGTTCTAAAATGCCACAATGATAATTTTGTGTGGGGGTCTTTTTATTTATCTTAATGGGAAATTATATTTTTTTAACTGTATTACTTTTTATTGACACATAATTGTATATATTTATGGGTACAATGTGATGTTTCAATACATGTATACATTGTGTAGTTATTCAAATCAGGGTAATTATCATATCCATCACCTTAAATGTTTGTCATTTCTTTATTGTGAGAACATTCAAAATCCTCTCTTCTATTTGAAATATGCAATATATTATTGTTGTCTATTGTCATCCTGCTGTGCAATAGAGTACCAGAGCTTATTCCTTCTACCTACCTGCAACATTGTATCCACTGACTAACTTGTCTCCATCTCACGCTTCCCCCTAATCTCCCTAGAATCACTAATCTCAACTACTGTGAGACCAATTTTTAAAGACTGTACATAGGAGTGAGATCATGCAATGTTGTCTTTGTCTGGCTTGTTTCACTTAACATAATGTCCTCCAGCTTCATCCATGTTGTTGCAAATGACAGGATTTCTTTTTTAAATGGACAAATAGTATTCCATTGTGTATATATGGCACATTTTCTTTATCCATTCATCCATTGATGGACATTTAAGTTGATTTTATATCTTGACTATTGTGAATAATGCTGTCATAAACATGTAGATACAGATGTTTCTTCGACACTCATTTCATTTCTTTTTGGTATATATCCAGTAGTGGGATTGCTAGAACATATGATAGATCTGTTTTTAATTTTTGAGGCATCTCTATACTATTATCTCTAATGGCTTAACTAATTTATATTTCCACCAACAGTGTAGAGGAGTTTCTCTTTCTCCACATCCTTGCCAGCATTTGTTATTTTGTAGTCTTTTTTATAATAGCCATTCTAATAGGGATAAGTGATACCTCACTGTGGTTTTGATTTTAATTTTCCTGATGATTAGTGATGTTGAACATTTTTCATATATCTGTTGGCCATTTGTGTGTCTTCTTTGGAGAAATGTCTATTCAAGTCTTTTGCTAATTTTTAATAGGATTATTTGAATTTTGCTATTGAGTTGTTTGAATTCCTTATATATTCCAGATATTAATCCCTTGTCAGATGTATAATCTGTAAAAATTTTCTCCCATTCTGTAGGTTGTCTCTTAACTCTGTTGATTGTTTCCTTTGCTGTGCAGAAGCTTTCCAGTTTGATGTAATCCAATTTCTTTATTTTTGCTTTTGTTACTCATGATTTTGAGGTCTTGGCTAACAAATTCTTGCCCAAATTGATGTTATGAAATGTTTATACTATGTTTTCTTCTAGTAGTTTCAGTTTCAGGTCTTACATTTAATTCCTTAATCCATTTTGATAATATTTTCTTTCTTTTCTTTTCTTTTTTTTTTTTTTTTTGAGACAGAGTCTCTCGTTCTTTTGCCCAGGCTGGAATGCAATGGCATGATCTCGGCTCACTGCAACCTCTGCCTCCTGGGTTCAAGTGATTCTCCTGCCGCAGCCTCCTGAGTGGCTGGGACTATAGGTGTGCCACCACACCTAGCTAAGTTTGTATTTTTAGTAGAAATGTGGTTTCACCATGTTGGCCAGGTTGGTCACAAACTACTGACCTCAAGGCCTCCCAAAGTGCTGGGGTTACAAGCATGAGCCACCAAGCCCGGTCAAACAGGGACAATTTGCCTTCCTTCTTTCCAATTTGGGTGCGGTTTTTTTCTGTCTTACCTAATTGCTCTTGCTAGGACTTCCAGTACTGTGTCAAATAGAAGGGGTGAGAGTGGGTAGCCCTGTCTTATTCCAGTTCTTAAAGAAAAAGCTTTCAATTTTTCCCTACTCAGTATCATCTTGTTTGCAGGTTTATCATACAAGGCTTTTGCAATGTTGAGGTATGTTCCTTCTATACTAAGTTTGTTGAGAGTTTTTATCTTGAAGGGATGTTGAATTTAATCAAATGCTTTTACTGTGTCTATTTAAATGATCATATAATTTCTGTGCTTCATTTTGTTAAGGTGCTGTATCACATTCCTAATTTGCATATGTTAAATCATCCTTGCATCACTGGGATAAATCCCATCTGATCATGGTAAATGATCTTTTTAATGTGCTGTTGAATTCTATTTCTAGTATTTTCTTGAGGATATTGGCCTGTAGTTGTTTGTTGTTATTGTGCCCTTGTCTGGTTTTGGAATCAGGATAATGAAGCCTCCTAGAATAATTTTGGAAGAGTTTCTTCCTTTTAAATTTTTGGAATAGTTTGTGAAGAATTGTTACTAGTTCTTTAAATGTTTGGTAGAATTCAGCAGTGAAGCCATCAGGTCCTGAACTTTTCTTTGATGGGACACTTTATTTTTGCTTCAATCTTGTTACTCATTGTCGATTTCTTCAAATTTTCAATTTTTTCTTGATTCAACCTTCATAGGTTGTATGTGTCCAGGAATTTATCCATTTCTTCTAGGATTTTCAATTTGTTGGCATATAATTGTTCACAACAGTTTCTTATAATTCTTTGTATTTCTGTGTTATCAGTTGTCATGTCTCCTTTTTCACCTCTGATTTATTTCTGTTTTTCCTCTTTATTATTACTTAGTCTGGCTAAAAGTTTATTGACTTTATCTTGTCAAATAACTAACTGTTCTTTTGTATTTTTTGGTCTCTATTTTGATTATTTGTGCTCTTATCTGTATTCATTTGTTTCTTCTAATAATTTGGGGTTTTGTTTGTTCTTGCTTTTCTAGTTTCATGAGATGCATCATTATGTTGTTTATTTGAGATGTTTCTTTTTTGATGTAGGCATTTATTGCTATAAACTTTTCTTTGAGGATTATCTTTGCTGTATCCCATAAGTTTTGTTATGTTATGTTTTCATTTTCATTTGTCTCAAGAAATTTTTTAATTTCTCTTTTAATTTCTTCATTTACCCATTGTTGGTTTAGGGGCATGTTCTTTACTTTTCATGTATTTGTACAGTTTCTGAAGTTCCTTCTGCTGTTGTTGGATAGTTTTATTCCATTATTGGCAGAAAAAAATACTTCATTTAAAAAAGTTAGTTAAGACTTGCTTTGTGGCCTAAGGTATGATCTCCTGGAGACTGTTCCATGTGCAGTTGAGAAGACTGGGAATTGTGTAAATGTTTTGTAAATATCTGTTTGCTTCATTTGGTCTACAGTGCAGTTTAAATCCAATGTTTCTCTGTTGATGATCTGTCCATTGGTGAAAGTCTTCTACTATTATTTCATTGCTGTATTCATTTCCCTTTTGGTCTATTAATGTTTGCTTTATATTAGGTTGGTGTGAAAGTAATTTCAGTTTTTGCCATTACTTTTAATGAAACTTAAAAAAGACAAAGATCAAACATTAATATATTTAGGTAACAAGCATAAATTAATATATTTATTCTTGTTACATTCTCCTGTTCTATTAACTTCTTTACTATTATATAATGACCTTGTTTGTCTTTTTTTTTCTTTCTTTTTGAGACAGATTCTTGCTTTGTCACACAGGCTGGAGTGTATTGGTGCACTCTTGGCTTAATGCAACCTCTGCCACTCTTGTTCAAACGATTCTCCTGCCTCAGCCTCCTGAGTAGCTGGGATTACAGGTGCCTGCCATCACATCTGGCTAATTTTTATATTTTTAGTAGAGACAGCATTTAACCATGTTGGCTAGGCTGGTCTCAAACTGCTGACTTCAGGTGATCCACCCACCTTGGCCTCCAAAAGTGCTGGGATTACAGGCATGAGCCACTGTGCCCAGAGGTTTGTCTCTTTATAGGTTTTGATTTGAAGTCTATTTGTATCAGCTATAAAAGGATAGCTATTCCTGCTTTCCTTGTTTCCGTTTGCATGGAATATCTTTTCCCATCTCTTCACTTTCAGTCTACATGTGTCCTTACAGGTAAAGTCATTCTTGTAGGCAGTATGTGGTTAGATCTCTGTGTCTGTTTTCTTTTTTTTTCAATCCATTCAGCCATTCTACATTTTTTAGTTGGAGAATTTAGCCCATTTGTATTCAAGGTAATAATTGATAGGTAAGAACTTGGTGTGCCATATTTTTACTTGTTTTCTAGTTGTTTTGTAGATTGTTTGTTCCTTTCTTCCTCTCTTATTCTCTTCCCTTGTGGTTAAGTGATTTTTTTCTATCAGTATGTTTTATTTCCTTGCTTTTTATTTTTAGTGTAGCTGTTATAAAGATTTTTGCTTTGTAGTTACCATGAGGCTTACACAGAATATCTTAAAGTACAAGTTATTTTGAACTGAGAACAACTTAATATGGATTGCAAAATGTTTTTAAAAATCTACTCCCAAATTTTGTGTTTTTGATATTATCATTTACATCTTTTTATGTTGCTTATTCTTTAACAAGTTATGGTAATTATTTTTATTTGTTTTGTCTTTTAATCTTCCTACTAAGGATATAAGTGATTTTATGTTCTACAATTACCATGTTAGAGAATTCTGAAATTGTCAGGCTTCTTAGTTTTACCTGTGGGTTTTATACCTTCAGATGTTTTCGTGTTACACATTAGGGTCTTTTTCTTTCAGTTTGAAAAACTCCCTTTCGTGTTTCCTGTAAAGCAGATCAGGTTGCAATGAATTTCCTCAGCCTTTTTTTGGTCTGAAATGTTTTTATCTCTCTTTCATTTATGAAGGATAATTTTGCTGTGTATAGTGTCCTTGGCTGCCAGGTGTTTTTTTTTCTTTTAGCACTTTGAATAGATCATCTCATTCTCTCCTGGCCTGTAAAGTTTCTGCTGAGAAATTCACTGTTAGTCTGAAAGGGGCTCCTTTATATGTGACTATATGCTTTTCTCTTGCTGTTTTTAAATGTTTCTCATTGACTTTTGACAGTTTGACTACAATGTGCACTGGAGAAGACCTTTTTGCATTGTATTTATTTGGGTATTTTTGAACCTTCTTTAACTGGATGTCTAAATATCTTGGTAGACTTGGAAATTTTTCATCTAATATTTCATTAAATACGGGTTTTAACCTCTTCATTTTCCTGAGACACTGAAGGTTCAAATATTTGGTCACTTTATAGTGCCTAATATGTCATGAAATCTTTGCTCATTCTTTTTTATTCTTTTTTCTTTATTTTTGTCTAACTGGGTTATTTCAAAAGATTTGCATTTCAGTTCTGATATTCTTCTGCTTGAATCAGTCTATTGTTGAACCTTTCAAGTGTATTTTGTATTTCATTCAATGAATTCTTTGGTTCCAGAAATTTTGTTTGGTTCTTTTTTGGATATCTATCTCTTTGGTAAATTTCTGTTTCATATCCTCAATTGTTTTTCTGTGTTCTTTGTATTTTTTTCAGAAGTCTCTTGTATCTCACTGAGTCTCTTTAGTATCAAAATCTGGAATTATTTTTTCCAGAATTTCATAAATTTTTAATGAGATTTTGGCCAGTTTACTTAAAAACCAGAGGTCACATAAACTGTTTTGCTTATAAACCATGATTTTATTTTTTAGATTTTCTTTGGTACATAGTATATGTGTATATTTATGGGAAACATGAGATGTTTTGATACAGGCTCATCATGTGAAATAAATACATCACAGAGAATGGGGTATCTATACCCTCAAGCACTTATCCTTTGAGTTACAATCCACTTATACTGTTAGTTATTTAAAAATGTACAATTAAGTTATTATTAACTATAGTCACCCTGTTGTGCTATCAGATAGCAGGTCTTTTTCATTCTTTCTATTTTTTGTACCCATCTTAAATTTTTTTATTTGGAGATATTGCTACAGAATTATGGTGCTTCTCTGGAGTGTCATATTTCCTTAATTTCAAGTTGTATAATAATCAGTTCTTCCAATTTTTAAAATTTGCTTTTGTAGGAAAGAACTTTTTCCTGAAGATGTAGAGCAGTTTGGTTTTGATTTTGGGTGAATACAGTAGTCTCTGTATAAGACTCTAAATAGCATCAGCAATATTTGTGATTTTCTCAATGGCTGAGAGTATGGTTATTAGTGGAGGCTGTGGTGAAATTTTACTGAGAACTGGGATGCAGGTAGGCCTGTCTTCAATCCCCAATGGTGGCAGCAGTGAGCTAAATGTGCTTGTCTTTGGAGTACCATGGTGTCATATGATTGCACTGGTGTTAGATCCAGGCAGGTTGATTTGTAAGCCTCTAAGTGGTTTACTTGGGTGCCAAAAATGGTATTGATGGATCAGGTGGGTGGGTGCGTTTTTAAGTTCCTTGGCAGCAGAAGTGGCATGGTTGATGGCAATAGTAGTAATGAGACAGCCTTCTGAATCTCAAGTGGTCTGTGCTGGTGTTAGTGGTGGCTGCTATGGATTGCATGAGTCAGTCCCCAGACCCTCAAGTGGTGCATGCAGCGAGTGCTAACTGTGGCAGTAGTGGCAGGTTGAGTGGGCCTGACCTCAGATCCCAGGAGGTGCTCAGCTGCCACCAGTGGTGGACAGGGCTAAGTGATCCCTAGGCCCCTGGATGGTATGCTTGGGTACTGGTGGCTGGTAGAGCTGGGCCAGGTGAACCTTCCCTTAGGCTCCTTGGTGGTGTATGAGGTACTATTGTGCTATGCAGGGGTGGGGTGATACCCAAGTCACCAGCAAAATGCTCAGGTTGCAGGGCAGCAGCAGTTGTGCTCTGGCCCTGCTCTTGGTGAAGGAGGGGTTGCTTTCTCTGGGAGCAGCTGTAGACAGCTTGGGAGCACAAGCTTCACTGGTGTTTTGGCCCCACAGTAGCCTGCAGCAGCAGTGGTTGTAGGTAGTGTAATTTGTTCCTGGATCATGTGAAAATGCATGGGCACTCCTCTGCAGGGTGGGGCAGGGCAGGATATGGTGCTGTGCTGCAAGCTGCTTGGGAGATTTGTAGACCCCAGCGTGAGCTTTCTGTTGCAATGCTGTCACATGGTCTTTAGGCAACTCCATACCTAGTCTCTGCATTATCAAAGAACAAGGCTCTCCTTGGTGATAATGAGGAACACTGGGGTCTCTTACTTACTGTCTTCCCACATTACAAAGCTGTTCCAGACTTCCAGCCAATCCCATGGAAATGGGCCTTATTTCTCTCTCCTGCCTTGTTTTCAGTGCTTCTTGTCACTTCTCTGTTGAATTCTGGTGTTCTCTCTGAGATGACCTATTCAAAGTATAATTATCTACTTGCTATTTTGGTTCCTCTCTATGGAAGAGGCAAGCACCAGATGCATCTAGTCAACCATCCTGAAGCCTCTCCTGATTGTATTTTTGAATAGCCTGTCTTTGAGCTCCTGATTCTTTCTTCTGCCTGATCAATTCTGTTGCTGTGCCTGTATTGCAGTTTTCATTTTTTATTATACGTTTAAGTTCCAGGATTTCTCTTTAACGTTTTTTATTCCTTCAATTTCTCTGTTAAATTTCTTTGATAAATTTCTGAATTGGTTTTCTGTGGTTTATAAAAGTTTGCTGAGCTTTCTTAAAATAGCTATTTTGAAATCTTTGTCTACCAGATCATTCACCTGAATGTCTTTAGGATTAGTCCCTGGCACCATTTTTTGTTCATTTGGTGAGACCGTCTTTCTCAGGCTATTCTTATTCTTTGTAGATGTGCATCCCTGTCTTCACATGGAAGAATTAGGTATTTGTTCTCGTCTTCACAGTCTGGCTTTGTTTGTGACTGCTCTATTTCAGTGAGCTCATTTAGAAATTGAGTGGGGATGGGTGTGGTGGCTCATGCTTGTAATCTAGCACTTTAGGAGGCTGAGGCTGGAGGATTGCTTTAGGCCAAGAGTTCAAGCCCAGCCTGGGCAACATAGTAATACCCCAGTCTACACACACACACACCACACAAATACAAAAACTTAGCCAGGCATAGTGGCACACACTTGTAGTCCCACTCTGGAGGCTGAGGTAGGAGGGTCATGTTAGCCCAGGAGTTCAAGACTGCAGTGTTATGATTGCACCAATGCACTCCAGGCTAGGCAGCAGAGTGAGACCTTATCAAATAGAAAGTAAATGGACTGACTATTGTATTTCATTTTAACACTAGAGGGGGCCATAAGCCCAGATTAGACGCAAGCCTCAGGCTGGCTCTGCTACTAATGCAGCGTCCAGCCTGGATGGGCCCATGGGAGAGCCACAGAGGGCACCAAGGCCACATGGGAGAGCCAGTGAAGCTTTCAAGTCCAGAGGATCTGTGAACCATACTTCCAACGGCAGAGTGCCCACAAACAGTCTCTGATGTGGCATTTCCTCTGGCAGGGATGGAGAGTCACCGCCAAATTCTCCTTGCTTGCTGACACTAGCCCCACCCCATTTCTTTGTCCATAGTGACTTCAAGTGGTTCAACCCAGTTGATACTCGAAGTGCTCCCCATGAGCTGATGCAGGAATGAGTCTCCTATAGAAGGGTCTAGGATGGTGGAGAAGCCAAATGTCTGCCTCTGGCCCACTTTTTTTCCGGTGTAAAAACCGTGAATCCATGGTGACTTTCTGCCTGTGGTACTTAACGTCCAACTATGGTTTTATTCGTATTTGCAGTCCAAAAGGGCTTCACAATCTTGCTCATGGGTTCGGGTTTTCTTAGCTCTTGTGAAGGTAATTTCATGCATCAAGTTGTTAACTAGATGTTTCTGTGAGGAGATGATTGCTGAAGAGTCCGACTCCACCCCTTTGCTCCCAGCATGTACTATTTCAATTAGACATCTGGAGATGAAGTCCTGGAAAGAAGACAATACAAGCCGCAACCCCATCAAGCTTTATCTAGTAGACCACAGTGTCCTTATATTTCAGCGATTGCAAGCTTTTTTATAAACACCAGATGGAAGAGATGCATAGTGAAGGGTATGTGGGACGGGGCGTGAGGCCAGCCACTCTCCAGGAACCTCCATGTGTTCAGCTACTCAGAAGCTCCTGATAGACAATTTTAATATGAATATTCATATCTTTTAATTCTTAACCTTTTCCTATAATTTCTTGATTTTAAAATCTGTTTCAAAATATACAGTTGGCTCTTGAACAGCACAGGTTTGAACCGCACGAGTCCACTATATGCAGGTTTTTTTTTTCAGTAAATATACTGAAATTTTTGGGGGGAATTTGAAAAAACTTTCACATGAACTGCATAGGCTAAAAATATCAAAAAATTAAGAAAAAGCTAGGTATGTTATGAATGCAAAAAATATATGTAGATGGCCGGACATGGTGGTTCACGCTTATAATCCCACCACTTTGGGTAGCCAAGGTGGGCAGATCACAAGGTCAGTAGTTCAAGACCGGCGTGGCCAACGTGGGGAAACCCTGTCTCTATTAAAAATACAAAAATTAGCTGGGTGTGGTGGCGCAACCTTATAATCCCAGTTAGTCAGGAAGCTGAGGCAGGAGAATCGCTTGAACCTGGGAGGTGGAGGTTGTGGTGAACTGAGATTGCACCATTGCACTCCAGCCTGGGTGACAGAGTGACACTCTGTCTCAAACAAAACAAGATGAAATAAAAACAAAAGAAAAGAAATAATTTGACTTCTCCCTTTCCAATTTACTTCTCTTGCCTAATTGCTCTGTGCAGGACTTCCAGGAATTCTGTTGAATAAAAGTGGTGAAAGTAGGCATTCTTCTCTTGTTCGAGTCTTTAGATGAAAGGCGTTTGATTTTTCCACATTCACTATAATGTTAGCCATGGGTTTGTCATGAACAACCTTTATTATTTTAAGGTATGTTTATTCTATATTCATGTTGATGAAAGTTTTCATCATAAAAGGATGTTGATTTTATCAAATGGCTTGTTAGAATTGATTGAAATAATCAGCCTGTAATCCCAGCATAATTTGGGAAGCCAAGGTGGGTGGATCACTTGACATCAGGAGTTCAAGATCAGCCTGGCCAACATGGTGAAACTTTGTCTCTACTAAACATACAAAAATTAGCTGGGTGTGGTGGCCTCTGCCTGTAGTCACAGCTACTCGGGAGGCTGAGGCACGAGAATCACTTGAACTCAGGAGGCAGAGGTTGCAGTGAGCTGAGATCACGCCATTGCACTCCAGCCTGGGTTACCAACGAAGACTTTGTCTCAAAAAAAAAAAAGGAAATAATCATATGGTTTCTGTTCTTGATTCTATTAGTATGATGTATCACATATATTGATTTGTGACAACGAATCATTCTTGTATCTGTGGGATGAATCCCACTTGATAATGGTGAATTATCTTTTTAATGCGTTGTTGAATTCAGTTTGTTAGTATTTTGTTAAGGATTTTTGTATCTATGCTCATCAGTGATATTGGTCTGCAGTTTTCTTTTTGGTTGTGCCTTTCTCTGGTTTTGATATGAGGGTAACGCTGGCCATTTTTAATTAGGTTGGAAGTGATTCTTTCTCTAAAATTGTTTCAAAGAGTTTGAGTAGGACTGGTATTAGTTTTCCTTTGAATGTTTGGCAGAATTCATCAGTGAATCTATCACATCTTGGGTTTTTTTGGGGGGGACGGAATGGGAGACTTTTTATTGCAGCTTTGATCTCATTACTCATTATTGGTTGGTTGAGGTTTTCTATTTCTTCACGGTTCAATGTTGGTTGGTTGTACATATCCAGAAATTTATCTGTCTCTTCTAGGTTTTACAATTTGTTGGCGTATGGTTGCTCATAATAGTCTCTAATGATTTTGTGTATTTCTGAGGTCTCCGTTGTCATGTCCCCTTTTTCATTTCTGATTTTATTTATTTGATCCTTATGTCTTTTTTTTCATAGTCTGGCTAAAGATTTCTTAATTTTGTTTATTTTTTCAAAAAACCAACTTTTTGTGTCATTGATCTTCTAAGTATTTTTTACTCTCAATTTCATTTATTCTTCTCTGACCCTTATGTATTTCCTTCTACTAATTTGTTTTCTTTTTGCTTTCTAGTTCCTTGAAGTACATCATTACGTTGTTTATTTGCAGTCTTTCTACTTTTTCTATATAGGCATTTATTATTATAAACATCCGTCTTAGTATTGCTTTTGCTGTATGCCTTAGAATTTGGTGTGATGTATCTCCATTTTCATTTTTTTCAAGACATTTTAAAATTTACTTCTTAATTTCTTCATTTACCCGTTGGCCATTCAGGAGCATGTTGCTTAATTTTATGTTTTTTTGTATTTTCTGAGGTTTCTCTTGTTATTGATTTTTAGTTTTATTTCACTGTGGTCAGAAAAGATACTTGATACAATTTCTATTTTTTAAAATTTTTACAGACTTGTTTTGTGACCTTAGATATGCTGTATTCTGGAAACTGTTTTGTGTCCTGATGAAAAGAATGTGTATTCTGCTGCAGTTAGGTAAAATGTTCAGTAAATGTCAGTTAGGACTATTAGATCTAGCGTTTAGTGTTTACCGATTTTCTGTCTGGATGATCTGTCCATTACTGAGACTGGGGTGTTAAGTCCCCTACTAATATTGTATGGCAATCTATCTCTCCCTTTACATCTATTCATGCTTGCTTTATGTACTTGGGAGCTCTTGCTGAATTGACCCCTTTATCATTATATAGTGACCCTCTTTGTTTTTCTTTCCAGTCTTTGATTTGTGGCCTATTGCATCTGACATGAGTATAGCTACTCCCGCTCCTTTCACTTCCAGTCTGTGTGTGTCTTTGCTGGTGTGGAAGGTTTTTTTTAAAGCAGTATATAGTTGAATCTTGTTTCTTTATTCATCCAGCCACTCTATGCTTTTTTCTTTTCTTTTTTCTTCTTTTTCTTTCTTTTTTCTGAGGCAGAGTCTCACTCTGTCTCCCAGTCTGAAGTGCAGTAGCTCGATCTCCTCTCACTGCAACCTCCGCCTCCCGGATTCAAGTTCCAACTACTCTGGAGGCTGAAGCAGGAGAATCACTACTACACTTCTGACTGGGAGAGAGAGTGAGACTCCACCACATTGTTGCTTGAGGTCAGTAGTTTGAGACCAGCCTGGCCAACATGGTGAAACCCCGTCTCTAATAAAAATACAAAAAAATAAGCCAGGCTGGTCTCAAACTACTGACCTCAGGTAACCCGCCCACCTCGGCCTCCCAAGTGCTAGGATTACAGGCGTGAGCCTGCTTTTTTTTGTTGTTGCTTGTTTTCTGGTTGTTTTGGGACTCCTCTCTTCCTTTCTTCATTTCTTACTGTCTTCTTTTGTGGCTGAGTGATTATCTCTGGTAACATGTTTTAATTTGTTGCTTTTTATTTTTAGTGAATCTCTTATAGGTTTTTGTGCTGTGATTACCATGAGGCTTACGAAACACATCTCATAGATACAACAAGCAATTTTAAAGAAATGAAAACTTATCTTAGATTACAAAAAAAGA
Source organism: Callithrix jacchus (assembly GCF_049354715.1). Classification (NCBI taxonomy): domain Eukaryota; kingdom Metazoa; phylum Chordata; class Mammalia; order Primates; family Cebidae; genus Callithrix; species Callithrix jacchus. Next base: position 150,709,190 of record NC_133524.1, read on the forward strand.
ATCGAAACAAAGGCAGGAAACACACACACACACACACACACACACACACACACAAATCTACACTTTAACTTCATACCCCTCACATTTTGACTTTTAGTTGCTCAATTTGCATATTTTTATATTACCTATATCCTAATAGGTTGCTGTAACTATTATAGGTTTTGATAGATTTATCCTTTGCACTTCATTCTAGAGTTATAAGTGGATTGTACACCACAAATAATAGAGTATTCTGAGTGTGTCCATGTATTTAATTTTACCTACTGGTAAAATTTTACCTACCAGTAGTTTTTATACTTGAAAAATTTTCTTTTGCATGTTAGTATTCTTTTTTGTTCAGATTGTAGAACTCTTTAGCATTTCTTGCAAGATGAGTCCAGTGGTGATTCTCTCAGCTTTTGTTTGTCTGGAAAAGACTTTCTCTCTCTGGCATATTTGAATGATAATTCTGCTGGATAGAAAATTTGTAGGTTTTTTCTTTGAACACTTTAAAAATGTTGTTTTACTCCATCCTGACCTGTATAGTTTTCATTGAGATGTCTGTTACCAGGAAAATGAGAGCTCCTTTATATGTGATTTGATTCTTATCTCTTGCTTTTGAGGTCCTCTCTTTATCCTTGACTTGTGAGAACTAGATTATCATTTGTCTTGGAGCAGTCTGATTTGGGTTGAATCTGTTTCGTGTTCTAAGACCTTCTTGTATCTAGATGTTTTCTGTTATTGTTTGCTCTTACTCAGCTCCCTGTTATACATCAAACATTCTTAGATTTGGTCTTTTGAGGTAATTTTCTATATCTTGTAGATCTTCATTTCTTTCTGTTCTTTTTCCTTTTTATCCTCTGACTCTGCATTTCCAAGTAGCCAGTCTTTGAGCTCACTGATTCTTTCCTTTGCTTGATTCTCTTATGAGTTACTCAGTTCATCAAACGCATTTATCAGTTCCAAGATTTGTTTCTTTTTTATTGTTTCAATCTCTGTTAAATTTCTCTGAGAAATTTCTGAATCACTTTTCTGTGTTATCTTAGGTATCATTGAGCTTCCTTAAAATGGCTACTTTGAATTATTAATCAGAGAGCTCACAAATCGCTATCTTGTTAGGGGCAGTCACTGGGTTTTGGCTTTGTCTTTTTGGGAAGCTCATGGTTCCCTCTTTGCTATTGTTTCTTGTGGATAAACATCGATGCATTTACATTGAAGGATTAGTTATTTATTTCAGTTTTCTCTGTCTAGCTCATTTTTGTTTTATTGGATGTATTTGCTTAGTCCCTGCTAGGTCCCTGCCTTTTTTTTTTTTGGCTCTAGGTGGCACCTAAGTCCAGGTTCGCCTCAGCTCTAGTAAGTGGGTCAGAGCCCTGCCTGTCCCAAGTGGGTGAGGTCCCAAAGGGATTATCTTAGCCGTATTGGAAGGCTGGGGTTCATGCCCAGGTGACCTGTAGGATAAACCTGCTACAGTATGGTGCTGCTTAACGGCCTCTCTGAATTTACATGTCCTTTGGCCGAGTCATAGAGCTGAGTTTCCAGGGCTGGGGATGGTAATCCTTCCTCCCTCATTTCTTTGTCTAGCCTCTGGGTTATGTCTGCCTTCAGACAGTCATGATGCTTTCTGTGGTTTCAGGCCAGGACAAATATCCTCCTAGGGAAGCCAAGAAGGTGGAGAAGCTGGTTGAACACCCCAATTTAATTTTTCCCACTGTAAAAACCACGAGTTGAGGGGTGATTTTCCATATACTTGATGCCAGGAAAAATAGGAGGAAGGAGAGTCATGTGGAAGTCTGATTCTCTTACTGTCTACTCAAAGTTTTTTCACGTGTCTGTGGCTCTGGGAACTGTCTCATTGTCACATGAGAGCTTTCGGTTGTTGCTGGTGTAGATATTGGTGCTGTATGTTTGGCTTTGGTTTTCTGTGGGAGGAAGTAAACCCAGTTTGCCTCTATACGCCTATTTTAAAACTGGAAGTCACCTTAATGTTACTTTATTTATGCAGTATCTTCTTGAATCTTTATGAAAATAGTAATAAGAGCTTCTGACAAGTTCTCTTCTGAGCATTATCTCTTTTTATTGTAGGATTATTATCTTCTTTGTTCATCTTTGCATATCTCTTCCATATTTTAGGTTCTTTTTAAATGTTTGCTGAACATTGGTTGCCCACTCACATTTAAGCAAAAGGAAAGAGAAATCTGACTGTGGGCTGTCTGTACATGGGTAAGCCTTCATTTTCGGGTGACAAAAGAGGAATTGTCTACTATACTCTAAGATCCCCAGAGGTTACAGATTTTGAAATATCAGTGGGCTATCCTCTGGGATGCAGAGCTGTCTGTGAACCGAAGTACAGAACTCTGGTGCTGAATTCGGAAGACCCTGAGGATTGTTGAGCAGGTGTGTACATACCTGGGAGAGACCTGTTTACATAACCATTGACTGTGTGCATTTTAGGCCAGGCCCGAGCAGCTGCAGCATCCCTATCCTGTATCAAGGAGTTCTTTGTTTCTGTGTGCCAACTTTTCCCTGATGAGACAGAAGGCAAAGACAGAGTCAGCTAAGCATGTGTCTCATGAATGACCCCCCCACCCTGCTTTCTCTTTCCTCCCAGTAAGCAAAGTAGGCACACAGGACTTATCCTCTCAAAGTCAGTTAGAGGGTGGGAGAAGACAATTATCTAAAGGCAGACATCTCTTGCTCAAACTGATTTTCTCTCCCTCTATTTGACCCTGACAGTAAGTGGGAATGAATAATAATAGGAGAAGAGAGAATATTGGTTAGCTTGAGGCATAAGGAATCAATTCTGTTTATTAGCTTTCTTATTTAAAAGGAAGCTTATGATAATCATCCCAGGGACTGGGCATAGTGGCTCACACCTGTAATCCTAGCACTTTGGGACGCCAAGGCAGGCGGATAGTTTGAGGTCAGAAGTTCAATACTACCATGGCCAACATGGTGAAATCCCATCTCTACTAAAAATACAAAAATTAGGCAGGCATGATGGCAGGCACCTGTAATTCTAGCTGCTCAGGAGGCTGAGGCAGATGAACTGCTTGAACCTGGGAGGTGGACTTTGCAGTGAGCCAAGATTGTGCCACTGCACTCCAGACTGGGCGATGAAGTGAGACTCCATCACAAAAAAAGAAAAAAGAAAAAAAAATTGTCCTAGGAAAAAGGCTATTTGTCAGTCCCTGTCTCTGTTATAATTGCTTCATCCAAGCTTGTCTTTATGACACCCCAGGACCCTGAAAGCTTCCTGAGACCACCTCTGAAACTGACAAGGGCTAAAGCACTAGAAATACTATTGGACAGTGACTCCCTGGAGTTACCTCTTTGTGTGAGCAGAGGTCTCATGCAAGAAAAAGCATTACGTATTTGGGTGACATGGAAGATAAGGCAGGAAACGGAACAGATCAAGGCTGGGAATGTCACCAGGAAATAGATAAAGTACTTTACCTGGAAAATGAACGATTTTGTTTTGTTGTTTTGTTTTGTTTTTTGAGATAGGGTCTGGCTTTATCACCCAGGCTGGAGTGTAGTGGTGCAATCACAGTTCACTGCAACCTTTACCTCCTCAGCTCAAGTGATCCTTTCACCTCAGCCTCCCAAGTAGCTGGACTACAGCCATCGGCCACCATGACCGGCTGATTTTTGTAATTTTTTTGTAGAGATGTGGTTTCACCCTGTTGCCCAGGCTCATCTCAAATTCCTGGGCTCAAGCAATCTGTCTGCCTCAGCCTCCCAAAGTGCTGGGATTACAGGCATGAGCCACCGTGCCTGGCAAACTGAAGTATTTTAGAGGCTAGAGTGACAAGATCAGATACTTTGGGAGTTATGACACAGATAATGAGGGCCTCAATTAAGAAGATGGCAGTGTAAATGGATAAGAGGGGCAAGAAGATTATGTTATTGTTATTGATTACATAACGATTACATTAGGAGGAGGAAGAGGTGGAAGTACTAACACTATTGAGGGCCTACTCTAAGTTACTTCAGTGAAATCACTCAGTCCTCACAACAATTCTATGAAAAACATACTATTATTTTTATTTTAGATTTGAGGAAACTGAGACACAGAGAGGTTAAATAACTTGCCAAAGGTTGTCCATTTAATAATGGAGGAACATAAGAGAAATTATTTAGAAAGTAGAATCCAAAGTATTTGTTGATGGTCTTAAAGAGGGGGATGAGACCAATCTGTCACCCAGCTCCTCTTCTTACCTCATAGCTTCCAATGGAACTGAGGTTACATTTTGTTTACTTGGAGTTCATTTTCAACCCCATCTCCTTCATTCCTGAACAGTAATGTAGTTTATGACCTTTCTATAATCACCTCCTCTTAATAGTAGCAGAGGATTTCTTTCAGGAATCCAAAATTCAGATCGAGACTCACTAACCTTCATCAAATACAGCAAAAAGTAGTACAAATGTGTGCAAGGTCTGTGTCCTTTCCTTGGCCAGACTCCCTGAAAAAGAAGCGAAAGCATTTATCTTCTATTTTTAAAATTCCACTGTAGGAAATTGTCACTAGGACGAGACATGTCTTCATCAGTTACTTGAGAGTAAGAACAAATGTCGTCTTTTGTCTCTTGTTAACTTTGCTATACTAGTGTTTCTAAAACAACCTGGAACAAAGAATTTTTTTTTTTCAAATTTGGTGAAGACCACTACTTGTGTAAAACACACACAAAAATTAATTACTAAAAAAGATTAAAAACACATACAAAATACAAGCCCTCACACACACACACATCACAGAGAAAAAGAAAAATTACAGCAATAGTACACATTGCTTCTGAAAAAAATGTGCATATAGGCAATTAATATAGAGAATTTCTATTATTCTTGTAACTTTTTTCACTTCTGCAACTGTAAATTAAACGTTTTGAGTAAAATAACAATTGTCCATATTGAACACCTATACAGTAGGCCACAGTGCTTCTATATATACTCACATTTTAAGTGAATACCACCTATAGCAATAGCTAAAGTTTTTAATGGAACGAATATTATGCTTCATGCTTTAACTATTGAGCTTGTTGGGTATCTTTCTTTGCATTATATATATTTTAACTTGACTGGAAACTTTTGTTTGCAGGCTTATTTTGAGTAGAAAGATTTTTGTTTATGACATTTTTCATTTTTTTCTCTCTTGTACCAAATCATTCTCAGTAAACTGACACAAGAACAGAAAACCAAACACTGCATGTTCTCACTCACAGGCAGGTGTTGAACAATGAGAACACGTGGACTCAGGGAGAGGAGCATCAAACACTGGGGTCAGTTGGGGGGGCTAGGGGAGGGACAGCTGGGGGTGGGTATGGTAGGGAGGGATAAAATGGGGAGAAATGCTGGATATAGATGAAGGGGGAATGGAGGCAGCAAACCACCTCGTTATGTATGCACCTATGCAACAACCCTGCATGAGCTGCACATGTACCCCAGAACCTAAAGTAAAAGTTTAAAAAAAAAAGAAATAAAAATTAGCTTGGACTAAGAAAGTAACAAAATGTGTGCTGCTACTCATCAGCCTGGGATAGGAGACATAGATAAAGCTAACTGCAGAGTTAACAACACTATTTCTCCCAAGGACACATTGCCACTGTACAAACTCACTGAATGTCAACTATTTTCTTTAATAATTTGTTGCTCAATTGAGTTGTTTGTTCTCTGAATTTACAGCCTGTCAGAAATGTTCAAAATAATAGCAATAAGAATGAAGCATCCCATTCTTTCCTAAATTACTTTGACACAAAGAAGCAGCTCAATTTAAAGCTCAAGCTTCAGGTAAGGGCTGCCTGCACTTAACATTTCATGCCAATGTTAACTTTTTAGTTTTAAGTTTCCACACAACTCTACTTTGCTTCATTTAAATCTCATCTAACCTCCACTGAATACAGTATTTCCCTTTGTTTAGGGAGGTGTCCACAGCCTCTTGTTGCTATGAGCCAATAAATCTGACTTTGTTGAACTATTGTGATCATTGGTTGATTAAGCAAAAGATGTGTTCACTATTGTCTATCTAGCAAATCATACCCTGGAATGGAATTTTGGAGATACTGTCCCATGGAAACCTTGAGGGTATTGCAGATTCTCCCAGTGAACCAAGAGAAAACTTAGTTCAGTTCCTATTCTAAGACTGGGTTTGCTTTCTCCTCTTCTAGGAACCCGAATTTCCACAAAGCCATGGCCGCAAACAGAGTGGGCAGCAGCTGTGCTCAGCTCTCTTTCAAGTGAAGAGGAGCCCAACTCTATGATATGGGCTCTTGGTCGTCCACCTGGCTCCAGGTCCTTCTGGTGGGGAGCACTATTTATTCTTCTCACCCTGACCCAGATCTCAGCTGGCCTGTGGTTTCCACCCCTTTTAGTGCTCACAGTTCCTGTTCTGCTTTTGGTCCACATATATTTACGTTCTTTTTCAGCTTGACCATGCCTATTCAATTTTCTCTATTTATGGTTTACCTATCTTTGCTGTTGCGTTTCAGCAGAGGTCAGGGTTGAGGTGGAGGATGGAAAAATGGCTAAGCAGGAAGACCCTGTGCCATCTTTATCACAAGTAGTGGATTAAAAACTTTAGAGACTCTATAGTGTGATACTTGTGATAAAGATGGCACAGGGTCTTCATCCTCAGCAAACTGACACAAGAACAGAAAATGAAACACCGCATATTCTCACTAATAGGTGGGTGATGAAAAATAAGAACACATGGACACAGAGAGGGGAGTACTAAACACTGGGGTCTATTGGGGGAAAAGGGGAGGGCCAGTGGGAGGGGGAGGTGGGGAGGGATAGCCTGGGGAGAAATGCCAAATGTGGGTGAAGGGGAGAAGAAAAGCAAAGCACACTGCCATGTGTGTACCTACGCAACTGTCTTGCATGCTCTGCTCATGTACCCCAAAACCTAAAATCCAATAAAAAATTAAAAAAAAAAAAACTTTAGAGACAAATTTAAAATATATAAAAAGCTGTCTTAAAATGTTTTAATTATTTTAATATAAATTTTCTGTTATCATATAGTGAAATTAGCTTTTCTTTTTCTTTTGGTGTATATGTCAATAACTTTTAACAAACATATAAGCTCATGAAACCCCACCATCATCAAGATACAGATCCATTTCAATATCCAAAAAGAACTCCCTCCTGCTATGCCTTTATAGTGTACATCTAATTTTATAAGAAACTGCCAGAGTGTTTCTCTGTCAAATAGACAGATTGCCATTCTGTTTTCCAGGATGGCTATACCACTGTGCATTATGAGACTTTCTGCTGCTCTGATTTTTTTAAAATTAATTTTATTTTTTATTTTTTTGAGACGGAGTTTCACTCTTATTACCCAGGCTGGAGTGCAAAGGCGCAATCTCGGCTCACTGCAACGTCTGCCTCCTGGGTTCAAGCAATTATCCTGCCTAAGCCTCCCGAGTAGCTGGGACTACAGGCGCGCACCACCATGCCCAGCTAATTTTTGTATTTTTTAGTAGAGACAGGGTTTCACCTCGTTGACCAGGATGGTCTCCATCTCTTGACCTCGTGAGCCACCGCGCCCGGCCTCCCAAAGTGCTGGGAATACACGCGTGAGTCACCGCGCCCGGCCTGCTCTGATTTCTTGACAGCATCCTTGGCAATTTTATATTATTATTTTAGCTATTCTAATAGATATATCACTGTTGTTTGAATTTGCATTTCCCTAATGGTTAATGATGTTGAACATCTTTTCATGTTTTGTCCGACACCATTAAGAGAAGAAAAAAACAAACTTAGAATGGGAGAAAATACTTGCCAATCACATAACTGGCTAGGGACTTACATCCAAAATGAATTTCACATTCAGACTTAAGCTCCATCCCCAAGCTATCTCATTATATATGTGTAAATATGCCACTATCTGAAATCGGAAACATTTTTGGTTCCAAGCATTTCAGTTAAGGAATACTCAATCTGTATTTTGCATGCAGATATTCACCTGCTTCAGCATCGTTTATTGAAGAGACTATTCTTTCCCCCATTGAATGGTTTTGGCACCCTTGGCAAAAATCAACTGCTCATAGATATGTATATGGGTTTCTTCCTGTACTCTCAATTCTGTTCCATTGATCTCTGTGTGTACCCTTATGGAAGAACCACAATATCTTGATTACAGAATCTGTATTCTTGTTTACATCATATGTCCTTTTCCATCCTTATGCTTGTAACCTACCTATATCATTTTTTTTGAAATGAGTTTCTTGTAAACAAAATATAATTGGTGTTTTAATCCAGTGTGCTAATCTCTGTTTTTAATTGGTGTGTTTAAGTCATTTGCACTTAATATAAGAAGTATTGATATGTTTAGACTTAAGCCTGTAATTTTATTATTATTTTCCTGCTGCTTCTCTCTGATTTTCATTTTTCCTTACTTGCCTTCTTTTGAGTTATTTGAACATTTCTGATATTCCATTGTAATTAGTTCACTGTGATTTTTTAATTATATCTCCTTGTATTATTTTTTATTGGTTGCTCTAGGGATTACAAAATACATACTTAACTTTTCACTATGCACTTAGAATCTACATTTTACCATTTGAATTGGAATGAAGTTGAATGGACCATAAAGCTTTCCTTACCCTCCTCTTGTTATGCTATGGTTCTTTTATATATTATATCTACCATACATTAAAAAACCTATCTCACGATGTTCTATCTTTGTGCTCAACCATCAGACATTTTTTTTTTTTTTTTTTGAGACAGAGTTTTGCTCTGTCTCCAGGCTGGAGTGCAGTGGCGCAATCTCGGCTCACTGCAACCTCCGCCTCCTGGGTTCAAGCGATTCTTCTGCCTCAGCCTCACGAGTATCTGGGATCACAGGTGCTCACCACCACGCCCGGCTAATTTTTGTATTTTTAGTAGAGACGGGGTTTCTCCATGTTGGCCAGGATGGTCTCGATCTCTTGACCTCGTGATCCACCCGCCTTGGCCTCCCAAAGTGCTGGGAATACAGGCGTGAGCGACCGCACCCAGCCCATCAGAAATGTTTTAAGGAATTCTGTGAGCTGTGGTTTCAGTGTCAGATCAGTTTTAAAGCCTTTGCAGTGCCATTGAGTCCAACCCAGTGGTCAGTGTGGTACTTGAGTCTCAGTTCTCACAGTCTTCAGCATGCTAATTAGGATTCCATCCAGGTATGTGTGGGTTGGGGGTGAATCCAGGAGTTAATGCACAACTTTATGGGTTTACTTTCCTGGGATCTTTATTCTCTAAATCTATAAACTTTGTAGTTTTGTGAGCTCCCTTTTTTGGTTTTCTAACCAGGAACTTCCAACTTCCACAACTACATCATAGCTAAGGCCGAGCAACGGAAGAAGAAAGAGAGAAAAGTAACGTGTATTTGCGCCAATGTCTTAGACCCGTAGCTCTACTGAATGAAGAATAATGTGTCCTTCCCTACGCTTTTGCTCCTGCAGGCTTCTGTTGCCAGCCACTGTCATTGCCACAAGCAATCTGGTACTGAAGCTGGAGAGAATAGCGGAAAAGAAGACAAAAACCCTAGGGGATTTCCCGTCTCATGCCCTCTGAGCATTAAAAAAGAGTACTCACTTCTAAGTTTCCAGTTATGTTTTCATTAAGATTAAGGAATAGGAGAGTGGGGAAAAAGGTATAATCCCCCACCAGTTGGGTAATACTTTGAATTCTGGTGCCTTTTCTCTATATACTTGTTCTATTTGCTTTTTAGAATTTTTAAATATATGGGCTTAGCATTTTGTCAAGGTTTTATTGTTAAGTTCAATGGGAAATAAAGGGTGCGTTTATACATTTTACTTGGAACTAGAACCTCTGTTGACTCTAACTCAACTCTGTGTCAAAGAGTTATTTGGGCTTTTAACTTATTTCTTTATATGTCTTATGTAAACAGTAATGTTTTGATGATGTCATTGTTCCGTTAGCCTTTTGACTCCATAAATAACACACTGTGGCTTTGGCACTTTCTCGTTAGTTATGACTGTGAAACTGAACCCAGTACATGAGAAATCATGCTTTCACGTGAAACTGTTATAGAATACAAACCTTTCTCATCTTCCGCTCCCTGCTCCCACCTTTTTTTGAATCACATTCATCATCACCATTCAGAAAGAGTATGGTGACTCCTGTTAATAAATTATTTGCCAAAAAGAAATAAATTCTTTGCCTGTTCCCCATCAAAAGCTGGAATTCCCCCTATAGACTGGCCTTAGTGATGCATTCTAACTCATAAAATGTTTGTTAATGTGAGTGATTTCTGAGGTTAGCTTAGCAGGTGAAACAGCTTCTAATGGGCTCTTTCAGGACCATATAAGAAGTCTGGCTACCCATGTGAGAGAGACCATGTGAATAAAGTCACCTTTGGGATGGTTTCAGTCTGGCCACTGTTTGATTACAGCCTCATGAGAAACAGACTATCAAGTGAAAACACTCCCAAATTCCATGAGACCCACAGAAACCATGAGAGATAATAAATGATTGTTGTTGTTTTAAGCCACTAAATAGTGAAGTTATGGCCGGGTGCGGTGGCTCAAGCCTGTAATCCCAGCACTTTGGGAGGCTGAGGCTGGTGGATCACGAGGTCAAGAGATTGAGACCATCTGGTCAACATGGTGAAACCCCGTCTCTACTAAAAATACAAAAAATTAGCCGGGCATGGTGTTGCGCCCCTGTAATCCCAGCTACTCGGGAGGCTGAGGCAGGAGAATTGCCTGAACCCGGGAGGCGGAGGTTGCGGTGAGCCGAGATCGCGCCATTGCACTCCAGCCTGGGTAACAAGAGCGAAACTCCGTCTCAAAAAAAAAAAAAAAAAATAGTGAAGTTATGCAGTACAAGGTAACTGAAACAAGAAAAAGGTACAGTGAAGCTGATTTCACCATAAAAAAATAGGATGAAAGGCAGGGCACAGTGATTCACACCTATAATCCCAGCACTTTGGGAGGCTGAGGCGGGCAGATCACCAGGTCAGGAGTTCGAGACCAGCCTGGTCAATATGGTGAAATCCTGTCTCTACTAAAAATACAAAAAAACCCCCAAAAAACTAGCAGGGTATGGTGGCGTGTGCCTGTAATCCCAGCTACTTGGGAGGCTGAAGCAGAAGAATTGCCTGAACCCAGGAGGCAGAGTTTGCAGTGAGCGGAGATTGCACCACTGCACCCCAGTATGGGCGACAGAGTGAGACTTTGTCTCCAAAAAAAAAAAAAAAGAATAAACAAACAAAAAAAACAAATTATGTAAAATTTACTTCCATAATTTACTTTATGCTAAAATATAAATTAAAAACAAGTTTAAAATTTTTAGAATATATTAATTTAATCTAAATTAATTTTCAATAACATATATAAATAAATGCTGACTTTTCTTAGATTTTTATATGCTTTTGGTTTACAGATGACAAACTAACCACCTGAACTAGTCTATATGCCATTGATCACACCCTTGGATATGTTCACCTCCATGAAGCTTTCAAGGAACTTAGCACGGTTTGCAAAAGCAGAGGATAGTAGAAATCACTACTGATAAAGTCCACAGATTCGAAGAGGAAAATAGCAATGCTTTGAGAGGAGAGATTTAATTCTGGAACTCAGTTGCTTCTAATCCCAGCTTAGAGTTTATTGTGGTTATATAGAATGCATATCTGCTTCTCTCAGAAACTGGATTATTCTTTCCATGAGCATGATACTAAAGACGGCTTTTTCAGGTGAAGGAATACAAATGCTAGCTGTTAGAGATAGATTCGGTTGATTGTACTTCTCTGCTTATTTCATCTCAATCCTACCCTTTCATACACTTACCTTCTCTACATACTAACAGGGCTCCAATGAGGCCTGAATTCAAGTCTTTCACCAGGTCCACGTGAGAAAGATATGAGTAGGTAAGGCACAGTGGGTCAGAAGCCATTGGACCATTCTCTTTCAGGACATGCCAGACATATGTATGGCTCCCACCAGGAAAGACTTTATCATCTTCTTTCTCCCTCTGAGTGGTCTGATCATCATATTCAGCTCCTATAGCGAGAAGAAATAAGATTGTCCTTTCTATACCCATTGTCCACTCAAAGAAACATGTCAAGTTTATTGTCACCAACAGATTCTACACAGACTTTTTGCATCTTAATTTGAAAAACTAACAAGCAGCAGCCACAAGTGGGGAGAACTCCACATTCTGTTAAACAATAAAATTGCCTCCATTATTGCATCTTTTTGCCTAATTCAACAACAAATATACTTTTGATATGTACTTTGTCACAGACGCATTGGTAGGCACTAATGAGGGTCAGGAAAGGGTAAGAAAGAGAGATTTAAGAAAATTTCTTAAACTTGGTTCTTTCCTAGAGGGATGACACTATGTTTGGTGGAGGACACAGACATATAAAGATATAATTATAATGCCATGTGGAAATATTCAGTAACGCTTCATGAAGGAGGTGGAATTTGACATGAATCTTAAATTGGTTTAATCTCTCTTTTTAATAAAGCAGATCACATTGATCTTGTATCCAGTGAAAAATAATGTGTAACATTCAACTTGTGTAAAATTCTCCAAGGAAAAGGAGATTCCTACAGGCTAATTTTGGTAACTTCCCTTTGTTAGCATATAAATGACTATATGGGGATGTTTGTGTTGAAAAGTTTAAATTTTACACTAGTTTTCTTATATACTTTCAGTAATTATTGAGTCTTAATATTAGGCTAAAAACTATAAAATATTATGTTCAAGATTATAATAAAACAAAGAAGTTTTTAAAAAGATATATTTGCATTCTTTTTCATGTGCTTAATATAAAGAATGTAATATTTTCATGAGTGGATGTTAGAAACTTATTCTTGGCATTGCATTGCTACTTTCACTTTTTTCTTTCAACACACTTTTTATGATGATACCTTTTAATGTACATTAAAAATTTCATGATAGTCCACTCCTACATACTTTAGAAGTCAACTTTAAAAAAACACAGTTTCCCACATAAACAAAATGACACTAGCACACCTGACCCAGTTAAGAATAATTCTTAATATCACCTAATATCGATGCAATATTCCAATTTTCTTAATTGCCTCAAAGGCATCCTTTCTAGCTAGTTAGTCCAAATCAGAATCCAACCTGAGACTGCACATTGCATCTGGTAGTCTCTTTTAGTATGGAGTAGTCCCTTTTTTGTGACACTCATTTGGTGAAAGAAATTTGGCTTGTAGTCCTGTAGAATATCCCATGCTATTGAATATACCTAAGTTCTGATTAGATTCAAGTTGAATAAGGTTTTTGGCTAAAATATATCAAAGATGATGCTGAGTCCCTCATATTGTGCCATATCAGACGCAGATAATATATGGCCATCTCACCCTTAGTGACACTAAAATTGACCTGTGGATTACCCTGATACCTCCATTCTAAAGTTAAGATTTCCACTTACAATCAGAAATAAATCTCTGGGATATTATTTTGGCACCATACAAATGTCAAATTCCACATCAGCAATTTCCTAATGGTTGTAACATCAGCTGGATTTATTTGAAGCCAGTCCTAGACAGGATATCCTTCCATTTATGAGTATTTAAATCTGTATCTCTATTATATAAGGGGTATTTTTATAAGTACTGCATGCTAACCGATTGCACCACTGGAGCTACATAAGGGTTCTTTTTAATGTGATCATTATTTTTTCAATGATCAATTGCTTTGAACTTTGACAATGAGATCCCTTTCCTGCTAGGCCCATGGAGGGGTACAGACTGTATGTAAAATGTTTAATTTCATAAAATAAATAAAGCAAAGACGACAAAGTGTTAAGATTTGGCAAAGTGAGATAATGGGCACATGTTTGTTTGCTATATTAACTTCTGTATCTATCTGTTTGAAATATTTCATTAGGAAAAATATGTCCCTTTTCCTAAGACTCAAGACTCAGGTGGTGGTGGGGGCAGGGGTGGGGGCACATGTTGGAGTTTCTATGAGAGGCTAAGAATGTGTGACACATTATGGCTGTCTTGGGGAGAGGGAGAGTAAACGGATTAGGGGAAATGTAGCAGTGGAATGGCCAGGCAAAGCTGAAGTCCCACTTGAGGTGAGATACCATTCAGTGTGATTGTGTGATTTTTATTTCAGCTATGTCCATCCACTTGGTTGTTGGTAGAATAGGTGGAGAATAGATTTAACCAATGTAAGTGACTCTTCCTCTCCAGGAATGGGTTGGACCTAGTTTTTCTTGGACAGAAGAACTTGGCCAAATCTGAGATGAGCCACTACATCTGGAGCAGCAACTTCAACATACACTAAACATTTCACTGGAAGTGTACAGGTGAGTATTGCTCGATAGAAACATAATGCAAACCACATATGTAATTTTAAATTTTCTAGTAGTCACATCAAGAAAAGTAAAAAGAAACAGGTGAAATTATGTTACTAATGTATTTTGTTTAACCTAGTATATCCAAATGTAAGCATTTCAACTTGTACTTATAAATGATGAATGAGATATTTTTAGTCTTTTTCGTACTTAGCCTTTGAAATCCGGTGTGTATTTTACAGCATGTTGCAGGTAGGACTCACCACACTTCAAGTGCCTGACAGCCTGTGGCTACCACTTGAACTGTCCAGTATAGACTCTATGGTTGGTGTCTCCTCATCGGATAAGATGTGGCCATTTGGGGGTCCTGTTACCTTTTCTGATGAGTTTAACTTGAGCTGGATTTAAAAATATTACCTCCCCATAATTGTGATTTTAAAGCTTTTATCTCTTCCTGATGTCAGCAGAAAAGAAAAACATAAAATTGTATTGGCCGCTTTTTTCTCCACCAATCTTTGGAAAAGGTCCTCAATGTTGACCTATGATTATATATAACTCTTTAAGATATAGCCAAGTCCAGATCCTCCAGATTTGCCATGGCTTCCTGTCTCTGATTATACACCTATGTGGTTGAAGTAGGATCAGTGGTATAGAAGGAGCAGTCCTTATCTCTGGACTGATCAACTGTGGCCAAGGAGGTGGGAAACCTAAGTCAACTGCTCACCCCTAGATCAATCACTGTGGCTAGGGAGGCACAGGCATTAGAAAATGGCAGGCTCTCTTTGAAGTACATTCAAAAAAGCAATTCCTAGGGGGTACACAGGTGAAGAATGTTTAATTTTAGGAAGAAAAAGTGACTGGTGTTCACTACACACTCATTCTTGTATTGAGTATACACTATAGGGTAGGCAATATATTATATGCTAAGGATATAGCAATAAATAAAATGGATATCCCTATCTTAAGATATTTATATTTATATTCTACTAACTGTTAAGAAACAGGTGTAATGTTCAGTTAGGACCTTAAAAGAGTTGAAAGAATTTTCAATTTCTAAAAATGAGCATTGTTGTGATGAGTTTATGATTTCTACCCTTTATTGACTGCTCTAGGTTTTGAATGACATTAAAATGAGCTCTACAAATGTCTCTGCTCTCTTGCAACTTCTATACTAGCTTGCCCACATCAATCTCCAGACCATGTTCGTTTGTATTAAAGAGGTCTGTGTGACCCAGGTAAAGCAGAAATTTTGGAGATTTGGAGATTTGGAAATTCAGAGCGATATTTCCATAGAGGTAGAAAAAAATACAGTTGTCTATCTCTAATAAAGATTCACGGCAAGCACCGAATAACTAACTCGGGGACAGTACAACTCTATTGGGCTTCACAAAACAATGTCCTTGCTCAGAGACCACTGTAGTGACTAGGTCTCTCAGTTTGGCCCTTCTACCATTGTCATTGGATTGGGCGAGACTGATGCTTCCTCCTGCTTGCTAACTCTTCCACTCAACATCAAGAAATACTGAGATAGAGGCTTCCTTCCCACTCCTGGACCACAATCTGTAAGAACAAGATAAGCCTTGAGCTGCCAGTAGCTATCTTTGCCATCATATTAGAAAAGCCTGCCTGAGAAGGGAACCAAAACGGGTAGCCCAGCTGAAAAGGATGGAAGAAAAATGGCCACAATGCTGAGAGCATCACTTGAATCCTTGAGTCCAGCCATATTTGATTGACTCCATGGAAGTTTTAAGTTCCATAAACCAAATTCGATATTATTTATATGAATGCTTACACTGTAGCACAGTAGTTCAAAGTATAAGTTCTGGAGTTATATGGGGCTAGGTTTGAATCCTGATTCCACCACTTACTAGCTGTACAATCTTGAACTCAATACATGTTAGTCATTATTGTTATTATTATTTTTCTGTAAGTTTGTATTTAAGAGAATGGATCACCTCCAGCTGTGCCACCATTACAAAGGACACACATCTCACTCTTCTATTCCTAGAATGACAGGACAATAGGAGGGTACTTGACTCACCTTCAGAAGCTTTCCAGTAGGATACACCAACAGCATGAAGACTCACAGGATGAGAAGCCATGTTCTTAAGTGTAATGACCACTGTGTCATAAACCTCAGCCTGAATGGTAGGACCCAGCAGACCTGTAAGAATGAGATGTCCACCAAAGGTCACTTGGGGATAGTACTCCAGAAAACCTGTTATTACAAAAGCTAGAGTCAAAGTCACAGTGGAGAAGCATGCCTCTGTAATGATTGATAAAAAATAGTATTTGCTTGTTGCCAACACCAGCTCAACCTCCTGGTTGCTCTGAGGAAAGATTTCTGCCAATAATTCAATTCATTCATTCATTCAACTAGAGTTTCTACTATATTCTAGGAATTGTCTTATGTATTGGACGTGCAGTAGCAAACAAGACAGATCATGGAGATTCTTAAAACATAATAAAGAAATAAATAAGAACATTTCAAGTTGTTATAAATATTATAAAAGAGGGTGGTGTGCTAGAAAATGATGAGGCAGGTAGAGGATACTTTCAGTGTAGTGATCAGGAAGGGCCTCTGTGAGGAGGTGATATTTGAGTAGAGATCTGACTAATGAGAATGCAGGAAGATTTTCAAAGATCTAGTGGAAGGGCACTGAAAGCAAATAAAACAAATGCAAAAGTCCAGAGGCAGAAATAAGCCTGGTATAGTTGAGTAAAATGTGGCTGAAGCACAGTGAATGAGCAGGGAGTAACAGAGAATATGGTTACAAAGGAAACATAACATGTAGGAATTTGGATGTTACAAGAAGTAGAAGAAGAAGACGTGGAACTTGTTTTGCAGGAACAGTCAATAGGACTTGGTCATAGATATGATGCTAGAAAGACAAAAAAAAGAGAGGAAAATTAAGAGCTTTGTTTTATGAATACACTAAGTCTAAAATGCCTATAAACAGTTTGTCGAATGAACTGGATTTAGTGGGATAAAAACATAAAATAGCCTTATTTTTCTTGGACCACTGGTTTTAATTACATTATATGAGATATCTCTTTTCTTGCACTTTGGCTGAGCCCAAATATTTTCCAGTAACGTTCAGGTATTAACAAACAGTATCATTTTTCAGTTATAACAAGTCCTGTCCAGTCTAATCTCAAATTTTTTATGTCTTCTGCAATTGCAAGTTCCCTTCCTTCTCCAGCTGCATTCCGACAGCCCCAGAAATCTGGTCATTTTGTTGGCAGCGTCACTGCTTTCCCACCTTCCTCTCCTAATCTTCCTCCACAATTCACCTTTCTGCCTCTGGACTCTCCAAGGTAGGAACAAGTACAAAGGGGATGGGGGTTAAAAAAAGAGGCACAATGATGAAGTCTTTCTTGGAAGGAGCAGTGATAATGTGGCATTAGTACTCCCTATTTGTGACACATGCCAAAATTCTGCTTTCCTTTCTTAGGGAACTTATGAGTTCTTTGGAGACCTCTCCCTCCCAATTTGGAAACACCCAATATGTACCTGATCTCCCTCCCAATATGTACCTGATCTTGGCATGCTGGTCACTTGTGTCTCTCCTCTGAGATTCTGCTTCTGGCATTACAACCCACATACACTTTTTCTGTTGGGGTTACCTAACCCTGGCAGGAAGACCTCTCAGGTAGACTCTTTGTAACACAAGTCTCATTCAGTGACTTTCCTGGCCTTATACTTAACAATGGCAGTGCAGTTAGCTTATGGCCCACTCTCCCTGCTATTCCATCAGAAGTCCTTTTGGCCTCTGACCTTGAAAGTTTCTCCAGATAAAAACCAGGCAGTAGTCAGTGTCTCCAAAGTTCCATAGGTACCTTTTCAATTCTTCTAAGTAGTTCTCCTGAAGCCTCCTTCATTATAGCTTGACATGAGGGACAGGCCTCTCCCCCCACAGGGGGTAAGCAACACATAAAACACCAAAGTCATACCCAAACCTAAACTCTTTCATAAGTTCAAGGCTGGAGGTGAGTCAGGGCCTACGTGTTGCAGAACCAATTTTGCACTGCTACCTGAACAAGTTCTAAATCGATAGAGTGATACCTCTCTTTAGAATAAGGGAGTACGTCCCACCTGTAATCCTCAGAAACAATTCTAAGACAGAATATGTCCTATCCTAACATGTTATTACATACTTTATTTGACATCTAAATGGGGGTAAGCAGTTGGCATAGACCAAGCAGAGGAAGACAGTCCAGCAAAAAGACAGAAAATGCAGTCAGTGTATTTCCCTATAGGTGGCAGTCAGGGAAACATTCTTTTTGGCAGCTGCCCTTTTTAACTGTAACCTCAAGATTGGGGAATCTGTGATAGAAAATAAGATACCCAATTTCATAATTAGCATTCAATGTTGTTTTTATTACCCATCCAGGGTGGCTTTGGCTTAGCGATGTTGAAGAGGTGATCTGTGAATTCTACAAACACAGTCTTTTTGTACATGACTGAGTTGTTGAATGGAAAAGATCTTGGCACTCTAGGAGGAAATCTGTGTGAAGAAAGGAAAAAAATCATTCATTTTGGTGGACACTTCAAAAAGCAGCTGGAAGTAATGCTTCCATACTATTCTTTTCTATTATTAACAAGGCAAATTTGAAGTTGTAGATAAATCCCTAACATCCATTAAACCAAAACACTGTTTTCACAAGTCAGCTAATACATTAGGTGCCATATGATAATATAAATCATAAAGTCAATACCCATACACTGCATTAGCCAAAAATCCTTTGCCAAAGCAATAGTGACTACATGCTTCAATTTCATGTCTAAAATAGACTGTAACTTTCACCTAAGAACCTTGTATTCAAATTTTGTCAGCATGTACCTGAAATTATACTACCCTCCTTAGGGATACCAGGAGTATCACAGAGAAAATTACCTTTCAGCAGACTATGTATACTGAAACCTACTAGTGCCAGGAGCTGTAGTTCAGAATCATCCTACATTAATGCTCATTCTTGTCTCCAGTCAGATACTGCCAATTACTCATTTATTTATGAACCAGTAGTCAGTGTCTCCAAAGTTCCATAGATACCTTTTCCAGTCTTCTAAGTGGTTCTACTGAGCCTCCTATAGCTTTTCTATAATCAGAAATTATATAATTATTTATATAAATGTTCCTAAAATGTTATTATTTGCTTCCATTTTCAAAATCCTTTTAAGCCAATGCTGGTTCACAACTTTTCCTCTCTCCCTGCCTGACATTTTAGCATGTCTGGGGGCCTCCTGAGGCTGAAGACAAATCAAAAGGACCAATGCAAATATTGGTGAATAAGGGACATTGGCCCCAAGTAAATAGGTAGAAATTACAAAGTGGTTGAAGGTTACTATCATCTTTACTCAGTAGTTTCATGTGCTGATGAGTTTTGCACGCCATGGAGCAGTTCTGCAGCTTTCTCTGTGCCACAGAGAGCCTCTCTTCCTGACTTTTAGGCTTCTGGATATTTAACTTTTATCTCCCATCAGATTTTACCAATGGTGTCATTTAAACAAGCCAAAGGCACAACACATGGCCATTTGGGTAATTAAGGCTTAGGTGGAGAAAGCAAGTCTCTTGCCCTGGAAAAAAGCTTTCATGTGTAGATCTAAAACTGAGCATTTGCCCTGCACAGATGTACATTGATTCACTTATGAACTATATAGTACATGCCACTGTGCCACACACCAGACATAAATATGGAAAATGTGAAGCAGTTGTTTGAATCTCATGTCTTACTGACTCTCAGGGGCTTTCGAAAAGTGGTAGATGTATAGTTGTATGTATGTTGTGTTGCCTCCGGTGCCTCTGTTTTGTTCCATTGGTCTATATCTCTGTTTTGGTACCAGTACCATGCTGTTTTGATTACTTTGATAAACCTGACAAAAACAAGCAATGGGGAAAGGATTCCCTGTTTAATAAATGGTGTTGGGAAAACTGGCTAGCCATGTGCAGAAAGCAGAAACTGGACCCCTTCCTGACACCTTACACTAAAATTAACTCCAGATGGATTAAAGACTTAAACATAAGACCTGGCACCATAAAAACCCTAGAAGGAAATCTAGGCAAAACTATCCAGGACATACGAGTAGGCAAGGACTTCATGACCAAAACACCAAAAGCATTGGCAACAAAAGCCAAAATAGACAAATGGGACCTAATGAAACTCCACAGCTTCTGCACGGCAAAAGAAACAGTCACTAGAGTGGATCGGCAACCAACAGAATGGGAAAAAATTTTCGCAGTCTACCCATCTGACAAAGGGCTGATATCCAGAATTTACAAAGAACTCAAGCAGATTTACAGGAAAAAAACAAACAAGCCCATTCAAAAGTGGGCAAAGGATATAAACAGAAACTTTACGAAAGAAGACATATATGAGGCCAACAATCATATGAAAAAATGCTCATCGTCACTGGTCATCAGAGAGATGCAAATCAAAACCACACTGAGATACCATCTCACGCCAGTTAGAATGGCGATCATTAAAAAATCTGGAGACAACAGATGCTGGAGAGGATGTGGAGAAAAAGGAACACTTTTACACTGTTGGTGGGAGTGTAAATTAGTTCAACCATTGTGGAAGACAGTGTGGCGATTCCTCAAGGCCTTAGAAATAGAAATTCCATTTGACCCAGCAATCCCATTACTGGGTATATATCCAAAAGACTATAAATCGTTCTACTATAAGGACACATGTACACGAATGTTCATTGCAGCACTGTTTACAATAGCAAAGACCTGGAATCAACCCAAATGCCCATTGATAATAGACTGGATTGGAAAAATGTGGCACATATACACCATGGAATATTATGCAGCAATCAGAAATGATGAGTTCGTGTCGTTTGTAGGGACATGGATGAATCTGGAGAACATCATCCTCAGCAAACTGACACAAGAACAGAAAATGAAACACCGCATATTCTCACTCATAGGTGGGTGATGAAAAATGAGAACACATGGACACAGAAAGGGGAGTACTAAACAGTGGGGTCTATTGGGGGGAAAAGGGGAGGGCCAGTGGGAGGGGGAGGTAGGGAGGGATAGCCTGGGGAGAAATGCCAAATGTGGGTGAAGGGGAGAAGAAAAGCAAAGCACACTGCCATGTGTGTACCTACGCAACTGTCTCGCATGCTCTGCTCATGTACCCCAAAACCTATAATCAAATAAAAAATAAAAAATAAAAAAAATAAAAAAAAAATAAAAGTGGTAGATGTGAAGCACAAGTGAATGCTCGCTGAAGAAAAGAACCCCACATATCATCCAGTGAGACACTCCCTCCCTTGTCATACATGACAACAATAGTGATAAAGCAAGGGAAAGGAGAGGCAGCTTCTGATTGTAAGTATTCATACGCTTGGAGTAAAAGCCACACCATGCCTCAGATTACCAGGATGTGAAAAGAATAAGGGGTCTGGGCATTTATCACTTGGTTATTTCTTTCTCAACCTTGTGGTGGAATAACAAAAGTCTCATTGTTCCTTTCAGGATCAGACACACTGGACAATCATTTATTCTTGTAAGAAATTTTGCTTTTCCTTTAGTGGGAGTGCTGAGATAGAAAAAGAAAATGCAATCTAAAAATGGTGAAAATGGCTAAATTGGTAAATTGGTGACCCATGTGGATTTTTTTCAATTTTAAAAATTGCAGTAAAATACAGATAACATTTATTATCTTAACCTTTTTTTTTGAGACAGGGTCTCACTCTGTCATCCAGGCAGGAGTGCAGTGGCGACATCCACCTCCCGGGTTCAAACGATCCTCCCACTTCAGCTCCCAGAGGAGCTGGGTCTACAGGTGCACGCTACCATGCCCAGCTAATTTTTTTGTAGGGACGGGGTTTCACCATGTTACTAAGGACGCCACCCTCTTTGGCCTCCCAAAGTGCTTGGATTATAGGTGTGAGGCAACATGTCCAGCCTAACCATGTTTAAGTGTACAGTTAAGTAGTATTAAATACATTCTGGCCAGGTGTGGTGGCAGACATCTGTAACCCCAGCAGTTTGAGAAGCCAGGGCAGGAGGATCACTTGAGCCCAGGAGTTCATCACAAGCCTAGGCAACATAGCAATACCTGGCCTCTACAAATAATAATAATAATAATAACAATAATTACCCAGGTGTGGTGGTGTGCACCTGTGGTCTTAGACACTTTGGTGCCTGGGGTGGGAGGATCATTTGAGCCCAGGCAGTTGAGGCTGCAGTGAGCTATGATCGCAAAAACTGCACCCCAGCCTAGACAACGGAGTAAGATCCCATCTCAAAAAACAAAAAAAGAAATGTGTAATGTGCTCCCATCCACCTATAGATTTAATTTTATGTTGCAAACTGAAACTGTATAAACAGTAAACAATAACTCACACCTTCCCGTCTCTGGCATCCACCATTCTACTTTCCATATGATTTTGACTAAGTACCCAATATAAGTAGAATCATATAGCATTTGTTTTTTTGTGACTGGCTTATTTCACTTAGCATAATATACTCAGGTTTCACCCATGTTGTAGCATGTATCAAAATTTCCTTCTTTCTTAATGCTTTGTGTGTATATACCACAATTTGATCATCTGTTGATAGACACTTGCAGTACTTCCACATTTTAGCTATTGTGAATAATGCTGCTTATAAACATGAAGATCATGGTTAACATTACATGTCAACTTGACTGGGCTAAGAGATGTCCAGATACATGGTAAATCAGTATTTCTGGGTATGTCTGTGATGATGTTTCCAGAAAAGAGTAGCATTTGAATTTGTAGACTGAGTAAAGAAGATCACTGTCTCCGATGTGTGTGGGCATTATCCATTCCACTGAGGTCCTGAGTAGAGCAAAAAGACAGAGGAAGAGCAAATTCACTTTCCCTGTTTGAACTGGGACATCAGCAGTCTTGATTCTGTCCTCTGAGTCAGAACCTGTACTTTTTACCATTGGGATATACATATATACATTGTGTATATACACTCTTGGATCTGTTTCATTGGAGAACCCTAATACGATTGATGTTCTCTTTAAGACCTCATTTCAGTTCTTTTGTGTATACAACCAGAAGTCGAGTTGCTGGATCATATGGTAATTCTGTTTAATTTTTTGAGGAACTGCCCTATTGTTTTCCACAGCAGCTGTACCATTTTTACATTCCCAACAGTGCACAAGGGTTCCAGTTTCTCCACAAACTCACCAACACTCATTATTTTCTGTTTTAGTTTTGACAGTAGCCATCCTAATGGGTGTGAGGTGGTATCTCTTTGTAGTTTTGATTTATATTTCTCTAATGATTAGTGATATTGAGCATCTTTTCATGTACTTATTGGCCATTTGTAGATCTTCTCATTTTTGAATCAGGTTGTCTGTTTTCTTATTGGTGAGTTTTAGGAGTGCTCCATATATTCTGGATAGTAATCCCTTATCTGATATATGATTTGCAAATATTTTCTCCCATTCTGTGGGTTGTCTTTTAACTCTGCTGATGGTGTCTTTTGATGAACATATTTTTAAAATTTGTCTTTTTCTTTCCTTGCCTTTGGTGTCATATCCAAACAATCATTGCCAAGTACAATGTTACAAAGTCTTGCCCTAACTTTTCTCCTGAGAGTTTTACAATTTTAGGCCTTACATTTAGGTAATGGATTCATTTTGAGTTAATTTTTATATGGCATTAGATAAGGGGTCAACTTAATTCTATTTTATGTAGATAACCAGTTTTTCCAGCACTGTTTGTTGAAGACTATTGCTTTCCTATTGAATGGTCTTGCCACCCTTGTAGAAAATCATTTGATCATATACAAAAGGGCTTATTTCTGGACTCCTTATTCTACTCAATTGGTCTATAGGCTGTCTTTTTTTCTTTTCTTTTTAAATTTTTATTTATTTTTAATATATTTATTTATTGCATTTTAGATTTTGGGGTACATGTGAAGAACATGCAGGATAGTTGCATAGGTACACACGTGGCAGTTTGATGCGCTGCCTTCCTCCCCATCACCTATATCTGGCATTTCTCCCCATGCTATTTCTCCCCAACTCCCCACCCCATGCTGTCCCTCTCCTATTCCCCACCGACAGACACCAGTGTGTGATGCTTCCGTCCCTGTGTCCATGTGTTCTCATTGTTCAACACCCGTCTATGAGTGAGAACATGTGGTATTTCATTTTCTGTTCTTGTGTCAGTTTGCTGAGAATTATGGTTTCCAGGTTCATCCATGTCCCTACAAAGAACATGAACTCATCGTTTTTGATGGCTGCATAGTATTCCATGGTGTATGTGTGCCACAGTTTCCCCGTCCAGTCTGTCATCGATGGGCATTTCGGTTGGTTCCAGGTCTTTGCTATTGTAAACTGTGCTGCAATGAACATTCGTGTGCATGTGTCCTTATGGTAGACTGATTTATAGTCCTTTGGATATATACCCAAATGCCCATCATTTGGGTATTTGGGATTGCTGGGTCAAATGGAATTTCTATTTCTAGGTCTTTGAGGAATGGCCACACTGTCTTCCACAATGGATGAACTAATTTACAGTCCCACCAACAGTTTAAAAGTGTTTCTATTTCTCCACATCCTCTCCAGCATCTGTTGTCTCCAGATTTTTTAATGATCGCCATTCTAACTGGCGTGAGATGGTATCTCAATGTATAGGCTGTCTTTATGCCAGTACTACACTATTTTGATTAGTTTGTAGTAAGTCTTGAAATCAAGAAATGTGAGTTCTTTTGGGGCATTGAGTTTTTTACACCTTGGGTTTCCTGACACGGGGGCACCTGCTGAGACATTGGTTATGTTGGAGTCCCTGTTTGGGCACCAGCTATGACAAGTATTATGTTGGGTTACCACCCGAGACCTTGAGATGTTGATTACTACTTGCAGAGATTTGTTTTGCAGACCCTGACTTAGCAATGGATGAATGAAATGTACCTACACACACCAGAGTCCAGCGAACTTGAGTGGGCAAGGGAGGTTGTTAGCTGCTTTTTGCTTGTACCACGTTTTGTGTGCCCTGCTCCCTCCTCATACCTGGGCTGCAGCTGCCAGCCTGGGCAGAGCTTCTCTGTCAGAGCCTCTAATTCCTTTTTAAAAAGTTTTTTTTATGAACATACACCTGATTGCCTTGCTGATCACTAATTACTGGGCAGGCTACGATTTCCTTTTGTAATGATGCTTGCTTAAGACAAGGACCTATAACTGTAGCATTTTCCTTGTTCTTTTTTCTATTCATTGGTTGCCTTTGTGCATGATTTCTCCCTAATTGTTCCTAGAGCTTTACATTTAGCGTGCTCTTTGCCAGTAACCAAGGACTTTGGGAAACAGCAGTTTGAATTAAATACTTCCTTTGTTGCACTGATAACTGCAGTCCCTCGATGAATCCCTAGCCTGAAACACAATCCCTCCCCAAATCTGACAATCCCCAGTGGGTACTAATGACTTATTGACTTCTTGACCTGACTGCGCAGTTTTTTCTTCTGGTTTCTGGGGAGTCCATCACTTTCCTTCTTAGCAGCAATGATCACATGGGTTTGCTCCACATTTGGGCGCCTGCTGTGATGTTTCAGTTGGGTTTCCTCACATGGGGGCACCAGCTGGGGTGTTGATTTTCTTACACCTTGGGTCTCCTCACATGGGGGCATCTGCTGCGGTGTTGGTTATATTGGTGTCCCTGTTTGTGCGCCAGCTGTGATGAGTATTAGGTTGGGGTTACCACCTGAGACCTCAATCACGTTGGGGTCACCATCTGAGATGCTGATTACCACCTGTGGAGCTCTGTTCTGCAGACCTTGACTTAGCAATGGATGAATGAAATGCACTCACAAGCACCAGAATACAGTGAATTTGAGTGGGCTAGGGATGTTTGTTAACTGCTTTTAGAGTGCAATCACAGCTAACTGACCATGACTCCCTGTTTGTCTTTACATTTTTTCAGTATAGATTTAATAACAGAGGTTTTAAGTTAACACCCTTGTGGATAATTAACATGGTTAATGCTTTAATATAACAACTGGCTGCCTTCAGTTTTTTAAAACTTTTATTATACTCTAAGTTCTAGCGTACATGTGCATATCATGCAGGACTGTTACATAGATATCCATCTGCCACGGTGGTTTACTGCATCCATCCCCCATCGTCTACATTACGTATTTCTCCTAATGTTATCCCTCCCCAATCACCCCACCCTCTGCTATTCCTTTCAGGAATGTTTTGTTGTTTTCATTGCACAAGTCTTTCACCTACTTGGTTATGTCAATTCCTAAGTATTTTATTATTTTCTATGCTATCGTAGATGGAGTTATTTCCTTACTTTCCTTTTGAATTGTTTATTTTTAGTACATATAAATGCAACTGATTTTTTAAATGTTATTTACTTTTTTTAGAAACAGGGTCGTGGTCTGTCACTGGAGTACAGTGGCACAATCATAGCTCACTGCCTGTCACTGCAGCCTTGAACTCCTGGGCTCAAATGATCATCCCACCTCAGCCTCCCAAGTAACTGGGACTGCAGGCGTGCACCACAACATCTCACTAATTTTTTTTTTTAATTTTTTGCGACAGGGTCTTGCTATGTTGCCCAGGCTTATCTCCAACTCTTGGCCTCAAACGAACTTCCTGCCTCAGCCTCCTAAAGTGCTGAAATTATAGGTGTGAACCACCATGCCCAGCCACAATTTTTTGTGTGTGTTGGCTTTGTATCCTGCTATTCCATTGAATTGGTTGATTAGTTCTAACAGGTGTATGTGTGTGTGATTGTTAGGGTTTTCGACATAAAAGATTATATCATCTGTGAACAGAGATAATTTTACTTCTTCCTTTCTGATTTGGATGTATTTTATTTCTTTTTTTAATCTAATTGCTCTGGCTAGGACTTCCAGCACTATGTTGAGTAGAAGTGGTGAAAGTGGGCATCCTTATCTTTTTCCTGATCTTAGAGGAAAAGCTTTCAGATTTTCCACCATTGAGTATGATGTTCACTGTGGGGTTTTCATATATGGCTTGAGATAGTTTCCTTTTATTCCTAGTTTGTTGAGTGTTATCATCATGAAAGGGTATGGAGTTTTTAAAGATTTTTCTACATCAGTTGGGATAATCACATTTTATCCTTCATTTTGTTACTGTGGTGTATTACATTGACTGATTTTAGTGTATTAAAACATCCTTGCATTCCAGGCATAAATCCCACATAGTCATGCTCCTGGACTTGGTTTGCTAGTATTTTGTCGAGGCTTTTTGCATCATAAGAGACACTGGCCTGTAGCTTGTTTGCTTTTTCTTCTTTTTTTAAGACAGAGTCTCACTCTGTTGCCCAGGCTGGAGTGCAATGGCAAGATCTTGGGTCACCACAACCTCCACTTCCCGGATTCAAGTGATTCTTCTGCTTCAGCCTCCTGAATAGCTGGAATTACGGGCATGCACCACCAAGCCTGGCTAACATTTGTATTTTTAGTAGAGTCGGGGTTTCACCATGTTGGCCAGGCTGGTCTCAAATTCTTGACCTCATGATCCACCCACCTTGGCCTCTCAAAGTGCTGGGATTGCAGGTGTGAGCCACCATACCTGGCCAGTTTTTTCTTCTCATAATGTCTCTGTCTGGCTTTGGGATCAGGGTAATGCTGATCTCATAGAATGAGTTGAGAGATGTTCCCTCTTACATTTTTTTGGAAAAGATTGAGAAGCTGTAAGTAATTTTTAATTTTTAAAAAGGCAACATGACTTAAAAAGTAGACAATGAGATTTCTGGTTTCCAGTCTGGCATGTAAGGAACTTAGAAGTTGCTACTACATCCTAACATGTAAAAAGTTGAATAAACTGAAAAATCAACAACTCTTCTTTAGAGAAGTCAGAGAAGTGAGGTTACAGGTCAATCTGCTGCCCCCAAATTATAAAGACAGACAGATGAATACAGAGAATCACAACTTACTGAAGCCAAAACTCAGGCGCAGAAACTTCCATGAGAACCCGTGTCAGGGTAGGAAAACCTGAACTGTAATAGACAAATTGCTGCAAACTTAGTGTGGACAAGTCTGAGAGTCTAAAACTCCAGCGTAGGGGGTGGGGCGGGGGCAGGTGTGGTAGCTCACGCCTGTAATCCCAGCACATTTGGGATGTGGGTGGATCACTTGAGGTCAGGGGTTCGAGACCAGCCTGGCCAACGTGGTGATACCCTGTCTCTACCAAACATACAAAAATTAGCTGGGAGTGGTGGCATGTGCCTGTAATCCCAGCTATTTGGGAGACTGAGGCAGGATAATTGCTTGAGTCTGGCAGGCAGAGGTTGTAGTGAGCTAACACCACTGCACTCCAGCCTAGGTGACAGAGCGAGATTCCATCTAAACAAAACAAAACAAAACCAAACAAAACAGGAGACCCAGTAATAGCTTTCCATACTGTTGTGATTTTTACCTCTAGGGGCTCTACCAGGTCCTCATGATAATATTGAAATAAAATGCCCTATGCCCTGTGCCCTGTGTTTATGGCAGGAGGAAAGGAGAGGTAACCATTTGAAATATGCCAAAATGTTCTGTTCTTATATCAGAGCCTAACCTACTTAGGGCAAAGGAAATATCCAATTCCAGCTCCTTCTAGCTATCTTGTACAACCTGTGGGGTGGTGGTGGGGAGAATCAGAGAAGCACTAGTGAAGGGCACAGTCCAGGGGCACAGGCTCACCCAAAGACTGAAACCTCATCATAGGACTACAGAATGCTTTCCGTCCCACTACATCACACTGCAGTTCCTTAGCCAGTACATCATGTTCACCTTTTAATAAGAAATTACAAGGCATACTAAAGGGCAAAAAGCATAGTTTGAAGGGACTAGTTCAAACATAGTTTGAACAAGCAAGCATAAGAACCAGATTCAAATATGGGAGGAATGTCATAATTATCAAACCAGGAATTTTTAAAACTATGATTAAGATGCTAAGGGTTTTCATGTAAAGAGTAGACAACATGCAATGACAGATTTATATTGTAAGGAGAGACATGGAAATTCTAAGAAAGAATAAAGAAGAAATGCTAGACATCAAAGACACTGTAACAGAGATGAAGAATGTCTTTTACAGGCTCATTTGTAGACAAGACATGGCTGAGGAAAGAATCTCTGAGCTTGAGGATATAACAATAGAAACTTCCAAAACTGAAAAGCAAAGAGAAAAAAAGACTGAAAAAAAACAAAAAAAACCACCCCATGGCAGAGGCTACGTATGGGCCCAGAATGTCCAAGAACTGTGGAACAACTACAAAAGCTGTAACATACACAAAATATAAATACCAGAAGAAGAAAACAGAAAGGAACAGAAGCAAATTTTTAAAGCAATGACTGAGAATTTCCTCCAAATTAATGTTAGACACCAGACACCATACCACAGATTCAGGAAGCTCAGAGACTACCAGAGAAGAGAAATGCAAACAAACAAACGAACAGACAAACTCCAGAAAATCAAAGATAAAAAATGTTGTAAGAAACCAGATGGGCAAAAGCACTTTATCTATAGACAAACAAAGATAAAAATTATATCCAGCTTTGCCTCAGAAACCATGCAAACAAGAAGAGTGTAGTGACATATTTAAACTGTTGAGAGAAAGAAAACAGACAATCAACCTAAAATTCTTGACTCTGTGAAAGTATCATTCAAAAATGAAGGAGAAATAAAAACTTTCTCAGACAACAAAAATAAAAGGAATTTATTGCCAGTAGACCTGCCTTTCAAGAAATATCCAGCCATGCATGGTGGCTCATGCCTGTAAGCCCAGCCCTTTGGGAGGCTGACGTGGATGGATCATGAGGTCAGGAGTTCCAGACCAGCCTGGTCAAGATGGGGGAAACCCTGTCTCTACTACAAATACCAAAAAAAAAAAAAAATTAGCCAGGCATGGTGGTGGCCACCTGTAACCCCAGCTACTCGGGAGGCTGAGGCAGAGAATTCCTTGAACCTCGGAGGTGGAGGTTGCAGTGAGCTGAGATCACGCCACTGCACTCCAGCCTGGGTGACAGAGCAAGACTCCATCTCAAAAACAACAAAAGAAAAGAAAAAGAAATGTCCAAAGAAGTTGTTCAGAGATAAGGAAATTGAATCTACAAAGGACATGCATTACAGAAGGAATAAATGAAAAGTATATCGGCCACAGAAACAGCACTAAACAACCAAGTAGACTGAATCACTTAGCCACTTGATGCTCACCAGCCTCTGCTGCTGATGCCCCAGTTCTTGCAAAATGGATATGTGAAAGGAGGAGCCATGGCAGACGCTATGCATGGGCCCAACATCATGGACTCATCAATACTGATCTAGCTACCGATGCTGTTAATGTCCAACTTGCCAATAACAAAGACCAAAGCTAAGGCTCTGATATGTCACCATTTCTCAAGGAAATCATTCAGTCACTTGGTGGGCCTCAGCAAACACCACCATTCAAGGCCTCACAGAATATTTGATCAGACATAACATTGCATCAGACCAAGAGACCTACTTTAAAGCAAGAAGATACATGAACATGGAATCTACTACCCAGAAGCTACCAACCTGATAGAGTGGTAGGACAGCTTGCTGAAGGCACAGCTGAGGCACTAATGACCATCATTTAGTGCCATGTGTCCCTAAGTAAAATATATAGTTGTGGGAAACAAGCGGTGGAAGTAGGAGCAGCCTCACACTACCATTACTCCCAGTGACCCAATTAGGAAAACTATACCTCTTATCTCAATTCTGTGCTCTCAGAGTTTAGAAGTCCTGGTTCTTAAAAGGGGAATATGTCCACCAGTGGACACATGAAGAGTCTGATTAAACTTGAAACTATGGCTGTCATCATACGACTTCAGATCACTATTAAGAGACCAAGAGGTAAGGAAAAGAGTCACTATCTTGGCAAGAGTAACTTACCCTGACCATCAGGAGGAAGGGCTGACATTACACAGTGGAGACAGAGAAGAATATATTTGGCAGCCAGGTCATCTGCTTGGGTATCTTTTGTCATTCCCTTGTTCAATGTTCATGATAAATAGACAAGTACAGTCATAGCTTACAAAGGGCATGATGACCAGGGACCTTATCTGGTAACCCACTTGGACCAGCAGTACAAATTGAGAGGGTGGGGGAGGGACCTAGAATGGGTAGTAGAAGCGGGAGATGATGAGTAACAGTTGCAGATCAAGCCAAGCTAAACCAGCAGGAGTTATGATCTGTTCCAGACCTTTCTCTTTTGGTTTCCTCAGGAAAGGGAGCCCATCAGAATCCTGAAGGAACCATTCCAGAACTTAGGAAGCAAATGAATCTGAGCAGCAGAAAGGTTGGACCATAGAGGAGGCTGGTGTCCGGGTTCACCCCTTCAGGACTAAAGCACTTATTCCCTAAGCTGACAGCTGGCAACTCTAATCTGAGTCCCCCTCTGGAAACTCATTTTGGCTGAAGTGAGTCACCACACCCAAACTCATGCCTTATTCCTGGTAAATGTGGGAGTACATAGGTCTAGACAACTTGCCTCAATAGAGAACAACTCTGCAGAGCCATCCTAGCTTGAGCTCCCTGTGAGATTGGCCTTTGTTCAGACTGTGTCACCTAACATTCTTATACCCAATCCTGCTTCCTTCACTCCCCCACAGGTGTTGATCCAGAGGATCCTCCTCCTATAAACTTTCTGCATGCAAGAAAAAAAAAGAGAGAGAAAAAAACAGACAATAATTTCTGTGTTTAAAAACCTATAAAATCACACAAGGAAGCACATAAGTTGTCAGTATTTGAACAATGTTGGAAACGTCTTATTCTGCCTGATTTGCTTTGGAACAATTTACCACCAGCTATAGATTCGTGGAAACGCTGCCACACAATCTTAGCAGACAAGATCAGCAGAAAATCGCTTAGAAACACGAAAACATGCGACAAGGTGCTTTCAGAGAAAAGAATAGATGCGACGCAATAAGGACCCCCTTCATGAGGCACACAGTCACCCTCCAGCCGCCAGAACCAAGGAACGCTGTGGTAACTGGGGAAAAACTCATCTAGGCGCACGTCACGGTGGCACCTTCCACCTGAAGGCCTTGACACATGACCCTCTGTACAGGCTGAAGACCAGTGCCCAGCGTACTGATAAGGAAGCTCTTCCAGGAAAAAGTTGGGACAAAGGCATACTAGTGAGTGGACACAAACTAGAAATATCTCCACATAATACGTTAATGCCAACAGAAAGCATCCACCATGAAGGAATCACAAACCAACAACATAGATAAAAATGACTCTGGCAACCAACATCAGCCAGCCTCTGCATAGGGCATCCCAGTATGGGCAAGACATGAGCTAAGTGACTATGATGACAGGGAGAGAATTTATTCATGGACCCAAAAGTGTGGCTTCCCACTAACTAAGGCTGATCTAGTTACTGTTGGCAGCAAAGACCAATCTGAAAGCAACAAAAACCAATGCTGAGTTCCCATATGCCATATTGGGCCCACCCCCTGGGCTGCTGACCAGTACTGGTCTGTGGCCTGTTACGAATGGGGCCGCATAGCAGGAAGAAAAGCTTCATCTGTGTTTACAGTGGCTCCCCATCACTTGCATTACTGCCTGGGCTCTGCCTCCTGTGAGATCAGCTGCTGCATTAGATTCTCATAGGAGTGCAAATGCTACTGTGAACTGCGTATGCTAGGGATCTAGGTTTTGTGCTCCTTATGAGAATCTAACTAACACCTGATGATCTGAGCTGAACAGTTTAATTCCCAAACCACCCCCCACCCTACAGTCTGTGGAAAGATTGTCTTCCACGAAACTGGTCCCTGGTGCCAAAAAGGTTGGGGACTGCTGCAATATGGTATCATCCATCACAGAGACAAACCAGCCTCTCAGTGGCCAGACACACTGGACTCCTTCCGTCCTAGAAAGGACAGGTATTACAATGATTTGATTCACTGATGTGGGATTCCATATAACACCGCGTAGACCTGAATCACTGTACAGCAAAACAGATGAGTGAGTGGGTCCATAACTAGGAACACGTAAAACTCCAGCTTGGAGGCAGGTCTCTGTGAGGATGGAGAGCCAGCCTCCAAGGTGCTGTATATGCATGAATTAAAAGATGATCCTGTGTCCCCAGTAAGAAGATTACATGGGGTTTAGGAATCACAGACTGGCAGCAAAAGAAACTCTGACTACCACCACGCCCAATGAGCCACGTGGCACAGTGTGAGTTTGTTATAAACTAACCAAATTATTTGGAATTGACTTCATTTCACAAATATGTGTGTTCCTGTTCCTGCCCTGGCACTGTCACAGGCCTTGGGGATGTAATGGCTGGTTTTCCTACTCATAGAGCCAGTGGTCTAATTTGAGAAACAGGATGAAGATTTAGTTCACTATTTACAAACAAGATGACCACAGTAAGAACAGTTTAGTTGGATGTGGGAGGTCGGCCTTCACCTCTGTGGAGGTGTAGGTGGGGACTGCCCCAGAGGAATGTCTGCGGGGGTACGGGTGGGGTGCACGCACCTTCCCAAGACAGACTCCGCTCCTCTATAAGGGCAGACCCCGCCCATTTCCAGGACAGTCCCCACCCCCTCTATGGGCAGACCATGCCTCTTCCCAGGGCCAACTCTGCCCCGTCCCAGGATGGACAGCACTTCGTGAGTGCTCAGTGCACGCACACAGAGGCCTGGACATGTTGGTCCAAACTGGAAGGTTCATTCCAGCTCCACAGTTCCCTGTAGGGTCTGCCGAGGCTGTCCCAGAGCCTGCCCACCAGCGTGCTTCTCCCTCTGCCTATCCCTGATCCCTCATGTGTTGATCCCAAGAACACTCCAAATAAAATTCCTTCATGATAATCTTCATCTCAGAGTCTACATCTAGGGAACAAAGCCTGTAACATTAATTCATATTTGAACATACTGTAATGTCATCTACCTCTAAACATTTCCATGGCACTAGTGTTGGCATAAGCCTATGTAGTTTTTAGTCAATTAACATTATCTAATGCACTCCTCCCTTCAGACTGTGGGTCTCATCTCCTGAGATTTATGCCCTTCCACATTCACCAACTCATCCCTACTTTACTACCTTTCTCCTTTTTCCATATCATATCCTTGGTTCCACTGCGTCTATCCTACCCCCTCTCTGCGCAGTTTCCATTGGTTCCTAAGGTATTTCAACATAAGCTATCACAGTGCTTTCACTTTTTTTTTTTTTGGGGGGGGGAGGAAGGCAGGAAGGGAGGGAAGAAGGACGGTAGGGAGGAAGGAAGGGATGAAGGAAGGAAGGAAGGGAGGAAGCATGGAGGGAGGGAGGGAGGGAAGGGAAGGAAGGAAATCAAGCAATGAGAGAGACATTGCCGACCTGGATCTAGAGGTTTACAAGTTGATTCCTTTTTTTTTGAGAGAAGGAAAGAAAAAAAAAATAAGTAAAGGAGAGGAAGAAAGAGGAAGAAAAAGAGGGAGAGTAAATGGAAATATTGCTTTATTTTGAAAAAAATTGGGTATTAATAATGGCCAATCAATGTTTCATTTAAACTTATGGGTAGGTGTGATGTGGTATTGACAAGAATGTATATTTTGTGTATTTGAAGTGGAGATCTCTATAAATATTTATTAAGTTTACTTGTTCCGGATCTGAGTTCGAGTCCTTGATATCCTTATTAATTTTCTGTCTCATTGAATCTAAGTCTCCTATCTGGGTGTTAGGATCGTTATCTCTTGTTGTTGCATTGATCCTTTTACCACTGTATCTTTGTTGCTTTAAAATCTATTTTATCCGATACGAGAATTGCAACTCCTGCTTTTTATTTATTTATTATTTATTTTTGCTCTCCATTTGGTTGGTAAATCTTTCTCCATCCCTTTGTTTTGAGTCTTTGTGTATCCTTGCATGTGAAACAGGTCTGGATGTAACAGGCCATTGGGTTTTGGCTGTGTCTTTTGATTGGGGGATTTAGTCAATTTATATTTAGGGTTACTGCCATTTGATGTTGACCAGCTGTTTTATCCATTCGTTGGTATAAATTCTTCTTTATGTTGGTGCTCTTTACTTTATGGTGTATTTTTAGAAAGGCTAATACTGGTTGTTTCTTTCTGTGTGTAATGCTTCTTTCAGAAGCTCTTGTAAAGCAGGCCTGGTGGTAATAAAATCTCTGAGTTCTTGCTTGTTCATAAAAGATTTTATTTTTCCTTCAGTTGTGAAGCTTAGTTTGGCTGGATATGAAATTCTGGGCTGAAGGTTCTGTTCTTTGAGGATGTTGAATATTGGCCCCCACTCTCTTCTGGCTTGTAGAGTTTCTGCTGAGAGATCTGCTGTAAGTCTGATAGGCTTGCCTTTGTGGGTAACATGACCTTTCTCTCTGGCTGCCCTTAGTATTTTCTCCTTCGTTTCAACCCTGGTGAATCTAACGATTATGTGCCTTGGGGTTGCTCTTCTTGAGGAATATCTTTGTGGTGTTCTCTGTATTACCTGGGGTTGAATGTTGACCTGCTTTGCTAGTTTAGGAAAATTTTCCTGAATAATATCCTGAAGGGTATTTTCCAGCTTGGATTCATTCTCTCTGACGCATTCAGGTACACCTATCAAACGTAAATTTGGTCTTTTCACATAGTCCCACATTTCTTGGAGACGTTGCTCATTTCTTTTTATCCTTTTTTCTCTAATCTTTTCTTCACGTTTTATTTCATTAAGTTGGACTTTGACCTCTGATATCCCTTCTTCTGCTTGAACAATTCGCGTGTTTAAACTTGTGCATACTTCTCGGAGTTCTTGTATTGTATTCTTCAGTTCCATTAATTCACTCATACTCCGCTCTAAGTTGTCTATTCTCAATAGGATTTCATCAAACCTTTTTTCCAAGTTCCTAGTTTCTTTACGTTGGGCTACAACATGTTCTTTTAACTCACCGAAGTTTGTTATTAGCCATTCCTTGAAGAGTGATTCTGTCATCAGGATGAGCTCGTTCTCCATCAAGCCTTGTTCCATTGTTGATGTGGAACTGTGATCATCTTTAGAGGGAGAGGCGTTCTGACTTTGAGTCTTCTCAGCTTTTTTACGCTGGTTTCTTCCCGTCATTGTAAATTTATCCTCCTGTCGTCTTTGAAATTACCAACTTTCAGATTAGGTCTCTTGAGTGGACGTCCAGGTTGTTAGTTCCCAGGGCCAGAGCAGCGGCGTTAAAACTGATGGTGCTTTTCTGCCCAGGATTCTCCTGTCTGGCTTCCTTCTTGTGTCTGTAGTAGGCGACTCTGCCTTCCCAGGACTCCAAACCTCGGTCAGAAGGGGAACCCGTCCCGTTTACTCTGCGCCGAGCGCTGCCTCACCGAGGTGCCATCACTGCCGCTGCGCCGGGCACTGGTGTTGTGCTGGGGGCCCGTGCAGGTCTTCCAAATGTGTTTACTCTGCTCCGAGAGCTGCCGCGCCGAGGTGCGGGCGGAACCGCTGCACCGGCCACGAGAGTCACGCTGGCGACCCGTGTGTTTCCTCCACTGGGGGATCTTCTGCTCCGTGAGCGACCAGACTTTGTCTGAAAGTGTGGCGTCCTCTAGTTCTCCACGCCTTCCCTGAGAGCTGCAATCTCGGGATGTGCTTTCACTTTAAATGTTCCTGAATAAAGGCCGGGCACGATAGCTCACACCTGTAATCCCAGCACTTTGGAAGTCTGAGCCGGGAGGATCACTTGAGGTCGGGAGTTCGACGCCTGCCTGGCCAACATGAGGAAACTTTGCCTACTAAAAATACAAAAATTAGCCCGGCGAGATGGGGCGCACCTGTAATCCCGGCTACTCGGGAGACTGAGGCAGGAGAATCACTTGAACCTGGGAGGCAGAGGTTGCAGTGAGCTGAGATCAGGCCACTGCATTCCAGCCAGCCTGGGGGATAGAGTAAGACTGTTTCAAAATAATAAATAAATAAATAATAGTTTCTGGCTAAAATGAAGATATAAGACACATATAAAATATGTTCTAGAGCAAGAGGTTGGAAGATCAGTGAGGGAACAGGATCAAGAGCACACAGAAACACTTTTCCTCTCTCTCAGAGAAGAGTGATAAAACAGAATAGAGAAACAAGATTGTGAGACACAGAAGCAAAATGGCCTAGGCCTGAGGTCAAGCAGTATGTGATTCAGGACAGGACTTTATTGAAAGGGAATTACTAGACATTCCTAACAGCATTAACACCCTGCAAGTGTGTGCTTCAGTTCTGAGATGAACCTATTGCAGGAAAATATTCAGCTCCCCAGCCTGGGACCTTTTTCATTTGAGTGAATATTTTCCACTGTGGGAGAAACAAGTGATTTATTTGCCTGTCTCTTTCAGGCTAATCTGCATAGTAAGTGACAAAATGTTCCAGGGTTCCTGGGGTTTCCTCCTTCCTAACTTTTGAGGGGTTTTGTTTGTGTATTTCTCTTGGGATTTAATATAGAAATCCTGCCAAATATATTTGGCAACCATTGTCCTTGACATGAACTGTTCTTTCACATTTTATCTAAAACTAATCGGAAAACCTATTATATTCCCTGACCCATGGTTAGAAGAAACTGAGCAGCTGCAGGAACAGATAATATAAAACTGAATTTTCCCAGCTGTTTATTTCAAACCTTGGCAGAGGCTGTCAGGATGTGTCTAGAGTCAGCTTATCCTGTTAATCAGTATCAAAATAATCTAAAGACTAAAAGGGTTTCATCAAAATAAAAATTTGATCAACTTCTTTCTGGTAAATACATGTGACTGCCTATACAACAGTGGAAAGCTAGATAATAAATTAATGATGTATTCCACTCAATTCAATTTTATACTCAAAATATTATTCTTTGTACCTCAGGCTGCATACTAGATGGACATTGAAATATACACAGTGTATTAAGTAAAATTATCTCAAAATTAATTGTTAAAAAGGCTAACTTTCAAGAATAAATGGTTAATTGTTTAGTTAGATACCAGGCTACTGACAATCTGGGCCTCTACTTCAAAGTCACTAACATTGCTCATCTGCAGGGTATATAGACTATAGAATGAACTTGGATCACCTCCTCACACCATGTACCAAAATTAACTCCAAGTGGATCAATGACCTCAATGGAAGAACTAAAACTAAAAAAGTCTCAGAAAAAAATATAGGTGTAAATCCTTGTGATCTTCGATTTGACATTGATTTCTTAGATATGACATCAAAAGTATGAGCAACCAAAGGAGTAAAATAAATAAATATTGGACTTTATCAAAATGAAAACCTGTGTGCGTCACAGGATACTACAGAATGGGAAAAAATATTTGCATGTCATAGCTCTGATAAGGGTATAATATTAAGAATATATAAAGAAATTTTATAACTCAGTATTTAAAAATCCAATTAAAAAATAAGTGAAGGATTTAAATAGACATTTCTCCAAAGGAGATATACAAATGATCAATAAGCACATGGAAAGACTCTCAATAACATTAGTCATCAGGGAAATGCAAATCCGAACTACAATGAGATATCACTTCACCCACACTAGAATAGCTATAATTAAAAACACAGACAGTAACAAGTGTTGATGAGAATGCAGAAAAATTGGAACACTAATACATTGCTAATGAAAATATAAAATGGTGCCGCTCCTTTGAAAAAGTTTGGCAGTTCCTCTAAAAGTTAAACATAGAATTACCATGTGACCTAGGAATTCTATTCCTAAGTATATTCCTGAGAGAAATAAAAGCATATGTACATAAAGATTTGTACATGAATGTTCATAGCAGCATTATTCACAATAGCCAAAAGGGGAAACAATCCAAAAGTCCATCAACAGATGAATGGATAAACAAAATGTGGTCATCCATACAATGGAGTATTCTTCAGTCATAAAAAGAAGTTAAACACTGATACATACTAACAAATGGAAGATTTTTTTAAATTAAAAAACGAAAATAGTTTCATTCTTACAATATCTTTCTTTTCTTTTTTTTTCTTTTTTTTTTTTTGAGATGGAGTTTTGCTCTTGTTACCCAGGCTGGAGTGCAATGGCGTGATCTCGGCTCACCGCAACCTCCGCCTCCTGGGTTCAGGCAATTCTCTTGCCTCAGCCTCCCAAGTAGCTGGGATTACAGGCACGCGCCACCTTGCCCAGCTAATTTTTTCTATTTTTAGTAGAGACGGGGTTTCACCTTGTTGACCAGGATGGTCTCGATCTCTTGACCTTGTGATCCACCCGCCTCGGCCTCCCAAAGTGCTGGGATTACAGGCATGAGCCACCGCGCCCGGCTATCTTTCTTTTCTTAACTCCTCTATCATTCTCCCAAAATGGAAGAATCTTGAAAACACACTAAGTGAAAGGTGCTAGACATAAAAGGCCACATATCATATCCTTTCATTTACATTAAATACCCAGAATAGTCAAAACCACAGTGACAGAAAGTAGGTTAATGGTTGCCAGAGGCTGGGGAAAGGAAGAAAATTGGAAGTGACTATTTAATGATTACAGGGTTTCTTTTTGAAGTGATGGAAATATTCTGGAATTAAATAAAGATGATAGTTTCACACTTTTATGGACTAAAAATCACTGAATTGTACACTTTAAAATGGTTAATTTTATGATATGTGAATTTATATGTCAATTAAAAAGCAGAGATTTAAGAAAGAAAAAAAATCTCCACACTGAAAATAGGTGAATTTTATAGTATGTAAATCATGCCTCCAAGAAGTTAAAAAATGATAAGGAAATATTCTGAACTTTATACTATTAAATTCAACAACTCAGATGGAATTTCTTTTCTTTTTTTGAGACAGAGACTTGCTTCGTTGCTCAGGCTGGAGTGTAGTAGCATGATCCATAGTTTATTGCAGCCTTGAACTCTTGGGCTCAAGTGATCCTCCTGCTTCAGCCTTCCAAGTAGCTGGGACTACAGGCATATGCTACCACACTTGGCTAATTAGAACAAAATTTTGGGCCGGGCACAGTGGCTCACGCCTGTAATCCCAGCATTTTGGGATGCCGAGGCAGGCGGATCATGAGGTCAAAAGATCAAGACCATGGTGAAACCCTGTCTCTACTAAAAAATACAAAAATTAGCTGGGCCTGGTGGCACGCACCTGTGGTCCCAAGTACTCGGGAGGCTGAGGCAGGAGAACTGCTTGAACCCAGGAGATGGAGATTGCAGTGAGCCGAGATCGTGCCACAGCACTCCAGCCTGGTGCCTGGCAACAGAGCAAGACTCTGTCACAAAAAAAAAAAAAAAAAAAAAAAAATTGTAGAAATGAAGTCTTGTTATGTTGCCCAGGCTGATCTAAAGCAATCCTCCTGCCTCCTCCCAAAGTGTTGGGGTTACATGTGTGAGCCACCATGCCCAGTCTCAAATGGAATTTCTTAAAGGAAATTATTAAAATTGATCCTAAAAGAAATAGAAAATTCAAATAGCCCTTTACCTATTAAAAAATAGAATTCATAATTAAGACCCTTAAAAAAAAAACCAAACCAAAACCAAATAAAAATTGCTGGGATATGATAATTTCCCTGGTGAATATAGTTAAAGATTTAAGAAAGAAATGATCATCATGTGTAGAATCATACCAATTTTACACAAACTCTTTCATATAAAGAAGAGTGAACACTCTTTCTCCATCTCAAAAAAAAAAAAAAAGAATAGTCTTACTCTTTGATATGATTTGGCTGTGTCACCACCTAAAACTCATCTTGAATTGTAGCTACCACAATCCCCATATGTTGTGGAAGGGACCTGGTGGGAGGTAATTGAATCATGTGGGTTTTTCCCCATGCTGTTCACCTGATAGTGAATAAGTCTCATGAGCTCTGATGATTTTATAAAGGGCAGTTCCCCTGTACATACTCTCTTGCCTGCCACCATGCCATGTAAGATGTGCTTTTGCTCTTCCTTTCTCTTTTGCCATGATTGTGAGGCCTCCCTAGCCATGTGGAACTGTGAATTCATTAAATCTCTTTCCTTGGCCGGGCACGGTGGCTCAAGCCTGTAAACCCAGCACTTTGGGAGGCCGAGGCAGGTGGATCACGAGGTCAAGAGATTGAAACCATCCTGGTCAACATGGTGAAACCCATCTCTACTAAAAATACAAAAAATTAGCTGGACATGGTGGCGCATGCCTGTAATCCCAGCTACTCGGGAGGCTGAGGCAGGAGAATTGCCTGAACCCGGGAGGCGGAGGTTGCGGTGAGCCGAGATCACGCCATTGCACTCCTGCCTGGGTAACAAGAGCGAAACTCTGTCTCAAAAAAAAAAAAAAACTCTCACACCAAGAATAGAAGGGAACTTCCTCAATTTGACAAAGGGCATCTATAAAAAAATTACAAGTAATTGTACTTAATGGTAAAATCTTGAACACTTTCCCTCTGAAATCAGGAACAAGAGAGCTGGGTACGGTGGCTCACGCCTGTAATCCTAGCACTTTGGGAGGCTAAGGTGGGTGGATCACCTGAGGTCAGCAGTTCAAGACCAGCCTGGCCATCATGGTGAAGCCCTGTCTTTAAAATAAATAAAATAAAATAAAAATAAAAAGGAACAAGACAAGGATTTTCCTATCATCAGTTCTACCTAACATTGTACTAGAGGCCCTTGACAGTGCAGTAAGGCATGAAAAAAAATAAAAAGCATCTAGTTTGGAAAGGAAGAAGCAACCTGTCTTCATTTGCAGGCAACATTATTGTATATATAGAAATTCTAAAAGAAGTGCAAAAAGCTACTAGAGCTAAAATGCAAATTAACAAGATTAGAGTGAACAAAGTCAATATACAAATATAAATTGAATTTCTACATTTTAGTGACAAATTATTGGAAAACAAAAACAAATAAAAATGATACAAGTAACAATAGCATCAAATCCCCCAACAAACTTAGGGATGCAATTAATAAAATTCCTGCAAGAACTACTCTGTAGGCTATGAAATATCCTAGAGGGAAATTAAAGAAAATCTAAAGAAACAAAGACATACCATGTTGTTGTAGTGAAAGTTTCAATATTGGCCAGGTGTGGTGGCTCACGCCTGTAATCCCAGCACTTTGGGAGGCCAAGGCAGGTGGATCACTTGAGGTCAGGAGTTTCAGACCCTCCTAGCCAACATGGCAAAACCCCATCTCTACTAAAAAAATACAAAAATCAGCTGGGTGCAGTGGCAGATGCCTGTAATCCCAGCTACTCAGGAGGCTGAGGCAGGTGAATTGCTTGAACCTGGGAGGTGGAGGTTGTAGTGAGCCAGGATTGCACCATTGCACTCCAGCCTGGGAGGCAGAACAAGACGCCATCTCAAAAAAAAAAAAAAAGGAAACTTCAATATTGTTTAAATATCAATTCTCCCCAAATTGATCTACAGATTCAATTCCAGTTAAAATCCCAGTTGGCTATTTGGTGGAGTTGGCTGGTTGACTATAAAATTAATACAGAAATATAAAAGCTTAAATATATCAAAAGCAATTTCAATAAAAAAGTAAGTTGGAGGTTTTAGACTGTCTGATATTAAGACACTTAGTATAAAGTTACAGTACTCTAAACAATTTGGTACTGGTATAAGCACAGATATACACATATATGGAACTAGAGAATACATAAACAGATTTGCCTATATATAGTCATTTAATTTCCTACAAAGCTGTCAAGGCAATTCAATAGAGAAAGAAATGTCTTTCACATTATACAGAAAATTTAACTCAAAATATACTATAAACGTAAATACAAATGCTAGAATGATAAAAGTTCTAGAAGACAACAGAAGAAAGGCTTTGTGAACTTGAGGTGGGCAAAGATTTCCTAGGACAGGAAAAAAATGCATGAATCATAGAAGAAAAAAAGCTACATAGGACTTAATTACAACTATATTTTTCCACTATTTGAAAGACACCATTTGGAAAATGAAACGCAAGCCATAGATGGGGAAAAATATTCAAAACAGGTACATCTGAAAAGTTTTGCACCCGGAATATATAAATCATTCTCAAAACTCAACAATAACAAGACAAACAACCCAATTAAAAACTGGCCAAACCATTATCCTAAGTGAATTAACACAGGAACAGAAAACTAAATACCACATGTTCTTGCTCATGAGTGGGAGTTAAACATTGGGTACTCATGGGCATAGAACAATAGACACTAGGGACTACTAGAGGAGGGAGGGAGAAGGGTGGCAAGGGGTGAAAAACCACCTATTGGGTACTATGTACTACCTCAGTGACAGGACCATTCATTCATACCCCAAACTTCAGCATCATGCAACATACTCATGTAACAAACATGCACATGTATCTCCTGAGTCTAAAATAAAAGTCGAAATTCGGTTTAAAAAAAAAAAGGACCAAAGATTTGAATAGACACTTCAAACAAGGTATAGGAATAGCTAATTAGCACATGCAAAGATGCTCAAAATCTTTAGTCATCAGAGATATGCAAATTAAAAGTATAACCAGGCTCAGTGGCTTAAGCCTGTGATCCCAGCACTTTGGGAGGCCGAGGCAGGCGGATCACTTGAGGCCAGGAATTTGAGACCAGCCTGGCCAACATGGCAAAACCCTGTCTCTACTAAAAATACAAAAATTAGCTGGACATGGTGGCACATGACTGTAGTCCCAGCTACTCAGGAGGCTGAGGCATGAGAACTGCTTGAACCCAGGAGGCAGAAGTTAAGCTGAGATTGTGCCGCTGCAGTCCAGTCTGGGTGATGGGATGAGACTCCATTTAAAAAAAAAAAGTAAAGTTGAGATACTACTATGTAGTCATTAAATACTGGCAACATCGAATGTTGCCAGGATATATTGCAACTGGAACTCTCATGCATTGCTGGTGGGAGTTTATACTGGTATGTTCAAGAAATCTGTCTGGCAGTTTCTTATAAACATGCACTTACCATATGATCCAGCAATTCCACTCCTAGATATTTAACTAAGATAAATAAAAACAGATGTTCACACAATACATGTGGAACAATGTTCATAGCAGGTTTATTTGTATTCACCCTTAACTGGAAATAATCCAAAATTGTGATAAAATCCCATAATGGAGCAGTAATCAGCAATGAAAAGGATAGAAATACTTTATACAACAACCTGCATGAATTTCCAAATCATGATGCTGAAGAAAAGCCATAGAAGTATGCATGATTCAACTGATAAAAAATTCAGAACATGTGAAAACAAATCTGTAATTTCTAGATAGCAATTTATTGCCTGAGGCCAGGTCAGTGGGAGCGACTCATTAAAAAGTTGCA
This sequence comes from Callithrix jacchus, assembly GCF_049354715.1. Lineage (NCBI taxonomy): Eukaryota > Metazoa > Chordata > Mammalia > Primates > Cebidae > Callithrix > Callithrix jacchus. Next base: position 150,753,589 of record NC_133524.1, read on the forward strand.
GGAGGGTTGATGTAAATAAATGCTCTGCATGTTGACTACGGTGGTGGTTATGTGAGTGTATGTATTTGTCAAAACTCACCAAACTGCACATTTAAAATGGATATGCTTCATTGTATGTAAACTATACCTGTGGCAGGTAAAAATTTGACCCTCGTTACCTTTGCTTCTTGGTGTGATGTCCAAAAATATATTATGTTACGTGGCAAAATAAACTTTGCATATGGAATTATGGTTGCTGATCACCTGACCTTGAGATGGGGTTAGCATCCTTAATTATCCAATTGTAATCACATGAGTCCTCAAAAGAAAAAGAGAGAGGCAGAAAAGGCCAGAGATATGCACAGAAAATTGAAGTCAGAGCAATTCCAGGCATGACAGAGTGTTGATGCACCATTGCTGATAGAGGGTACTACATGGAAAGTGAGAGAAGGAACTAAATTATGCTAACATTCCAAATGAGCCTATAAGCACATTCTTGCCAAGACCCTTTGATAACGAGTGCAGCCCTATTAACACCTTGGTTTTGGCTTTGTGTGGCCCTGCACAGAGTCCAGCTGAGCCCACCTGGGCTTCTAATCCATAGAAACTGTGAGATAGTAAATGGGCGTTGTCATAAGCTGATACATTTGACGTAATTTGTTACACAGCCAATAGGAAATTAACAAGATACTCAAAGTTGATCCAAATATTACAAACAAACTTGATAAAAAAATTTAAAAAGCAATTAAAATCATACTTCTAGATTATCAAAGATGAAATCAAAGAAGATATTACAAACTATTCTGAAAACAACAAAAAGAAAACCCTTAATAGTATACCATTTTACAACATATACTTACATCAAAACAGTATATAGTACACCTTACATATATACAATTTTTATTTATTAATTATACCTCAGTAAAGCTGGGGCAGGATGGAGTAGAATCACCTGGGGAGTAAATAGTTTGCTGAGGATGGGGCCTAGGAACCTGTGTTTTAATAAGCTTCCCTAGTGATTCGTATGCACACTGAACTTTGAGAACTAGTACCTTCATGGAGTTCATCTTTGTGGTGAACTTTAAGAAACTTGAGGTCCAGTTAATGAATATGAGAGTTTCTTTTTTTTTTTTGAGATGGAGTCATGCTCTGTTACCCAGGCTGGAGTGCAGTGGTGCAATTTCAGCTCACTGCAACCTCTGCCTCCCGGGTTCAAGCAATTTTCCTGCCTCAGCCTCCTGAGTAGCTGGGATTACAGGCATGTGCCACCACACCCAGCTAATTTTTATATTTTTAGTAGAGATGGGGTTTCACCAGATTGGTCAGGCTGGTCTTGAACTCCTGACCTTGTGATCCTCCTGCCTCAGCCTCCCAAAGTGCTGGGATTACAGGTATGAACTACCACACTTGGCTGATTGCTTATTTCTTTATATCTCCAAGCTCTACTGATCAAAAAATACTTTTCCTGAAAAGTTATCCTGCAGAAGTCAGATCATGTTGAGAGGACAAGTCTCTGGAATGTTAATAAAGGTATACGGGGCTAGCATTGTAGAACTGTTCACTTTTTGCATAGGAAATCTCACTGTTTGTGTTTTCCCACTGGACAAAATAAAATGGACTCAGGATTTATATATTAATGTGTGAACAGTGCATAGCTACATGCCAATAAAACAGCACAGTTAATTAATCAATAGCTTTTTATTTTTCTGCTCAGGGAAAATAAAAATGCTTTATAACAACTAGGAAAAACCAACAAATCCAAAAGCTCATTCTTTGAAAAGAGCACCACCAGCAACAAAATAGACAAATCACTGGCAAGCTTATTCAAGGAAAAAAAAGATACATAGCAAAGATAGAAGAATTTAGGAATGAGAAAGGGCACATAACTACAGATAATGTGGAGTAAAAGAATCACCAGTCAGTGCTACATACAACACTGTGACAACAAAATTGAAAAAAAAAAAGTTACTTCCCAGAAAGGTATATAATTATTAGAGCTGACCCTAAAATAAGTTGAAAGTTGAACTGAATGATTATCATAGAAGAGCCTGGCACATGTCACTAGGAGCAAATGGATTCATAAGTGAGTCTTGCCTGACTGTTAGACAATGCATAATTCAAGTGTTACTTCAGCTATTCTAAGTGATAGAAAAAGATGGAGCACTCATCAATTCATTTGATAAAGCCAACAAAACTTTGTTTACTATTATTATAGTAGGTTGAGTAGTGAAAACCTAGTAATAATAGTAAAAAAAAAAAGCTATTGATCCATCTCACATTTAAAGGCACACAGTATCTAAAGAAAATAGCAGCACACAGAACCCACTAATAATCAAATTGTATGAATAGTAGATTTTACTCCAAGAATGGAAGGGTATTTAGTGTTAGGACATCTATTAACATAATTTGTTTATCAACATAGCAAAGAAGACAATTCAGATGATACCGGCTGTTGAAAAGTCATTTATGATAAACATTTGGTGGCAAATGAGAATAGAAGTAACAAACACCATTTACCAAAACCAAACAGCAAATGTTACTCTAAATAGCAAAATACAAAAACTATTTCAAGTAAAATCATAGGGTAGAAGAAATATTCACTTTCATTGTTATTTAACTTTTTTTTGTTTTCTAATAAATTCAAGCATAAAATGAAATAATGGGCTATAAACTTTGGAAAAGAGCTAAAATCTGTCTCATTTGACTGATGATATGATTCAATACTCAGAGACTCTAGGGTAAAATTACTTGAATTAATAGGCAAATTTGGTAAGGTAGCTAGATTTAAGATGAATCACTGGCTGGGGTGCGGGCTCACACCTGTAATCCTAGCTCTTTGGGAGGCTGAGGTGGGCGGATTGCTTGAGCTCAGGAGTTCAAAACTAGCCTGGCTAACATGGTGAAACTCCATCTCTAAAAAACATACAAAAATTATCCGAGCATGGTGGCTCGCTCCTGTAGTCCCAGCTACTCGGGAGGCTGAGACAAGAGAATTGCTTGTACCCAGGAGGACAAAGCTGCAGTGAGGTGAGATCACCCCACTGTACTTCAGTCTGGGTGACAAAATGAGACCCTGTCACAAAAGAAAAAGCTGAATATAAACAAACCAATAGCTTATCTCTATTCTGGTACTAAGCACTTATAAATGAAAATAGGAGAAACTATTTTATTAACAATAGCATCATACTTACAAAATACATAGAGATAAATGTAATAAGAAAATTATTTAAATTTATTATACTAATAAAATTAAGATATGAGTTTAATGAAATTTCAGTTAGAATCACAACAGGGCTTCGATCTTTTTAATTTGAAAAATATCTTAACATTTTTATGTGGAAGAATAAAGTGTCTAAGAACGTATAAAAAGAATAGTGAGGACTGCTTTCACCCACCAGATATCAGAAGATATCATAGGCTCACAGTAATCAAACCAATATAGTATTGGCATAACAAGATAATAGTATATTAAGGAAACAGTCTAAGGAATCCAGAAATATATGCTAATAAATATGATAATTTTATATGATGAATGTGTTGATTCAAATCAGTGGCAAAAGGTGCCATCACAATAGGCTATTGATCTGGATGGAACTAAAACTATGCAAATCCCTCTCATGCCATATGCAAAAAGTAATTAGCAGATGAACTGAAGCAATGTATATAAAAAGTGAAACAGTAAACATCTTGCAAGAAAATCTGGAAGACTACATGTACAATCTTGAGGTGTGGAAAACATTTTCAACCAAACTTGTCAACTCTGAAGATATGAAAGAAAAGATATCTGTGAATATAAAAATTAAGAACTGTTTTGGTAAAAGTTATAACAAAGAACAGACAAACAACAGATCTGCATGACAAAGGGTTAATACTTGTAATAATAAAAGAGTTCTCATATTTTTTTTTAATGAAAGAGCCCAAGGAAGAATGGGCAAGGCATATGACTAGTTAAATCCCCCAAATAAATCCAATAGCAAATAAGCATTTATAAAGATGCTCAGCTTATTAGAAATAATAAGAACACAACGAAAGTAATAATGAATAATGCAATATCACTGTACACCTGTAAAACTGGCAAATTTTAAAAACAGGATAAAACTTATCACTAATGTGAATGCAGAGAGAAGGGCGTTTTCATACTTCAGTGGTGGAAATGTGAAAATTTCTGGTCTTGTTGGAAATTAAAACTTAGAAGGAAACATTCCCTTCGTTCTGGTAATATTCCTCTTGCAAATTTGTTCGACAGTTATAAAAGCACCAGTATGTAATGATATAGAATATAGAAGCCACAAAACTGGAATAAAGTGAATGTATTGACTAAATTATGGCACAGCCATACCATAGAATCTTATATAGCTTATAAAAATACTGCATTAAAGCTATGCCAATTGACTTAGAGTTCTAGTAGGTGTTAATTAGTGAGAAATGTGTGTATAATGTCCCAATGTTATAAAACAAATAATGTCCAAGAAAACCTGTGTGTGTGTGTGTGTGTGTGTGTGTGTGTGTGTGTGTGAATATATATTATCGTACTGGGGTTACCTAGTTGAGGTGGGGGAGAAAGGGACTGATGGAAGGTGAGGAGCCAAACAGAAAACCAAAAAGACTCTAAAGTATGTGCAACATTACCACATTTAATGTTTACATAGCCATTATATATGTATTATATTTAAGTCTTTATAGTACACATTTGAAGAAGACAAAACAAAATGTAAAATAAACGATTTCAGCATTCAACTCAATAAGCAAAAATTGAACAACAAAATGAACCAAAGGAAACTAGAAGGAATGAATTAATGAAAGTAGAAGCAGAAACTGATGTGACAGAAAAAAAGAGGTTGATGAATTAAACCAAAAGATAATTCTTGACAAGACCAATAAAATCAAGAAAACTCCCAGAAATATTATCTTTAAAAAAGAGAGAAAGAAAACATAGACAACATAAGGAATGAAAAAGTAACTATAACTACAAAAGACACAGAACAGTTTAATAAAATCACAAGAGACTCATGTAACTTGATACCAATACATTTCAAATCTAGGGATAGCAAATAGCTTTCTATGAAAATATAGACTAAAATATAGACCAAAAATATACCAATATTTACTGTAGAAGAGGTAGAAAAATCTGAATCAACTGATGATCATAGACAATATTGAAAAAGTTATTTAGTACTCTCCCTAAATGCACCAGAACCCCAAAACATTAAAAGTTTCTGAACTCATGGCTGTTTTTATACTTGCACCCAAAGTAGGAAAAGATACAAAAGAACACACATCACATGTACACACAAGAGAACTATACATGAAACTTGTGTTTGATATTGATTGGATTTCATTGCCTTGAATCTCTCTATGGAAGCTTGGGCAGGTGGAGGGAAGTTTTGTCTTTGTTCCTTCACTCTCCCTCTACTCATCTCTAGAATCTGGAGGAGCAGCAGGTGACAAAGAGAAGCAATGGACAAAATAGAACAAAATATCAACGAATAGGTCAGACCTATGAAAAGAATTGGCAATTAGCATTTGTGCTAATAATACAGATGTGTGCACATCTTACCCATAAATGTTTCTTTGGGGCCCAGGTAGCATCACAACCATCCTAACCCAATGTCTGCACCTTTCTTCAAGCAGACTTATATCCCCACAATTCTGGCCCCTGATCAGACCCTACAAAACATGCCTTTACCTTGTGTCCACAGGCAGCTCACTGAGATCACTTTGCATGTAATTCCATGGCAGTTCCACTGCACCCAGGTAGTATCTTCTGGTGGCACTAAAGCAGAATGGCAAAAGGCACAGAAAGAAGCAGGTGGAGAGCTCCATTTGCATGACTTATTGCTACAAATGTTCAACTGGAGAAGCAAAAGGTTAATTCTTCTTAAAAATATCTTTAGGTCCCAGGAGGGGAAAAAGTAAAATTTCTGATTTAGTAAAAAGTCCCAATTTCTTTGCAGAGAATTTTAGGGAACTTTACCCACTGGACGTGCTTAGCACTAAGTAGTAACCGATAGAATTGCTTCCTTTTTGTCAGTGGGAAGCAGCCACAGGAAGAACTGAAGTAGGAAAAGGGAGGCTGAGCTAAACTTAACCCATTCACTTCTGAGAGCAGTAGGGGCATGAGAAGTGTGTTTTAATCAGAACCTTTAAGGAAAGGAAGAGAGGGGTGGAGAAATCAAAGTGAACAGGAGTTTTAAAACTACAATTTATAGTTATAATTTAAAACTATAAAGCGAGTCCTGTCACTCCTCTTCTCAGAATCGTCCAATGGCTTCCGACCTCCGTCAGAGTAAAATCTTACGTCTTTAACCTGGCCTAGGCCCTAAAGTATCCCACGTGGTTTGCGAGACAGGCGTGTTCCAGGTGCTTTTAAATACAGCTGCTATTCTTACTTTAATTTTATGGATGTTGAAACTTAAGCACGGAGAGGTTAGGCAACTTCCGCATGGCCACACAGCTTGTTACTGGTAGCATTCGAATCCATTTACTCTGGCTCCAGAAGTCATGCTCCTAACCACTATGCTATACTTCTGTAACTGGGTCGTGGGATGGGATGGGGCTCACCTCCCCCCCTCCATTTGATGTGCCGGAGCTTCTTGGGCTTCCTCCCCCAGGAATGGGGAAGAGGCCATGGCGGCACGGTGAGCTTACCGGTTAAGTAAGCATTGGACCCAAAGAGTTTTGCAGAGAGCGATTTAATAGGCAGAAGGAGAAAGAGAGAAGCAGAGCGAGCTCCCATACTATCGTGGGAGGGCATCCCAGAGAGGGATATCCGCGCAAGTAAGGTGCAGTGGAGTTTTAACTTTGAAGTTGTTCCCGCCCCATTTACGTTCTCGTCCAGTGAGAGGAGTTCTTTTAAACTTCCTCTGGAGTGATTGATCTTTGACTCCGATACTGGATTGGCTGCTTGGCCCGCAATATAGCCCCTCCGTCCAGGGCTTTTGGCGGGCTTTCTGAACAAAGGAAGCTCACCTGGAATTTTACCTAGCCCGCGTGCAGGAAAGTTACACAAAGAACTCTAGGTTCCTGGATGGGGAAGTGGATGGAGGCTTGGCGTGGGAAGTTCTTGCCTTTGAAACCACGCCCCTTGTGGACCTGGGAAGAGAAGTTAACATACTCCCTCACTTCTATGCCTCAGAAATGAAGAAATCCCAGTTCCGGACACCCTGGGAATCACAGTCCAATGGAGGAGACAGACAGGTAGACAGTTACAGTACAGGGTGATAAATTCTCTGCCAGGTGCTACACATATGCCGTCGGATTTAATCCTCATAACAACAGTGCAAAGTGGATACAGATAAAGCAACTGAAGTACAAAGAGGTTAAATGGCTTGACTACAGCCACACAATTATCCATGTGTCCTAGACAGATATTTTCCTAGGCACTGGGTATACACTGATGAAAAACATAAGCAACTGAAAGAGGGATAAGTAAAAATTATGCAGTGTGTTAGGAGGTAAAACAAGTGCTGTGCAAAAAAAAAGAAGTGGGGTAAGGGGTAGTAGGGGTGGACCAGGTTGCAATTTTGAAAGAGGTCATGGAAAGTCTCACTAAGGTTGCATTTCAACAGAAGGACTTTGACTTCTACACTGAGAGCAATGGGGGGACACAGTCGGGTTCTAAGTAGAGGAGGGTGGTGATCGGAATTATGTTTTAGGCTGATCGTTCTGATCACGGCAGACAGAGGAAACTCTAGCGGGAAAAGGGTAGAAGGAGGGTGACCTGTTAACTGGGGGTGAGAACTGGTGGCAGCTTGAGCTATGATGGTACCCCTGGAGAAGGTGAAAAGTGGCTGGATTCATTGTGAAGGTAATATTTGTGGGAGCTGCTGATGAATTTTGGATCTGTGCACTTTGAGAGGAAAAAATTTGGTACACCAAGGTTTTTTGAATAGTAAAGTTGACTAACTGGGATGGGGATGACTCCAAGAGTAGCTTAGGAGCGGGGCGATATACCTGTCACTCTTCACAGTGCCTTGGCACACTGTTAAAGTGCTCCTTTCTTATTTGTAACTATTACAATGCTTTTAAAATGTGTATTCCAGACAAGTACAGTACAATCCAACATGTTTAAAGTTCTACAGTAAACAGATTATAATTAATAATCTGGGTGGGAATGTTGATCAGGAATGAAACACAATTTAAAAATTAACAAACCAGGCCATGCGCGATGGCTCAAGCCTGTAATCCCAGCACTTTGGGAGGCCGAGGCGGGTGGATTACGAGGTCAAGAGATCGAGACCATCCTGGTCAACATGGTGAAACCCCGTCTCTACTAAAAATACAAATATTAGCTGGGCATGGTTGTGTGTGCCTGTAATCCCAGCTACTCCGTAGGCTGAGGCAAGAGAATTGCCTGAACACAGGAGGCGGAGGTTGCAGTGAGCCGAGATCGCGCCATTGCACTCCAGCCTGGGTAACAAGAGCGAAACTCCGTCTCAAAAAAAAAAAAAAAAAAAAAAAATGGAAAGGAAAGGACTCGCTGCTTTAACTAACATAATAGAAATTGTTGCTGGATTTTCTGTTGATATATTTTCAATTCAATTTTATTAAATATAACTCACATGTAGTAAAATGCAAAAGAAAAATTAAATACATAGGCTGGGTGTGTTGGTTCATGTCTGTAATTCCAGCACTTTGGGAGGCCAAGGCGAGTGGATCTTCTGAAGTCAGGAATTCGAGACCAGCCTGGCCAATATGGCGAAACCCTGTCTCTACTAAAAATACAAAAGTTAGCCGGGTTTGGTGGCGGGCGTTTGTAATGCCAGCTACTTGGGAGGCTGAGGCAGGAAAATCGCTCAAACCTGGGAAGCACAGGTTGCGGTGAGCCAAGATCGCGCCACTTGCACTCCAGCCTGGGCGACAGAGCAAGACTCCGTCTCAAAAAAAAAAAAGAAGAAAATAAACATTAAATACATAAATAAAATGTGTCTTCTTCCACTAAAAGAGTCGGGCATATCGCAGGAGCCGATAAATATTTGCTCGATATTTACATGAACAAACATGGTCTCTCAGCTGTCTTTATTTTCAGTGAGTCATAGGTAGTATTCGTAACCAGGCAAGGGATGAGGATTGAGTCAGAGTCGTGTCAGGAACTCGCCTCCAGGTACTTAGCGAGCGAGCCCTCAAGGCCGGGGATAGTAGCCATGAGGGACTGGGGGGAGTGGGGGAGGGAGCCTCAGCCCCCGGGAGGCTCTCTGCGCACGCGGGTCTCGGCGCATCCGTTGGGCGTGGCTGCAGGGCTTCTGACACAGTCAGCTGAGCTCTGTGACGCAGCCGCTAGCTGAGACGGGAAGCGGCAGCCGCGCCCCCGGCCCGCCCTCTTCCGCCGCCGCCGTGGGAATGGAAACATCTGCCCCACGTGCCGGAAGCCGAGTGGTGGCGAAGACTGCGCGCCACTCCGCGGCCTACCGCGCAGATCCTCTGCGTGTGTCCTCGCGAGACGAGCTCCTCGAAATGGCTGCACCCAGTCAAGGTAAGGGCGGGTGCGCGCGCGGCCAGCGCCGCGAGGAGCCGCGTTCCCGGGCTCCGGAAGGGGAAGGGCTCCGCTCCCGCCGGTGCCCACTGACCTCCCCCGGGAGCCGGAGCGGCACGGGGACGGGGAGGGCCCTCGGGGCTCGCCCCCGGCCTAGCAGCTCCAAGGGTCCGGCCAAGGTCACATGCATGTCTGCGGCCTAACCACCCAGAAGTGTGGTCTCCATTGGACCTCACAGCCTTCCGGCGCCGCCCCCGGCAGCTAACGCCCAGAGACGTTCTGTTTCTGTTCTCAGAAGCGGTCTGGCTTCTTTGTTCCTTTGGACGTTCATCTCAAATGCCTCGTGGCGTCATTCTGTGTACAAGGCGCCTCCCCAACTGCATTATTGATGGTTTTGAAAAACTAGCATATATGGGATGGTACTTAGGCATACCCTTTTGTTTAGTCGGCATAGTCGAAGGAAGATTTTGTGTAATTCGCAGTAGAGCACGTCTTTAAGTTATGCTTCTTACCCTGTTTTGAATGCTTACTGACTCACAGGATCCCATTGCTAAACAGAGTCATCACCGAAAACTCAATTATATACACTTAAAATTATAAATTATGTTAAAAACAAAAGCAGTGAAGATACTAAATACTTATCATTTTTATTATTTACCATATTTTATTGTTACTTTGCTTTTGAGGTTATTTATACATTTGTTGCATCTGTGTGGAGTAGATACTATACTATGGTGCTCTACTGTGCATCACTTCCCAACTCTGAGTTCAGTGGTGTCACAATTCAGTTATGTCACGCTCACGTCACAATGAATGAATACACCATGGAAATTTGCTGCACTACAAATCACCCCTGCCTAAAGCCGACTGTTAAGGATTTTACCAGCACATCACTAAATTTTAGATGACCCTAGGAAGGTAGAATGTACAATGTGATAATTATGTATTTTTCTGTAGAGCAGACTGTGCTTAGTGACTTTAAACGTATAGGTTGATCAGGTATTTGCACCTAGGAGATTGTTGTGAGAAATTTTGAGGTTCAGATGAGTTTCAATTATCACAGTGATGATCACATAATACTGTGATCATTGATTTCCTGGGCTCATAAACGTGGCTAGTGACTGACTTTTGTCTATCATAGTGATTAGCAGTGTTTGAACAATGACTGACCAAATATCTTGCATTTAATCCACCTCCCCCCTCCCCTTTTTAGGGACTAGATCTGTCATTCAGGCTAGAGTGCACAATCATAGCTCACTGCAGCCCCAAACTCCTGGGCTCAAGCTGAGCTCAAGTGATCCTCCCAACTCAGTCTCTAATTCCCTCCCCTTTTTGACGGGATCCACTTGTTGATCTAAGGGGCTTGGTTAAATTACATTAGAACAAAACTGAAAATTAAAAAAAAAAAACCTGAAAACTCATTCTTCTTTTCAGTAATCTTCTTTAACCTAGGAAGAGAGTTTCTTCAACATAACTGTCTTGTTTTGTTACATTAGAAAAATAAACTACCTGTAAGGCCATAGAGTACTCGGGTACTCAAACATCCCATATTTTGTTCTGCTAAATGGGCATCTGTGATGTATCTTGAATGAATTCTTGAATCTATTTTGGGTATGGTTTAAGGTAGAGGTTGAGAGTAGTTTTTTTTTTTTAACACAAATATCTAGTACTTCTAACATCATTTGTTGTTTCCTTCATTGAATTAGCTTGGTGCTATGTTATTACAAATCAAATGACTATATGGGTGTATCTATTTCTGGACTCTGGATTCTCTTCCATTGCTATATTTGGGTATCCTTGGGTCAGTTCAACACTGTTGAATGCCATAGCTTTATAAGTCTTGAAATTAAGGTAGTTGTATATTATACTGTAGCTTTATAATAAGTCTTGAAATTCCTTGAACCCTCTTCTCCCCTGCCGCCTCCTCCCTCCCCCGCCCAGGAATATTCTGGCCATTTGTGGCAGTTTGTATTTTCCTGATTGCAGCAATATTTCCGATTCTTCATGGTCTTTTTCCTAGTGACTTTGACACTCCTCCCACCCAGGGGTGGGATCAATATTCCCTCTTCATGAATCTGGGTGGGAGCTTGTGACTGACTGCCTGTTCCTATAGAAGGTAGCAGAAGTAACACTGCTTTTGCACTCTCCATTTCTTGGGACTTTTACCTCTGGAACTCGGCTCCTATGCTGTAAGGAAGCCTAGGCTGACTCACATAGAGGGGCAGCCTATCTATTTGTGTGAGTATAGAATCTTCACACCCAGCCTGTAAATCTTCTGGCTAAAGCCTCACAACATCATGAAACAGACACAAACCACAGTACTGTGGCTGAATTCCTGATCCACAGAATCTGAGAGCATAATATATTATTGTTTTGCTTCATGAAGTTTTGGAGTAATTTGTTGTTCCAGTAACTGGACCACTGCTCAGTTTTTTTGGACCTTCACATGAATTTTAGAACCAGTTTGTCAATTACATAAAAACCTACTTTTTGATTGGCATTGTATTGAATATATAGATATAGATCAATATATGGAGAGAACGAGCATCTTAAAAATATTGAATCTTGCAAAACATAAGCATAGTATATCCCTGTTATTTTAGGTCATCTTCAATTTCTTTGCAGTGTTTTGTAGTTTGTAGCATTTTGTAGTTTACAGTGCAGAGGTCTTGTGTATCTTCCATTGAGCTTATTCCAACACAATTTTTGCAATTAGAATTATTTTCTTTTCTAGTTCATTTCTAATACATAAAAATTCAAATGACTTTTTAATATTGGTCTTTTTGTTTTGAGACGGAGTTTCGCTCTCGTTACCCAGGCTGGAGTGCAATGGCGCAATCTCGGCTCACCGCAACCTCCGCCTCCTGGGTTCAGGCAATTCTCCTGCCTCAGCCTCCTGAGTAGCTGGGATTACAAGCATTTAATATTGGTCTTATAATCTGGTAGCTTTTTGTAGATTTTTCTGGGTTTTCTATATATACAGTCATATTAGCTGCCAATGAAGACAGAATTATTATTGTACCTGCTTTCTAATTTCTTTGACTTTTCTTTTGTTGCACTGGCTAGGAACTCCAGTACAGTGCTGGGTGAGGTGGCTCAGACCTGTAATCCCAGCACTTTGGGAGGCTAAGGAGGGAGGATCACTTGGGGCTAGGAGTTCCACACCAGCCTGGGCGACAAAGTGAGACCTCCTGTCTACAAAAAAAAAAAAAAAATTCAGCTGGCCACAGTGGTGCACAGCTGTAGTCCAGCTACTGGGGAGGCTGAGGTGGGAGGATTGCTTGAGCCTAGAAGTTTGAAGTTGCAGTAATCTGTGATACTGCCACTGCACTCCAACGTGGGTGACAGAGTGAGACCCTGTCTCAACAAAAAAAAACAGTTACTCCTGAAGAGAAGGGGCAAGAGATTTTAGGGGAAGGAAAGTGTTCCATATTTCACCATTAAGTACGATGTTAGTTGTATATTTTTCATTGATGTCCTATATCAGATTGAAGAAATTCCCATCTATTCCTGTTTTCCACTTTGTAATTCTGATTTTTGTCTTTGATTTTGAAAATATACAATTTCCATAATTATTATTTTGTACAGTAAGTATTCATTTAGATTTATTCACCTATTTACCTATTCCAATACCTGTCATTTCTTTCTGCATTTCCAAACTTCTGTGTGGCATCATTTCTTGTCTGCCTGAATAACTTTAGTGTACCTCTTTGACTGTAACTTCTATGCCATTGTTTCTAATCCTTTGGAACTCCAATTACATATGGGCTTAATCTTTTGAAAATTTTTTGAACATTGTTATTTGCTTACTTCAGTATCTTGATCATCTCTGGTTCTGCTTCTCTTTCTTTCTTTTTCCTTTTCTTTTTTCTTTCTTCAACCTTCACCACCTGCATTCAAGTGATTTTCCTGTCTTAGCCTCCCAATTAGCTGGGACTACAGGTGTGCGCCACCCCACCCAGCTAATTTTTGTATTTTTAGTAGAGATGGGGGTTTCACCATGTTGGCCAGGCTGGTCTCGAACTGCTGACTTCAAGTGATCCTCCTGCCTGGGCTTTCCAAAGTGTTGTTTTACAGGTGTTAGCCACTGCGCCCGGCTTGCTTCTATTTCTTTTATTTAAACAATTTTTTTCCTTTATATGGCTTTGCCTTTGCATGGGTAGTAGTAATTTTCTATTGTTTATTATTTTACAGTAAATAGATTTGAATAGTAAATTGCTGACATTTCATGTCAGACATTTCTTAGTGTGGTGTGTTTCCAGGGAACAAGGCTGGGTATAGTAGGGAAGCCTGACATTATCTTCCCAAAGAGAAAGGGAATGACATTTTGTTAATTCTTTCTTCATACTTGGCCAAATCACTTAACTTCTGAGCCTTCATTTCTGAATTGTAAAATGTAGTTAATAAGTACTACCTACCTTATTCTGTGGATTTAATTACATATACATGTTTAATGCTTAGCACAGTGCCTGGTAAACAGTAAGAGCTCAATTAAACATTACCTCTCACCTTTATTATCAGTGGAGATCCATGTCGTACTGAGAAAATTTGTGGATTACTGAATAGCATTGAGTTACTCCTGAAGAGAAGGGGCAAATGAAGAAAGTTAGTTTCATTTGGGATGTATTACTGACAGTTTTTTGTAGGTCTTTTTGGTTTTATTTATTTATTTATTTGAGATGGAGTCTCACTCTTTTGCCCAGGCCAGAGTGAAGCGGCACTATCTTGGCTCACTGCAACCTTCACCTCCCGGGTTTGAGCGATTCTTGTGCCTCAGCCTTTTGACTAGTTGGGATTACAGGCACCTGCCACCATACCCAATTAATTTTTGTATTTTTAGTAGAGATGGGGTTTCACCATGTTGGCCAGGCTGGTTTTGAACTCCTGACCTGGTTATCTGCCCGCCTCGGCCTCCCAAAGTGCTGGGATTACAGGTGTGAGCCACCGTGCCTGGCCTTTTTGGTTATTTTTAAATTTGAGAGGAAAAATCTGAGGACTAATTCTAGATTTTCTAGGTTTTTCCCTTTAATATAGATAGACATTAGTATTTGCTGATTTTAGTATGATTTTAAAAAATTGCAACTTAGAATTTCAGAGTAAATTTACTATTTAAAATAGAAGGATAATTTGGAGGTTTCTGATTATATCTATCTCTGTTTCTTTAAGTACCTCTTAATCTAGTTAGGTATGGTAGTGATTTGTTATAAAAGTAAATATTTTCTTATTTAACATATTACTTCTTGTAGGAAACTTTGAGGGAAATTTTGAGTCACTGGACCTTGCAGAATTTGCTAAGAAGCAGCCATGGTGGCGTAAACTATTCGGGCAGGAATCTGGACCTTCAGCTGAAAAGTATAGCGTGGCAACTCAGCTGTTCATTGGAGGTGTCACTGGATGGTAAGTGATGTGAAAGATGTCCACTGTCTTTTGTGCATGATTTAGTATTGCAGTTATAGGTACCATCTTCTTTAACCAATGAAAACACATTGGCTTTTGTGAAATTGGTCACTTAATGTGTAGCATGTATCTAAACATCATCTTAAAGTACCATTTAATGGTTACACACCATGAGTGTTTGCTATATGCCAGGTACTGTTTGAAGTATTTACATAGGTATCTCATTTTCTTCTCACAACTCTGGAATTAGTACTGTTATTTTCTATCCTAGTTTTATAAAAACTAAGGCTCAGAAAGGTTAATTTGCCCAAGGCTACATAGCTGGTGACTGGTAGAATAAAGAGCTAACTACTTATTAGCTATGTCAGATGATAACTTAATGTAATACAGCTTATGGTTTCATTTGTAATAAATTCAAAAAGTGTTAATAGCAAATTTCATAGGTGAATACTGAATCCATTAATCTCATAATCTCTTTACATTTGAAAAATTTTATAGCACAATATAGCAAATATGGAACAGTGCATATAAAGGTATACATTTTAGTAAATACTTAGAGTGAACAGCTATGTAACAACTGCTCAGGTTAAAAAAAATATGGCTAGCCTCCTAGAAATTCTAGACGTTGTTAAGCTGTTATTACATTGTTTTTGCTTGTAGTTTTAACACCAGTTATGTCACTAAATAATACAGTGTGGTTTACCTGGTTTCCAACGTAAAGTAAATGCAGTCAGTATGTATTTTGAGTCTTGCTTTTTTCGCTCAACCTGTTCTTTCATATATTCAACTACATCGTGTATAGTTGTAGTTTCTTCACTTCCATTCGTATTTTGAGTTCCATTATATGAATATACCATAGTATATTTATCCAGTTGATGACTGACATTTGAGTTGTTTCAATTTTTGGCTATACTATGCTGATATGAGTATTAGATTTTCAGTGTATATGTGCATACATTTCTGTAGGGTCTATACCTAGAAATTGGTAGGTCACAGGTATAGGTATCCTCAGCTTCACTAAATAATGTCAAACCACCTTCTAAAACTGGTTTTAACAGTTTACAGTCCCAACAAGGACTGAATGAACCTGTTGTTCTACATTGTTGGCACTTGATTTTGCCAGATTGTCAAATTTTAAAAAAAATTAATTTTTCTTTAGAGAGATAATCAAGTTAAATTCAGACCGTTACAATTTTGCCAGTCTGGTAGTTAGGGAGTAGTATTTCATGGTGGTTTTCATTTACATGTCCCTGAGTAGGAGTAACATTGAGGAACTTTCACGTTTGTTGACCATTTGGATCTCCTCTTTCAGTTCCACTGTAGTCTTTTTCCTCTGAAGTTGTCATTCTTTCCCTTGTTAAGCTGTAAGAGTTCTTTATATATTCTGAATATTCTCAGTTGTTTGTTAGTTGTGTGTATTACAGATATTTTCACTCCTTCTGTGGTTATCTTTTCGTTTCATGGTATCTTTTGATGAACTGAAGATCTTATTTTTAATATAGTCAATTTTATAAATCTTAATGGTTAGTGATTTTTGTGACTTATTTAAGTAATCTCTGTCTACCCGATGTTTCAGAACTTTTATTTGACCTTTCACATTTAGATTTACAATCCACCTGGAATTGTTTTTGTGCTCAGTGTGTGGAAGATTCCTTCTTTTTTTCCCCATGTGGAATACCCATTTGTCCCTTTCCCCACTGTTTTATGTGAGTGTGTGGTGCATGCATATGTGTGTGTCTGCTATCTTAACTTTAGGAACATCTTGGCTGTTTTCTTTATCTCTTATTTTTTAAGTTTAATAAATAGATATATTATAAGTTGCATATATTTAAATATACAATTTGAGACGTTTTTACACATGTACACGCCCATAAAACCATCACCACGGTCAAGATAATTAACATATCTATCACTTCAAAAGCTGCTTTGTACCTCTTCCCTTCATGCTGTCTTTCCACCACTGACCTGGTTTCTATTACTATAGATTACTTTGTGCTTTCTAGATTCCTTTTTGGAAATGGAATTACATATTATGTATTCTTTTTTTGTCTGGCTTCTTTTATTAACCCTAATAATATATTTTTTTGTTTAGAGATGGAGTTTTGCTCTGTTGCTGAGACTGGAATGCAGTAGCGTGATCTTGACTCACTGCAACCTCCACCTCCCAGGTTCAAGCAATTCTCCTGCGTCAGCCTTTGCCATAATGATTTTTATATCATCTGTGCTTTTCTGTATATTAGTAGTTCATCCCTTTTTGTTACTGAGTAGTAACACATTGTTAGTACCAAAATCTGTTTCTCCATCCACCTTTGATGGACATTTGAGGTTTTTTTTTTTTTCGCTTTTTGGCTATCACAAATAAAACTGCTATGAACATTTGTGTACAAGTCTTTGTATGAACATATCCTTTCATTTCTTTTGGGTAAATACCTAGGAACAGTATCGCTGAGTCACATAGTAAGTGAATGTTTTAAATTTACAAGTACCTGCCAGTTTTTTAAAGTGTGTGTACCGTCATATATCTCCACCAGCAATGTGTGAGGGTTCCAGTTCCTCTGCATCCTCACTAACACTTGGTATTGTATTTTTCATTACAACCATCTTAGTTGGTATGGAGTTGTATCTCATTGTGGTTTGAATTTGCATTTCTCTAATGACTAATGATGTTGAGCATTTTCATGGGCTTATTTTTTTGCCATTCATATATCTTTGGTGACTTATCTGTTCAGATCTTTTCCACATATTTTGAATGGGTTGTTGGTTTTCTTTAATTACAGAATCGTGAGAGTTCTTTAAATATTCTGGATAGAAGTCTTAGATATGTAATTTGCAAATATATTACTTCTACTCTATAGCTGTTCATTATCTGAATTGTACCTCTCAAAGAGCAGAAGTTCTTAATATTGAAGTGCAACTCTTTTGTAGCTCCAGTTTTTGGTGTCATGTCTGAGAATATTTGCCTAATCCAGGGTCACAAAGATTTTGTCTCGTTTTTTCTAGATGATATATAGATTTAGATTTTATATTTAGTTCTGTGATCCATTTTGATTTACTTTTTATATATGGTATAAGGTAGGAATCCAAGTTGTTTTTTTTTTTGCATATGGATATCTAGTTGTGCCCACATTTGTTGTTAAAAACACTGTCTTTTTCTCCACTGACTTGCCTTTACACCTGGGTTGAAAATCAGTTGACTATATTTTTTTGAGCTCTTTGTACTGCTAAATTGATCTGGGTACCATTATTACACTGTTTTGATAACTGTAACTTTATAATAAGTCATGAAATTAGGTAATGCAAATCTTGAAACTGTTCTTCATCAAAGCTGTTTTGAGTATTCTAGGTATTTAGCATTTCCATATGAATTTTATCTTATTTTTATACACTCCATGTGAATTTTAGAATCAGCTTGGTGCCAGTTTCTGCCAAACACATGATGAGATTTTGACTGGGATTGCATTGATCCATAAACATTGGTGTACCTCTTCAATTTGTTTAGGTTTTCTTTAATTTCTCTCAACAATGCTTTGTAGATCTTATACATCTTATATCAGATTTATCCCTAGGTAGTTCATATTTTTGATAAATGCTATTACTTTTAAAATTTCAAGTTGCCATTGTTAATTGCTTGTATAATATATAGAAATGCAGGGTTTTTTTTTTTGTATATTGATCTTGTATACTGTACTCTTGCTAAACCCACTTACTAGCTGCAGAATTCAGAGGTCCCCAAGACCACTGTCATGTTGGATAATTCTTTAGGAAAATTCACAGAACTCAGAGCTGTTCTACTCAGGGTTATGGGTTTGTTTTTTTTTTTAAACACGGTAAAAGGGTACAGATTAATTCAGCCAAGGGAAGAGGCACATGGAGTAGGATATTGTGTAGTCTCTATATTTATTTTATTTATTTTTGAGACAGAGTCTTGCTCTCTCACCCAGGCTAGAGTGCAGTGGTGTGATCTCAGCTTACTGCAACCTCCACCTCCTGGGTTCAAGGGATTCTCCCGCCTCAGCCTCCCAAGTAGCTGGGACTACAGGCATGAGCTATTACAGCAGGCTAACTTTCGTATTTTTAGTAGACATTGGATTTGCCGTATTGTCCAGGCTGGTCTTGAACTCCTGAGCTCAAATGATCCACCTGCCTCTGCCTCTCAAGGTACTGGGATTACAGGCATGAGCCACCACACCCGGCTGAGTCTTTACATGTAAAGTGGGTTTCTTGTAGGCACCATATAGGTGGTTGTTAATTTTTTAGAATCCATTTGGCAATCTCTTCTTTTAAATTAGGGTGCTTAGACTATTTACATTTAAGTTTATTTAAAAAATTCTTTTAATTGGCCGGGCGCGGTGGCTCAAGCCTGTAATCCCAGCACTTTGGGAGGCCGAGGCGGGTGGATCACGAGGTCAAGAGATCGAGACCATCCTGGTCAACATGGTGAAACCCCGTCTCTACTAAAAATACAAAAAATTAGCTGGGCATGGTGGTGCGTGCCTGTAATCCCAGCTACTCAGGAGGCTGAGGCAGGAGAATTGCCTGAACCCAGGAGGCGGAGGTTGCGGTGAGCCGAGATCGCGCCATTGCACTCCGGCCTGGGTAACAAGAGCGAAACTCCGTCTCAGAAAAAAAAAAAAAAAAAATTCTTTTAATTAACTAGTAAAAATTGTAGGCTGTGTATAGTTGCTCAGGCCTGTAACCCCAGCACTTTGGGAGGCCAAGGTGGGTGGATCATTTGAGCTCAAGAGTTCAAGACCAGCCTGGGTAACATAGTGAAACCCCATCTCTACCAAAAATACAAAAATTAACCAGGTGTGATGTGCACCTGTAGTCCCAGCTACTTGGGAGGCTGGGGTGGGAGGATGGCTTAAACCTGGGAGGCAGAGGTTATAGTGAGTCAAGATTGTGCCACTGCACTCCAGCCTGAGTGACAGAATGAGACCCAGTCTCAAAAACTAAACAAAATAATAACACCAAAATTGTATATATTGGTGGCATACATGATGTTTTGATACATGTATTCATTGTGGAATGAGTAAGTCAAGCTGTTTAACATATGTATTACCTCACATACTTAAGCATGTTTTTGTGGTGAGAACATTTAGCTATAACTGCTCATTGTGTAAGTTTAGTGGTTGCTTTAGGATTATAGGAGACATCTACTTATTATAATCTGCCTTCAAGAAATGTACTGCTTCAAATATTATATAGCAGTATGCTGCCATTTTTCCCCTCCCCACTTTGTTTTCATTGCCATAAATTTTACTTTTACATGTATTATAAATTCATAATACATTCTTATTTTTGCATTAAATATTGAGTTTTTATAGTCTTTAATAAGAAGAAAGAAGCCTTTCACATTTCTCTGCATAGTTTCCATTTCTTGTGCTCTTCATGCTTTTGTATGGATCCAGATTTCCATCTGATATAATTTTCCTCTGCCTGAAAGACTTCCTTTAACATTTCTTGTATTGCTTGTCTACTGGGGATGTTTTTTTTTCTTCAGTTTTTGTATCTGTGAAAAAGGTCTTTTATTTCATCTTTGTTTTTGAAAGATCACAGTATAGAATTCTAGACTGGCAAGGTTGGTGTTCTTTTTCAGTACATTAAAGATGCTATTTCATTGTCTTTAGCTTTGTATTATTTTGTATGAGAAATGTGTTCTCTCCAAACTTTATTCCTCTATACCTAATACCTCTTTTTTCCCCCTTCAGCTCCTTTTAAGATTTCGTCTTACCATATGTTTTAAGAAGTTTGAGTAGGTTATACCTTGCTCTAGTTTTTTTTCTTTGTTTTCTTTTTTCTTCTTCTTTTTTTTTTGAGACAGATTCTTGGTCTGTCGGCCAGGCTGGAGTGCAGTGGCATGATCATAGCTCACTGCAATCTACACCTCCTGGATTCAAGTGATTCTCATGCCTCAGCCTCCCAAGTAGCTGCGATTACAGGCGTGTGCCACTACACCCAGCTAATTTTTGTAATTTTAGTAGAGATGGGGTTTCACCACATTGGCCAGGCTGGTCTCAAACTCCTGACCTGGGATTACATGCCCAGCCTTTTGTTTCTTTTGCTTAGATTTCATTGAGCTTTTTGGATCTGTGGATTTATTGTTTTCATGAAGTGTGAAATTTTTTTCTGTCCTTCAAATATTTTTTTCTGTCCTCCTTCAGTGATTCCAATTACACATAATTTTAATTGTACAATTATGCGTGAAGTTTTTCCACAGTTCATTAATACTGTTTACTTTTTAAAAACTTTATTTTGACATACTTATAGATTCACATGCAGTTAGAAATAATCCAGAGAGGTCTTATACCCATTCCCCAATTCCCCCCCACCATGGTAACATCTTTTTCTATTTCATTTTTGATAGTTTTTATTGCTATTTCATGAAGTTTACTAATCTTTGATGGTGTCTAAACTGCTATATGTTTCATCTCAGATATTGTAGTTTTTATTTCTAGAAGTTTAATTTGCATTTTTTTAAAGACTTTCTTGCTCTGTTGCCTAGGCTGGAGTGCACTGGCACAATCACAGCTCACTGTAATCTCTACCTACTGTGCTCAAGAGATCCTCCCACCTCAGCCCCCTGAATATTGTAACTGCAGGTGCATGCCACCATGCTTGGCTAATTTAAAAATAATTTTTTTTATTAGAGATATGAGGTCTCAGTATGTTGCCCAAGCTGGTCTTAAACTCCGGGGCTCAAGTGATCCTCTTGCCTTGGCCTCCTAAATGCTAGGATTACAGGCATGAGCCACTGTACCCACCCAAGGTTTGCATGTTTTTAAAAGAGCTTCCTTGCCTCTACTTGTTATGTACAATCTTTTTTCTGGCTTCTTGAACATATAGAATATAATTATAATAACTTTAATGCTTTTGTCTACTAATTTTGTCATCAGTGCCATTTCTGGGTTTCTTTTAATTGATTTTTCTATCATTATGGCTCATATTTTTCTGCTTTGCATGTCTAGTAGTTTTTAATTAGATGGCAGATATTATGAATTTTACCTTATTGGGTACTAAATATTTTTTGTTCTTATAAATATGCTTGATTCTTGTTCTTGGATGTAGTCACTTAGAATGTGCTTCATTTTTTGGGGTCTTGCTTTATTAGGCTTTATTAAAAATGCGTGTTCTGTTTTAAAAAGAGAAAGAGCCAGTTATAAACAGTGCAACAATTTTTGTGATAGCAAAAGTCTGTAACCATTCTAAATGTTTATCAGTAACTCTGGTTACACTATGTAAGTCTGAACAGTGGAATCCTCTTAAAGTGGATCCTTATCATTTATTTACTTGTCCTACCACCCTTCCAATTTCAGAGTCCCTTCAGAAATACACTACCTGACATCTAACTTTTGTTTAAAAAAGATTTAAAGTCTAATGAGGTCATACATGCATTGTTGTATTTGTAATTCTTTCTCTTACTGAGCTGAAATGTAATAAGAGCAGAATAATAGACAATGGGGTGGCCAGGTAATAGGAGACATGATGTTAAGTGTAAAACTTTAACTTTCTCTCTTAGTGAGGAGGGAAGCTACTGGAAGGTTATGAACAGAAGTGTACCTTGATCTTACATTTTAGAGCAGGAGTCAGTAAAGTTTTTTGTAAATATTGTATGTCTTATGTATCACACAATCTCTGTTGCAACTTGTGTTGATCACATACTCTGTTACAAAAAGAGACATCTGGCAGGATTTGGCTCCCAGGCTGTGGTTTGTTGGGTCACGTTTTAGGACTGAATGGGGTGCTATATTGAGAATAGATTCTAGGGAGCAAAGGTGGAGGTAAGAGTCCAGATAAGGGGCTATAACAGTAATCTACATCAGAGATCATGGTACAGACCCAGCAGATAGAAAGTGAAAACACAGAGCAAAGGGGTTCTAGGACTTAGCCTTGGAACAACCTAACATTTAAAAGTCAGAAAGAGGAGGACTCAGTAAAATTATCTGATAAGGAATGGCCAGTGCTATTTGAGGAAAGCCAACCATCTTTTTGCTCTGGAATACCAGAGCAAAAAGATGTCAAGAAGGAGAAAGTACAATAGTAGAAAAACAACCTGATTTTTAAAATGGGCAAAAGACCTGAACAGACATTTATCCAAAGAAGGCATAGAAATGGCCAACAGGTATATATGAAAAGATGCTCAGCATCACCAATCATCAGAGAAATGCAAATTAAAACCGCAATGAGATATCACCTTGCACCTGTTAGAATGGCTGTTATCAAAAAGACGAGATAATTGTTGATCATAAGGGTATGCAGAAAAAGGAACCCTAGTACACTGTTGGTGGGCATGTAGATTGGTACAACCATTATGGAAAACAGTATGGAGGTTCCTAAAAAATTAAAGTTAGAACTACCATGTGACCTAGCAATTCCTCTTCTGAGTGTATACCCAAAGGAAATGAAATCACCACCTCATAAAGGTATCTGCCCTCTTGTGTTCAGTGCAGCATTAATTGACAATAGTCAAGATATGGAAACATCCTAAGTGTCCATAAATGGATGAATGGATAGAGAAAATGTATATACAATGGGATACTATTTAGCCTTAAAAAAGGAGACTGTGACTTGCCATAGCATAGATGGACCTGGAGGTCATTATGCTAAGGACATAGAAAGACAAAATACTGCATGGTCTCATATGTGGGGGAAAAAGCCAAATATGCAGGGGTATAATATAATAAATATAAAGAAATAAAACTGGTTACCAGGGATAGGATGGGAGTGAGAGGAGGAAATGGGAAGATGTAGGTCAAAGGATACAAAGGAATTTCTGTGAAATAAGTGCATTTTAGCTGCTCTTATCACAAAAAAGTCACTATATGAGATGATAGATACATTAATCTGCTTCATTATGGTAACCATTTTACTTGTCTCTATGTATCTCATAACATGTTGTAAATATCAAATATACACAATAAAATTTCATTTTTTAAAAAAAAGGAGAGAGTAATCAACTGTGTCAAAAGCTGAGAAGTGAACACTAGCATTTGGCGAGGTCCAGATCAGTGGTAACTTTGGTAAGAATGGTTTCATTGAAGTCATGGGACAAAAGCCTGAATGGAGCAGGTGTAAGAGCATATGGATGGACACAGGACAAAAGAGATGGCCTGGGGGTGGAGATGGGGGCAAAAAAAAAAGAGATGGCCTCAAAGTAATTTTATCGTAAAGGAGAGTAGAGAAAAGGGAAGGTGGCTGGAGAATTAGAGGTTAGAGAGAGGATTTTTTCAACAGTGGTTAATGATTACAGCTAATATGCATTCAACAATTAACACAACAAAATCTCTGCCACATAAAGCTTACATTTTAGTGCTGGGTAAGGGCAGGAAGATAGAAAATAATAAAGAAACACTGCCAGATGCGGTGACTCACGCCCATAATCCCAGCACTTTGGGAGGCCAAGGCGGGTGGATCACAAGGTCAAGAGATCGAGACCATCCTGGTCAACGAGGTGAAACCCCGTCTCTACTAAAAATACAAAAATTAGCTGGTCATGGTGGTGCGCGCCTGTAATTCCAGCTACTCGGGAGGCTGAGTCAGGAGAATTGCCTGAACCCAGGAGGCGGAGTTTGCGGTGAGCCGAGATCGTGCCATTGCACTGCAGCCTGGGTAACAAGAGTGAAACTCCGTCTAAAAAAATAATAATTAAAAAAAATAAAGAAACACATACTTATATTAAATTGGCTACGAGATGTAGCCACTCATATCATATGGACATTTTGCATTCAACATATTCAAAATGATATTATCTCCTCCCCTCCCTTCCCCCACCTTTTCCTATGTTTCTCTTCCTTGTTTTTGTATTGTAAAAAATGCCACATTGAGGACAGAATCCTGTGCCTTATCCCTTGCAACCATCCTGTCCTCAAACTCAGGCGTGTTTTATTTTTTTGCTTCACAAACAGTTCTCAGGTCTGCTCCCTTCTTGCCATCTCGACCTTGGTCCCTTAGCATTCACTTCTCTTCTGGATTGCTACTTCACCCTCTTAACTGGGGTCTCTGCCTTCATCCTTCCCCTTTAATCTGTTCTCCACAATGTAGCCAGTCATCTTTTAAAAATATAACCTGAGTTTTAAGGGACTTGCTCAAGACCACAAAATTAGTAGAGCCAAGATTTGATTTCCTTATGTCATCTTCCTCTTGGGGCTGGCTTTATGTAGGGGTAGGAAGGAACTGGATCATCTCAAGCTAAGTAGGATATGTACATTGCCAGAAATGCATGTTTGTATGTATCTGACAGCTCATCAATTTGTGTGATGTTGGTTTGTTTTTGTAGGTGCACGGGTTTCATATTCCAGAAGGTTGGAAAGTTGGCTGCAACAGCTGTGGGAGGTGGATTTTTTCTCCTTCAGGTCTGTATGTGAAATGTTCTCAGATGTTTGGAAATTCCACCTGCCCATTAAGGAATGCGGTGCAGGGAGTTGGAATACAGTCCTGGCTATGTTACACTACAGTAGCCTTTGGACTTGTTTTTATTTACTATTTCCAATGCTAATGACCATTTGAGTCAAATTTTATCCATTATACTAGTAAATGTTATTTACCAGTTACATTTTATTTTCTCATTTGGGGATAGAAGTGCAAATTCCTTATCATAGCTCCCTTAAAAGAGTTTTTAAGACCACCTGAAATATTAAGCAGATGTGATTTCAAAACTGCAAGTAGGCTGGGATGATTTAGTTTCATATTCTAATATATCTAGCTTTTACAGAGGGGACATTGAGCATTTGATGAGAAGTGGGAGCTAAGTGACAGTGCAGTCAGATGTCCTCTGCTGTCTTCTTGACCCATAGTTTCAGAACCAGTGGTTGCCAGTTTTGTGAGACTGCTCTGGGAGAGACTAACAAGCAAGACTTGAAAAACAAAAAGGGAGCAGTTTCTCCTAAAACAAAAGAAAACTGACATTTGATTGTACTGGGCACACATTTCTTAGCTCTGTGGCATTGGTATTCAAACTTGGCTCCACATTGGAATCACCTGGGGGTTTTTAAAAGAGCCGACATATATCACCCCCAACCCACAGTCTGATTTCATCGAAAAACTTAAAACACTTGAAGTGATTCTACTGTGCAGCGGTGCGTAGAGCTGCTCTGCTGTGGGAGCCATAACTTGCTGAATCATGGCAGAGTCTCTGAATTCACAGCCCTTTGTCTCTTCCCAGAGTTGGCATCCCTCACTTTGGCAAGGTAAGTTCTGTATTAGCACCATGATTGGAGTGAGTTCTGCAGATAGGTCAGGTGAAAATCAGATGTATTGAAGAGGGAAACTGGTAACTGGCTGGAGCTGGGTTGAGTGTGGTATTGCTGCATGCCAAATTCCCCCAAACCTAATGGCTTCAAATAATGATCACTTTATTCTCTGTCATGGTTACAGGAGTCTGGGGGAGGGTTAAGGTAGGTGCTTGTGGATTAAAGTCTCATGTGGTTACAGGCCAGATGATCAGAGGGCTGGGGTAGGTGTGGACTGGCCGGGCCTCTTTGTCTCTCTGTCTCTGTCTTCCCTCCTACTCTCCTTATTTCCCCCCTCTCCATAGTGTCAGTGCTGTTCCATGTGATACCTGGGCATGAGTCTTACCACCAGTGTAGGCTTCCTCTTACCGCCATGACTTCAGGACTCCCAAGCACAGTGCGCCAGAAATATGGTGCAAGTTGCATCTCCTTTGTTGCACAAGACTCAGAAGTCATGCAGCATCACTTTTGTTGGCTCTTCACACCTCTCTCTCCTTCCTCTTGACCCTTCAGGCAGAAGTGCAGTAACAGCTCTATCCCTGTGGTTTCCGTTACATGCTGCCCCAGACTTCATAAACATCTTAATATTGCCTTGAAATGTCTTAATTGGAGTGTGCCCTCTGTTTCTTTTTGGGCCACGGACAGAAATAATTGGTATTGCAAGTGTCTCCAAAAAGGCACTCAAAATGAGATTCTGGTGTTGGATGACTCCAATATTCAGGGGGTATAGGGACACTGCTTTGCTGCACAGGTGAGACATGGAGAATCTGTGGCAGGCACTCATGTTATCTGTCACTAGAGGGGTGAGAGCAGGAGGCAAGCATAATTTTGAGAGATCAGTTATATCAGGAGTTATAGTTTGATATAGGGATCCAGTTTCCTTTTCTCCATACTGATAATTGAACAGAATTTAGTGAATAATTCTTCCCATTCCCAACATTTACAGCATTGTCTCTTTCATATATGAAAATCCATGTATATGTGGCTGTGATTCTGGTTTCTGTGTTCTGTTCTTTATGGCAGTACTAAAGCTTGGTATTTGGTGCCATGCAGATTCCTCCACCGTGTTGTTCAGGAGTGTCGCAGCTACTTTTGTGTTTCTGCTTGTTCACCTGAATTTTAGATCAGAGTTGTCAGTTATTTTAAAAAATCCTGTTGACATTTTAATCGGAATTGCATTGGAACCATGTAGATATCTTATGATATTGAGTAATCTACCTGTGAACGTAGGTTTTCTCTCCAATTATTTAGGTCTTCTTTAATGCCTTTGAATAGACTTTTATTATTTTTCCATATAGATCTTGTACATGTGTGATTCATTTTTATTACTGGATATCTTATAACTTTAGTTGGTTTTGTGGATGATACGATTTTTAAAACTACACATTCTGATTCATGGTAGTGTGTTGAAATACAGTTGATATGTTATGTTGCTTTTTCAGCCAGCCACCTTACTAAAAAATTCTCTAATTTCTGACTTGTCTGGGATTCTTTTGGGTTTTGTCTATAAAATCATGCCATCTGTGAACAGTGACATTTTTCCTTGATGGCTTTATGAATGTAGTTGCATTTTCTTACCAAGCTGTAGATCACTTTCAGAGCCCAGCAATGCTTGCCAGTTTTCAATTTATTCTACTCCCTCTGCTTGTTGTGCTGTAATGGACACATGATGTTGAACTTTTGTCAGTAGAGGGCGCTGGAGGGACATTGCAGCAGGAAGGGGCTGTTTTCCCAGTTCTGGTGTTGCTTTACTCCTATAGTGCAGCCCCCCAGTAACGCCATGGAGAGCAGGAAGTCACCTTGCAGTCCTGGCCTGGGCCACCCAGGGGACTTCACCACCACCAGTACTACTTGTGCACCCTTATAAAAAATCGGTTTCTTGTATTTGTACAAGTCCATTTCTGTACTTTTTATTCTGTTCTGTTCATTTGTGTGTCTGTCTCTGCTTCCTTGACTACTGTAGCATTATAGTAAGTCTTAAATCAGGTAGTGTGATTTCCCCCAATTCTGTTTATCGGAATCATTTTGGTGATTGTAGTTCTCTTGCCTTTCCATATAAGTTTTAGAACCAGCCTATTTATGTATCTATAAAAAATTCTAGAGGAAAACCTAGGCAGTACCATCCAGGACAGAGGCATGGGCAAGGACTTCCTGACTAAAACACCAAAAGCAATGGCAACAAAAGCCAACATTGACAAGTGGGATCTAATTAAACTCCACGGCTTCTGCACAGTAAAAGAAACTATCATTAGAGTGAACCGGCAACCAACAGAATGGGAAAGAATCTTTTCAATCTACCCATCAGACAAAGGGCTAATATCCAGAATCTATGGCGAACTTAAACAAATTTACAAGAAAAAACAACCCTATCAAAAAGTGGACAAAAGATACGAACAGACATTTTTCAAAAGAAGACATTTATGCAGCCAACAAACATGAAAAAATGCTCATCGTCACTGGTCATTAGAGAAATGCAAATCAAAACCACACTGAGATACCGTCTCACGCCAGTTAGAATGGCGATCATTAAAACATGTGGAGACAACAGATGCTGGAGAGGATGTGGAGACATAGGAACGCTTTTACATTGTTGGTGGGAGTGTAAATTAGTTCAACCATTGTGGAAGACAGTGTGGCGATTCCTCAAGGACCTAGAAATAGAAATTCCATTTGACTCAGCAATCCCATTACTGGGTATATATCCACAGGATTATAAATCGTTCTATTATAAAGACACATGCACACGTATGTTCATTGTGGCACTGTTTACAATAGCAAAGACCTGGAACCAATCCAAATGCCCATCAATGATAGACTGGATAAAGAAAATGTGGCACATATACACCATGGAATACTATGCAGCCATAAAAAATGATGAGTTCATGTCCTTTGCAGGGACATGGATGAAACTAGAAACCATCATTCTCAGCAAACTGACACAAGAACAGAAAACCAAACACTGCATGTTCTTACTCATAATTGGGTGTTGAACAGTGAGAACACACGGACACAGGGAGGGAACCATCACACACTGGGGCCTGGAGGGTGGGGGGCTAGGGGAGAAATAGCAGGGGGTGGGGGGATTGGGGAGGGATAGCATTAGGAAAAATACCTCATGGAGATGACGGGGTGATGAATGCAGCAAACCACTACCATGGCCTGTGTACACCTATGTACCAAACCTGCATGATCTGCACATGTACCCCCAGAACTTAAAGTATAATAAATAAATTAAAAGAGAAAGAAATCCTACTGGGATTTGTGATTGGGATTGCAGTAAACCTATAGATAATTTAGAGAGAATTGGTCATCATTTCTGTGTTGAATATGCCATTCCATGTACATGACCTGTCTCTCCATTTATTTAGGTTGTCTTTGAGTTCTTCAGCATTTTGTAGTTCTCAGTATAGAGATCCTGTATGTTTTATTTGATTTATACCTTGTATTTAATTTTTTTGTGCCTATTGCTGTAAATCATTAAAAAATTTTTCAGTTCAAATTGCTAGCATATTGAAATTGAGTTGGTCTTGTGTGATCTTGTATCTTGTGACCCTGGTAAACTCACTGTTTTAGTCTAGGAGTTTTGTTTGGTGTTTTTTTGTTGTTGTTGTTCAATTCTGTGAAATTTTTATGTAGACAAAGATGTATATGAATTGAGACAGTTTGACCTCTTCCTTGTGAATCTGGATGCCTCCTAATTCCTTTTCTCGCCTCGTTGTGCTGACTCTGAGTTCACTTCTGGTATGATATTGAATAGGAGTGGAGAGGGCGGACATCTTTGCCTTGTTCCCTGCATTCATTCCTTTACCATTACGCACAGTGCTAGCTGCAGGGTTTTTGTGTAGATGTTCTTTATCAAGTTGAGGAAGTTCCCCTCTATTCCTCTTTCTCTGAGACTTTTATCGCGAATTTGCATTGAATTTTGTCAGATGTTTCTTGAGTCCTGCCTTGAGGTCAGGCCAGGTGATACTGCAGGAAAAGCAGGAAACACACCACCAGTTTGGTGGTGCTTTGAATTCTGGTCTTCTCCAGTTTGCATGCCACTGTTTTTATGTAAGAGCCCTCAAATAGCTAGTTTATGTATTCTCTCAGTTTAACAGCAGGATTTTTGTGGGAGAAACAGGATAAAGTAAATGAAAGAGAACCTTCTTTTAGCATACAAATTTTGATACTCAACTATGTGGTTGCTATAAGTAATTTGTTCTTTTAGTACTAAGTAATATTCTATTGTGTAAATATGATAGTTTGTTCATCCATTCATGTGTTGATAGACTTTTGTGTTATTTCTAGTTATAGACTCATAAGTAAAACTACTGTGGCAAGGGCTGCCATTCTGGAGGCAGTGTGACAGCATGTGTAATTGCAGTATTGGTAGACACTGCCAAATTCTTTTCTTTTCTTTTTTTTTTTTTTTTGAGACGGAGTTTCGGTCTTGTCACCCAGGCTGAGGTGCAATGGCGCGATCTCGGCTCACCGCAACCTCCGTCTGCTGGGTTCAGGCAGTTCTCCTGCCTCAGCCTCCCAAGTAGCTGGGATTACAGGCACGCGCCACCACGCCCAGCTAATTTTTTTGTATTTTTAGTAGAGACGGGGTTTCACCATGTTGACCAGGATGGTCTCGATCTCTTGACCTCGTGATCCACCCGCCTTGGACTCCCAAAGTGTTGGGATCATAGGCATAAGCCTGACCCGAATTGTTTTCTTAAAAGACTACCAGTTAAGACTTTTAGTAAGCATGTGTAAGAGTGTCTATTTCCCCACGTCCTTATCAACAGCAGATATTTTCAGTGCTTTAATTTTCTCCAATCTGATAAAAAATTATAGGTCATTATTTTAATTTCTCTCTCCTTGATTACTTGTGAAGTTCAGCTTTTTCTTTCTCTTTGACACTTTCCTCTGTGAATTGCCTTTACGCAGTTTTAAAGTGAATTTTTTTTCTTACTGATCTCTATAAGAACTTTACTTTTTTGAGTATCAATGTTTTGTTTGTAATACACATCACAAGTATTTTCTCTAGTCTGGTTGGGTGACTGGTGGTGCCATTAGCTAAAATAGGGACTAGAGGAAGAGCAACAGTGCAGGAGACCCTAGCAAGGTGAAGACTTTTAGTTTCAGATATTTTGAGATATCCAGGTAGATACAGCTTAGCAAAAATTTGGTAGAGAGGTGATATTGACAGGGCATTGTTTGGTGGGCTATAGTCATTCTCTTCATTCCTTGGATGATACTAATACATCATCAAAAACTACATGCTTAAATCAGATTTACAGTGCATTTTAGAGTTTCGCTGTTTTTATCAAGGGAAATAGGTACATGCTACAGGTGTCTTTGGATGTGTTTCTCTTAATACCTCTTTGTATGAAGTCATTCATGAGAAATCTCGGTGGGGCCAGATGCTAGGTTTCTTCCTGAATATCTGGCATCTTTTCTCCTGTTAAGCAACAGTAATTACTGCCTGAAAGTTTTGAACTGTTCACATTGTCAGGAAACTGACACTCATGGGCACATTGTCAGAGTCGTTCTCTGGAAACATTTGAATTGGCTGTAAGGTCCATCTCTTCACCTTACATCTTGACCTCCCTACCTTGATTTTCATCTTACATAAAACTTTTTAAAAGAGTTGTAAGAGTATAAATAAATTAAAAGAATTGTCAGTAGTTATTTCTAGTGCCAGGCATATGGCTTTGCATATAGGGGGGATGCTGAGTAGATGTTATCACGATACAGATGATCAAATGACAGATGTCTCCAAAAATGGAAAGTCAGAGGGTTTTGAGAATTTACTTCACAATTTATCCTGATTAAAAAAATAAAAAATCTGTTTCTCATTCCTTCTTGTCATTATTGTTGATATTGTAGCTTGCAAACCATACTGGGTACATCAAAGTTGACTGGCAACGAGTGGAGAAGGACATGAAGAAAGCCAAAGAGCAGCTGAAGATCCGTAAGAGCAATCAGATACCTACTGAGGTCAGGAGCAAAGCCGAGGAGGTGAGACTTGCATTATTCATACAGCGCATACAGTTGTCTTAACCCTATTGCTTCGATAGCTCAGTGATGAACAGGGCTTAAACATTACAAAGAACTTAGAGTAATGTGACAAAGCTACTTGGAATATTATAACTTCATAGCATTTTTTTTTTTTTGAGACGGAGTTTGGCTCTTGTTACCTAGGCTGGAGTGCAATGGTGCGATCTCGGCTCACTGCAACCTCCGCCTCCTGGGTTCAGGCAATTCTCCTGCCTCAGCCTCCTGAGTAGCTGGGATTACAGGCACGCACCACCGAGCCCAGCTAATTTTTTGTATTTTTAGTAGAGATGGGGTTTCACCATGTTGACTGGGATGGTCTCGATCTCTTGACCTCGTGATCCACCCGCCTCGACCTCCCAAAGCGCTGGGATTACAGGCGTGAGCCACCGCGCCTGGCCAGCTTCATAGCATTTTCAAAAGCTGGATAATTAAAAGTGTTTGGTGACCTTTGTCAGTTGAGAGTACAGAGTGATACAGACAGTACTTGACTGTGCACATTTGTGGAGTGATTATCCCTTTAACATGTTTTTCTAGGAATGTGGGGCAGCATAGTAGATGGGAAGGATATATGGCCAGTATGATCATTTTGAGTCACATTTTGTCCCTGTATACATGTATCTCTGAAATATTCATACTCTGCTTGTTTTACATATAACTAGTAGAAATGTGCAGCCCAGGGATTGGTGAACTTTTTCTGTAAAGGGCTAGGTAAATATTTTTAGTTTTATGGGCCATATGGTCTCTGTTACAACTATTCAGCTCCACTGTATGTCATGAAAATAGCCATAGATGATATGTAAATAAGTGGATGTGGCTATGTTACAGTAAAACTTTATTTAAAAACAGGTTCAGACTGCATTTGGCCCATGGGCTGTAGTTTGATAATCCCTAATCTTGTTTATTACAGCCAGGTTAGATTATAACCTGGCACTGGAGGGACAAGAGAATTTCTTCCTTTTTAAAAGGGTATTTTTTGCTGTTTCTTTATTACCTTTAAAAATATGTCAGATATCCCAAAGAAATAAGTACAGTGAACTGGGGAGAAATAAACAAAAATTAGGGTGTCAAGAAGATAGCTGGTATGTTCTATAGCCTGGAGTGATGGGAAATTCTCCCATTAGCTTACTCGAGCCTCACAGGGAAAACAGAAATACCCTGTATGTGCCTCCAGCTGCTCATGTTGTAAGTGGCTCTTCATGCCAGTGATCGGCAAGTGGCTGGTCAAAGCTCATGCCTTTACCCAGAGTGGGAAGGTGGCACAGGTGGTTATCTGCAGGAGCCCAGAGCCCAGCTGGTTCTTCTTACCTTTCTTCCTTCTGTCTCTCCTCAATCTGAAAGTTACGAAAGTTATACTTTTTTATTTCATGAAAATTTTATTTTTCAAATATTTATAAACACAATACATGGCTGGGCACAGTGACTCACCACAGTGAGTGAGAATTTTTGTTTTTTAAGAGAGGGTTTCACTCTGTCACCCAGGCTGGAGTACAGTAGCACAGTCATGGCTCACTGTACCCTCAACTAAGCCATCCTCCTACCTCCGCCTTCTGAGTAGCTGGGTCTGCAGGTGTGCACCAGCATACCTGGTGAAGTTTTAAATTTTTTGTAGAGACAGGGAGACCCTGTTGTTGTCCTGGCTGGTCCCAAACTTTTGGGCTGCTGGCTCAACAGTGATAATTGCCTCTATAACCAGTTTATTTAGTGTGGCTTCACTCTTCTCCCATAACTGTCCCCATGAACTCCTTTTTTGTCCTTGATTCAAAGGGCCATTGTTTCTACCTCCCGATGTGCATCTTCCTTCCTATCAGGCTCTCTGTAGTCTTATTCCCCCTATAGCAGCCAGTGGTCATTTTCATATGTAAGTCAATTTAATGGCTTCCATTGTCCTTTGGCTAAAGTACAAACTACATAACAGCTAAGGGGATTGACATCGTTAAGATTGGCATAGGTGTAATAGAGATGATTCTTAATATTATTGACATCCTTAGCAAAACAACCCATTGTACTGTCTTCTGTTTTCAGGTGGTGTCATTTGTGAAGAAGAATGTTATAGTGACTGGGGGATTTTTCGGAGGCTTTCTGCTTGGAATGGCATCCTAAGGGAAATGACCTCATTTTCATTGTTCCTGGTTTTTTCTAGCCAGCAGCCTCTACACTCCATCATAGGACATCAAGTCCCTCCTCTTCTCCCGTGCCTTCCTCCCTGCCATGGCAAATCCGGGTGGCTTCTATAAGCATCTGTTGGTGCAAGTTACTGTGACACCATGAGCTTGATGGTGC
Source organism: Callithrix jacchus (assembly GCF_049354715.1). NCBI lineage: Eukaryota > Metazoa > Chordata > Mammalia > Primates > Cebidae > Callithrix > Callithrix jacchus. Next base: position 150,787,975 of record NC_133524.1, read on the forward strand.
CAGACAAGACAGTAGTCCTTAGCTCTCCTCCCAGTACACCCCCTACTTGGTCAGTCTATAGGTCAGCAAGAAGATTCCTTTACCCCCATGCAAGACACTTAAACCAGAACACATTGCAAGCTGGCTCACCGTAGAAGATGACTGGATCCTGAAAGGTTGTCCCAAACTGTTGATTTGGAAAAGAAATAAGCACATAGATAACCTTATTGTGTGCTGCATGGAAAGGAACTGAATACATTTGCCTTTAAGCATGAAAGATTTTGGTATCTTGGTGTCTACTTTCTTTTTAGTTGGTTTTATGTTACAGAAAGAGCTAATTAAATGTGTTATAATTATGCAACAAATGGGCAGCATTAGTACTATAATTGAAAAATCTGATATTGTAAAACAAGTGGTTTAGGTGGGAAAGAAAAGATCTTGGATTTTTATTTCATAGAAAAGATTTTAGGCTTTGAAATGTGAATGAAATTTTTTTGTTTTGTTTTGTTTTTGAGATGGAGTTTTGCTCTTGTTACCCAGGCTGTAGTGTAATGGCATGATCTTGGCTCACTGCAACCTCCGCCTCCTGGGTTCAGGCAATTCTCCTGCCTCAGCCTCCTGAGTAGCTGGGATTACAGGCACGCGCCACCATGCCCAGCTAATTTTCTGTATTTTTAGTAGAGACGGGTTTCACCATGTTGACCAGGATGGTCTCGATCTTTTGACCTCGTGATCCACCCACCTCGGCCTCCCAGAGTGCTGGGATTACAGGCGTGAGCCACCGCGCACGGCCTGAAATATTTTTATCAAAACATTAGGGGTGGCCATAACTCCTCTGTGCCACTTCTATTTTTTTTTTAATGCAGTTAAGATGAAATAAATTTAAACCAGAGTTTTAAAGAAGTAGCTTTCCAGGGATTCAGAACTAAGAAAAACAGTGATAGGGCATGTGAAATGTTTCCATCAAGTGTAGTCTACAATCTCATGATGACCAAACCCCTACAATCAGTCTTTAAAAGCACACACATGCACACTTGCACACACACATGCACAGAATCTTAGCACATTTTGCTGTAGTGGCATGTTACCATGTCTGCAGTCCCAACTAGAATATCAATCAGCTTTCATAGGCAAGACTTCTGTCTTCACCATTATACTCACAGGACCTAGCACTTAATAGGTGCTGAGTATTTGTTGAAAATATGAATAATGCCTTTATAGAAAGAAAACTCACTATTAAAGGTTAGTTTTACTCAGAATGAATTAATCTTGGAGATGATCTCTTGTGAAATACGAGTGTGTTTCTAAGGCTATACCTTGAAATGTTTGCATTTTAACCTATTTGAGAATGACGTATTGAATTTGAAAATCGAAACTACCATTTGAGGCAACATAAGCCATTTGGCTTGCAATATGTATGAATCATCTTGAAACCATAATGATATGAGTCTCTTTGCTGCATATTTTTCTAAAAGAACTTTATTTTTACTTTTTATTATGGATGCTTTCAGGCATATATCAAAGTAGAGAATATAGTACAGTAATCCCCCATGTGTCTACCACTCACCTACAACAATCATCAAATTATAGCTCTGCTGGTTTTTACCAATTATTGTGAAACAAATACCAGAATGTCATTTTATCATATTTCAGTATGTCTAAAAGGTAAGAATTATTTCTAAAAATCATAAATATAGTACATCATCATATCAAACATTAACAGTAATTATATAATATCCAATATCTGATCAGTATTCAAAATTTCCTTGTCTCGAGTGTTTTACATTTAGTTTCTTTGAATCAAAATTCATGCAAGGTTCCCATTATATGTGCATGATTAGGATAAGTCTCTTAACCTTATAGATCCTCTGATTTTTTTGCTATCTGTCTGTGTGTCTGTCTGTCTGTCTATCTATCTATCATCTATTTTGACATACATATATGTAATGACATTGACTCATCTGTTTCCTGGTTTCCCAAATTCTGCTTCTCCTGACATTTGGGAATCTCTGAGTTATGCCATATATGGTGATCATGGCTGCAGCCACTTTACCTGTGTGACTTACCCACAGCGATGGGATGGTAACAGCAAAAGCTAACCAAAGTGCTCTGTGACCCTTTGGGTTGCATGTGGGGAGACTGGCCCACCCAATGCCTCTCCAGTGCGGCAGGGGTTGTCTTTTGGTGCATCTCTTTTTCCTGTGATTATTGGTGAGGACAGTAAAAATTAGCAGGTGGCTAAACTACCTTGAGTTTCAGGTGGTGAATTGGAGTTAAGGTTCCCCCAAAAGAACAGCTGCCATTCCTCCATGTAAAACCGTGATGATTCCAGGACCAGGCAACTCCACCTTTCAATGCACTATTTTCATTTGACTGGAGAGGCCTCTTTAGCTAGGTACGTATTTTCTCCAGTAGCAAAGCTAAATAACGTTCTGAACTTCCTATTTAGTGGTGGTGGGATGGAAGTTTTTCCTTGGGAAGAGCGTTGTAACTGTGTATGGTCCAGGGAAACTTGACTTGGAATTTGTTCGGGGTTTCCTCACTCCTGGTGGCAGCAACGTGGTAACACCGCACTCAAGGCTTCCAAGTTGTCAACCAATAGGATGCCGTCTACGTAGTGAAAGCCCCCCTTCTGGTACCCTGCAGCGTAGTGGACAGCGTCCCGGCTCAGGGACCCCTCTGTCACCTTCCTGGCTACTATGGGTCCGACCTGAGTCCTCACCACTTTGACCCACCCTTTGGCCCAGCGTCTCTCCCGCAATGGGACCTGGTGGGATGGGACTTAGAGCATGCTACAGGAGAGGTAGAACGTTTGAATCTCTTCCCAAAGTTCTCCCCAGAGTCGGACAGCAGAGACTGATCCAGGGGCACTTTCTGGCGGCTGCCTGCTGGGGCTCAGCAGATTGAGTCTAATGTTTCAGTCTCCCTCAAGGATGTGTATCCTCATTGCTGACACGGGAGCTGGGTCGGGGGAGGGATGTGATGTTGGGGACCCTTGCTTGAGCAGACCGTTGTCATGAGTGTTATTGTCATTGTGGTAATATGTTAACGTGACTCTCCTCCCAAACGGCTGCTTGTTTGCTGTAATCTCCTGCCACTCAGCCTCCAGACATTCATTAACAGGACAGTGGAGGTCTTGACTCCCGCACCGCACCACTGGGTTGACAGTCCTTGCTACTGGATCTGGGCAGTTACTCTCTCATGGATGCTGGCAGAAGATGATTCAAGTTGGAGGACCAGGTTCTACAAGGAATGAACTCTTAGAAAATTCTAGCCGACATGCTCTTGGGGCGGGTGGTTCTGGTTTTGGAAAGCAGTTACTGTGTAGTTAACTATTGTAAGAATAGTCTCTCCATCATCCTTTTGTTTGATGTTTACCAGAAACATGGGCATAACTAATGGCTGGGCTTTTATTTGGAAACTACTTTTGTACAGTTGGGAAAATGCAAAATAAATCTCTGCGTGAAAAAATGGTATACAGATGGATTTGAAATTTTTGATACTCATCATTTCTTCTCACAGGGAAGCTCACAGCCAGTTTTGGACCCTGTAGGAAAATTTGCTGCCCTGTGGTCCCTCCACCAAATTATCAGCTTCATTTGTGTCATGAAATCCAGTATGATTTCTGGGAAATCAGGCCCAGAACTAAAATACACTTTCTGCCCAACTCTCTAAGACATCACACTAACACTTATTGGACAAAAAACCTATTTTAGTTCTGAGCCTGATTTTTCCAGAAGTCATATGGTGTGGCTTATATTTCTGATGTCTGCCTTCTTTTTAAGGGATCATTAATCTTAATACATGTTTTAAAGAAAACAGTGTTTTACTTTTTCACATTTTTATAAAGCTTTAAAGTCAGCTTATTGACTTGTCAAAACTTTTAAAATTTGAAATGGTAAGAAATGACAGGATTATGGAGAGCAGTGGTTTTCATCTTTGCTTGCACTTGGGAATCACTCGTGAAATTTTAAAAACTACTAATGCCTGACTCTCATCCTAGAGATTCTGATTTCACTGGTTGGGGTGTTCAGGCATCCTGAGGTTTTAAAGTGTCCTAAGATTTTTCTAATGAGCAGCTGAGACTGAGAACTACTGAAGTACAGAGTTGGAAGCTGCTGTAGAAAAATTAAGAGTTCTGCTGTTAACTCCTTAGCAGGGTTTTAAAGCCTTTTAAATTAAGTGCCATACAGCTTAGGATGCCTTCTGAATACTGAACATAAGTGTGATATTGTTCCTTAAATGTTTTAGGAATCGTGTGGAGTGAATGCAAGGAAAGTAGTTTCTCTTGGCATTTGAAAACTTGAAAATATATCCTAGAAATATTGTTTCTCAGACTTACTTGCATAAAAAGGATTATTATGTTTTAATATAAGTAATTTTCAGAAAAATGAATCCACATTTTACAGGATAACTAGATTCTATTTTAACTTTTTTTGGCTTTAAATGGGCATTATGGGAAACTCAGCATTAACCTTCTTTCATCCTTTTGTTGCCATTAAATTGCAGTAAGTTTATTTAAACTTCACGGTGCTTTCTGAGCCCTTATTAGCATGAGAAATTTTGTTCCCACATTTTGAAAATACGTTGAAAGACACACAGGTTGGCTGAACTGACAGGTTGCCCCATGAAAGTTGTGGGCTGGTATCATTCCCATCCTCATGTAACTGTTCGGCCTTCACATGTTGGTAAGTATTACGGGGTTGCAATGTTTATTGTTCTCAGAAATTAATATCATGTTTCCTTATTATTTGCATTGTGGCAAACGGCTTTTGTCAGTGGATGCTAAAACTATTGGGTGAAAAGTTTTGGGGTAATGTGATATTCATACGGTGACAAGATACCACCCAACAAATAACCATTACAAAGGGAAAACCACCTTTCTAGCTAAAAGGTCAGTCACTAACCAAGTGACTAAACTTAGCATCACTAATAGGGTTTTTTTTTCCAAAATGGGAGATCATAGTTCTCACCTTCTTAGAGTTCTTTCCTTAAGACTGAGATTCAGTGTTAATCTCAGTCCCTAACAATAAGAAGCATTCTATGATGGCTATTTTTATATATGTCATAATAATAGCTAAGAAGAATAAGCATTAAATCAATGTCTTCCAATAGATTTGTTGACTTAAAAAACAGAATCATTTAAAGAAGGAACTGCAATGAACCTTTCAAAACTGAAAGTACTATACTGATACAGTTTGGACTGTGTCCCCACCAAATCTCATGGTGAACTGTATTCTCTAATGAAGGTGGACCAAGGTGGGAGGTGATTGGATCACCGGGGTGGGTTTCTCATGGTTTAGCACCATCCCCTCTTGGTACTTTACTCATGATACAGAGTTCTCATGAGATCTGGTCATTGAAAAGTGTGTGACACTTCACTCTTTCTTGCTCCTGCTTTGGCCATGTGGAGTGCTCACTCCCCTTGTGCCTTCTGCCATAACTGAGTTTGTTGAGGCCTCCCTAGAAGCCCATCAGATGCAGTGCCATGCTTCCTGTACAGCCCATGGAACTGTGAGCCAATTAAACCTCCTTTCTTTATAAATTACCCAGTCTCAGGTATTTCTTTATAGCAATGCAACAATGGAGTAATACATGTGCTTTAGCAAAAAAACATTTAAAAGAGTCTGAAATTGGAGTAGTTAACTCAGTAAACATAACTTAGCAATAAAACACAGAAAACAATGTATTTGATCAGGTAGTGATTCCTAATGTAAATCACAGTATGACTGTCAACTGATAATTTTAAATGTAATTTAGATTTGTAGATGATGTAACATTAAAAATGTAAAATGGTTTATTATTTTATCATTAACACAAGACTCCATTTAAATGATTTCATGGGGATTTAGCACTGTTACTCTGGTTTGTTGACCAAATGTCTCTAAGGCAGCATTTCTCTAAGTATCTCTAGAGAGCATTCACAAGAGAGATGCTGTCTGCAAAACAGGTTTTCTTAGGCTTTTTGAAAACTCTAAAGTCTAGCAGGAAATTAACCTGTTTATTTGTACACAACTTAGCATTTCCCAATCTTACCTGAGCACAGAAGCCGTTTTTTTTCTTCCTGTTACAGCAATTCCTATAAACATTCTGGGGAATACTGCTTTAAAGAAAACAGTTGGTCTCAAATAATCATGGTATTTCAGTATCAGGGACCTAGCAGAAACTGTTCCTGCTTTTAGTCATCATCATTTTTTTAGAGGAGGGGCTCTGGTGGTTCAAGCATCCATTTGAGGAAAGCAAATGGCCTGTTGCATGCTGCCCTCCTACAGCTTTGTATTAATGTTGTCTGGATCTTCTGCAACAGGTTTTATTATTATCAGGATATAAAGAATAGATAAACCAACTAAGAGTTTGATTATCTTGTTGCCTACCTGACTTCCAATGAAATTTTTTTCTTCAGTTCCTTGATGATACATTAAGAATCATTAAACATTACAAGAATCATTTCTATGAATATTCAGCACTCTGGTTAGTCACTCCAGTGGGGATGCAAAAACAGAAAGAAATGCTCTTATTGGCATGTGGAAAGACACTTTTTGCTCTGCATTATTGGAAGCACAAAAGGTACTGAGTTCGTTTAAAGGAAACTTTGCATTAACATGTTATCTATAAAAGGTGTCAAAACTGTGATGTTGGAAGAGAGTCCTTTCACCTAACATAACCTCGTATGACTTAAGTTTGAGGAATGGCATTAGTGATCTGAACTCAAAGAAGAGAATTAATACCCTATATCTAATAGTCTTAAAATACATTTAGTACAAAACCAAAATTTTTCTCTTAAACATGTTTATTTTAGTAGCTCAGTTTATTACATTGTACATATTTGTCTTTGAATGTATTGTTTAAATTTCTGCCTGTTCTGCATAGATGGCATATTCATTAACTTTTATAGCTTTTTCATTTGCTATTTGCTGCTACCTGGCCTGAAGAACGACAGGAAGATTAAAAAACATTCATTCAATAGAAACATGGAGCAGCACTTCAGCAGAACTTCACTTCAATGCAGACTTCAGTGTTAGGTTTTCTTTGTCTTCTTTTTCAAATCCTGAACAGACGACAGATCTTCCCTTGGGATATTGAGCACAACACTTACGCAGTTCTTGGATGACAGCCTGACATTTTGATTCCATGTAGTTGTTGGCTGAAAAACATACAGGCAGACTCTAGTCATGATCTCATAGGACTAACAAGGTAAAGGGAAGTTTAGATCAGTGCTTCCCACTCCTTTTCACTTTCAGTACCTATGGAACTGGAAGAAGGAATATACACCAAAGTCGACTACATTCTTTCTAATTTAGAGACCTGTCAACAGGTTCATTGGGAAGAAAAGTATGATTTCAAAGTGGTTGAAAGCTATTTTAATTTCCTTTACGGTTAACAGCATACGTGCACCTTTTTCTAGGATATTGGTTTTTAACATCATTATTATTACTGGTCACTAATTTGATGAATTAGGAAAATGCACATACAGTTTTAGCTGATTGTTGGACCTCCTCTACCAAGGCTGTGTGTCAGGAATTGGGAAACTGCAGCCCATGAGGGTCAAATTCAGCCTGTTTTTACAGCTGGGAGCTAAGAATGGATTTTAGATTTTTAAAGGGTTGTAAACATACAACACATATACAATATATAAAATAAAGACCTTTAGCCTCCAAAGCCTAAAATGCTACTTGTTTGGCCTTCTTAATAAAACATTTGTAGACCCCTACTATACATAAACACTAAGTTAAGGAGGACCTGACCTAAAGGCTCTAGGTCAGCTGCTAATCTAATGAGCCTCCCAGTACTAAAATGGGATACATGGTAGTTAGCTCAGGATAGAAAAGACAACTCTTATTAGCAAGGTGGCTGACAGTCCAGATTTGGAGCTAGACCAAGTGGGGGGTTGGGGGCGTGTTCAAATTCCCACAATAACTTATGTGTTTGTTTTCCCATCTATGAAATGGGGGTCATAGTAGCATCTACGTCATGGATGAAAGGCTTAATACATGTAAAGTCCTTATCATGGGGTTTGTCATGTAGTGAGTGCTTAACGCTAACTCTTTTAGTCTTTCCACCTCTCAATCCTCCCACAGTGTGCCAAGGGGGTGTCACCAGCTCTTTTTAATGTGATTATTTTTTCCCTTAGCCATGGGTTACTTTAAACAAAGTAAGGATTTATTTGGGAGAGTGAATTAAATGCAAAAAACCTTTTTCCCTTTCCTTAAAGTCGGAAGGGGGGAAGAAAAGTATGACTAAAATGGCATTATTATACATCGACATTTGAATTTAAAAGATTTTATAAAATATTGCTTACATCAAAAAATGAAAAATCCAAGAATGAAAGCTAAAAATCCAAGAAAATACACAAAGTATTTATTTGACAGTGAATCTTTGGGGGAACTTTGAACATTTTTCCTTTATACCTTTTTATATTTTCATGACCATCCATCTCTATTACTTTACTAATGAGGAAAACTTATTAAAAATTTTTCAAATTCAGATAGTCTTATTGCTTTTTCTATTTGCTCTTCTGGCAATAATCATTCTCTGATTAGAAAACTGAAATCCTCCAACATTTGGTCAAACTTAGCAGCTGGACGAATGCAGGAATCACTTCAAATATGCTTTAGTTGACATTCACTTCTGCCTTTAAGAGTTAGTTGCTGACTTTGGCAGCCTGAATTACAATTGTTATTTCAACCCCACCTCTTCCAGATTGCTTTTAAAAAGTGAATTGTCAGCTGCAGTGAAGTAAAACCAACCAATTTTAAACTAGCCTTTTAGTAAAAAAACAAGCAAAAAACAAAGCCCTTTAGCTTAGCTTAGTAATTCTCAACTCTGGCTATTCATTAAAATCATCTGGTTAGCTTTCTAGACTGATTCCCAGCCAGACCCTAGCCCCAGGAAGTGTGAATTGTTCTAGGTAAGATTTTTAAGATCTCCAGGTGATGCTAATGTACGACCAGGAGTGAAAATCTCTAGCTTTGATTACTTTTTATTTTCTGCATCTTTGATGATACCATCAAGAAAATCTTCAGGATAATTGTTACATTCTTAAAAAACAGTTAAGGGCCGGGCCCAGTGGCTCACGCCTGTAATCCTAGCACTTTAGGAGGCCGAGGTGGGTGGATCGCCTGAGGTCAGGAGTTCAAGACCAGCCTGGCCATCATGGTGAAACCCCATCTTTAAAAAAAAAAAAAGAGTTAATACAGATAAAAGAATAAGTGGTCTCTTATAGTTAGTTCACAGTGGAAAAATAGTTTCAAAACATTTAACAATATACTACCTTGTAAACATTTCTGAATCTCACAGGCTTGCTTCTGGCATGGATCCTTCAGTGGCATATCCAGAAAACTAAAACAAGAAAAATGATTTTTATTTTGCTTTTTTTCCATAAAGACTTTAAAACCCCTCCATGTGGAATTTTCCTCTGAGACAAGCAGTATGCCCTTACAATTGCTGGAAAATAATTACACTAAAAATACTCTTCCCAAACATAGGATGAATCAACTGTATTTCTATAATATCCATTTCATTAGGTTTGGAAGATATATACATGAGGGAAAAAACCTTGAATTCAATCAACTCTTCTTGAATATTGTAAACCAACATTGGGCTAAAGGAGCCGAAGGCACAGCCTGGCTCTATCATTCGCAGAAGAAACCCTTGATAAATGATTAAACTCCTTGAGCTTTTTTTATTACTCATATATAAAACGGGAACCATACCTACCTCAAAGCATTGACAGGACGATTAAGTGTGATAAAGTATATAAAGGCAGAAAGGACTCAATACATGGTAGCTATTATTCCCAAGACTTCTTTTTTCTTTAAGTAAAACCTTACTTTTAATGTATATAAACTGTTAGGACTTTAACTCAGGAAATTCTTTACAAGTAGTAAATGTTTTCCTAGGAATCAGCAATATTTGGTGTTATTACTTCCTGAGAAAGGTGCCAGTTAAGCAGCTAAAATGGTTTTTCTTGAAATTCTTATAGAAACCAGCTTTTTAAAAATATCTGTAATCAGAGAATTAATTTAAGAGCCCACAATTTTGATCAGCAACTTCTAATAATTTGAAGACACAATTTCAGATAGAAAAAAGGCCCAGATGCCTTTGTAGCTAATTTCATCAATGCGTATCTCTTTTCAGAGCCCTTTAAATACTCAGTAGATCCAAATTAGGTCAGTACTGGGATGGGAAACACTGGAGCAAAACCCAGGATATTTACAGGATGGGAGAAGAAAAGGCAGGTGAATTGCCGCAGGGCAACTAAGCGACAAATAGATGTTGATGCTGCTAGGAGCTGCTCTCTTCTCTCTAAATCAGTACCAAGTCCTTGGTGATCAGGGCATCTGTTCTGTAGAAGGTGCTGACTTTTGTGGGATACATCAGATCCCAGGTCCAGCCGATGATGTCCATTAAGCGTTCTATGGCAATTTCCAAAGGAGTCAATTTCAAGTTACGGATCCTGACTAAGTGCTTTTGTTGACTTGCTTTCTGCCTGTGTAACCCTCTCTCTGCAGTTTCACTTGTAGTATTCTTCATGACCCTTCCTAAACTTCTGTGTTCTTGAGCAGTTTTTCAACCCACTCCCTCCCCCCAGGCCCAAGGGTGGGTGCACTGCAGTACTGGATGAAGTGATTGCCATATACTGAACAGAACAAAGGAGCATATCTTCGTAGAATCCCAGCACCTGGAAAAAAAAATCATTAAAATCACCACAACTGAATAGAGTCAAAACGAAGAGGGAGAGGATGGAGGAGAAATAGAAATACATACCAGGTTAGTCATCAGGCAAAAGCTTAAGCAGCAGCTCCTGTACTCCCCTGACCTGTCAGAAAAAGAAAAGTTTATAGAGTACTCTGTTACGAGAGTCCCAATACAATGGAAAATAATTAAGCAACATGTGTACCATTAAATGATGCTGTATCTGCCACAAGCGAGAGTTGTTATCCATGTAGCGCTCCTCCGGGTAGAGTTGCCACATGAGAGGTAGCTGGGAGGTAAGAAGGTGACTTGGCCTAGCTGCGTCACCTAAGGGAACCTGAATTTGCTGGACTCGTGCCCTTAGGAAAGTCGTCTCCTAATGGAAAGGAATGACCAAAAATAAAACCAAAGACTTCAGAATATTGAGACTGGAATAGAAACCAAGTTACTTGAAAGCAAAATCAAAGAAATAAGCAAAATGTAAACAGTTACCTCTTCCACGACGGCCACCCACGTGCGCTGGTATTCGTCGCGGTAGATACCCTCTTGGTGAACCCAGAGGTGATCGGGTGGAGCCCCCACATCCTCTCCTGCCATTCTGGGCTTTGGGTTCCAATTCTAGCCCTGCTTTTCTCCACCTAAGCCTGCAGCACCCGCGCACAGGACACAGGTGTGACTTTTTGGGTTTGAATGAACTCACCAGTAAGCAAGGTGATCTGGTACTAGCAACCACCAACCAGAACCAAACCTCATATATGTCTATTTGCACAACCTACATAGAACCAAGGACATCTGAAGCTTTCTGCAAGACAACTAAAGTGACATTAGGCAGAGACTCAGGTAGTGCTGCTGACTGCAAAGCACTCAAGAATTTGGCTAGGCGAGGAGTTCTGTGGAAATGTAGGACTAGCACTACAGGAAGCTGGGCAGTGGTCTCATACATACTGCATTCACAAGCGGTGTCTGGCAAAATACAGTTAGCAATAGAATATGCAAAGAGCGTGCCTAAGGAGACACTTATTTTGGCAGGAAGGCAGTATAACAGACACATGCATGCCACATTCCCCAGGTAAAAGCCACTTCCAAGCAGTTTCCATTTTAGAAGGTAAGATTCTGAAGGACATATATGCATGGCTTTCAGAGTTGATACAGAAAGTGTTTGTTTTAAGGGCAAAGGATCTATTTACCAGTTACTAAGAAAGTTTATATACAGTGATGGGCATTTCTAGAAGGGGATTTTCTTGCTATGAAAAGTAAGGTAGCTTCATGGAATTTCTGACCTGCAAGAGACTTTGGAGATCATTGTGATCTGGAGCTGAGTGAGTGCAAATGAAAGTTATCCAGATAGGTCCCTGTTTTCTTTTAATAATTTTGCAGGATACTACAGGAGCCCATTTTTCCATAGAGGACTCAGTATAAATTTTGATCTCCTAAGCCAGAAGACCAGAAGCATATTTGAGAGGTGTAAAGGAAGCATATCTCCCAAAGCATGAGTGGTAGGGCAAAATATAACGATCCTCTGCTGAAGCCCCAGATCTCATTTCAGGACCTCACAATAACTTGATGTGAACCTTTTAGCATTATGGCGCAGTTGTACTGTATTTCTACCTTTGGCCAGAGCATAGATATGGCACTGGGGGGAGCTGCCCCACAAACCAAAGACCTCCTATTTCCATTAGGTGGCCATTAGATGGGAAAGGAAATGCAGCGTGGGAGAGTGGTTGTTAGAGTCCTCAAAATGAGACTGTCAAGAGCAACCAGATGCTTCACCCATTAAACCTTGAGTGCATCTGACTCAGCCTGGTGTAAGCTCCTATGTTAGTTTTCATGCATATGAACTGTACCATTTCAAACTCATCCAAACTTTCTCCTCAACCAAACCCTGATTTCTCTGAGTGGCAATCCCACCATTCCTGATCCTGCAGACTCAAAACTTATGAGTTATCTTGGATTTCTTCCTCTATATGTCACCAATTCCAGCAGGCACTACAACTACCACTGCAATTGAGACAAACTTTCCCCAAATACCAGGCTCATTTCTCGCTCTGTACCCTTGCTCTTGCTTTCCACTTGCCTAAAATGCCTCCTGGGTCTCTCTGCCTATCTTAGTGCTATTATAGCAGAGTCCAGGTGTCTGCCTCCTCTATGAATCTTTAGAAAATTATTGCATCTTATGACTACTGTAACATTTATATTTAAACAAAATCACCTTACACATTTGCTTTGCTTATTTCACAAGTCCTGTCTTCCCTAAAGCACAGTATTGTATATTGCTCAGTAGCAGGAATGATACAGTTCTGGGCACCCCAAGCTCATATACTGGTTAAGAAATGTTTTTGTGAACAGGTGTATATCTATGGTGGGCAGGGAAAGGAAACAAAGGAAGGCCACAGTGTAGTCATGGTTGGCTATGTATAGACGGGTAGAGATTGATTCTCTAGGCATAAAAGTGTCTAGCTATATATAATTTATAATTTATACATAATTTTTTCCAAAGCCCCCCTTTTTCCCATTTAGCAAATACAGTTGTTTTGCCTCTCCTTCTTCCCAAAGGTTTGGAAAAGAAAAATACAAATAAAAACGTGATAAATACTGTCAAAATAAAATAATACAAAAGCTTGGATTTCAAGCACAAAAGATTTAAGTGTGGCCAATAATTGTGTTTAAAAAGTGGAAACCACCGGGCGCGGTGGCTCAAGCCTGTAATCCCAGCACTTTGGGAGGCCGAGGCGGGTGGATCACGAGGTCAGGAGATCGAGACCATCCCGGTCAACATGGTGAAACCCCGTCTCTACTAAAAATACAAAAAATTAGCTGGGCACGGTGGTGCGTACCTGTAATCCCAGCTACTCGGGAGGCTGAGGCAGGAGAACTGCCTGAACCCAGGAGGCGGAGGTTGCGGTGAGCCGAGATCGCGCCATTGCACTCCAGCCTGGGTAACGAGAGCGAAACTCCATCTCAAAACAAAAAAAATAAATAAATAAAAAATAAAAATAAAAAAAGTGGAAATCTGTGTTAAGGGTTTCAGAACCATCTCAATTTCATAGATAAATCCTAGCAACAACCAAAATGTTGACATTTAAATTTGTTTTGAATGGAAAACAAAATTGTCTTGGTTATACTGACATTTAAAGGAAATAATGCCAGTGGAATAGGGGGCAAGGAGACTGGAGATGATGGTCTGAGTTACTGAGTCACTACAAAGAGGCCTGTGGAGTCACTACAAAATATTCTCAAAGAAAGGCAGTGTGATGCGCTGCTGTGACCCAAAGGTCAACATCGTGGGCATCAGCATGATGATCCTGGGAACAACCCCTCAGCACATTATCCTGGATTTGTGTGTGCTACCATTCCAAGGGCATGCAGGCCCAGAGAAAGGCAACTGCGGTGATCAAGTGACATAGAAGCCACCATATGAGCACAAACTAACAACATCCTCAGCACAAAAAAGCAAAGGCTGAGGAAGAGGGATTCTGATCAAAGCCTATAAAATCACAGGTTTCATAATGTGATTCTTAGAAAACTTGCTCTCAACGTTTTCCTTGGTCAAATAAGTTTGGGAATCTTGGAGAGTCATAAAGTACATTAGTGTAGTAACCGTTCTGGCAAGGTATGCGGTAAAGAAACTTTATGTTAACATTTCCCAAATTTATTTGACTAGAGAACATTTTATTTATTTGCACAAGATACTTGTTTACAAAATTCAGGACTTCTGGAACTAAGACGGATCATCTTTGAAAACCTCAACATAGAATTAGTTACAAGGTGCAATACAACATATGGAATATAAACTTGTGCAACTCAGAGAATACTGCCAGCTGCAAATACAAATGAATTTCAAAAATGTTTAGATAGCTGCATAACTTCATCATCCACTAGAAGAGACTGTCCCATGTGGGCCACCTTGATTTCACGGCCAGCGAGCACACTAGCCAAGACAGACGATTTCTTAGTAAGGCATTTTGTAAATTAGGATCTAAATGGATGACATATAAGATAGAAGGGCTTCCTTAGGTAGTAATCAAAGTAAAACTATCATTTTTCCTTTACAGATTAAATTCTTTTGTTTTTTTAAAAAAGTATTGTTTGCTTTAATTGCCAGGTTGATGAACAGTTTTTGAGCATTGATCAGTTGAATACACTTATTTTATTAGAAGTCACTTAATAAACATGTCCAATTACAATGAGTGAAATTACCAAGAACACAGGCCCAGGCCTGTGTATGAATCCTGAGTCTGCTATTTACTAGCTTTGTAACCTTGGATAAGTTAATGTTCTCTACCTCAGTTTCCTGAGGTGTAAAATGAGAATTAAAGAACATATTAATCACGGTAGTCTTTAGCATTTCCTATATATTGACATGTATTGACTCATTTAATTTTCCCAGTCTTCATAGGACACTACGAGGTAGGCTGTATTATTATCATCCCCACTTAAAGGTGAGGAAAAGTAAGGCACAGAGAAGTTAGGTAACTTGCTCAGGGTCACACAGTGGGGAAGTTGTTGAGCTTGATTCTAACTGGGGCAGATTACATGTACCAGGCATATAAATGCCTAGTAACTAGCTTATAATAAGCTTGCCACAAATGTTAATGATTTTGTTCAACTTTAATTAAATGCCTGGAGCTGTAAAAGGCAGCCATGACCATTAGAAAAGTTAGTGAACTTCATTCTGGAATATGAGATTGACTACCACCAATAACAAACAAAAGGTATTTTTCTTCCTGAAAGTGCTATATGCCGTCACCAAATATTAATATAATAATGAGAAGAACAGCCGTTCCTGCTTCAGCTCAGGATGGGGCATACTAGCCACAAACAGTAATTGAAAATGATATATGGTATAAAATTGAAACAAGAGAAAATTTAGATGGGTCCAATGTAATTGCACATGAAAATTTTCCAACCTTCATCATGATC
Organism: Callithrix jacchus; assembly: GCF_049354715.1. NCBI lineage: Eukaryota > Metazoa > Chordata > Mammalia > Primates > Cebidae > Callithrix > Callithrix jacchus. Next base: position 150,803,569 of record NC_133524.1, read on the forward strand.
AAATTAATTATAGAAAGATGTGCCATGTGATCCTCACAAATCTTCAGGTAAAAACGGAGGCTGCTGGCGGGCACATAACAGACAGTTGCACTGGGTGGGGGCCCTATGTGTGGGGAGACTTGGGTTGGAACTGACTTGGGAGAAAAGAGCAAAGCATCAACACTTCAAGTAGCACCTTGGGAATGTTCCCTTTCCAGTACTGCCATACCTGCCTGGCTTCAAAACTACACAAAGTGGAAAACCAAGTCAAAGAAATGAGCACGGACGGGCTGTGGAGGCGGCATGGCATATATTGTGCTTCCAAAATCCACGTGTGATTCCTAGACTTGTGAGTTGGAAGATCTGTACTTTTATCCTTGGCACGTTTGACATACCTCGAAATAAAATTACTGTTACATATATTTTTACTGTCTGATATGGAGACAAGGAGACCCGAGGATACCTAAAGTGATACATCCGAACTTGAATAAACACTGAAGTCCTCCAATTCCCCTTCCCTGTATCCAACAAATAGCTACCTAAAAGCCTTTGTAGAAAGTAGCAGCAGCCAAGCTTAAGAGTGATACTTTTTCAGATACAGTATAACACTGTTTCTGCAAAAGGTTACTCACATGAATATAATGTTTCTTGGGCTAATTAATCCGCCTTGAGAACAGCTAGGCTAAAACTTCCAGGTCTCCCACCCCGGGCTACTCAAGCCAGGAACGCGACGTGAGCCCGGGGTGAGCCGAGGGGCATCCCGGGCCGAGGTCACTCGAACCGAAGTTAGAGGCACGGGCCGGCAACCGGAAGTGGTCCAGGGAGAGTTGTACGAGATTCGGGGGCTGTGACTTGGAAATAAAACAAAATAAAATAAAACCTTAACTGTTTGGGGACTGACTTTCAAAAGAGCGTCCCCCTGGCTCAAGAGGCCGGCGTTCGCGGAGATGTCGTCGTAAAGGGCTGTCCCCCAAGCGTGTAGGCCGCGCACGGGTTTCCTTAGCGGGCGGGCAAAATGGGCGCCGGTACTCGCGAGGCGCCTGCCCAGGCGCCCGGGCGCCGCTCAGAGTACGCCCGCCTGCGGCCCCAGAGCGCCGCCTCCCTGCCACCCCCGCCGCCCGGCCTGACGCCCGGACCGCGGCCGGCCACCGCCCTCCGCCCCGACGGCCACGCCTGCCCCAACCCTCGCGGGCGTATCCCAGGTGCTGCTGGGGGGGCCCCGCCCCCGCGCCCCGAGGCCCGCCCCCGCGCGCCAGCCTCGCGCCCGCTGCCCCCTCCTCGCCCCCTCAGCCCCGCCCCTCAGCCCCGCCCGCTCCGTAAGCCCCGCCCCCAAGGAACCCGCGCGCCGAAGGCCAGGCCTGGGCGGAGCGCAGGGCGCGGACGCTGGGGAGGCTGCGCCGCAGCACCCGGTTGGTCAGAACCAAGTGGGCCCGAGGCGGACGTGAGAAGGGTCGGGCCAAGATGGCGGTGCAGGTGGTGCAGGCGGTGCAGGCGGTTCATCTCGAGTCTGACGCTTTCCTCGTTTGTCTCAACCACGCTTTGAGCACAGAGAAGGAGGAGGTGATGGGGCTGTGCATAGGGGAGGTGAGTAGCTCTGTCATCCTGGCTGGAACCCTGCTGAGCAGTCCCAGTGTCTCCCCGGGGTGGTGCCGACAGCTCCCAGGGCTGCGGAGGCCACAGGCATCCTCCATTTAGATCCTTGGATACCCTTTACATGGCTCTGTCGCGGGGATCCCCGTTTCTTCTGGCCGCCTGACACTTCTTTACTCTCCTGCGAGCCCTCAGCGGTGTGGACAGGCCCCGGGAGCCTTGCCTTTTCTCCTGTATTCTGGGACTTCTCTTTAGATCTGCGCTTTTCGCCCGTTGACCAAAACTGCAAGGCAGGTCAGAAAGACTCTGGAGTATAATGAGGACGTCCGGGTATTGCGACGCAGCAGCTGACCACAGTTAGAACCCTTTGCCTCGCCTCGAGTCTTCCGTCTAGGGAGCAAAGATGAACCAAAGCATTTGGACGGTATCGAAGAGCCTAACTAGAAGGTGCGGGGCTTGAAGGAAGCAAAAGTTTCCGCTGCATTGTGCTGCAGAGGGGCCAAAGAGGATGAGGAAATACAGTTTAGCTGTTTACAGTTTAAAGTAATTCCCCAGTCTTTCATGCCGTGTACATGAACACATGACCGAATTGTCATATAATGTGCATCCATGTACCTCAAGCATAATGTAATCAATAATGTTTTCTGCTTTTTCCCACTCTAGTTGAACGATGATACAAGGTAAGACTATATTTGTTTACTCATATCCTATAATCTCTTAGTCATTGTTAACTCAAAATTATGGCGACTTTGGCAATACTGTGTCCGGATAGTGTCTTAAATTAATTATCATTACAACTCCTGGGCTCCCTCCATAATACCATATGACTTCCACCCCAACCCTGAACTTTGGTTTCTGCCTTACCTCATTCAGTTTAGATATGAGGTAAACATCTTAATAAGCATTTTCGTAATTGTTGTGTTTTGGGGATTAGACAGGGTCTCACTCTGTCAACCAGGCTGGAGTGCACTAGTGTGATCTCAGCTCCCTGTAACCTCCACCTCCCGGGTTCAAGCGATTTTCATTCCTCAGCCTCTTGAATAGCTGGGATTACAGGTACCCATCACCACACCCAGCTATTTTTTTTCCTTTTTGTATTTTTTGTACATACAGGATTTCACCATGTTGGGCAGGCTGGCCTCGAACTCCTGGGCTCAAGCAGTCTGCCTGCCTCGACCTCCCAGAGTGCTGGGATTACAGGCATGAGCCACCACGCCTGGCGTTGTTCAGTGTATTTCATGTTCTCTCTCTCCCCTTAAATTCCAATGAGATATCAGTAATTTTCTTTGTGACACAGAACATATAGAGGCATTTCCCCGTTGATCCTTTCCTTCATGTAAATTGACAGTGTGGCATTGCCTTTCCTCCTGGTGAGCCTCACAGTTATCTCAGAGATCCCCAGTAGCTTCAATGCTTGATGTGGTGAAACCTTTGGGTAATATTTTAATTTAAACTTCAAATCATACCATAGTGTACTTTTCAAGCCCACCTCCTTAATACCCAGGATTCCAGGAATTTAGCTTTGGCCATGATAACTTTATACACTCAGCCATTTGTGCATGTGTCCCAGATTGCTTCTAACAGATAGAGTGCAGCTCTAGCCTCAGTTGAGTTTCCCTCCTCTCCTTTGGTCTCTGGTAAGATTTCATTGCAAAAACAATTGTTATTTTGCTTTAATTCCCTTTTTATATTCCAAACCCCACTTTCTTTTTTTTTTTCTAATTTGTTACCAATAGGAGTGACTCCAAATTTGCATATACTGGAACGGAAATGCGCACAGTTGCTGAAAAGGTATGTGTGCTAGAATTTTGCATCGTGGAAACTTGCAGTTCGGGAAAGATTTCTGTAATCCAGTGATCTCAGCCAGAGTATCTGGTTTCTGGCGGGATGAGATATTCTTTCTAGTAAAATCAGATGAAGAGTCTACTCACTGGGAATGGGACCTATTTTCTGTTCTTTGTAGCAAATTGTTTCTACTTGATCAAGATTAGTAATTCTCTCCTTGCTGTCACTGCCTGTTTTCTGGCCCTTCTCCCACTTTCCTTGAGACTTTGGCATGTGGTTCACATCATTATTACCTCTTTATCCCAATCCAACATCTACTCATGCAACCCTCTCTTAAACAGGCAGATTAACCACAGCATCATAGTTCTTAGTCTACATTGACTTTCTTCCTGTCTGCACTCCTACACCACCTTTTCTGGCATGCTCTAGCCTTGATGGTCTAGTGTAATGCTTCTTACGTAATCATGACATAGGAACAGTTCATTTTTTCCCCAATCTGTCGTAGATCGATGCTTTTGTAAAATGCAATAAAAACGAATCACTTCCCCTTCTCCCACCATGTTATCAGGCCACGGCTTCATCTACTTATTACTACTATTTACAAACTTTTCCACCTTAATCACTTTGTATCTCTTCCTATATCAGAGAAATAAGTTATCTTCCTGTCCAAAGCTGCAGCTTTTTCAGAGACCTTGTTTATCATGTTCTGTTTCTTTTCTGGGTCTTTTCCCTGTCACCTGATTCTTTTCTCTTAGGATAAAAATATGCTGAAAACACTCTCATTTTCAGAAAGGAAAGCTGCTTCTTAATCCTGTATCTTCAGCTGTAGTCACTACTCTTATATCATTCCTTTAATAGCCAGACTTCTTAAAAGAATAGGCTTGCAGTTACTACTCTTTCACTTTCCCCAGTCAAACCCACTGAGGGCTGGTTTCTAATTCTAGTTTTGGTGGATTCTTTCCTGGTGCTTATCTTAATCTTTCTCCTTGAATCTGTGAATTATCATGAGTTTTTCCTGGTTTTGCTGTATTGCCTTTATTCCTCTTTCCCCCTTTCCTTTATAGACTCCTCTTCTTCCTCTGTCTATGCATTAAATATTACTCGTTTCTGTTAGGCACTGAAATTTCTGACCAAAGCAAGAAAGAGAGAAAGACACAATTCACCCTGGGCATCAGTTACTAAGACACATTCCAAATCTTAATGATGTGATTTTATTTTTAAGATTTCATGCCCTTGTCTTGAGTTTTATGTCAGTTTGTACTTTCTAAATTAGATTTTAAACTTTATTAGTTAAGCTGCCTTTTTTGTGTTGCATAGTGCATTTTGTATCCTTTTATTTTTAGCCTTTCTGTGTACTAGTATTTAAAATGTTTCTCTTATTAGCGGTAAATAGTTTTAAAAAAATCCAGTGTGATAATCCTTTTAATTGGAGTATTTAGTTAAAAAAAAATCACAAAAAATATATATAATGTGAGCCATGAATGTAATCCATATATATAATTTAAATTTTTTTAGTAATCACAGTAAAAAGGAATAAATTAAATTGATTTGAAGGGTGCATTTTATTTAACCTAAATATCTGAAGGATTATTATTTTAATATGTAGTGAATATTAAGAAATGTTGAGATATTTTATGTTTCTTTCTTTTCCTTTTTGTGTTGTCTTTGAATTCCATATGTATTTTACACTTGCTGCATATCTGAAATCAGACCAGTGTTGCACAGTGAAAGTCTATAGCTTGTTTCAAAAGCCTCCTCTCAGATTTCACCCTTGTCCATTCAGCATCTGATAATGCTAAGTCCACTCTTTCCCTTGACAGTCTTGTACCATTTCATTGTTCTGGTTTTGCCTTCTTTGTCTTCCTCCCTGGCCCTTCTTTTTCTTCCCCATCCTAAATGTGGCCACTCCTCTTGATTCAGGCCAAGACCTCTGCTCCCTTTCTCCACACTTAGTTTGTCCACTCATAAAAGCTTTATTGATTCCTGCATTGATTCCGATTTAGTCTAAGCTATAATACCACTTGCCTGCTAAAAATTGCCATATTGTATATCTCTCATCCCAGATTATCTCATCTAAAAACAAGCTCATCTTCTTTCCTTCCTGACCCTTTCTAAACTTTGATCTGCCTCACATCTTCTACCTGGTTTCAACTTTGAAACTTTAGAGTCGTTTTTGGCAGGTTCCTGTCCCCCATCACCCATGGTCCGTAAGCTACGAAATCTTATAGAGTCATTCTTTTTAATGGGTCTCAAATCTGTTTCTTCCATCTCTGCCATCTGCTTAGCCCAGTACTTCATTGTTACTTCATGTACAGTTTATCTGAAATATTTTTTTTCCTTGGAGTTCATCCTGCAAATCATGGCTTGGCATTTGAGGTCTTGTGCATTTTCACTGTACCTTTCTTAGATTTGCCATCTGCCGTTTCACCTCAAGCTCTGCATCCAAATCAGCTCGCTAACTTGACTCCCAGACACCTCATTCACACTTTACTACTTCCATTTGGCACCTGTAGAGAATCATTGTTCCCTTCTCCCACAGTAATCAAGGAATAAATACATTTGTCTGCCTTTTCTATGTAGATTTATTTTTTTCTTTTTTAGACTCATATTCTACTTATGTAGAAGATTATTTTTCTAATATAAGTGAGTTCTTTCCTCTGAGCTCCTGTATTAGTCTGTTACCACACTGCTATAAAGAACTCCCTGAGGCCAGGCGTGGTGGTTTATGCCTGTAATCTCAGCACTTTGGGAGGTGAGGCAGGCCTGAGGTCAGGAGTTCGAGACCATCCTAGCCAACATGGCTACCAAAAAATATAGAAAGCCAGGTGTGGTGGCGTGTGCCTGTAATCCCAGCTGCTGGGAAGGCTGGGGTAGAAGAATCACTTGAACCCAGGAGGTGGAGGTTGGAGCCAAGATCACACCACTGAATTCCAGCCTGGGCAACAGAGTGAGACCCTGTCTCAAAAAAAAAAAAAAAAAAAACCTCCCTGAGACTGGGTAATTTATAAAGAAAACAGGTTTAATTGACTCACAGTTCCGTGTGGCTGGGGAGGCTTCAGGAAACTTGGTGGAAGGTGAAGGGGAAGCAAGGCACGTCTTACATTGTGGTAGGAGAGAGAGAGACAGCGGGTGGGGAAGTGCCACACTTCTAAACCATCAGATCTCCTGAGAACTCATCTCATATGATGAGAACACCATGCGGGAAATCCAGCCGTACAATCCAATCACTTCTCACCAAGTCCCTCCCCTGATATGTGGAGTTTACAATGTGAAATGAAATTTGGGTGGGGACACAGAGCCCAGCCATATCATCTACTATGGCATTGACTTACTACATTATCTTAGTGGAGTTTCATGAATGATAACTTGCCACTCAACCATGTTGTCAGCACATTGAACCCTTTGTCAGGTTTTTGTTCCTTTGTATGACCCAGTGTTTTGTACATAGTTGTAAGTCAAATAATTACTAGTCGATCATTCTAAAAGTCCTTCCTTAATCTAAATATTAGCATATGTATTTTATATTTTTGTGTCTGAAATATATATATTGAGGTTGGGTGTCTTTGAAACATTTCAGTATTCATGCGAAAAGTGTCAGTTTTCTAAAGTGGAATATTTAATCTGATTTTGTAATAAAATGCAATTCAGTAGTTGAATTGGGGCTGTTTTATTGGAGAGAGCCATAAGTAACCATTTTTGTGGATTTTCCTTTAGGTTGATGCTGTCAGAATTGTTCACATTCATTCTGTCATCATCTTAAGACGTTCTGATAAGAGGAAGGACCGAGTTGAAATTTCTCCAGAGCAGCTGTCTGCAGCTTCAACAGAGGCAGAGATATCCTTAGTGGTCAATAGAAGCTTTGATGTGCTCTGGGGTTGCTGGGCCACATTGGTCTGCTTGCTACAGTCATCCTGCTTCATGTGGTTTCATAAATTTTCTTTCCTTAGATTCAGTTGTTTGGTTATTAGAATTTCTCTCTATTTCTCCTTTTGAGTGGGTTTTATTGTAAGAATTAGAAATTTCTGACATTCCTGCTCCTAAATGCCAAAAGATCTCAGGGTCAAACACTGTGACAGTGAACTCTGTGTGGAGTCCCCTCCATCTTCCTCCCTAGTCTTCTCTCCATTCCTCCCTGCCCCTCCTTCTAGTTGTCCTAGTATCATTTAGTTTCTAGGCCTTTTACTATCTTGCTCTCTATCCTCTTGAGAGATTCTCATTTGTGACTTTCTCTCAAAAAATGCAATGCTGGGAACTGAATGCAATATTTCATGTTAAATATAACCCCAAATGATCAAAAATGGGGCATTTGTTTCCTGTGATTTGTTTCTGTATGATTCAGAATGCCCTGGCCGGTGCCTCTTAGGTGAATATGAAGCTGATCCCCATCTTGCTTGAGAGCTGGGCAGAGTTATCTTTTATTTTCTTGAGGGTTCCTTTCTCTGGCCTCTAATAGTTTCCTCACATGCTTCCGCTCATCAGTTATCTGCTGAATATTCAAGTGCGGATATGCAGGATATCTCTTTGCAGCTCTCCTCTCAGGACCTCTGCCCTGCAAACTTCAGCTGCAATTAGTATTTGTTAAGCACTTACTAGGTGCCAGGCACTATGCTAAACACCTTGTGTGGATGATTGCATTTACTTTTCACTGCTCTGAAACATTAGTCCCCTGCCTCAGTCCGCAGCTGAAAAAAATGGGCTAAAAGAAGTAAAGTAGTTTCTCTTGGCATTTGAAAACTTGAAAATATATCCTATAAATATTGTTTCTCAGACTTACTTGCATAAAAAGGATTATTATGTTTTAATATAAGTAATTTTCAGAAAAACGAATCCACATTTTACAGGATAACTAGATTCTATTTTAACTTTTTTTGGCTTTAAATGGGCATTATGGGAAACTCAGCATTAACCTTCTTTCATCCTTTTGTTGCCATTAAATTGCAGTAAGTTTATTTAAACTTCACGGTGCTTTCTGAGCCCTTATTAGCATGAGAAATTTTGTTCCCACATTTTGAAAATACCTTGACAGACACACAGGTTGGCTGAACTGACAGGTCGCCCCATGAGAGTTGTGGGCTGGTATCATTCCCATCCTCATATAACTGTCTGGCCTTCACATGTTGGTAAGTATTATGGGGTTGCAATGTTTATTCTCAGAAATTAATATAATGTTTCCTTCTTTATTATGTAGGGTATGGTTATTTTGAATCAAATTTTGTCCTTAACCAGTTGTTATTATTTTGATTTATTTTACTATGTATTAAAAGTAATGATTTATATCATATTGATTGTTTTTAATAAGCTTGTCAGTTGATATGAAAAAATTAAACTGTTAACTAAAAATTGCTGATTGCTGAATATCATTACTGTCCAGGACACTCCCTCTCTGCAGACTTTAAATTTGCAAAATTGATTTTTACAAATGGTGTTTACATATAGTCCATTGGGGGCTCTCAATATACACCTTTACCCTTCTAATCAGTGCAATGTAACTAAATTACTTTCTCTCTACCTTTACCCCTTTTTGAGAAGCATAGTTTTTTTTTTTTTGTCTGTATCTGCCTTTCCAGAAAGAAGGAGAATAACTTGGGGAGAGAGAACTAAAATTTGTGAGCACTTTAACTGTGTGCTAATGGTTTACAAATGTTTTCTTCTCTAATCCTTGTGGTAACCTGTGAGTTAGAGATTTTCTCCCATTGTACACAAGGGTAAACAGACTTAGGTGAATTAAGTAAGTGGCAGAGCTGAGGTTAGAACTGAGGTCTGACTCCCAAGTCTGCTCTTTCCACTGTGCTACTAGTCATATGGGTTTGGGTTGGTAGCAAGTTCTACTTGGGTGAGTGAGGATATTTCTCAGAATTTACTTGAGAAAGCTTTTATAAAATGTATCTGCCCCAAATTAATCTTTCTTGGATCCTAACTCAGACCTACTGTAACAACGTCTGGGAGTAGGTATTAGGTGGGGATAATGTTGAACACCTCCAGTTAAATACTGATTTAGAATAAGGGAGAGGACAAATCTACCTTCTCCCAGATTTGCCAAATGTTAAAATTTTGTAACATTTGCTGTATCATCCTCTTGCTGTGTGTACGTATGTCTGAGGATAACTTTTTCCTGATGTATTAGAGACTAAGTTGCAGACATTGTACCTTTTACCCGTACTCTTCAGTATGAATTTCCTAAACACGAAGAAATTCTCTTACATAACCACAGTATATTTATAAAAATTGGGAAATTAACATTCATATAATACTATTATTTAAATTGATAGCAAGTTCTATATTCATCTACACTGTGATACGAATGGCAAGTTCTATATTAAATTACAGACCTTATTCAGATTGTATAATTGGTTCACTAATGTCCCAGTAAAGGTTGTTTTTATAGCTATTAATCTATTCCTGTAAAGCCTTAATATCACTGAATAAATTCAGTGTCTGATTTGTTTTCCTGTCACTGTTGACACTGAAATCAGATTGGCCTCAAATTTTTCCCATCAGCCAGAAAGAACGAAGTACCAACCACTAATGAAGAAAAGTTTGACACATATATTCCTGAACAATTATCGTCATTATAGCAATAAGTTAGAATGGAAAATAAATACATAAAATCTGGTGGTAGAAAGAAATTCCCTATGAATTTAGGGGCAGAAAACCTTATAACTCACTGAAGCAGAGCGCTCAGAAAGTTTCAGACTTGAGAATAATTGAATTCTCTCAGGGCAGAAGACCTCAGCCATTAAAGAGAAACCTGGGTAGGAGTTCGTAATGCAGCAGAAACAGTAGTGGAAGAATTTTAATCTTTATAGCAGTTACAGAAGAAAGGGATATTGCAGAAAGTAACTGAAAAAATCAACTCTAAATTATGAAATGATTAAGGAGCCAAGTGCGAATAATTCAACACAAAATAGATTTGGAGTCTAGAGTATAGAGATCCTACCTGAACAAATATTAGAATATGCAATAAAAGCTATATGTGGAGAAAGTTTAGAGTTATCATAGCATGAAGGTTGGGAATACCAGCTTTGGATTTAGTTGAGGACCAGATCTGTGTCAGAATCTGGTTTCAGTCACTTACTAGGTGAGAAAATACTTTAACTTGTCTGTGCCTCTCCAGTTTCCTCTCTGTCAAAGAAGAACATATTCTCAGTCTCAGAGTTGTAAGGAGCAGTGTATGAAATCATGTATATGACACCTTGTCCCATACTTACCATGGTAGTTGTTGTTCACCTATAAAATGAACAACAAAAGAAAGACACAAAAGCATTTATTTGTAAAACTCTCAAGGACATGGAGACAGTATATTAAATATTTAAGTTGGGTGACAGAGTGAGATTCTATCTCAAAAAAAAAATTACAGTAATCAAATTATGGGTACAACTAAAGAAAAATAATTGTCCAGTTGAGCTGGCATTCACACTCATCTCCAAACAGCCTTTTAAGAACTAGGGCCCTATAAATGCATGTAATTATGATTTGCCAATTAAAAATAATGTTTAAGAAAGCAAATATATGGGAAAAAAAGAATTGAGTCTAACAGAGGCACTGTATTGCAAACCTCAGAGAAAAAGTGAGCAATGAATAACAACTGTAAATACCCTTAATAGGAAAAGAATCCCAAGCTGTAGTAAAGAATGACAAGTGAGAAAGAGTAAAATCTTTTTTTCTGTTAAAGAAAAGGTATAATTTTAGTTGGGGAGGGAGAGGGATGTGACCATTTCAATGCTTTTTATGATAAAGCAATTAGTGCAATTAGGTTAAGTTCCAGTGGGCTAGGTTAAGAATGGTTTAAACACATTTTAAAGGGATCATTCTATAAAATGATGCTTCAAGAAATTTACTGGATACCTATATGGAATAATAAGGTCATGGCTCCTGCTGTCCTAGACCTTAATGATTTTGTTGGGGAAACAACACAGTACTAAAGGGAAAACAAGTAACATGATAAAGAAGAAATGGGATGTAGTCTACATAAAACATTTGTATGGACAAATACAAAAATAAAAGCCAGCTGGGCATGGTGGCTCACACCTGTAATCCTAGCACTGGCAGGCTGAGGTGGGTGGGTTGCCTGAGCTCAGGAGTTTGAGATCAGCCTGGGCAACATGGTGAAACCCCGTCTTTACTAAGATACAAGAAATTAGCTGGGCGTAGTGGCACGTGCCTGTAGTCCCAGCTACTTGGGAGGCTGAGACAGGAGAGTTGCTTGAATCCAGGAGGCAGAGGTTGCAGTGAGCTGAGATCACACCATTGCATTCCAGCATGGACGACAGAGCAACACTCTGTCTCAATAAATAGATAGATAGATAGATAGGTCTTGGGATTAGGAAAAAACAATAGTAAGAGGTTATTAAAGGCAAGCTGCAAACCTAAAGACTTGAACAAAAACGAACAAGCTAGGTTAAGCTATATGTGGAAAATAAAGATAGCAGTCATCATTAGCTAAAGGGTGAGAGAAGATAGGTCATTCATTCTATAACAGAAGGCACAGTAACTAAGGAAACTAATGAGGCTGAATTATGTTCCCTACCATAGCAACATACATGTCCACAGGATAAAATTTTACATGTAAGGAATGGAAACTAGTTGAAATAGAAGAGCTTGATAACCCACTCTCAGAATTTATTCATTCCTTCAAAAGAATACGAAGTGAGTTGGCCTTGGGTCGAGGTTGGCAGTGGAGGGTGGAGAGAAGGGTGAACACAAAGACTTTAAAATTTCATCTTAAGAGAATTTTAGTCTTACAGAAAAATTTCAAGAATAGTATGAAGACCAGATGCAGCAATTGTTAACCTTTGGTCACACTTGCCTTATCATATTCTCTCTCCCTCCACAACATAAACACATGCACATGTGCACACATGCTATTTGAGAGTGAGTTGCAGACATGATGCTCCTTTACCTTTAAACACTTCATTGTGTATTTCTCAAGATCAAGGGTGTTTATTTACATAACTAGAGCGCATTTGTCAAAATAAGCACATTTAATAAGTTCAATAATATTGTGTAAACCACAAAACTTACTCACATTTTGCCAGTTAAATGTCCTCTTGACCAGTTCCTCAGACTTTTTTTCCTTTTTCATGACATAGACAGTTTGGGAGATGGAATATTGCTCCATTTGACTTTGCTGTTTGCTTATGACTAGATTCAGGTTATGCACTTTGGCATGTGGTGCTAGGCCCTTCTTAGTGTCTCCCATCAGGACATGTGTGGTTTCTCTGCCACATGCTAACATTTTCATGCCTCTGATGAGGCAGAATTAACAAATGTGAGTCAAATGGGAAGAGGTGATAACAAGCCTCTTCTCAGCATGTCCATTTGTTGAACAGATACTGAGGACTTGCCCATGCCAGTTTGTAATAATATCTGCAAAGCCAATTCCAACATTGGAAAGCTGTGCATGTTCCATGATATCTCTGATCAGTATGTTTCTACTTTCTGCAAAGGCAAACCCTTTCATTTTCAAACATCTGAATTCCCCATTTCTGCCTTCACATTCAGCGGATAACAGTGCTTCCCACTTTAATAGAGAAAACAGGAAACATTAGAAAGGAATTTCATCTATTTCTCTTTATTCACCTGCTTGTCACTGTGCCCCTCTTCCCCTTTTCCCTCCTCTGTTGTCTCTGCCTTCTATTTTCTCAAGAGCCTTACACTGTTTGTTTCCCCTCTTTTTTTTTTTCACATCTACATACTTTTCCACTATACTGGATTCTTCCCATCATTTATTATTTCTTTCAACAAATAAATTTGAGTGTCTACCATGTGTCAAAGTGTTGAAGATGAATGAGAGAAACAAGGTGCCTGCCTTCATGGAGCTTTCAAATGTGTTCACACTTCACATTGAGGAAAGCATGACCAAAACACTCTATTCTGGCTTCTAGCTTCATTGCTCTATTAAAGTGGACCTTGCTAGAGTCATCAGTGGTATCCATGTTGAAAATCTAGTGACCATTTTAAAACCCCATCTTATAAAACATTGACACTGTCAAGTATTCTCTACTTATTGAAATACTTCCCAGCTAATCATGAGGAGTGTGTGGCTCTTTTCAGAGCTGAAATACCCAGTCCAAAACCAGATAGCTAGTAAGTAGCAAAGCCAGTATCTGAATTGAGTTTCTATGAGTCTAGAGCCTAGGATTTCTACAGCATCTCACTTTGATTGAGCAAGTGGGAATCCTATTCATGGAACTAGGAAATGAAGCAGGAAACATAGGTTTGGTGATGGGGAAAGACATATAGTTCAGTTACATCATACACACACTTAACATATATGAATTTTACCTGTATTGTACACGTTTGCAAAAGAAAAGTGATATAAATAGTGCAGACTATTTCATAAATCTCATGAGACTTGGTACTACTTGTAGAAGTTATTCTATAATTTATTTACAGGTAAAATAAAGTGAATAAAAGGGATTTGAATAGTGCAGACTATTTCATAAATCTCACAATACTTGGTACTCTTTGTAGATGTTATTCTTCTACCATTTATTTACAAGTAAAATAAATTGAATTTTCACTTAATTTTACTTGTAAATAAATGTTGGCCAGGCATGGTGGCTCGTGCCTATAATCCCAGCACTTTGGGAGGCCGAGGCGGGTGGATCACGAGGTCAAGAGATCGAGACCATCCTGGTCAACAAGGCGAAACCCTGTCTCTACTAAGAATACAAAAATTAGCTGGGCATGGCGATGCGCGCCTGTAGTCCCAGCTACTTGGGAGGCTGAGGCAGGAGAATCGCCTGAACCCAGGAGGCGGAGGTTGCGGTGAGCCGAGATCGTGCCATTGCACTCCAGTCTGGGTAACAACAGTGAAACTCCATCTCTAAATAAATAAATAAATAAATAAATGTTTATCCAAGGAGACATGTAACTGTAGTTATGTTCCTCATTTTAAGATCTGCTCAATTCTTTTTTTCTAGTACAAAGGTGACTTTTGCTATCTTTGTTTAAAAAGTTTTTTTTAAGTGGGATACGCCAAGTGCAGTGGCTCATGCCTGTAACTGCAGCACTTTGGGAGGCTGAGGTGGGAGGATTGCTTCAGCCTGGGAGTTCAAGTCCAGCCCAGGCAAGATGGCAAGATTCTGTCTCTTAATTTTTTGTTTTCAAATTAGCCATGTGTGGTGATGCATGCATATAGTTCCAGCTACTCAGGAGGCCAAGGTGGGAGGAACCCTTGAGCTCAGCAGTTGGAGGTGGTAGTGAACTGTGATTGCAGCATGGTGCTCCAGCATGAGTCACAAAGACTTCATCTCTAAAAAATTTTTTAAAAGTAGGATATGGGAGATATAGTCAATTATTTTCAGATCTATAAAAACATTTCCAATGGGCTCCACATGTAATTTTGGAAAGATAGGCTGGATCCAGAGCAGGTCTGCCACTTTGCAAGGCACTACCCTTTACAGGAACATTTTCACCACGTAGCTACTAAAAGGAAATGAGAAGGCCTATTTCTGAAATGTTTCCATGTCCCCTAGGGTGAAAAACAGTTTCAGTTAATTCCTCCACTGACATTAAAAGAGAATGTCTATATTTCAGGGCAGAATAATAAAATGGATTTTTAATACTACATATGGCTGCTTCATCATATTTCTTAGGAGTGGTGCTATGTAATATCACTGTGCACAAAATCACAGACTCTTCAAGAAAACCAGTTGTTAAATACTTGTATAATTGCCCAAAAGGGGCCCAGTACATCCTGCAGCCTGCTTCATGCATGTGACATTTAGTCTAATAGCTTAACCAGCACTCTCCTCTACTTGCCATAGAGAAAAGCTGAAACCGCTGGTTTCCAGGTCAGTTTATGTGGTCCAATCCCTGACCTGCTTTCTTCCTGAGAGAGCCAACCAGAGGACTCCAGGGCCCTGCCAAGAGCATCTCTCTCCTGTACCAGGCCTGAGTTCAACAGAAATTAGATAAGCAACCTCCAAGTTTTGTCCCTGGGTCTAAAGTCACATCCTGAAGAGTTTCGTTACACCGGTAATGAAACCCATACGTGGTTTCCTATTGCTTTCCCTTCTTAATTTTCAGTGAGGATAATGTCACCAGAAGGTTCCATCTCCCTTTCTCAGTAACAAGGAGAAGTGAAACAGGCAATGGGATCTCAGGCAAGGTCCAGGCTTGAGCCTTGGGGTGGTTTACAGAATTTCTGTCTAGACCACGGAGATCTTTACCAATTTTCTGGCTAGATCTATGGCTGCCTGGTTCCCCCAGGACTGCTCTACTATTTCAGCTACTTGAATGACACTGAGGAACTGTTCTTTGGTGATTTCATGACATTCTTTCCCTTTAAGGGTTCTGGCAAAATGTCCGAAGCGCTCTCCATATGAGTCTTGGTGGCAGGCCAGTCTGGTTCTGGGAGCAGAGGATGTACCCTGCCTGGTAATGCCCAAGGGATTCTGATTATCCATCTGCAAAACACCTTGGGAACTTGTGCTGGCTGACGTCCAAGCTAATCTGGAGTGGCTTTCTCCAGCAACATGTAGGCTTTGTACACGTTGTGCAGGCAGTCTTGTAGACAACCCGACCTGCGCGCCCTACCTCCGTCTCTCCCGTCCCTCCTTTCCCTGCCTTCCTTGCCCAGGCTGGAGTGCAATGGTGCGATCTCGGCTCACTGCAACCTCTGTCTCCCGGGCTCAAGCGATTTTCCTGCCTCCGCGTCCCAAGTAGCTGGCACTACAGACGCCCGCCACCACGTACGGCTATTTTTTTTTTTTTGTATTTTAGTAGAGATGGGGTTTCACCATGTTAGTCAGGCTGGTCTCGATTTCCCGACCTCAGGTGCTGCCTACCTTGCCGTCCCAAAGTGCTGGGATTACAGGCGTGAGCCACCACCCCTGCCCGCAGTCTTTCTTTAGGAAACCGGGAGACGCCCCTGCGCACAGCGCCATCTGGTGGATCCTTGTGTAAGAACTGGATTAAAGCGCTTGTAAAATCCAGAGTAAAGGCCTTCCCAATCTCTCTGCTTTCTCAAAGCAGGACTGGGCAGTCGCCTATTCAAACCAGGCAGCTTCTTGCAAAGCACCCCCATCCCTGTTCTCGAGTCACCTTAGTCTTGGCCAAATACTAGGCTCCGAAGGCTCACTCCACTTTATACAGCCGGTCCTCAACAACATATAGCAAGCAGCAGCTGTTCTCATCCATTATATCCCAAAGATGGCCAGGCTAATGCTCCGATGTCATTAAAGCATCTCATACCTCTGTTGGAGGCTTCTGAAATAAGTCTGGCTATTCTGGGGGCACCAGCGGCCTTTTCACTCAGAGACCAAGAAAGGCTGAGAGCTGTCCAGCAGAGGTAGATAGCGTTATGTCTGGCTGGGAAGCAGAATACCTGAGAGAATGAGCGGAGGCTGAGGGCGCAAGGGTGACTGGTGCAGGGTCCGAGGCTGCAGAGATGAGGTTAAGCGTCCGTAGGATGACAGCTGCTCGCAGGCAGCAGTGGCTGCAGTGGGTCCCTCTGAGCTCTGGTGGTCTCCCAAGGCGTAGCCAATACTCAGAGGTGGTACATTCATTAGTACGAGGTGCCGGAATGATACCACCTGCAGAAGCTTCGCCGGCAAGAAGAGTACCCCTTCCCACAGACATGAGGGTCTCCCTGGTCGGGGGTGACCGAGGTCAGTCTGAGCCTCTACGGGCCCAACGTCAGGGACTCTTGGTAGCCAGTGGATGGGCAGGGCTGGCTCGCTTTTGCAGGTATCAGGGTAAAGGTACTGAGCTCACGTGAAACATATTCTTAATAGCATTGTTCTAATACAACCAAGTTGAAATGTGAGGTAGATAATATGATTCTGACATTCGGAGTAGAAGTCTGGGACTAGAGTTTGTTGCACAGGGGTTGGGAGTGGCTAGTGTAGATTTGAAGCCACAAAACTAGATGAAATTCCCCAGGGAGTGAGGGTAGACAGATAAAAAGACTGAACACTGAGCCTGGGCCATGCCAGTATTTGGAGAGAGGGAAGATGGGAGGCATCCAGCAAAGGAGACAGGAGGCAAAGTGAAAACAGTGTTCCAAGGGGTCAGCTGAGACCAGGTAAATTGAAGACCAAGAATAAATCACTGGTGACCTTGACAAAAAGCACTTTGGGTGACATGATGGGGATAGTAGCTGTTTTCAGTGGTTGCAGATAAAATGGAATGGAAGTAATGCTTATGAAGTGCCTTTTATGTGTGTTAAAAAGTTTGCAATTTTAAAATTACAAAAACCCTATGAGAGAAAGGATGATGTTTGTCCTCATTTAACTGACGAGGAAATAGGCTTAACAGTACCAAGAATTTTACCAAGGTCTTATAGCAGTACAGAGACCATTTTTATAGTGCTCTATATTTTTAGCAATATTTTCAGCCAATATTTCCTTCATACCCATTGCCGGGTACTGTTTGGTCTCAGTCTTTATTTAGAAAGATGTTGGGGAGAAGTCAGAATCCACTTGAAAAAGGTATACATGCACAGAATGTTGACTAAGTGAATGTAAGCCATTGCACCAAACTGTAATTTGCAGTGTTTCATTGTGACACCTGAGCTTCTGTATCCTTTATAAACAATGATCTGAAGACTAAATTTAGTCTCTGTTTAGTTTTCGGCATTTAATATTTTAATCCTTTCTAATGTTGTTATTTGGTGTCTGTTTATGATCTCTTTTCAAAAGTTCAAGCAGAATCCTATGGATAAAAAAAAATCAAGTAACAACATAGGATGGTTTCTACTCTCTGGAATGTTGAATTTATATCACAATCACTTCTATACAATGGCTTCCTGTAAGATTTTCCTCCATAATAATTTCACACTTCTGTTCTTTAGTAGCAACCCTAATAAATATATTCACTTTCCTAGAAGCTGTCCATCAAAAGACTTTTTCTAGGAAATATTTTTTTTCTCCTTCCAAAGCTTTTCTTTGAGTCTCCATGGAGGATATTACCAAGTTCTGGGGTAACTGAAATTTTCAATTTCTCTTTCTATACCACATTTCATAGCAGAGGTACTCTTGGGCTAGGCAGGCTAGAGTTATTAATAAGTTTTACTATTTAATGGCAGACTTTTCATAGTATTATCCTAACCTAGCAAAACATTTATACTTTGACATTGTCGTTAGGATATATTTCTGTTTTGCCTAGGGAGATTGTATGTCACTGTTATCTTTAAATCTTCAAGTCTATAAGATATAGTCCATTGACAGAAGATTTTTAAAAATTTTCATTTATTTTCAGATGTTCGCACACAAGCCATGTACCAGATGATGGATCAAGGCTTTGTAGGACTTATTTTTTCCTGTTTTATAGAAGATAAAAATACAAAGGTATTTTGTTTGTGTGTGTATGTGTGCTCTGTGTGTTTGTGTGTACACACAGAGTAGAGAAAAATCTCTTTGCAATTTTAATAGGATGGCCAGGAAAGGTTTCAATGAAAAGGGTCATTGAGTCAGGACCTGAAGAAGGTGAGGGAACAAGTCTTATGGATTTCTTGGGGAAATAGCCAGTGCAAAGACCCTAAGGTGAGTGTGGCATGTTGAGGGAACATCAGGGAAGTTGGTGTGGCTGCAGCAGAGTGAGGAAGACCATGACCATACATCCCAGTTTGACTCTGTCAATCCCAGTTTTGCCCTCTTGGAGGTGTCCCAGTTTGAATGATAACTCATTTAGTTGTCCTAAACAAGGTCCAGATCTCGTCAGACCTTGGCTTTGACTCTGACTTGGGGTCACTGGAGGATGAGTTTGTGTTTTAATGGGATCTCTGGCTTCTGTTTGGACTGAACAGTAGGCAGAGGGTGGGGGTGGAATCCATGGCATCAGTGAAACCTGTTAGGAAGATACTGCTGTAATCTAGACAAGAGATGATGGAGGTGTGGTCATGGTGGTAAGAGTGAAGATAATGAGAAGTGGTTGGATGCTGTATATAGTTTGATGGCTAGTGATAGTAACAACTACCATTTATCACCTACTGTATGGCATGTAGTTATTAGGTGCTTTACATAAATATGCTGTAACCCTGACAAAAGTGCAGGATTATTATTCCCATTTTATGGATGAACAAACTGAAGCTGAGAGAGGTTAAGCAGTTTGATCAGTGGCCAGTCTTGCCATTCTCTATTTGAATTTTATGTTCATGTCAAGAAGTTATGATGTCTGTCAGTTCAAACAAAAGTTGCTACTTAACATTGTAGGTATGATTTCTGCCAACAATACCAGCAGTGTCTTATTTAGTGCACTAGCTATATTCTTAGAATCTGTGTTATAATGAACATTTTCCATAAAATCACTTTTCCAGAAACATTAAGGTTCAGTACCTTGAGCTTTATACATCATTTGAAATGCTTTCAACTTTGTCATCATACATTTATTTATTTATTGTCACCATAAGTAGTTGTTGAATACGTTTGTCAGCTTTCAGGATAGCAGTTTGAATGTTCAGGTTCTTGGGATCCTGGTTCTTGTGTTGGTTACACGAGCAGATGTTTGGTTGCGACCATCTTATGTTGACCGAGTGAATGATCCTTTTTGTAGATTTTGATTTATGGCAAAGTACATCTTTGGAATCTCTTTTAACCTTCTGCTTCTACAGGGACCTTTGGGGTCTTTCTCAGTATTAATTTTTCTTTGTGTGACATTTCTTTCTTTATTTTTTCCTTTGATAGACTGGCCGGGTACTCTACACTTGCTTCCAATCCATACAGGCCCAAAAGAGTTCAGAGTAAGTATAAGAGAGACTTATTCCAATCCAGGGAATTTATTGTTTTGTTTCATTTTATTTCTTTCACTGGTAAGACACTAAGAACTGTATATTGCTATTTATACTGATTTGCAGCTCTATGATGAGTTAGAATCTCTTTAGCAGGTTGGATGTGGGCTAGCTAGGAAGCTAGGGTCATATGAGCAGTCTCTTCACTGTAATTACATCACCACAGTCCTGCTTGACATTTAGCAGGTTGGATATGGGTGAATCATAAAACAAAGACTGAACATGCAGAGTATTAGATGTGTATAGATTCTTGTCTTTGCTGTGTCATAAATTTGATTTCAGAATTAGAGTATCTCATTTAAATGTTTATATAGATCCATTTCCTTATTGAAATTCAATTGGATCTAAATTAGCAAATCTTTTTTTTTTTTTGAGACAGAGTCTCACTCTGTCACCCAGCCTGCAGTGCAGTGGTGTGATCTCGGCTCAGTATAACCTCTACCTCCTGGGTTCAAGCAGTTCCCCTGCCTCAGCCTCCTGAGTAGCTGAAACTGCAGGCACATGCCACTATGCATGGCTAATTTTTGTATTTTTAGTAGAGACAGGGTTTTGCGACGTTGGCCAGGCTAGTCAAGAACTCCTGACCTCAGGTGATCCACCCACTTCGGCCTCCCAAAGTACTGGGCTTACAGGTTGAGTACCTACTATGTGCCAATCCTCATGGTAGGCACTGAGGATGCAGAGATGAAAGCCACATTCATTCATTGTCTAATTGAGATATAAAAGCAAATACTGTATTACCTTTTCTCTTGTAATACTTATAAATTTATTATTATAGTACTTATCAATTTATTATTATAGTATTGTTTGAAATATCAAACAATTGGGAAAAAACAGATGCTCATCGGCACAGAATTGATTAAATAAATTATAATACATTCGTATAATGGCATAAAATGCAGCCATTAAAAAAAAGCTGTGAGGAAGCTTGGTAGTAATACACAAATATCTCCAAGATATTTTGTTAAGTGGAAAATGCAGAACAGTTTGTATAGTGTGCTATCATTTGTGTAAAGATGTGGAAGAGAAATAGATATACACACCTGCACATTTGCTTGTAAATGCAC
Source organism: Callithrix jacchus (assembly GCF_049354715.1). Classification (NCBI taxonomy): domain Eukaryota; kingdom Metazoa; phylum Chordata; class Mammalia; order Primates; family Cebidae; genus Callithrix; species Callithrix jacchus. The sequence continues at coordinate 150,824,725 of NC_133524.1, forward strand.
ACAAATATCTGGAAGGAAACACATCAGCCACCTCAGCAGAGAGGATGTGAGTGTGGGAGAGTAGAGAATGTGGAGACATTCCTGTTGTTTTTCATACAACTAATACATGCATATGCATACAAATATGGAATGTACAGAAGATCTTAGAATAAATAGTTTCACCCCTCAAATGGGACCACTTCTTTCTCCTAATTTTCCTTTTAGTTCTTTTGTTTACTTTGATATCTCTAAATAATATACTTATGCTATTCTTTCTTGATTTACCAATTTTGGATATTTTCTATTCTTATTCTATTTTTTGTTCTTCTGTTGGTTACTTTTCTAATCTTAAAGTTTGCCCCTTTCTTTATTCTATTAACAGTTGACAGTAGACAATATCTTTTGGGGCTCCCTGCTATTACTTGTAGTTTTACCCTAAGCATTTATATTTTCACAGTTGTAAGCATCTATGTTCTGTGTTGTAATCATAAGTGCATTTTCTGTGCTTTGTCTATGGTTGATTCTAAGAGTAGAAAATAAAGTGTTAATATTGTTATTGTTATGTAAATATTCCCTGTACAACTAAGCAGTGTAGTGTACTATTATTCCACTTCCTTTCTTATATACTTTTTCATTTTTACATGGGGTTTTGAGTGGCTTTTTCCCCTTAGTTTTCTGCCTTTATCGTCTCTCAGACCTCTACATCTTCAGAAGTAATATAAAAATATTTAGAATCCTTGCTTTTCCTAGGATTGCTCCCTTGAAACCCACTGTCCTCTTACCCTAACCTGATATATTCTGAAGGCCTACTGCACAGCTGACATCCTGGGATTTTCCTTCATTATTCTCCTGGGTTGAATCCATTGTGGTCTGGATTTCATGTTATTTTTCTTGGTTCACTGTGTGATTTTGCTGGAAAAGACTCCCTAGTAACTTCCTAAGAATGGTGTGTATTTGAGTTCAACTTTCTGAGTTCTGCTTGTCTGAAATGTTTTTATTCTTAATTTATAACCTAACTAGATAAAGAATTCAAAGTGGAAATTTCCCCCTCATAACTCTGAAGGCATTGTTTCATTGTTTTTAAACATCCAGTGTTACTGATAAGTTTTTTTTTTTTTTTGCCAGTCCAATTCTTCCTTTGTAGGGCATTTTTTCCCCTCTCTCTCTGACAGCTTTTAGGTGTTTCTCTTTATTCTTGATGTGAAATTTTCTATGATATAATTAGAATATAGATATTTTATTCAAATAAATAAGTACTGTTTATTTATTCAAAGTACTACAGTACACTTTCAGTCAGACAGTACTTATCTTTCAGCTCTCGGCAATTCTCTATTATTTTGTTTGTTTGTTTTGTATCCCCAGATAAAACAATCCACAACCTACCCAGTTCCTGGACAGAGGAAATCTTACTTGTAACTCAGTCCAGTTCCATAATTTAAAGTTTCTTTAAGTTTATATTGGTCATTGGGGAATGACCTCTCATTCCTTCAATTACTTCCCTTACTGCCCATGTTCACTCTAAGACGGCATCAGATGACTTAAATAAACCTACACTGTAGGGAAAGGAGGGTTTCTGGCCTCATGCTGGTTATGGTAATCAGTGTGGGAGTCCTTGTTCTCATCGTCAGTGTTCTCCTTAATATATCCAATATAACCCTGTCTCATGGACTTGAAGCTTCCTCTCTTATAGCTCTCTCCTTCCTTTTCCTCCTAAGTTAGTAGGACAGAGATATCATATCCTTTTCCCTATTCTTTGGTAATTCCTCCCTGTTTTTTCCCTTTCTCTTTCTAGAACTCCTATCAGTCACAAGTTAAAGGTCCTAAATTGACCTTAATGACTCTTTTTACTTGTATTTTCTGTCTCTTATTTTATTCTAGTTTTGGATTTAAAAAATTTTATCTTCTAACTTTTATTTTGGCCATTTTATATTTTTAAATTTCAAGAGTTTTTTTCTACATTGGGTATTACTTCAATTTCACAGCATCCTTTCTTATTTTATTGATATGATATTGAAATGTTAGATTTTCTTTTGCTTTTTACAGTTATCCATTTCCTCTGATAATTTTTTTTCTGTTTCATTTTTATAATCTTTCTTGTCTACCCCTTTTTAAGAATAAGGCAACAAAAAGTGAAGTGGTAGCTCAGTATTTGTGGCCATGGCTTGTTAACACGAGGCTTCACTTTAGGATGAATAGGTTGGGAGCCAGCCGTTTTGTTCAGGTATCACGCAGTGCTAGACCTGACATATCTTGCTCTGGGATACCAGTCTTAACAATTGCTGTCATACTTCCTCCCAAACAGTTCATCATTATTATTGTTTTCATTGTTAACTATTTATTAGAAGAACTCTTGATGTTGCTGTTACTGCAAATAATGATAATGATGACGATTATTCTGATATAAGAATGAAAGCTTGGTTATTGAACATTTGGTGTATCCACAGGCCAAATCATGGAGGAACACAAGAGAGTAGTAGCTAGAGCCTCATGTTTCTGGTAGGAGAAACAAGAGGGATCCAAGAAATCACATAAAGGCAGGAACATGATAAAGCAATTTTATAAAGTTGTTTACAAATTTCTTGGCTAATACTTGAGTGATGTTTGCATGGATCTGATCCTAATTAGCATAATTGAGAACAGAATTAACCAATAGACCACTACATAGATCCTATACTGACCACTAGGTGGTGCACATGCAGGTAATATCCAAAGAACACTACAAAGGCTCTGAAAAATTAGAACCGCTACCTACAGAAGGCTGTGGAAAATTGAACCTGAACCTAACTAGATGGATTGTGTGCTAAAACAAAAATAACAGCATTCTCCATAGAATGTAAACATAACCCAATGTCTCAACATAATGTTCCAAATACTGAGAATACAATTCAGAATTATGTGGTATGTGAAGAACTGAGAAAATTCCAACTTGCATAGTAAAGGACATTAGCAGATGCTAACACTGAGCTAACACCCATGTAGGAATCGTAGGAATCGATAAAGACTTTAAAGCAAATACAGGTTGAGTATCCTTTATTGAAATACTTTCAGGTTTTATATTTTTGAACATTTTAGAATATTTGCATTTCCTTTGAGTGTCATGTTGATACTGAGAAAGTTTCAGATTATGGACCAGTTTGGATTTTGGATGTTCAGATTAGAGATGCTTAAACTATTATAAAAGTGTTTTAAAAAATAATTGCAGGCTGGGCGCGGTGGCTCATGCCTGTAATCCCAGCACTTTGGGAGGCCGAGGCGGGTGGATCACGAGGTCAAGAGATCGAGACCCTCCTGGTCAACATGGTGAAACCCTGCCTCTACTAAAAATACAAAAAAAAAAAAAAAATTAGCTGGGCACGGTGGCGAGTGCCTGTAATCCCAGCTACTCAGGAGGCTGAGGCAGGAGAATTGCCTGAACCCAGGAGGCGGAGGTTGCCGTGAGCCAAGATCGCACCATTGCACTCCAGCCTGGGTAACAAGAGTGAAACTCCGTCTCAAAAAAAAAATTGCAAATATTCTTTTACAACATTTTAATTTTTAATTTTTGTGGGTACATGCATAGGTGGTATATATTTATGGGGTGCATGTGATGTTCTGATATAGGCATGCAATGTGAAATAATCACATCACGGAGAATGGGGTATCCATCTGCTCAAGCATTTATCCTTTGCGTTACAGCAATACATTTACACTCTTTAAGTTGCTGTAAAATGTACAATTATTGACTATAGTTGCTGTGTTGTACAATCAAATAATACATTTTATTTATTCTTTCTAATGATTTATTTTAGTACCTATTAACCATCCCCACCTTTCTCTGGTCCCCCACTACCCTTCCCAGTCTCTGGTAACTATCCTTCTATTTCCATGAATTCAATTGTTTTGATTTTTATATCCCACAAATAAGTGAGAACATGTTATGTTTCTCTTTCTGTGCCATACATTTAACTTATTTCACTTAATAAAGTGATCTCAAGTTCCATCCACATTGTTGCAAATGACAGGATCTCATTCTTTTTTGTGGCAGAATAGTACTCTATTTTGTATATGTACCACATTTGCTTTATCCATTTGTCTATTGATGGATACTTAGGTAGCTAACAACATTTGGCTATTGTGAACAGTGCTACAGTGAACATGGAAGTACAGATATCTCTTCGATATACTGATTTCATTTCTTTTGAGTATATACTCAGCAGTGGGATTGCTAGATCATATGGTAGTTCTATTTTTAGTTTGTGGAGGAATCTCCAAAGTGTTCTCCATAGTGGCTGTCCTAATTTACATTCCCACCAATAGTGTACAAGGGTTCCCTTTTCTCCATATCCTCACCAGCATTTGTTATTCCCTGTCTTTTGGATATCAAGCATTTTAACTGGGGTGAGATGGTATCTCAGAGTAGTTTTGATTTGCATTTCTCTGATGATCAGTGATATTGAGCACTTTTTTATATACCTGTTTGTCATCTGTATATCTTTTGAGAAATGTCTATTCAAATCTTTTGCCCCTTTTTGGATTGGATTATTAGATAATTTCCTGTAGAGTTGTTTGAGCTTCTTATATATTCTGACTAATCCTTGTCAGATGGGTAGTTCAACTGCAAACACTCTTAAAACAAATGTTTAAATAGAAACTCAGCAAATAAATGCAATAATAAAAAACCAAATGCAAATTTTAGAACTGAAAGGCCGAGTGCAGTGGGTCATGCCTGTAATCTCAGCACTTTGGGAGGCCCAGGTGTGTGGATCACTTGAGGTCAGGAGTTCGAGACCAGCCTGGCCAACATAGTGAAACCCTGTCTTTACTAAAAATACAAAAATTAGCCAGGTGTCCTGTCAGATGCCTGTAATCCCAGCTACTCAGGAGGCTGAGGCAGGAGAACTGGTTGAACCTGGGAGGTGGAGGTTGCAGTGAGTCAAGATCACACCATTGCGCTCCAGCCTGGGCAACAAGAACGAAACTCTGTTTCAAAAAAAAATTCAAAATTTCAAAAAAAAAATTTAGAATTGAAAAATACAATCACTAAAACATACAACTTACTGGATGGTCTAGATAGTAGACTAGAGATGACAGAAGAAAGAGTCAGTAAACTTTAATGATAGATCAATGCAAATTAACCAATCTGAACAAGAGACCAAAAAACTAGGTTGATTAATAAAGCGAAGAGAGAAAGTAACATCAGCAATAGCAGAGTAGGAAACTTCAAAAGCCAGGTTCTCCATAGTAGTGAATAATCTGGCAAAAATGATCAGAATCAACTTTATTGGAACTTTAGAAACTAATCAAAACTTTGTATCCACAGGAAAATGTTTAATTAAGGGAAAAAACACCAGAATCTTGGTGTTTAAAGAAATCTCTATTGAATTACCAGACAGCCACTAAGCTAACAGGACAAAGACCTCAGTGACCACATATGACAAAGAATACAGAATATAATAATTAGTTCAGAAGACTCACTGAACACATAAAATCAAATACAATAAGTGGCAACAACAAACCCCGAAGAGAAGGTAGAATCTGATTTCCAGTTTTTAACAAAAAAAATTAAGAGGCATTCATAGCAACAAATTATGACCTATACACAAGAAAAAGAAATTAGTAGAGATGCTTCCTCAGAGAGAGCCAAGGAGGATGGTACAGTAGGACTGTCTACTGATTGCCAATTTCAACAAGTATGCATGCATGAAAATACCTTGATAAGAGCTAAAGAAAGCAGATAAGAGATCACAGCACCTGGTTATAGCATCATAATAAGAGAAAATGCATTGAGTAGGGTAGGAAGGACAGTTTTACATTACCCGTGTCACTCCCTTCCAAACCCCAGGCAGTACAATGCAGAGTTACTGTCTGCTTGGGAGCAAGAGAGGGAAATGATCACCAAACAATGCCTGTAGCTGTATAAAACTGGAAATCAATAATGGTGGAACTTCAGAAAATTCACAAATACATGAAAATTGAATAATATGTTCCTGAACCATAAATGGGTCAATAAAGAAATTAAAATAGAAATGAAAAAATTTCTTGAGACAAATTAAAATGGAAACACAATATGCCAAAACCTGTGGATACAGCAAAGCAATTCTGAGAGGGAACTTTGTAGCAATAAATATCTACATCAAAAAAGAAAAAAGATCTCAAACAACCTAATGTTGTATCTCAAGGAACTAGTAACACAAGAACAAACTAAGCCCAAAATTAGTAGAAGAAAGGAAGTAATAAAGAACAGAGAAGAAATAAAATAAATATTAGATAAACAATACAAATGATCAATGAAACAAAGATTGTGTTTTGGGTGTTTTGTTTTTTGAGACAGGGTCTTGCTCTGTTGCCAAGTCTTCATTGCAGTGGCATAATCATGGTTCATTGTTGCCTCAATCTCCCAGGCTCAAGTGATCCTCCCACCTCAGCTTCTGGAGTGGCTGGGACTCCAGGCATATGCTACTATGCCTAGCTAATTTTTTTAAAAATTATTTTTTTGTAGAGATACAGACAGGGTCTCACTATGTTGTCCAGGCTAGTCTTGAACTCCTGGACTCAAACAGTCCTCCTGCCTTGGCCTCCTGAAGTCCTGGGATTACAGGTGTGAGCCACTGTGCTCAGCCAAGTGTCAGTTTTTGAAAAGAGAAACAAAATTGACAAACATGTAGCTAATCTGAGGAAAAAGAGAGAAGACATAAAGAAAATCAGAGATGAAAAAGGAGATATTATAACTAATATGACCGAAATACAAATTATCGCCAGAGATCACTGACATATGAACAGTTATATGCCAACAAATTGGATATCAGGGAAGAAATGAGAACTTCCTGAACACCTGCAACCTGCCAATATTGAATTATGAAGAAACAAAATCTGAACAGACCAATAACTGGTAAGGAGATTGAATCAATAATCAAAAGTTTCTTATCAAAGAAAAGCCTAGGTACTGATGGTCTCAATGCTAAATTCTACCAAACATTTAAAGAACTAATATATCAGTTCTTTTCAAAATCTTCCAAAAAGCTGAAGAGCAGAGAACACTACTAAACTCATTTTAAGATGCCAGCATTACCTTGATACCAAAACAACAACAAAAATCTACAGGCTGATATCCCTGATAAACATAGATGCAAAAATCCTCAACAGAATACTAGCAAACCTAATGCATGTTAAAGAGATTATTCACCATGATCAAGTGGGATGCATTCCAGGGATGCAAGATTGGTTAAAAATATGCAAATCAATAAATGTGATCTATTACTAACAGACTGAAGGACAAAAATTATATGATCATTTAAATAGATGCCAGAAAAAGCATTTGAGAAACATCACTTCATGATAAAAACTGTCAACAAATTAGGTACAGAAGGAATGTACCTCAACACAATACAGGCCATTTACGACAAACCCACAGCTAACATCATACTGAACAAGGAAAATTTGGAAGCCTTTCCTCTAACATATGGAAAAATACATGGATGCCCACTCCTAACACTTGTATTCAACATAGTACTGGAAGTCTTAGAGCAATTAGGCAAGAGAAAGAAAGAAAAGGTGTCCAAATTGGAAAGGAGGAAGTCAAATTGTCCCTGTCTGCTGATGACATGATCTTATATGTAGAAAACTCTAAGGACCCCTCTAGAAAACTATTAGAACTAATAAACTAATTCAGTAAAGTTGCAGGTTACAAAATCAACATAGATAAATCGGTAGCAGTTCTATACATTAACAGCAAAGTAGCTGAAAACAAAATCAAGAAAGCAGTCCCATGTAGCTACAAAAATAATAAAATAAAATATATGAGAATAAATTTAACCAAGAAGGTAAAAGATCTCTACACTTAAAACTATAAAACAAGGCCAGGCATGGTGGCCCATACCCATAATCCCAGCACTTTGGGAGGCTGAGGTAGGCAGATCCCTGAGCTCAGGAGTTTGAGACCAGCCTGGGCAACACAGTGAGACCCCGTCTCTACAAAAAGTACAAAAATTAGCCAGGTGTGGTGGCATGTTCCTGTAGTCCCACATACTTAGGAGGCTGAGGTGAGAGGATCACTTGAACCCAGGAGGTTGAGACTGCAGTGGGCTGTGATTGGATAACAGGTAATCACACTGCAGCCTGGGTGACAGAGTGAGACCTTGTCTCTTAAAAAAAAATTACAACAAAAACTAAAACATTGATGAAAGCAATTGAAGAAGACACAAATAAATAGATATCCTGTGTTCATTGATTGGAAAAATTAATATTGTTAAAATGTCCATACTACCAAAGTGATCCAGACATTCAGTGCAATCACTATCAAAATGCCAATCATACTGTTCACAGAAATATAAAAAAAATTCTAAAATACATATGGAACTACAAAAGAGTTTGAATAGCCAAAGCAGTCTTCAGCAAAAATAACAAAGATGGAAGCACCACACCACCTGATTTCAAAATATGCTACAAAGCTATGGTAACCCAAAGAGCATGGTACTGATGTAAAAATGAAAACGTAGACCAGTGGAGTAGAATAAAGAACCCAGAAATAAACGCATTTACAGCCAAGTGATTTTTGACAAAGGTGCCAGAAACATATCATGGGAAAAGAACTGTCTCTTCAATAAATATTGTTGGGAAAACGGAATATCCACATGCAAAAGAATGAAATTAGATTCTTGGTATTTTTACCATATAAAAAATTAAAACGGATTTCAGAGTTAAAGGTAAGACCACAAACTATGAAATTACTGGAAGAAAACATAGGGGAAAACTCCATCACACTGGTCTGTACTATGATTTTTTTTAGTATGGCCTCAAAAGCACAGGCAACAAAAACAAAAGTAGACAAGTGGCATATCAATCAAAAAAGCTTCTGCACAGCCAAGCAAAAAATCTAACAGAGTGAAGACACAACCTACAAAATGGAAGAAAATATTTGCCAACTACATCTAGTAAAGGGTTAATATCCAAAATATCTAAGGAACTCAATAGCAAGAAAATAAATATCTGATTTTAAAAATTGGCAAGACTCGAGTAGACATTTCTTAAAAAAAAAATAGAAAGTCGTATAAATTGCCAATAGGTATATGGAGAAAAATGCTCAACACATCACTAATCATCAGGGAAAGAGCCATCAGATACATATATACAGCAAAGACAAATAACATAAAGAATAGAAAAACAATACAGATCATCAAGGAAACCAAAATAACTTCTTGAAATATCAACAAAATGAATATTTATTTAGCTAGGCTGACAATGGAAAATGAGAAACGACCCAAATAGCTAAAATCTGAAATAAATGTAGTCACATTACCACCAAACTTATGGGATGAAAAAGGATTATAAAACTATGAACAGTTGTACACCAACAACTCAGATAATTTGAATGGAGAAGACAAATTCCTAGAAACACCCAAATGACCAAAAATTTCTTAGAAAGAAATAGAAAACTTGAACATATCTATAAAAATAAACAGATTGAGTAAGTAATCAAAAAGTCCCCCAAAAGAAAAGTCCAAGAATAGATTAGCTACACTGGGTATTTGTACCATACACTTAAAGAAAATGTAACACCAATCCTCAAACTTTCAAAAAATAGAAGAGAAGGGGGTACTTCTTATTTATTCTAAGAGACTAAAATTACTCTGAAAGCAAAGTTAGACAAAGACATTGAAAAAAAAAGCCACCAATTCTTTATGAATGCAGATGAAAATCTTGAACAAAATACTATTAGTAGCAAACAGAACCCCAAAACGTATTAAAAGAATTATTCACCACGGCCAAGCAGGATCTATCCCATGCATGCAAGCATGGTTTAACATAAGAAATCAATTTATATAATATACCACATTAATAGAATGAAGGGCAAAAAAACCACATGATCATTTCACTTGATGCAGAAAAACTATCTGACAAAATCCAATAAGCTTTCATGATATGAATGTTCTCAACATTTATGGGCATTTATGCAAAATGCACAGTTAACATTACACTCTGTGGTGAAATCCAAAAGCTTTCCCCCTAAGTACTGCAAGAAGACATGGATGCATGCTTTTGCCACTGCTATTCAACATTATAGTGGTAGTTCTAACCAGAACTGTTGGACCAAAAAAAAAAAAAAAAGCATCCAAGTTGGAAAGAAAGAAGTAAAACTATCTGTATTTGCAGATAATATGATTATATGTGTGTGTGTGTGTGTGTGTGTGCATGTGTGTGTGTATCCCTAAGAACTTTTATATATTTTTTATAGATATATATATAAATACTGCAGTTTTGAGATTCCACAAAAATTCATTATGTTTCTATACACCAGCAGTAAACAATCCAGAAAGGAAATTAAAAAACAATTCCATGCTTTGGGAGGCTGGGGCAGGTGGATCACCCGAGGTCAGGAATTCAAGACCAGCCTGGTCAACATGGTGAAACCTTGTCTCTACTAAAAATTCAAAAATTAGCTGGGTGTGGTGGTGCATGCCTGTAATCCCAGCTATTGAGGAGGCTGAGGCAGGAGAATTGCTTGAACCTGGGAGGTGGAGGTTGTAGTGAGCAGAGATTGTGCCACTGCACTCTAGCCTGGGTGACAAAGCAAGATTCCATTTCAAAAAAAAAAAAATAAGAAAACAATTCCATTTACAGTAGCATCCAAAATAATAAAATACCTAGAAAAAAATTAACCAAATAGAGGAGAGAGAGACTTGTACAATTAAAACTAGAAAACTGCTGAAAGAAATTAAAGAACACCTAATAAATCAAAAGACATCCTGTGTTCATGGATTAGGAAGACTTATTGTGAAGATGACAGTATTCTCCAAAGAAATCTAGAAACTTGTAAAACTTATTAAAACTCCCAATGTATTTTTCTTTTCAGAAATGGAAAACACAACCCTAAAATTTGTAGATTTGCAAGGGATGCTGAATAGCCAAAACAAAGAAAAAGCAAAGTTGGAGAAATCACACCTCCAGATTTCAAAACCTACTACAAAGACCCAGTAATCAAAATAGCATGGAACTGGCACAAATTAGATATAAGGAATTTATTAGTCCATTCTCACACTGCTGATGAAGGCATACCGGAGACTGGGTAATCTATAAAGGAAAGAGGTTTAAGTGGCTCACAGGTCAACATGGCTAGGGAGAGCTCATAAAACTTACAATCATGGTAGAAAGGGAAGCAAAGATGTCCTTCTTCACCTGGCAGCAGGAGAGAGAAGTGCAGAGCAAAGGAGAGGGAAAAGCCCCTTATAAAATCATTAGCTCTTGTGAGAACTCACTCATTAGTATGAGAACAGCATGGAGGAAACTGTCCCCATGATTCAGTTACCTCCCACTGGGTCCCTCCCATGACACGTGGGGATTATGGGAACTACAATTCAAGATGAGATTTGGTTCAGGACACAGTCAAACCATATCAGTCTATCTTGTGCCCTCTCAAATCTCATGTCCTCACATTTCAAAACACAATCATGTCTTCCCAACAGTCCCCCAAAGTCTTAACTAATTCCAACATTAACTCAAAAGTCCAAGTACAAAGTCTCATCTGAGACAAGGCAAGTCCCTTCCACCTATGAGGCTATAAAATCAAAAGCATGTTAGTTATTATACTTACTAGATACAGTGGAGATACAGGCATTGGGTAAATACACCTGTTCCAAATGGGAGAAATTGGCTAAAACAAAGGGAACTACAAAGGGGCTACAGGTTCTACATAAGTCTGAAATGCAATATGGCAGTCATTAAATGTTAAAGCTCTGAAATAATCTCCTTTTACGCAATGTCTCACATCCATCCATGCTGATTAATTCCCATGGCCTTGGACAGCTGTGCCCCTGTGGCTTTGCAGGGCACAGCTCCCCTGCTGGCTGCTTTCATGGGCTGGTGTTAGTGTCTGTGGGTTTTCCAGGCATATGGTGCAAGCTGTCAGTGGATCTACCACCTAGGATCTGGAGGACTGTGGTCCTGTTCTCACAGCTCCACTAGGTAGTGTCCCAGTGGGTATTCTGTGTGGGGCACCCAACTCCATATTTCACTTTCACACTGCCCTAGCAGAGGTTCTCCATGAGGGCTCTGCCCCTGTAGCAAACTCTTACCTGGACATTCAGGCATTTCTATACATCCTCTGAAATCTAGGCAGAGGTTCATAAACCTTGATTCTTAACTTCTGTGCACCCACAAGCTCAACACAACATGTAAGCCACAAAGGCTTGGGGCTTGCACCCTCTGAAGCACCAGCCTGAGCTGTACGTTGGCCCCTTTTAGCTGTGGCTGGAGCAGCTGGAATGCAGGGCACCAAGTCACAGGCTGTACACAATAAGGGGGTCCTGGGTCTGGCCCTGGAAACCATTTTTCCTTCCTAGGCCTCTACACCTGTGATGGGAGGGGCTGCCAGGAAGGTCTCTGACATGTCCTGGAAACATTTATCCCATTGTCTTGCAATTAACATTTGGCTCCTCAGTACTTAAGCAAATTTCTGCAGCTGACATGAATTTGTCACCAGAAAATACATTTTTCTTTTCTACTGCATCGTCAGACTGCACATTTTCCAAACTTTTATGTCCTGCTCCCTCTTGAACACTTTGACACTTAGAAATTTCTTCTACCAGATACCATAAATCATTTCTCTCAAGTTCAAAGTTTCACAGATCTCTAGGATAGGGGCAAAATGCTGCCAGTGTCTTTGCATAGCAAGAGTCACCTTTGCTCCAGTTCCCAATGAGTTCCTTATCTCCATCTGAGACCACCTCAGCCTGGACTTTATTGTCCATATCACTATCAGCATTTCATCAAAGCCATTCAACAAGTCTCTAGGAAGTTCCAGTCTTTCCCACATCTTTCTGTCTCTGAGCCCTCCAAGTCTCTAGGAAGCTCCAAACTTTCCCACATTTTCCTGTCTTCTTCTGAGCTCTCAAAACTGTTCCATCCTCTGCTTGTTACCCAGTTCCAAAGTTGTTTCCACATTTTGGGTATCCTTGTAGCGGTGCCCCACTCCTGGTACCAGTTTACTGTATTAGTCTGTTCTCACACTGCTAATAAAGACATATATGAGACTGGGTAATTTATAAAGGAAAGAGGTTTAATCGACTCACAGTTCAGCATGGCTGGGGAGATCTCATGAAACTTACAATCATGGTGGGAGGGGAAGCAAGCACATCCTTGGCATCGCAGCAGAAGAGAGCAGTGCAGAGTGAAGGTGGGGAAAGCCCCTTATAATACCATCAGCTCTCATGAGAACTCACTAACTACCATGAAAACAGCATGCAGAGAACTGCCCCCATGATTCAGTTACCTCCCACTGGGTCCCTCCCATGACATGGGGATTATGGGAACTACAAGATGAGATTTCAGTAGGGACACAGCCAAACCATATCAAGAAACAATGGAATAGATAATGGTGTCCATAAGTAAACCCATATATCCATTACCAATTGATTTTCAATAAGGATGGAAATGTCCTTGAATGAGCAAAGAATAGTCTGTTCAGTAAGTTGATCTCTGACAACTGGATGTTCAAATACAAAAGTGTGAAGTTTGACCCCTACCTCCAACTACGTATAAGAATTAATTTAAAGCCAGGTGCAGGGGCTCACGCCTGTAATCCCAGCACTTTGGGAGGCCGAGGTGGGTGGATCACGAGGTCAAGAGATCGAGACCATCCAGGTCAGCATGGTGAAACCCCGTGTCTACTAAAAATACAAAAAATTAGCTGGGCATGGTGGTGCGTGCCTGTAGTCCCAGCTACTTGGGAGCCTGAGGCAGGAGAATTGCCTGAAACCCAGGAGGCAGAGGTTGCGGTGAGCCGAGATCATGCCATTGCACTCCAGCCTGGGTAACAAGAGCAAAACTCCGTCTCAAAAAAAAAAAAAAAAAAAAAAAAAGAATTAAATCAGCAACCTAAATGTAAGAGCTAAAACCACTAAACACTTAGGAAAAAACATGGTGTCAATCTTCATGACCACTGGACTTGGCAATAGTTTCTTAGATATGACATAAAAAGCATGAATAATGATAGAAAAAATAGATGAATTGGACTTTATAAGCAGTTAAAACTTATGTGCATCAAAAGACTTCAAGAAAGTAAAAAACAACCTATAAAATAGAAAATGTTTGCAAATTATATCTGACATGGATTTAGTATCCAAACAATACAATAAACTCTGACAACAAAAAGATGAACAACTCAAGTAAAAAATGGACAAAGGACTTGAACAGACATTTCCTCAAAGAAGATAAATGACCAACAAGCAGCTGCTTACTGTTCTTTGTCATTTAGAAAGTGCAAGTCAAAATTATGAGATTCCACTTCATACCTTTTAGGTTGACCATAATTTTAAAAATTGAAAATAAGCATTTGCAAAGATGTAAAGAAATTAAAACATGGATATTGCTAGTGGGTAGCCGTGGAAAACAGTTTGGTAGTTTTTCAAAAAGTTTAACAGCATTACCACGGGACTTAGCAATTCCATTCCTAGTATTTAACCAAAGAAATGAAATACTTGTACAGGAATGTTCATAGCAGAGAAACAACCCAAATGTTCATCAAATGATGAATGAATAAACAAAATCTAGTACAGTAATGTGCAACATAGTAATGTTTCAGTCAATGATGGACAACATATATGATGGTGATCCCATGAGATGGTAATTGAGCTGAAAAATTCCTATTGCCTAGTGATGTCATAGCCATCATAATGTCATAGCACAATGCATTACTCATGTGTTTGCAGTGATTCTGGTATAAACAAACCTGTATTGCCACTTCTATAGATGTATATAGCACACACAATTATGTACAATACACAATACTTGATGATAAGCAACTATGTTACTGGCTTATGTAGTTACCATACTTTTTATTGTTAGAGTGTACTGCTTCTACTTATTAAAAAAAAACTTAACTGTAAAATAGTCTCAGGCAGGTCTTTCAAGGTATTATTCCAGAATGCATTTGTTATCATAGGAGGTAACGGCTCCAATTGTCTTACTGCCCCTAAAGACTTTCTAGTAGGCCAGGATGTGGAGGTGGAAGACAATGATATTGATGAACCTGACCCTGTTGATGTCTAAGCTAGTGTGTATGTTTGTATGTTAGATTTTTTTTTTTAACAAAAACGTTTACAAAGTAAAAAAAAAAAAAATAGAAAAAAGTTTATAGAAGAATTTAAAGAATGAGAATACAGTGTTTTAATCTAAGGGTTATGAAAGTCAAAATAGTAAAAAGTTTATAAAGTAGTTAGTTACAGTAACCTAAGGATAATTATTGAAGAAATACAAAATTTTGTTTTTATTTTTATTATTATTTTTTGAGATGCAGTTTTGCTCTTGTTGCCCAGGCTGGAATGCAATGGTAGGATCTTGGCTTACTGCAATCTCTGCCTCCTGGGTTCGGGTGATTCTCCTGCCTCAGCCTCCTGTTCAGCTGTGATTTCAGGCATGTGCCACCATGCCTGGCTAATTTTTGTATTTTTAGTAAAGATGGAGTTTCATCTTTACAGTTCAAGATGTTGCCCAGGAGGGTCTTGAACTCCTGACCTAAGGTAATCCACTCACCTTGGCCTCCCAAAGTGCTGGGATTACAGGCGTGAGCCACTGTGCTTGGCCAAGAAAGAAAAAATTGTAAATACATTTAGTGTGTCCTAAGTGTTGAGTTTTGTAGTCTCCAGTACTGTATAGTTATATCTATGGCCTTAACAGTCCCTCATCACTCACTCACTCACCCAGAGAAATTTCTAATCCTGCAAACTCCAATTCATGGTAAGTTTCCTATACAGGTATATATTTTTTGGACTTTTTTTTCATGTATCATTTATTGACTTTGCCTTATTATAGGTAAAGATTTAAATTTTTTCCCCACCCCCTGCTGTCCCTCTCCTAGACCCCTACCCCCCAACAGACCCCAGAGTATGACGTTCCCCTCCATGTGCCCATGTGTTCTCATTGTTCAATACTCGCCTATGAGGAGAACATGTGATGTTTGGTTTTCTGTTCTTGTGTCAATTTGCTGAGAATGTTGGTTTCCAGATTCATCCATATCCCTACAAAGGTCATGAACTGATACTTTTTTATGGCTGTGTAGTATTCTATGGTGTATATGTGCCACATTTTCTTTATCCAGTCTACCATTGATCTGCATTTGGGTTGATTCCAGGTCTTTGCTGTTGTAAACAGTGCCACGATGAATATATGTGCACGTATGTCTTTATAATTGGACAATTTATGATCCTTTGGGTATATATCCAGTAATGGGATTGCTGGGTCAAATGGAATTTCTATTTCTAGGTCCTTGAGGAATCACCACACTGTCTTCCACAATGGTTGAACTAATTTATACTCCCACCAACAGTGTAAAAGTGTTCCTATTTCTCCACATCCTCTCCAGCATCTGTTGTCTCCAGATTTTTTAATGATCACCATTCTAACTGGCGTGAGATGGTATCTCAATGTGGTTTTGACTTGCGTTTCTCTAATGACCAGTGAACACGAGCATTTTTTCTTGTTTGGCCTCATGTATGTCTTCTTTTGAAAAGTGTCTGTTCATATCCTTTGTCCACTTTCAAATGGGTAAGTTGTTTGTTTGGTTTGTAAATCTGCTTTAGTTCTTTGTAGATTCTAGATATTAGCCCTTTGTCATATGGGTAGATTGCAAAAATTTTTCCCATTCTGTTGGTTACTGGTTCACTCTAATGATGGTTTCTTTTGCTGTGCAGAAACTTTTAAGTTTCTCAATAGATGCAGAGAAGGCCTTCAACAAAATTCTATAGTCCTTTATGCTAAAAACTCTCAATAAACTAGGTATCGATGGGACATATCTCAAAATGATAAAATATATTTATGACAAACCCACAGCCAGCATCATACTGAATGGGCAAAAACTGGAAGAATTCCCTTTGAAAACTAGCATTATGCAAGGATGCCCTCCCTGACCATTCTAATTCAATATAGGATGTTCTAACCAGATCAATCAGGCAAGACAAAGAAATAAAGAGTATTCAATTAGGAAAAGAGGAAGTCAAATTGTCTCTATTTGCAGACGATGTAATTGTATATTTAGAAGACCCCATCGTCTCAGCCCAAAATCTCCTTAAGCTGATAAGCAACTTCAGCAAACTCCAAGGATACAAAAACAATGTGCAGAAATCACAAGCATTCCTATGTACTAATAACAGACAAGAGAGCCAAATCATCAGCAAACTCCCATTCACAATTGCTACAAAGAGAAGAAAATACCTAAGCATACAACTAACAAAGGATGTGAAGGACCTCTTCAAGGAGAACTACAAACCACTGCTCAATGTAATAAAGAGAGGACACAATCAGATGGAAAAACTTTCCATGCTCATGGTTAAAAAGAATCAGTATCATGAAAATGGCCAGAGGAAGATCCAAGATGACCGTTTAGGAACAGCTCAGGATTGCAGGTCCCAGTGAAAGTGCAGAGGATGAGTGGACACCGCATTTCCAGATGGATTTTTATTGCCCACAGACCAGAAGATTCCCAGGTGGAGGAGCCCCATGGGTCGCCAGCACAGCTGTTTTGGCTGGCATGGCTGTTTTGGCTGGCACGGCTGTTTTGGCTGGTACGGCTGCTATGCCCGGCGCGGCTGCTTTGCCTGCACCCTAGTGCGGCAGTTCTCCATACAAAATACACTGGTCCAGCTGTGCTTTTAGCTGGTGATTGGAGCCCCGGGAAGTCGCCTATTCATCTGATTAAAAAGGGGACTGAACAGGGAGCCAGGCCACGAGATTCCTGGGCAAAAAACGTGCCATGAATCTCAGCGCCGCTGTTTAAGCCAGCTCAGTGAGTTGCCACACGGGAAATCACAGAGATCCCAGTGCCTTTTCAACAGGCGGAGAGAGTCAACTGTTAAAATAAAATAAAAAAAAGGCTCTGAGGCAGGGAGCCAGGTGATCAGCTGGTCCCACCCCCACAAAAGAACAGCAATCAGAAACTTTCTGGATTGAGAGTTTCACAGCAAGCACAGCTGAACCCGGGACAGTCCAGCTCTGTGGGGGAGGGATGTCCACCATTACTGAGGCACTCCACCCCTATGCAGGTAGTCCACCACTGCTGAGGCAGCCTGCTGTTGCCAAGGCAACCTGGTATTACAGGGAGTGTCCGTCAATACAGAGGTGGGCCACCATTGCTGAGGCAGTTCTAACTACTCCCATATAAACAGGACTGCAGGGAAGTTCACACGGCAGCTGGGCGGAGCCCACAGCAGCTCAGCAAAGCCTCTGCAGGCAGACAGTGACTAGGCTGCCTCCTTGCTGGGCAGGGCAGCCCTGAAAAAAAAGGCAGCAGCACAATGGAAACTCATAAATAAAGTCCTAACTCCCTGGGACAGAGCACCTGGGAACAAAAAGTGGTTTATGAGTTCTGCTGCAGTGGACCTAAACAGCAGCTCTGAATGAACAACGGAGCTCACAGCTCAGCACTTGAGCTCCTATAAAAGACAGACTGTCTCCTCAAGCAGCTCCCTGACCCCCGTATATCCCAAGAGTCACCTCACAAAGAGAGATCAGACTGACATTTGGCGGGCATCATTCGGGGACAAAGCAGCAGAAGAAATTGGTAGCAACCCTTACTGTTCCACAGCTGCTGCAGGTGATCCCCAGGCAAGCAGGTCCTGTAGTGGACCTCAGCAGTCCCACAGCAGAGGGGCCAGATTGTTAGAAGGAAAACTAAGAAACAGAAATAACATTATCATCAACAAACAGAATGTCCACTGAGAGACCCAATCAGAAAGTCAGCACTACAAGACGACAGGTGGATAAATCCACAAAGGTGGGAAGAAACCAGTGCAAAAAGCAGGAAAACACCTGAAACCAGAACACCTCTCCTCCTACAAGGGATTGCAGCTCCTCACCAGCAAGGGAACAAAGCGGGATGAAGAATGAGTGTGATGAAATGACAGAATCAAACTTCAGAGGGTGGGTAATGAGAAACTTCCGTGAGCTAAAAGAACATGTTCTAAACCAATGCAAAGAAACTAAGAACCTTGAAAAAAGATTTGGCTAAATGCTAACGAGAATGGACAACTTAGAGAGGAATATAAGTGAATTGATGGAGCTGAAAAACACAACACGAGAACTTTGTGAAGCATGCACAAGTTTCAACAGCCTAATTGACCAAGCAGAAGAAAGGATATGAGAGGTCAATGAAATAAAATGAGAAGGCAAGATTAGAGAAAAAAGTGCAAAAAGGAATGAAGAAAGTCTCCAAGAAATGTGGGACTATGTGAAGAGACCTAATCTACGTTTGATAGGTGTACCTGAATGTGACAGAGAGAATGAATTTAAGCTGGAAAACACTCTTCAGGATATTATTCAGGAAAACTTCCCCAACCTAGCAAGGCAGGCCAATATTCAAGTCCAGGTAATACATAGAACACCACAAAGATATTCCTCTAGAAGAGCAACCCCAAGGCACATAATTGTCAGATTCACCAGGGTTGAAATGAAGGAGAAAATGCTAAGGGCAGCCAGAGAGAAAGGTCGGGTTACCCACAAAGGGAAGCCCATCAGACTCACAGCAGATCTCTTGGCAGAAACCCTACAAGCCAGAAGAGAGGGGGGGCCAATATTCAACATCCTTAAAGAAAAGAACTTTTTTTTTTTGACCCCAATCCGCAGCTGTTTATTGAAGTGAACTAGTATGAACCTCTCTATGGCTGTGGCCTCCCATGCAAAGTGAAATGAATCACCAGTACAGCTCAGCTAATTCAAACCAAAAATTCAGTGCTTGATTCAATTATCAGTACGTTTCAGGAGAAAATTATTTTTCTTGTGTTTTCCACTTTTTTTTTTTAATTTTTTATTGGATTTTAGGTTTTGGGGTACATGAGCAGAGCATGCAAGACAGTTGCGTAGGTACACACATGGCAGTGTGCTTTGCTTTTCTTCTCCCCTTCACCCACATTTGGCATTTCTCCCCAGGCTATCCCTTCCTACCTCCCCCTCCCACTGGCCCTCCCCTTTTCCCCCCAATAGACCCCAGTGTTTAGTACTCCCCTTTCTGTGTCCATGTGTTCTCATTTTTCATCACCCTCCTATGAGTGAGAATATGCGGTGTTTCATTTTCTGTTCTTTTGTCAGTTTGCTGAGGATGATGTTCTCCAGATTCATCCATGTCCCTAAAAACGACACAAACTCATCATTTCTGATTGCTGCATAATATTCCATGGTGTATATGTGCCACATTTTTCCAATCCAGTCTATTATCAATGGGCATTTGGGTTGATTCCAGGTCTTTGCTATTGTAAACAGTGCTGCAATGAACATTCGTGTACATGTGTCCTTATAGTAGAACGATTTATAGTCTTTTGGATATATACCCAGTAATGGGATTGCTGGGTCAAATGGAATTTCTATTTCTAAGGCCTTAAGGAATCGCCACACTGTCTTCCACAATGGTTGAACTAATTTACACTCCCACCAACAGTGTAAAAGTGTTCCTTTTTCTCCACATCCTCTCCAGCATCTGTTGTCTCCAGATTTTTTAATGATCGCCATTCTAACTGGCGTGAGATGGTATCTCAATGTGGTTTTGATTTGCATCTCTCTGATGACCAGTGACGATGAGCATTTTTTCATATGATTGTTGGCCTCATATATGTCTTCTTTCGTAAAGTATCTGTTCATATCCTTTGCCCATTTTTGAATGGGCTTGTTTGCTTTTTTCCTGTAAATCTGTTTGAGTTCTTTGTAAATTCTGGATATCAGCCCTTTGTCAGATGGGTAGACTGCGAAAATTTTTTCCCATTCTGTTGGTTGCCGATCCACTCTAGTGACTGTTTCTTTTGCCGTGCAGAAGCTGTGGAGTTTCATTAGGTCCCATTTGTCTATTTTGGCTTTTGTTGCCAATGCTTTTGGTGTTTTGTTCATGAAGTCCTTGCCTACTCCTATGTCCTGGATAGTTTTACCTAGATTTTCTTCTAGGGTTTTTATGGTGCCAGGTCTTATGTTTAAGTCTTTAATCCATCTGGAGTTAATTTTAGTGTAAGGTGTCAGGAAGGGGTCCAGTTTGTGCTTTCTGCACATGGCTAGCCAGTTTTCCCAACACCATTTGTTAAACATGGAATCCTTTCCCCCTTGCTTGTTTTTGTCAGGTTTATCAAAGATTGTATAGTTGTATGTATGTTGTGTTGCCTCCGGTGCCTCTGTTTTGTTCCATTGGTCTATATCTCTGTTTTGGTACCAGTACCATGCTGTTTTGATTACTGTAGCCTTGTAGTATAGTTTGAAATCCGGTAGTGTGATGCCCCCCGCTGTGTTCTTTTTGCTTAGAATTGACTTGGCTATGCGGGCTCTCTTTTGGTTCCATATGAAGTTCATGGTGGTTTTTTCCAGTTCTGTGAAGAAAGTCAATGGTAGCTTGATGGGGATAGCGTTGATTCTGTAAATTACTTTGGGCAGTATAGCCATTTTCACGATATTAATTCTTCCTAACCATGAACATGGAATGTTTCTCCATCTGTTTGTGTCCTCTCTGATTTCGTTGAGCAGTGGTTTGTAGTTCTCCTTGAAGAGGTCTCTTACGTTCCTTGTGAGTTGTATTCCAAGGTATTTTATTCTTTTTGTAGCAATTGCGAATGGCAGTTCGCTCTTGATTTGGCTTTCTTTAAGTCTGTTATTGGTGTAGACGAATGCTTGTGATTTTTTGCAGATTGATTTTATATCCTGAGACTTTGCTGAAGTTGCTTATCAGTTTCAGGAGTTTTTGGGCTGAGGCAATGGGGTCTTCTAGGTATACTATCATGTCGTCTGCAAATAGAGACAATTTGGCTTCCACCTTTCCTATTTGAATACCCTTTATTTCTTTTTCTTGCCTGATTGCTCTGGCTAGAACTTCCAGTACTATATTGAATAGGAGTGGTGAAAGAGGGCATCCTTGTCTAGTGCAGGATTTCAAAGGGAATGCTTCCAGTTTTTGCCCATTCAGTATGATATTGGCTGTTGGTTTGTCATAAATAGCTTTTATTACTTTGAGATACGTTCCATCGATACCGAGTTTATTGAGGGTTTTTAGCATAAAGGGCTGTTGAATTTTGTCAAATGCCTTCTCTGCGTCAATTGAGATAATCATGTGGTTTTTGTTTTTGGTTCTGTTTATGTGGTGAATTACGTTGATAGACTTGCGTATGTTGAACCAGCCTTGCATCCCCGGGATGAATCCTACTTGATCATGATGAATAAGTTTTTTGATTTGCTGTTGCAATCGGCTTGCCAATATTTTATTGAAGATTTTTGCATCTATGTTCATCATTGATATTGGCCTGAAGTTTTCTTTTCTTGTTGGGTCTCTGCCGGGTTTTGGTATCAGAATGATGTTGGTCTCATAAAATGATTTGGGAAGGATTCCCTCTTTTTGGATTGTTTGAAATAGTTTTAGAAGAAATGGTACCAGCTCTTCCTTGTGTGTCTGGTAGAATTCGGCTGTGAACCCGTCTGGACCTGGGCTTTTTTTGTGTGGTAGGCTCTTAATTGCTGCCTCAACTTCAGATCTTGTTATTGGTCTATTCATAGTTTCAGCTTCCTCCTTGTTTAGGCTTGGGAGGACACAGGAATCCAGGAATTTATCCATTTCTTCCAGGTTTACTAGTTTATGCGCATAGAGTTGTTTGTAATATTCTCTGATGATGGTTTGAATTTCTGTGGAATCTGTGGCGATTTCCCCTTTATCATTTTTTATTGCATCTATTTGGTTGTTCTCTCTTTTCTTTTTAATCAATCTGGCTAGTGGTCTGTCTATTTTGTTGATCTTTTCAAAAAACCAGCTCTTGGATTTATTGATTTTTTGAAGGGTTTTTCGTGTCTCAATCTCCTGCAGCTCAGCTCTGATCTTAGTTATTTCTTGTCTTCTGCTGGGTTTTGAGTTTTTTTGATCTTGCTCCTCTAGCTCTTTCAATTTTGACGATAGGGTGTCAGTTTTGGATCTCTCCATTCTCCTCATATGGGCACTTATTGCTATATACTTTCCTCTAGAGACTGCTTTAAATGTGTCCCAGAGGTTCTGGCACGTTGTGTCTTCGTTCTCATTGGTTTCGAAGAACTTTATTTCTGCCTTCATTTCATTGTTTACCCAGTCAACATTCAAGAGCCAGTTGTTCAGTTTCCATGAAGCTGTGCGGTTCTGGGTCTGTTTCTGAATTCTGAGTTCTAACTTGATTGCACTATGGTCTGAGAGGCGGTTTGTTATGATTTCAGTTGTGTTTAATTTGTTGAGCAGTGCTTTACTTCCAATTATGTGGTCAATTTTAGAGTAGGTGTGATGTGGTGCTGCGAAGAATGTGTATTCTGTGGATTTGGGGTGGAGAGTTCTGTAAATGTCTATCAGGTTTGCTTGCTCCAGGTCTGAGTTCAAGCCCTGGATATCCTTGTTGATTTTCTGTCTGGTTGATCTCTCTAGTATTGACAGTGGAGTGTTAAAGTCTCCCACTATTATTGTGTGGGAGTCTAAGTCTCTTTGTAAGTCCTTAAGAACTTGCCTTATGTATCTGGGTGCTCCTGCATTGGGTCCATATATGTTTAGGATCGTTAGCTCTTGTTGTATCGATCCTTTTACCATTATGTAATGGCCTTCTTTGTCTCTTTTGATCTTTGTTGCTTTAAAGTCTATTTTATCGGAGATGAGAATTGCAACTCCTGCTTTTTTTTGCTTTCCATTTGCTTGGTAAATCTTCCTCCATCCCTTTATTTGGAGCCTTTGTGTATCCTTGCATGTGAGATGGGTTTCCTGTATACAGCACACTGATGGGTTTTGGCTTTTTATCCAATTTGCCAGTCTGTGTCTTTTGATTGGTGCATTTAGTCCATTTACATTTAGGGTTAATATTGTTATGTGTGAATTTGATACTGCCATTTTGATGCTAAGTGGCTGTTTTGCCTGTTAGTTGTTGTAGATTCTTCATTATGTTGATGCTCTTTAGCATTTAGTGTGATTTTGGAATGGCTGGTACTGGTTGATCCTTTCTATGTGTAGTGCCTCTTTTAGGAGCTCTTGTAAAGCAGGCCTGGTGGTGACAAAAATCTCTGAGTACTTGCTTGTTCGCAAAGGATTTTATTTTTCCTTCACTTCTGAAGCTCAGTTTGGCTGGATATGAAATTCTGGGTTGAAAGTTCTTTTCTTTAAGAATGTTGAATATTGGCCCCCACTCTCTTCTGGCTTGTAGTGTTTCTGCCGAGAGATCTGCTGTGAGTCTGATGGGCTTCCCTTTGTGGGTGACCCGACCTTTCTCTCTGGCTGCCCTTAGTATTCTCTCCTTCATTTCAACCCTGGTGAATCTGACGATTATGTGCCTTGGGGTTGCTCTTCTTGCGGAATATCTTTGTGGTGTTCTCTGAATTTCCTGCAATTGAGTGTTGGCCTGTCTTGCTAGGTGGGGGAAATTTTCCTGGATGATGTCCTGAAGAGTATTTTCCAGCTTGGATTCATTCTCTTTGTCCCCTTCTGGTACACCTATCAAACGTAGGTTAGGTCTTTTCACATAGTCCCACATTTCTTGGAGACTTTGTTCAGTCCTATTTGTGCTTTTTTCTCTAATCTTGGTTTCTCATTTTATTTCATTGAGTTGGTCTTCGACTTCAGATATTCTTTCTTCTGCTTGGTCAATTCGGCTATTGAAACTGGTGCATGCTTCACGAAGTTCTCGTATTGTGTTTTTCAGCTCCTTTAATTCATTCATATTCCTCTCTAAGTTATCCATTCTTGTTATCATTTCCTCGAATCTTTTTTCAAGGTTCTTAGTTTCTTTGCATTGATTTAATACATGATCTTTTAGCTCAAAAAAGTTTCTCATTATCCATCTTCTGAAGTCTAATTCCGTCATTTCGTCGCAGTCATTCTCCATCCAGCTTTGTTCCCTTGCTGGTGAGGAGTTTCGGTCCTTTCTAGGAGGCGAGGTGTTCTGGTTTTGGGTGTTTTCCTCCTTTTTGCCCTGGTTTTTTCCCATCTTTGTGGATTTGTCCGCTGGTCGTCTGCGTAGTTGCTGACTTTTCGATTGGGTCTCTGAGTGGACACCCTGAATGTTGATGATGAAGTATTTCTGTTGCTTGGTTTTCCTTCTACCAGTCCAGCCCCTTCGCTGTACGACTGCTGAGGTCCGCTCCAGACCCTGCTTGTCTGGGGTGCACCTCTAGAATCTGTGGCACAGCGAGGGATGCTACCAGTTTCCTTTTCTGCTATCTTTGTCCCAGGATGATGCCTCCCTAATGTCAGTCTTTTGGATATAGAGGGGTCAGGGAGCTGCTTGAGGAGACAGTTTGTATTTTATAGGGGCTTACTTGCTGAGCTGTGAGCTCTGTTGTTCATTCAGGGCTGTTAGGCTGCTATGTTTGATTCTGCTTCAACAGAGCTCATTAAAAAAACCCTTTTTTTTCTCAAATGCTCTGTGTTGAGGGGTTTGGGCTTTATTTTTGGATGTCCGTTGAGGTCCTGCCCAGCTAGGAGGCAGACTAGCCACTGTTTGCCTGCAGAGGCTCTGCCCTGCTGTTGTGAGGCTCACCCTGGCTCTGCTGTTCTGCTGTTCTCCACCACGCCCTGCGGCGGAGTCTCTCTGTTGTAGCGGGTTGCCTCAGCAACGGCAGTCTGCGTCAGCAGTGGGCGTGTATCTCAGTAGGGACGGGTTGCCTCGGCAACGGCTGGCTGCGTCAGCAATGGGCGTGTATCTCAGTTGGGGCGGGTTGCCTCGGTAATGGTGGCCGCCCCTCCCCCTCAGAGCATCTCGGGCTGTCTGCACAGGGCTTGTTTGAAATCGCGGTTTTGTTCGTCACACTGGGCCAACCCTAACGCTCTGTCCCGGCAATCCCCTGGGCTGGCCCACTGTCCAAGTCTAGCTAAGTCTCAAGTCCAGCCCTCTCATGTCTCCGGTTGCCAGTTCAACGGGGCACCCGGACAAGCGCGCCCTGTGGGGAGCACTGGGTAGGGCCGGCCGCCACCACCCCGGCTGCCGGCTTCGCCAGGCGGAATATCTGCCTGGCGTCCCGCGTCTCCTCTTCACTTGGGATTTTCTCCGTTCTGTGGGCCACAAAGATCAGTCTGGAAATGCAGCTCAGACTCACCTCTCCGCGGACACAACGAGAACTCCAATCCTGGGTTGTTCTCACAGCGCCATCTTGAGTCCTCCCTCAAGAAAAGAACTTTCATCCCAGAATTTCATATCCAGCCAAACTAAGCTTCATAAGTGAAGGAAAAATAAAATCCTTTGTGAACAAGCAAGTACTCAGATTTCATCACCACCAGGCATGCTTTACAAGAGCTCCTGAAAGAGACTCTACACATAGAAAGGAACAACCAGTACCAGCCATTCCAAAAACATACCAAATGGTAAAGAGCATCAACACAACGAAGAATCTGTATCAACTAACAGGCAAAATAGCCAGCTGGCATCAAAATGACACTATGAAATTCACATGTAACAATATTAACCCTAAATGTAAATGGACTAAATACCCCAATCAAAAGACACAGACTGGCAAATTGTATAAAAAGCCAAACCCATCAGTGTGCTGTATCCAGGAAACCCATCTCACATGCAAGGATACACAAGGCTAAAAATAAAGGGATGGAGGAAGATTTACCAAGCAAATGGAGAGCAGAGGAAAGGCAGGAATTGCAGTGGTCATCTCTGATAAAATAGACGTTAAAGCAACAAAGATCAAAAGAGACAAAGAAGGACATTACATAACGGTAAAAGGGTCAATGCAACAAGAAGAGCTAATGATCCTAAATATATATGGACCCAATACAGGAGCACCCAGATATATAAGGCAAGTTCTTAATGACCTACAAAGAGACTTAGACTCCCACACAATAATAGTGGGAGACTTTAACACCCCATTGTCAATATTAGGTCAACCAGACAGAAAATTAACAAGGATATCCAGGACTTGAACTCAGACTTGGAACAAGCAAAACTAATAGACATTTACAGAACTCTCCACCCCAAATCCACAGAATATACATTCTTCTCAGCACCACATCACACCTACTCTAAAATTGAGCACATAATTAGAAGTAAATTACTCCTTACCAAATGCAAAAGAATGGAAATCATAACAGTCTCTCAGACCACAGTGCAATCAAGTTAGAACTCAGAATTCAAAAACTAACTCAGAACTGCACAGCTTCATGGAAACTGAACAACTTGCTCTTGAATGTTGACTGGATAAACAATGAAATGAAGGCAGAAATAACGATATTCTTCGAAACCAACGAGAATGAAGATACAACGTACCAGAATCTCTGGGACACATTTAAAGCAGTGTCTAGAGGAAAATGTATAGCAATAAGTGCCCATATGAGAAGCAAGGAAAGATCTAAAATTGACACCCTATCATCAAAATTGAAAGAGCTAGAGGAGCAAGATCAAAGAAACTCAAAACCTAGCCGAAGACAAGAAATAACTAAGATCAGAGGAGAACTGAAGGAGCTAGAGACACAAAAAAACCTTTCAAAAAATCAGTAAATCCAGGAACTGGTTTTTTGAAAAGATCAACAAAATAGACAGACCACTAGCCAGATTAATAAAAAAGAAAAGAGAATAACCAAATTGAAGCAATAAAAAACGATAAAGGGGATATCACCACAGATTCCACAGAAATTCAAACCACCATCAGAGAATATTACAAACAACTCTATGCACATAAACTAGTAAACCCGGAAGAAATGGATAAATTCCTGTACACTTGCCTCCTCCCAATCCTAAACCAGGAAGAAGTCAAAACCCTGAATAGACCAATAACACGGTCTGAAGTTGAGGCAGCAATTAAGAGCCTACCAACCAAAAAAAGCCCAGGTCCAGATGGGTTCACAGCTGAATTCTACCAGACATACAAAGAGGAGCTGATAACATTCCTTCTGAAACTATTCCAAATAATCCAAAAAGAGGGAATCCTTCCCAAATCATTTCATGAGACCAACATCATCCTGATAGCAAAGCCCAGCAGAGACTCAACAAGAAAAGAAAACTTCAGGCCAATATCCATGATGAACATAGACACAAAAATCTTCAATAAAATACTGGCAAGCCTATTGCAACAGCACATCAAAAAGCTTATCCACCGTGATCAAGTAGGATTCATCCCGGGGATGCAAGGCTGGTTCAACATATGCAAGTCTATAAATGTAATTCACCACATAAACAGAACCAAAGACAAAAACCACATGATTATCTCAACAGATGCAAAGAAGGCCTTTAATAAAATTGAACAGCCTTTATGCTAAAAACCCTCAATAAACTAGGTATTGTTGGAATGTATCTTGAAATAATAAAAGCTATTTATAACAAACCACCAGCCAATGTCATACTGAATGGGCAAAAACTGGAAGCATTCCCTTTGAAATCTGGCACTAGACAAGGATGCCCTCTCTCACCACTCCTATTCAATATAGTACTGGAAGTTCTAGCCAGAGCAATCAGGCAAGAAAAAGAAAGAAAGGGTATTCAGATAGGAAAGGTGGAAGCCAAATTGTCTCTATTTGCAGACGACATGATAGAATACCTAGAAGACCCCATCACCTCAGCCCAAAAACTCCTGAAACTGATAAGCAACTTCAGCAAAGTCTGAGGATATAAAATCAATATGCAAAAATCACAAGCATTCCTCTACACCAATAACAGACTTAAAGAAAGCCAAATCAAGAGCGAACTGCCATTCACAATTGCTACAAAAAGAATAAAATACCTAGGAATACAACTAACAAGGAACGTATAGGACCTCTTCAAGGAGAACTACAAACCACTGCTCAGCAAAATAAGAGAGGACACACAAAGATGGAGAAACATTCCATGTTTATGGTTAGGAAGAATCAATATCGTGAAAGTGGCCATACTGCCCAAAGTAATTTACACATACAACATTATTCCCATCAAGCTACCAGTGACCTTTTTCATAGAACTGGAAAAAAAACACCTTAAACTTCATATGGAACCAAAAGAGAGCCTGCGTAGCCAAGTCAATTCTAAGGAAAAAGAACAAAGTGGGAGGCATCACACTACTGGACTTCAAACTATACTACAAGGATACAGTAATCAAAATAGCATGCTATTGGTACCAAAACAGAGATATAGACCAATGGAACAGAACAGAGACCTTGGAGGCAACACAACATATCTACCACCATCGGATCTTTGAGAAACCTGATAAAAATAAGCAACGGGGAAAGGAGTTCCTGTTTAATAAATGGTGTTGGGAAAACTGGCTAGCCATGTGCAGAAAGCAGAAACTGGACCCCTTCCTGACTCCTTACCCTAAAATTTACTCCAGATGGATTAAAGACTTAAACATAAGACCTAACACCATAAAAACCCCAGTAGAAAATCTAGGGAAAACCATTCAGGACATAGGTGTAGGCAAGGACTTCATGACCAAAACACCAAAAGCATTGGCAACAAAAGCCAAAATAGACAAATGGGACCTAATCAAACTCCACAGCTTCTGCATGGTAAAAGAAACAGTCATTAGAGTGAATGAATTGGCAACCAACAGAATGGGAAAAAATTTTTATAGTTTACCCATCTGACAAAGGACTGATATCCAGAATTTACAAAGAGCTAAAACAGATTTACAAGAAAAAAACAAACAAGCCCATTCAAAAGTGGGCAAAGGATATGAACAGACACTTTACAAAAGAAGACATACATGAGGCCAACAAACATATGAAAAAATGCTCATCATCCCTGGTCATTAGAAAGATGCAAATCAAAACCACATTGAGATACCTTCTCACGCCAGTTAGAATGGCGATCATTAAAAAATCTGGAGACAACAGATGCTGGAGAGGATGTGGAGAAATAGGAACACTCTTACACTGCTGGTGGGAGTGTAAATTAGTTCAACCATTGTGGAAGACAGTGTGGCGATTCCTCAAGGACCTAGAAATAGAAATTCCATTTGACCCAGCAAGCCCATTACTGGGTATATATCCAAAGGATTATAGATCGTTCTGCTATAAGGACACATGCACAGGAATGTTCATTGCAGCACAGTTTAGAATAGCAAAGACCTGGAACCAACCCAAATGCCCATCGATGATAGATTGGACAGGGAAAATGTGGCACACATACACCACGGAATATTATGCAGCCATCAAAACAATGAGTTCATGTCCTTTATAGGGACATGGATGAACCTGGAAACCATCATTCTCAGCAAACTGACACAAGAACAGAAAATGAAACACGGCATGTTCTCACTCATAGGCAGGTGTTGAACAATGAGAACACATGGACACAAGGAGGGGAGCACTATACACTGGGGTCTGTTGGGGGGAAATAGGGGAGGGACAGTGGAGGGTTGGGAGTTGGGGACAGATAGCATGGGGAGAAATACCAGATATAGGTGATGGGGAGGAAGGCAGCACATCACACTGCCATGTGTGTACCTATGCAACAATCTTCCATGTTCTTCACGTGTACCCCAAAACGTAAAATGCAATAAAAAAGAAAGAAAAAAAAAGTCCATACTGCTCAAAGTAATTTATTGATTCAACAATATCGCTGTCAAGCTACCAATGTCCTTCTTCACAGAACTGGAAAAAAACACTTTAAACTTCATATGGAACCAAAAGATAGCCCACATAGCCAAGACAATCATAAGCAAAAAGAACAGAGCTGGAGGCATCATGCTCCCTGACTTCAAACTATACTACAAGGCTACAGTAATCAAAGCAGCATGGTACTGGTACCAAAGCAGAGATATGGACCAATGGAATGGAACAGAGGCCTCAGAGGCAACACCACACTTCTATAACCATCTGATCTTTGACAAACCTGATAAAAACAGGCAATTGGAAAAAGATTTTCTGTTTAATAAATGGTGTTGGGAAAACTGGCTGGGCAGAAGCAGAAAGCTGAAACTGGACACCTTCCTGATACCTTACACTAAAATTAACTCCAGATGGATTAAATATTTAAACATAATGCCAACTACCATAAAAGCCCTTGAAGAAAACCTAGGCAATACCATTGAGCACATAGGCATAGTTAGGCAAGGACTTATGACTAAAACACCAAAAGCAATGGCAACAAAAGCCAAAATAGACAAATGAGGTCTAATTAAACTTAAGAGTTTCTGGTCTTTTATTCTATATTTCTATGGCACCTTTTCTGTGTTTAAATACATGAATGTTTGTCATTGTGTTTTAGCTGCCTATGGTATTCCATATGGTAACATGTTGTAGAGGTTTATAGCATAGGAGCAATAGGCTAAACCATATAGCCTGGGCATATAGTAGGCTCTACCATCTAGTTTGGTATAAGTATACTCTATGATGTTTGCATGACAATCAAATTGCCTAGTGATGCATTTCTCAGGATATATCTCCATCAATAAGTGATGCATGACTATATGCCCATTCAATCAAATATTATTTATGAAAAAGAAACAAAGTACAGAAATATGCTATATTCTGAAAGAATTTGAAAACATAAGTGAAAGAAGCTACAAAAAAGTCACATATTATATGATTTCACTTATAGGAAGTATCCAGAATAGCAGAATCCATAGAGACTGAAAGCAGATTGTTGTTGGCCTGGGTTGGCAGGAAGGAAGAATGTCAACTGTTTAATGGGTATGGGGTTTTATTTTGTAGTAACAAAAATGTTTTTGAACCATATAGAGGTGGTGGTTGTACAACATTTTGAAGGCACTAAATGCCACTGAATTGTTCACTTTAAAATGGTTAATTTTACATTATGTGAATCTCACCTAAATTTTAAAAAATATATAAAAGAGTTTGAATGGATGTTTTTCCAAGGATGATATGTAAATGGTCAATAAGCATGTGAAAAATCGCTCCAAATCATTAGTCTTTAGGGAAATACAAAAAAAAAAAAAAAAAACCCCGAGAGAGATAATACTTCCCACACACTACTACCAAGTGCTGTCTACAGATCCAATGCAATCCCTATCAAAATTCTAACATTTTTCACAGAAATAGAAATACAATTCTAAAATTCATATGAAACTACAAAAGTTCCTGAATAGCCAAAGCAATCTTGAGAAAGAAGAGCATAGCTGGAGAAATCACACTATGGGATTCCACAGTATATTATAAAGCTATAATAATCAATGCAATAAGGTATTGTCATAAAAATAGACACATAGTTCTTTGTAGATTCTGGATATTAGTCCTTTGTCAGATGGGTAGATTGCAAACATTTTTTTACCATTTTGTTGGTTGCCAGTTCACTCTAATGATTGTTTCCTTCTGCACAGAAGCTCTGGAGTTTAATTAGATGCCATTTGTCTATTTTGGCTTTTGTTGCCAATGCTTTTGGTGTTTTAGCCATCAAGTCCTTGCCTATGCCTATGTCTTGGATGGTTTTGCTCATGTTTTCTTTTAGGGTTTTTATGGTGTTAGGTCTTATGTTTAGATGTTAATCCATCTGGAGTTAATTTTAGTGTAAGGTATCAGGAAGGGGTCCAGTTTCTGCTTTCTGCACATGGCTAGCCAGTTTTCCCAACACCAATTATTAAACAGGGAATCCTTTCCCCATTGCAAGAAAAACACAAGCCCATTCAAAAGTATGCAAAGGATATGAACCAGCACTTTTCAAAAGAAGACATCTATGAGGCCAAGAAACATATGAAAAAGTGCTCATCATCACTCGTCATTTGATAAATGCAAATCAAAACCACATTGAGATATCATCTCATGCCAGTTAGAATGGCGATCATTAAAAAATCTGGAGACAACAGATGCTGGAGAGGATGTGGAGAAATAGGAACACTCTTACACTGCTGGTGGGAGTGTAAATTAGTTCAACCATTGTGGAAGACAGTGTGGCGATTTCTCAAGGACCTAGAAATAGAAATTCCATTTGACCCAGCAATCCCATTACTGGGTATATATCCAAAGGACTATAAATCGTTCTACTATAAGGACACATGCACACGAATGTTCATCGCAGCACTGTTTACAATAGCAAAGACCTGGAACCAACCCAAATGCCCATCGATGATAGACTGGATTGGGAAAATGTGGCACATATACACCATGGAATACTGTGCAGCCATAAAAACCAATGAGTTCATGTCCTTCATAGGGACATGGATGAATCTGGAAACCATCATGCTCAGCAAACTGACACAAGAACAGAAAATCAAATACCGCATGTTCTCATTCCTAGGCGGGTGATGAAGAATTAGAACATGTGGACACAGGGAGGGGAGCATCACACACTGTGGTCAGTTGGGGGGACTAGGGGAGGAACAGTGTGTGGTGGGGAGGGATAACAGGAGAAATACCAGATACAGGTGATGGGAGGAGGAAGGCAGCAAACCACCTTACCATGTTTGTACCTATGCAACAATTCTGCATGATCTGCACATGTGCCCCAGAACGTAAATTACAATTAAAAAAACAAAACAAAAGACATATAGACTAATGGGAAAATAAAGAGCCCAGAAATAAAGCCACACTTATGCAGTTAACTAACCGTCAACAAAGATGCCAGGAATATTCAATGGGGTCTCTTCAATAAATGGTGTTGGGAAACAGGATATCCACATGTGAAAGAATGAAAGTGGATCCTTATCTCACATATATATAAAAATCAACTTAAAATGAATTGAAGACTTAAGCATAAGACCTAAAAGTGTAAAACTACTAGTGGAAAGTGGAAGAAAAACTCCTTGACATTGGTCTTGCCAAAGATTTTATGAATACAACTCCAAAGGCACAGGCAACAAAGGAAAAAAAAAAAAAACAGGTGGGACTGCATCAGACTAAAAAAATCCACACTGGCCATTAGGGAAATGCCAATCAAAACCACATTGAGATACCATCTCACGCCAGTTAGAATGGCCATCATTAAAAAATCTGGAGACAACAGATGCTGCAGAGGATGTGGAGAAATAGGAACACTTTTACACTGCTGGTGGGAGTGTAAATTAGTTCAACCATTGTGGAAGACAGCGTGGTGATTTCTTAAGGACCTAGAAATAGAAATTCCATTTGACCCAGCAATCCCATTACTGGGTATATACCCAAAGGATTATAAATCGTTCTATTATAAGGACACATGCACACATATGTTCACTGTGGTGCTGTTTACAATAGCAAAGACCTGGAACCAACCCAAATGCCCATGGATGATAGACTGGACAGGGAAAATGTTGCACACATACACCATGGAATACTATGCAGCCATTAAAAACAATGAGTTCGTGTCCTTTGTATAGGGACATGGATGAACCTGGAAACCATCATTCTCAGCAAACTGACACAAGAACAGAAAATCAAACAGCACATGTTCTCACTTACAGGTGTCAATGAGTTCTCACTGACACAGGGAGGGAAGCATGACACACTGGGGTTTGTTGGGGGGAGAATAGAGGAGGGACAGTGTAGGGTAGGGAGGTTGGGGAGAAATAATATGTGGAGAAATGCCAGATATAAGTGACAGGGTGATGGAGGCACCAAACCACATTGTCATGTATGTACCTATGCAACAATCCTGCATGTTCTACACATGTACCCCAGAACGTAAAGTGAAATAATAATATATATATATTTATACTTGTATTTCCAAAGTCTGTACAGCAAAGGAAACTGAACAAAATGAGAAGGCAACCTACAGAATGGGAGACAATATTTGCAACCCACATATTTGATAAGGGGGCTGATATCCAAAATGTATAAAGAACTTATCCAGGTCAATAGCAAAAAAAAATACAAATAATATGATTTATAAATGGGCAAAGATCCTGAATGGACATTTTTCCAAAGAAGACATATAAATGGCCAGTAAGTACATGTAAAGGTACTCAACATCACTAATCTGAGAAATGCAAATCAAAACCATAATAAGATACCACATCATACCTGTTAGGATGGCTATTACCAAAAAGTTAAAGATAGAAAACAGTATGGAGATTCCTCAAAAAACAAAAAATTAGAACTACAATATGATTTAGCAATCGCATTTCCAGGAATTTATCCAATAAAATTGAAATCAGTGTCTCGAAAACATGGTGAATTCCCATGTTCATTGCACTATCGTTCACAATAGCCAAGATGTAGAAACAACTTAAATGTCCATTGATGGATGATTAGATAAAGAAAATGTGATGGACAGACAGACAGATAGATAGATAGATGCACAGTGGAATATTATTCAGCATTAAAAAATGACATCTTGCCATTTGTAACAACATGTATGGACCTACAGAGCATTATACAAAGTGAAATAAGACAGATACGGAAAGACAGATACTGTATGATCTCACTTATATGTGGAACTAAAGAAATAAAACTCAGACAGTAAATAGGTAGTTGCTGGGGTGGGGAAATGGAATTTTGGTCAAAGGGTGCAAACTTTCATTTATAAAATGAATATATTCTGGATTTATTTACAGATGGTAACTATACTTAACAATACAGTGTACTTGAATTATTTGTATTATTGTATAGTACAATATTGTATACTTTAAATTTGGTAAGAGAGTAGATTTTAAATTTTCTTTCTTTTTTTTTTTTTGAGACGGAGTTTTGCTGTTGTTACCCAGAGTGGAGTGCAGTGGCACGATCTCAGCTCACCGCAACCTCTGCCTTCTGGGTTCAAGCAATTCTCCTGCCTCAGCCTCCCAAGTAGCTGGGACTACAGGTGCACGCCACCATGCCCAGCTAATTTTTGTATTTTTAGTAGAGACAGGGTTTCACCTTGTTGACCAGGATGGTCTCGATCTCTTGACCTCGTGATCCACCCACCTTGGCCTCCCAAAGTGCTGGGATTATAGGCATGAGCCACTGCGCCCGGCCTAAATTTTCTCACTACATACACAAAATGGTAAATTCACGTGGCAATTAATGTGTTTAATTGTAGTAATCACTTCACAGTATATGTGTGTGTCAAAATATAAAGCTGTACACCTTAAATATATTATCTGTATATTACACCTCAATAAAGCTAGGGGGAAAATGGTGGTGATATCACCTCTAGTGGTGATATACAAATGGCTAATAAATACATGAAAAGATGTAAATATCATTAACCATTAGGGAAATGCAAATCAAAACTATAGTGAGATACCACCTTACACCCATTAATATGGCTACTATTAAAAAAACAGAAAATAACAAGTGTTGGCAAAGACATGTATAAATTGGAACCCTTGTACCTTGTTGATAGAAATGTAAAATGGTACAGCCACTGTGGAAAATGTTATGGTAGTTTCTCAAAAAATCAAGAATATAATTGCCACATGCTTCAGCAGTTCCACTTTTTGGTATATACCCAAATGAATTGAAAGCAGGCTCTCATAGATAGTTGTGCAACCATGTTACTAGCAGCATTATTTACAACTCAGTTTCTTAGCCTTTTAAAAAATATTTTTGCCTTTGTCTGTTTGTTAATTTCTTCTACTTGTGTTTTATTGTTGTATTGTTCTAAAATCTTGAGGTGAAAACCAGGTTTATTTTCCATCTTGCTGGTTTTCTAATAAATACATTTGAGGTCATACATTTTCCTCTTCATTTTGGCCCCACCGATTTTGATGTATATATAGTACAGTAGTTCTGATGTTTTTTGTTTATTTCCTTATAAATCATTTGTACTTTCCATTTTTATTTCCCTTCAACCCAAGGATTATTTAGAAGTGCATTTAAAGGCTGGGCATGGTGGCTCATGCCTATAATCCAAGTGCTTTGGAGACCAAGGCGGGCGGATCACCTGAGGTTGTGAGTTCAAGACAGGCCTGACCAACATGGTGAAACCCCATCTTTAAAAACAAAGAAGTGCATTTAAAAATTTAAAACTTTGAAATTTCCTGTTGTTTAGGTTTGAGGGAGGGACTAGTATGTTAATTTTTAACAATACATTATGGTAACTGATTGTGGCCTGTGTAATATCAGCCTTATGGATTTTTAAAATATTTCCTTTGTTACCTAGAACAGGGGTCCGCAAACCATAGCCTGTAGGCCAGGTTGGCCTGGGGCCTATATTTGTAAATCAAGTTTTATTGGAACATAGCTACATCCATTTATTTACATATCGTCTATGACTCCTTTCCAGCTATGATCGTAGAGCTGAGTGTTGTAATAGAAACCCTGTGGCCCACACAGCTTAAAATATTTACTATCTGGTCTTTACTTCAAGAGTTTGCTGATTCCTGACTAAAACATAGTCAATTTTCACAGCTTTTTCATTTGGGTTGGAAATATGTATATTTTTTCTTGGATACAGGTTCCTTATACCCCTGTTAGAATAAGTTTAAGTTGTGTTATACCAACCCTTATATCCTTCATTGTGGTTTTGATTATCAATATCTGAGAGAGATGTGTATAAACTTCTTATCACAACTAAATTTGTCCACTTTCATGTTTTAGTGTCCTTTGAAGCTGTTTTTTTTTTTTTAAGTGCAGAGTGTTGACAGGTCATCAACTATTAAACTTCTTTGCTGTTCTTCCTCCATACAGTATGAAATAGTCCTCTTTATCCTATTTATTTTTTATTTATGCCTTGAATTCTTTCTAAGAATATTATTGTTCTGGTCAGGATTAGATTCAGCAGCATATGTTAGAAAAAAATTTAAATTAGAAATAAAATTAGTTTAAACAAGAAACATTTTTTGGGGGGAGTAAAAGAAGTCTGAAGATTGATCTCTGGGCTCTGCAGTGTCTTCAGGGACACAGGCTCCTCTCTTCTGCTTCACCATCTTGGTATATGGTTTCCATCCTAAGGTCCCTTCATGGTCCACGAGACTTCTGGAGCTCCAGCAAGCACATCTCCATTGAGGGCCAGAAGGAAGAGGAAAGGTAGGAAGGCATAAAGGGGCCTGTCCCCCCTCAACTGACTTCCAATAAGTAACCTTCCCAGAAGTCCCAGAAAGCAATTCCACTTCCATCTCACTGGCAGAACTCAGTCAAGTGGCCATATCTAAGCTACCAAGGAGACTAGGAAATCTAGTCTTTTTCTTCACATAGCTCTGTCTTTGCTAAAAATGGACATTCTGTTATCAAGGAGAAAGGTGAGAATGCACAGCAATCTGCCACTGCCTGTTGTGTATTATAGTTCTTGTTAGCATTTGTTTGCCTGTTAAAACTTGTTCCATTCTTTTATTTTTGACCTTCCTCAGTTATTTTGTTTTAGGTATGCCTCTTATAAAATATAGCGAGATCTTGAGTGTTTTGGTTTTAAACAATCAGAACATTCGTCTCTTAATAGGTGAACGTCATACATTCATTTTATTACCATTGCTGATATATGTGGTAATATTCCTGCCATTATCTTTTTTGGTTTCTGTTTGCTATGCTTTTAAATTTTTTCCCTTTCATGTCACTGGCACTGATTGAGTTTTCTGTTGTGATTTTTCTGTTTTAGGAATTGTCCTTACTAAATCAATTTTTAAAGTTATTACTTATTTTATTAAATATTGTGTTTTGAAATAATACTAGATTTACAGTAAAGTTGTAAGAATAGTATTAAGGATTCCTGGATATGCCTCACCCAGATTTCCTAAATGTCAGTATTTTGTCACATTTCTATTGTCATTTTTCTCTTTATAGTATGGATTTTTTTTCCTGTACCATTTGAGAGTAAGTTGCACACATGATGCCTCTTCAGTAGGCGTTTCCTTAGGCATTTCTTAAATAACCAGAATATAATTGTCAGTATCAGGAAATTAAAATCCATACAGCATTATTATCTAATCCATAGATAGTATTCAAATGTTATCACCAATTTTTTAATTACATTCTTATAACAGAAGTAAAAAACCTTTATTCCAGGTTCACATATTGCATGTGATTGTCTTGGCTATTTAGTCTCCTATGATTTCAAACAGCTCCTATGTCTTTTGTGACCTAAACAGTTTTGAACACTATTAAAGGCCAGTTATTTTGGAAAATGTCTTTCATTTTGCATTTCTTCGTGTTTTATCATGATTCGATGTAGATTATATTCTTTCGGCAAGAACGCCACTGAAGTTATGTTGGTTCTTTTGATGATTTGTATAAGGAGCCACATGATGTCAATTTGTTCTATTACTGGTGATTTTAACTTTGACCACGTGCTTAAGGTAGTGCCTGATAGGTTTTTCCACTGTAAAGTTAATTATTCTCTTTGATATTAATAAACAGTTGGCCCTCCATATTCATGGATTCTGCGTCCATTGATTCACCCAACCCTGAATTAAAAATATTTGGGAGAAAAACTGCATAAATGCTGAACATGTAGAGACTTTTTTTAGTCATTATTCCCTACACTGTACAGTATAATAATAATTTCTTTTGAGACAGGGCTCAAGTGATCCTCCCTTGTCAGCCTCCCAAGTAGCTGGGACTACAGGCATGTGCCACCATACCTGGCTATTTTTAGTGTGGGTGTATTTTTTTTGTAGAGGTGGGGTTTTACTGCGTTGCCCAGGCTGGTCTCAAACTCCTGGGCTGAAGTGATCTACCCATCTCAGCCTCCCAAAGTGCTGGGACTACAGGTATGAGCCAGTGTACCCAGCCTGTATGAGGTATTGTAAATAATCTAGAGATGCTAAGTAATCTAGAGAGAATTTAAAGTATACAGGAGGATGACATTATATGCAAATATTGCACCCTTTTATATCAGGGACTTGAACATCATTTGGTGTCTGTGGGAGGTCCTGGAACCAATCCCCCACAGATACGATGGGATGACTGTATCTTGTAGGGAGTTTTAGCGTTCATCAATTAGTATTTCCTAAATTATTTATTACTAAGATGTTTGTCACATGGCAGTGTTCTAATTCCATCATTCCTTCAACATTTACTAGTTGGTATTTTACTTTAAGAAAGAGTTTTCTCTTCTGATTATTTATTCATTTATTTATTTATATTAATGCGAACACCTGGATTCTTATTTTATTCAATGGGTTTTAATCCATCACTATAGTTATTTGGAGGCACCCATGCTTCATAAATGGCTAGTGGAAGTTTTTCCTGTGTTCTTTTGACCTACTCCCATCCTTCTTTGAGTACTACCTGATTTTCTAGCACAAGTAGATGTTCCAGGTTTGCCTCATTTTTTCCTCTACCCAGCCTGGATTCATTATTTCTCCAAGGAGCCTTGGTTCCTTTTTTTTTTTTTTTGAGATGGAGTGTCACTCTTGTTACCCAGGCTGGAGTGCAATGGCGTGATCTTGGCTCACCGCAACCTCTGCCTCCTGGGTTCAGGCAATTCTCCTGCCTCAGCCTCCCGAGTAGCTGGGTTTACAGGCACACGCCACCATGCCCAGCTAATTTTTTTTTTATTTTTGTAGAGACGGGGTTTCACCATGTTGGCCAGGATGGTCTCGATCTCTTGACCTTGTGATCCACCCGCCTTGGCCTCCCAAAGTGCTGGGATTACAGGCTTGAGCCACCGCTCCCGGCCCCTTTTTTTTCTTAGATAGCTTTATTGAGGTACAATTGGCATGATAAATTGCACATGTTCAAAATACACAATTCGTCAATAAGTTTTGATATTTATACAGCTGTGAAACCATTGCTATAATCCAGATAATGAAAATTTCTGTCACCCCCAAACATTGCCTTGTACCTCTTTGTGATTCTTCCCTTCCGTCACACCCTATCACTTCTACAACTACAGAAAACCCTGGTCTACTCTTACTAGAGATTGGTCTTCATTTTCTAGAAACTTTTGCATGTGGAATCATAGAGTATGTACTTTTTGTCTGTCTCCTTTCATACACCATAATTATTCTGAGATTCAGCCATGTTGTAGCATGTTTCAATAGTTTGCCCCTTTTATTACAGAATAATATTAAATTGTATACATATTACCACAATATGTTTATCCATTCACCTGTTGATGGATATTTGAGTTATTTATAGTTTTTGTCTATTACAAATAAAGCTGCTTAGAACATTTGCATATTGGTTTTGGTATGGATATATGCCTTTTCTTTCCTTGGGGAAACACCTAGGATGACACTGGCTGAACATACGGTAGATATGTGTTTGATTTTTTTAAGAAACTGATAGACTGTTTCCCAATACTGCCTGCTAGGATTTTAATTTGGATTATGTTGAGTCTATGGATTCGTTTTGGGGAGAACTAACATATTAATAATATTGAGTCTTCCAAAGTGTGGACATGGTATATCTCTCTATTTATATAGATATTTAATTATCTCAATAATGGTTTTTAGTTTTCAATATACAGATCTTCCATATCTTTTGTCATATTTATCACTTTACATTTCATGTATTTATGTTATTGTAAATATGATTGTATTCATTTCAATTTCCTATTATTTACTGATACTATATAAAAATATAATTCATTTTTGTATATTGAGTTTATATCCTACAACCTTGCTAAATTCAATTAATTTTTAAGAGCTTTTTTGAAGGGCCCATTGGATTATCTACAGGTGATTATGTCATCTGTGAATAAAGGTAGTTTCACTTCTTTCTTTCCTATGTGGATGCCTTCTGTTTATTTCTCTTGCCTTATTGCATTGTTAGAACCTCTAATAAACTGTTGAATACAGCTGGTAAGAGTGGTCATGGTAACTTTGTTTCTAATCTTTGGAGAAGTTATTTACTCTTTCACCATTAAGTATGATGTTACCTGAAGATTTTTCATAGATTCCCTTAATCAGTTTGAGGAAGTTTCTTTTATTCCTAGATTGGTAAGAATATGTTTTTAACAAAAAATAGATGTTGTATTTTGTCAAATGTTTATCTCCTTTATAGACTAATTAGCTGTAGTCTTTTGTTATTTTGGTGATTGCTTTAGGTTTTTCATAGGGTCTGTCAACATTGTCACTATTGACATTTTGGGTCACATAGTTGTGTGTGTGGGTGGAGATGGGGGGTGCCATTCTGTGCATTGTTGAATGTTTATCAGTATCGCTGACCTCCACCTACTAGGTGCCAATAGCCAATTGTCATAATCAGAAATGTCTCCAGACTTAGCCAAATGTTTCCTGCAGGGAAAAATTACTTGTGTAATTTTTTTGATATATCACTAGTTTATAGCATACATTTGTTACATGTCACAGTCTGTCTTCAAATGATATTTTACTAGTTTACACATAATATAAGAATCTTGCAACAACATACTTTCATTTCTCCCCTCCTGGTCTTTGTGCCACTGTGATCACACATTTTACATGCATGTGTGTCATAAGCTTTACTTTAAATAGTTTATTATCATTTCAAGAAATTTAAATAATAAAAGGCTTTGTATTTAACTATATGGTTAACCATTTCAAATGCTCTTAGTTTCTTTGTTTACATCTGGTATCATTTTAAGATCTCTAGAGTTCTCTTCCTATGCAGTTCTT
The DNA here is from genome assembly GCF_049354715.1 of Callithrix jacchus. Classification (NCBI taxonomy): domain Eukaryota; kingdom Metazoa; phylum Chordata; class Mammalia; order Primates; family Cebidae; genus Callithrix; species Callithrix jacchus. The sequence goes on from NC_133524.1 coordinate 150,866,926, forward strand.
TCCTCCATAGTACTTTACCTTGCAAACACAAGCTGTCTTAGCCTTCCCAGAGTCTCAGCTCCATTTCCTCAACTTGGCATCTGCCAAACTCTACCTGGGGGTTGGTTCTCCTCCCTGTGCTTCAGCTTGGAAACTTTCTCCAGTTTACCTCTGAGTTCAACCTGATAACTCCAATTCTATTTTCATTCATTCTAGCATTCTCCTTTTCCATATTTGCAACTTTTTCCTTAAAAAGAAAGATGCCTTGCTTCTGCTAGCCACAATATTTACTTGTTACTCAGCCCTATAATATACAGAAAGTAGTTTCAGGATTGCTAATCTATATCACCATGAAAGAAAAACCTACTAACTAGAAATCAATATTTGTTGACAGTTCTTTTTATTAAGCTTTATTGAGATATAATTAACATGCAGAAAAGCACATTTTTACTGTATACATTTTGATGAATTTGGACATATGCTTAAGAGTATATACTCAAAAGAGTTACTTGGATTTAGTGTTTTTCCCCTCTGATCACTTCAGTGTGGTTATATGATTCATTTGAAAATTTTTGCAATCTACCCATCTGACAAAGGGCTGAATATCCAGAATCTACAAGAACTAAAGCAGATTTACAAGAAAAAAACAAACCCATTCAAAAGTGGGCAAAAGATATGAACTAGCACTTTTCAAAAGAAGACATACATGAGGCCAACAAACTAACGAAAAAATGCTCATCACTGGTCATCAGAGAGATGCAAATCAAAACCACATTGAGATACCATCTCACGCCAGTTAGAATGGCGATCATTAAAAAATCTGGAGACAAGAGATGCTGGAGAGGATGTGGAGAAATAGGAACACTTTTACACTGTTGGTGGGAGTGTAAATGAGTCCAACCATTGTGGAAGACAGTGTGGCGATTCCTCAAGGACCTACAAACAGAAATTCCATTTGACCCAGCAATCCAATTACTGGGTATATACCCAAAGGATTATAAGTTGTTCAATTATAAAGACACATGCATATGTATATTCATTGTGGCACTGTTTATAGTAGCAAAGACCTGGAACCAACCCAAATGCCCATCAATGGTAGACTGGACAAAGAAAATGTGGCACATATACACCATGGAATATTATGCAGCCATAAGAAAGATGAGTTCATGTCCTTTGTAGGGACATGGATGAATCTGGCAACCATCATTCTCAGCAAACTGACACAAGAACAGAAAATCAAACACCACATGTTCTCACTCATAGGCGGGTGTTGAACAATAAGAACACATAGGCACAGGGAAGAGAACATCACACACTGGGGTCTGTTGGGGGGTGGGGGGCTAGGGGAGGGACAGCAGGGAGTGGTGAGGTTGGGGATGGATAACATTGGGAGAAATGCCTGATGTAGGTGACGGGGGGGATGGAGACAGTAAACCACCATGGCATGTGTGCAACAATCCTGCAAGATCTGCACATGCACCCCAGAACTTAAAGTGCAATAAAAAAAAAAAAGAAAAACAGGTTTTTCTTGTTTGTTTTCCATTTTTGGATTTTTTTTAACCCATACTTTTTTCCCCTTTAGAGTATATGAAACATCAACATGGTTCCGAAAGTCAGATCTATATAGAGTTTATTTTGTGTAGACTAACATATGAATCTAATTTTATCTCTTTCTAAATGGCAATGCACCTGTTCCAAAATCACTGATTAAAAAGTTTATGTTAGGCCAGGCGCAGGGGCTCATGTCTGTAATCCTAGTACTTTGGGAGGCTGAGGCAGGTGGATCACTTGAGGTTACAAATTTGAGACCAGTCTGGCCAAGTTGGTGAAACCCCATCTCTACTAAACATACAAAAATTAGCTGGGCATGGTGGTGGGTGCCTATAATCCCTGCTACTCAGGAGGCTGAGACAGTAGAATTGCTTGAACCTGGGAGGCAGGTTTATCTTCACATCAGCAATTTTACATGCCACCTTTTACCATACACGAAAGCTCCCTATTCACTTGGATCTGTTTCTTAACTTTCTGTTCTATCATCTGTTCATTTAATTATCATCACATTAATTATAGCGGCTTTATTGTGTGTTTTATTATTTCTAGGGCTAGTCTCCATCCTAGCTTTTCTTTTTCAGTGTTTCAGCAGTGTTTCCCTGACTTTTTTTTTTTTTGTGACGGAGTCTTGCTCAGTCACCCAGGCTGGAGTGCAGTAGTACGATCTTAGCTCATAGCAGTCTCTGCCTCCCGAGTAGCTGGGATTACAGGCACGCACCACCACTTCTGCCTAATTTTTGTATTTTTAGTGGAGACAGAGTTTCACCCTGTTGCCCAAACTGGTCTCAAACTCCATACCTAGGGTGATCTGCCCATCTCGGCCTCCCAAAGTGCTGGGATTACAGGCATGAGCCATCGCGCCCATTTGAGATCCTGACTATTCTTACATATTTAGTTTTTCATGTGAACCTTACTGTCAGCTTGTCTAGCTCCAGATAAAAACTTTTTGATATTTCTATTGAGACTGTGTTAAATTTATAAATTAATCTGTGATGTTGCATCATCCCATCCAAGAGCACTGGCTGTCTTTCCATTTGCTGTAGTCTACTTTGGTGTCTCTCAGGAGTGTTGTTTTTCTCATATAGGTTTTGCATATGTCTTGCTGAAATTTATTCTTAAGGATTTATCTTCTTTTTGCTTTTGTGAATTTTTTTTTCTATTACATTCTCTGTTTTTTGCTTGTATATTTGAAGGCTATTATTTCTGTATCAAATCCCATCTGTAAATAGTTTTACTTATTTTCCAATTCCTAAACCTCGAATTGATTTCTTAAATATAACTGTATTACCTAATATCTTCTTTATAATATTATATTGTAGTGGAAATAGTAGATATTCTTGCTTTGTTTGTGATCCTCATGGAAATTCCTGTAGCATTTCTTCATTAAGAAAGATTCTGTATTCAGGAATAAAGTATATACCCTTTTCATATTAAGAAAGTATCCACAAATTCCCACTTTTCTTGTTTTATTCTGTTTTCATCAGGAATAGGTATTAGGTTTTGCTAAGTTTTTCAGTATCTGTAAATGCAATTATGATTTTCCTTAGTTCTATTAATATGGTATATTATATTTACAGATTTCCTACTATTGAACCAACCTTGTGTTCCTCGAAAAAATCCTACTAGATTTTGATGTATCTTAATGTGATATGGGATTATTTTTGCTAATATTTTATTTAGTACATTTTCATCAATAATCATATGTGCTATCAGAAATATTCTTTTTTTATACCGTCTTTATCAGGTTTAAGTATGTATATTGCACTTGCTTCAGAATAATTGTTTGGAGTTTTCTTTCATTTTCTAGGCTGTGACAGAATGTACGTAGCAGTGAGACAATCAGTTCTTTGACAAGTCCCCTATAAAATCAACTAGGCCTTTTTGTGTGGGATAGTTTCTTGATAAGTTTCTCTATTTCTGCTCTGAGAATTTATCTGTTTATGCTTTCTTTCTGTAATGGGGCCAATTTTGGTAAAGTATAGTTTTCTAAGAAATTATTCATTTTATATGTTTTTCAAATTTATTACACTGAAATCTCTCTTCCAGATAGCCTGTCATATTTTAAATGTCTTGTATTTCAATAGTTATCTCCCTCTTCTCATTTCATATTTTGTATATTTGTGCTTTTTCTTTTTTCCCTTGGTTATGTTAGTCAGTGGTGTGTCAATTTTGTTATTTTTCCCTGAAACACTGATTTTAATTTCATTATTTTTTTCTATTCCCAACCTTACTACTTTTTCTTTTTGTTCATTCTTTCTTTCCTTATGTTTCATTCTGGTCATTTTCTTCTGCTTTATCTTAGCATTTGGAGTTTGGAATTTAATAAGTATATATTTTTTCTTTCATTACTACTGATATAAGTGCTTAAGGCTATGAATTTTCCACTGATCTTCACTTTAAATATACCCCATAGACACTAAGGAGCATTTTCTTTTTTTTAAAGTTCTTTAATTTTAGTATGCACCCATTTTCCTTCCTTTCAATTTGGTACCATGGTGTAGCTGTTCTAAAATGATCCTGTTCCCTAATGCCCTCAGAATAAACTCCCAAACCTGAAGCCCTTCATGGTTTGCTTATTTCTCCAGCCATGTCCTCTCCATGTCATATCCTCACTCTGCCTACAGTTTCCTTTTTCATATACCACCTGGCCAATGTCTAGTCATGTCTGAAGATGAAGATTAAACTTAGGAATCCTTCTCTGATAATTCTGAACCCCTGATACCATCCCAGTTAAGCATTCCACCTGGAAACTTAATAAAATCTTATACTTCCTTTTTGTAATACATACAACATTATATTTTAATATTTTGTTTTTCTATGAACATTGTAAGATCCTTGAAAGAAGGTTTGCCTTGTTATTACTGTTCCTGTGGAATTCAGTAAATATTTGTTTAATGTTCCTTCAACGGTAGATTTCAAAACTATTATTTTAAGATATACATTCTGACTTGTGAGCTCTAGCATACTCTAGAGCTTCTTTGTCATAAACTTTGTTTGTTTGGTTGGTGTTAGCTTTTCAACTGAAGTATAACACACAGAAAAGTACACACACTATAAATAGCCAGCTCAATCAATTTTCACAAAATGAAGACACCTATGCAAGCACAACCCAGATCTGCACCATGAATTTTTACAAAGTGAACATGCCTGTGAAACTATACATATCAAGAAATAGAACCTTACCAGCTCTCTAGAAGTCTCCTTTGTGGCTCCTCTCAATTGTTATCCCCTCCTTTTTTCCCCAAAGGTAACCATTATTCTAATCTCTAACAATACAGATTAATTTTGTTTGTTTTTGAATTTTATATAAACAGGAAAATATGGTAAGTACAACTTTGTGCATGGCTTCTTTCACTCAACATAATGTCTGTTATGTTGCATATCAGTAGGTACTTCTTTTTTACTGCTGTGTAATATTTCATTGTTGGAATTTACCACAGTTTACTTATATATTCTATTGTTAGGCTTTTGGGTTGTTTCCAGTTTGGAACTCTTATGAATAAAGCTGCTATGAAAATAATCTGTATATGTGCCTCCTGTTGCACATGTGAACACATATCTTTTCAGTATGTATACTGAAGTGGAATTGCTGGGTTATCACTAGGAGAATAGTTTCCAAGTTACCATACAAATTCACATCCTTGCCAACAGTGTATAAAGGTTTTCATGGCTTAACAGCTTTACTGACAATTAGTATTTTCTGACTTTTTCATTTTATGCAGTTCTGGTGCGTGTGCAGTAGTATCTCATTGTGGTTTTACTTTCGATTTCCCCAGTGACTAATTAGGTTGAACACCTTTTCAAATGTATATCGGCCTTTGGGATATCCTTTTACGTATAAGTCACATTCATTTGAACTTTCTTAGTACTTCAAAAGAATTCCAATATGTTCTGGATACGAGTATCTGCTCTGTCTCTCTGACGTGGTTTTCACTATCTTAGTGGTATCATTTGATGAGTCTAAGTTGTTTATTTAATATAATAGTCCAAGTTACCTTTTTGTCTTTTCAATCTAGTGCTTTTTAGTGTCCTATGCTATTTAAGAAATCTTACCCCATCGGAAACAGGTGCTTTATTATTTCACCATTCATGCTTAAATCCATAATCTACTTAGTGTTCACTTTAGAATATGGTGTGGGAAGTGAGTTGAGTTTCCCATTTTCCCATGTGTATATCCAATCAACATGGCACCATTTATTCCTGCCCTGCCACTTTGCCTTAAATCAATTGTCCATACATGTATGGTTATGTTTCTGGAGTCTCTCCATTCTGTTTTGTCTATGTGTCTATCCTTGTGTCAATAACACACTTTATTAATTGCTATAGCTTTATTATAAGTCTTGATAATATGTGGTAATGTAAGTTCTCCTCTTTGTTGTTATTCTTCATGACTGTCTTGGCTGTTCTTGGCCCTTTGTAACCCCATATAAATTTTAAAATTGGCTTGTTGATTTTCACAAGAAAATTTGCTATGTCTACTAAGATTTGATTGGGATAGAATGGAATCTGTTCATCAATTTGATGCATCCTTCCATTTATTTAGATGTTAGTTTCTCTATCTTTTGTATTTTTCTGTGAAAAATCTGAAAAGATTGTACACATCTTTCATTTAAATTATTCTTGGGAATTTGATGTTTTATGTTATGTAATTGGTATTTTTTAATAATTTCTATTTTCCAATTGGTACCCGTTATTTAGATAGAAAATAGATATATGTATATTCACTTTATATCCAGCAGCCTTATGGATATAAATGTACTTATCAATTCTAATGATTTATCTGCAGATTTTATTTCCTTGGGATTTTCTATGTAAACAGTCATGTCTTCCATAAATAAGGTCAATTTAATTTCGCCCTTTCCAACTTATGCCTTTTTATTTCTCTTTCATGCCTTATTTTACTGGCTCAGTCTTCCAGTAAAATTTATGAATAAAATGTCAAAGAAAATGCTTTAGTTTAGCTTTTCTGTAGTTAGTTCCCTTGTATTGCTAGTATTCTAAGCCTCTTTTTTTTATGAGTGAATGTTGAATTTTATCAAATGCTACTTCTCTATTTATTAAGATAATCATATGATTAAATAATCATATTTAATCTTAATGTGGTAAGTTGCATGAACTGATTTCTGAATCTTAAACTAGCTTTGCATTCATTAGTCACTGCATATTATCTCTTTAGTGTATTTGCTAGGCTGATTTTTTAAGGAATTCTATATCTTTGTTCATAACTAAGATTCATCCCTAGTTTTCTTTTCTTTAAACACCTTTGCTAGATTTTGATATCATAGTTATGTGGGCCATATAGTCCAAAGTAGAAAATGTTCCCATATCTCCATTTTCTGAAATAGTTTGTGTGGTTGGGTTTTTTTTTTCTTTAAATGTTTGATAGAATGTAACAGATTAGCAGTGTCGGTGTGGAGTTTTCTTTATGAAAAGTTTTAAACTATGAATTCAATTTCTTTAAAATATGTAGGATTATTCTGATTTTTTGTATCTTTTTAGTTTTGGCAAGTTGTGCTTTTCTACAAATTTATCCTAGAACTTTAGTTTACCTTGTTTACAATATCTTCTTATTATCCTTTTAAAGTTGGTAGGATCTGAAATGATTTCCCCTTTTTCATTCCTTACATTAGTAATTTTTGTGTTCTCCGTTTTTACCTTGATTAGTCTTGCTGGGGGTTTATTAATAATATCAGTCCTTTCAAAAGAGCCATAAATGTCCCTTTAAGCACTGCTTTGCGTGCATCCATAATTTTTATTTTTTAAAAAAACTACTTCAAAATATTTTCCTTGTTATATTATTACCTTTGTGATTTGCTTTGATGCAGGTGTTACTTAGAAATATATTATTAAATTTCAAAGCCATGGATTATTTTACACATAAGATGAAATCAACACATGCTGCCCCTATATCTCACTGAACTCAACTATGTGGTCCGGAAAGAAATGCCAAGCCTAGCTATTTTTGAACTTTGGAATGTAAATAACAACAGGCAGATTGGAGAAGCCCCCCTCCAACTCAAAATACCACAGAAGTGGGGGTATAAACAAGATCCAAAATCTCATAACTTAATATCCAAAATAACAAGGACATAAACCAAGTTATTTAACATATTAAGAACCACAGAAATCTCAGCTTGTGTGGGAGAAGATAACAGTTACAAAAGGCTAGATGACACTAATGTTGGAAATATCTGACAGGACTTTAAAAGTTGCCATTATGAAAGTGCTCAAGCTATCGATCATAAAAATGTTTCAACAAATATTTAAAAAGAAAGTATCAAATAATAAATAGAAGATAAAAAGAACCAAACGGAAATTTTACAACTGAAAAATATAATAACCAAAAAATTTAAACTCTAGATTAAAAGTGAGAATGCAGTGGAAATGCCAGAGGAAAGACTCAGTAAATTTAAAGATAGATCGATAGAATTATGCAAGCTGGATAACAGACAGGAAAAAAACACTGGGAAAAAAGGGAAAGAGTTTCAGAGAACTGTAGAAAAACAACAAAAGGTGACAAAGGATAGATATATAAATCAGTGGAATAGAATTATGAGTCCGTAAGTCAGCCTTTACATTTCAGGTAAATTGATGTTGAATAAGTGTGTCACGGTAATTCAACAGGGAAACAAAAGGCAATTCAAGAAATGGCGCTGGGACAGTTGGATATCCACATGCAAAAGGAATGAAGCCAGACCACTATCGTCACCCAATATACAAAAATTAAAATGGATCAAAGATCTAAATAGAAGAGCTAAAACAATAAAACTTTAGAAGAAAACATACAGGTACATCTTTATGACATTAAATTTGGCAGTTTCTTAAATATGACATCAAATGCACAAGGCAGAAAGGGAAAAAAACCGATAAATTAGATTTGATAAAAATTAAAAACTTTTGTGCATCAAAGCACATTATCAAGAAGGTGAAAGACACAACATACAGAATCAGAAAAATAGTGGCAAATTATAAAAAGCAGTGTCCCATTATCTTTGGGGAATATGTTCCAAGAACCCCAGTGGAGGCCCGAAATCACAGATAGTACCGACCCCTATTACATGTTTTCTTAATACATTAACACCTGTGATAAAGTTTAGTTTATAAATTAAGCACAGTAAGAGATTAACTACAAATAATAAGATAGAACAGTTGTAACAATATATTGTTCACAATTTCAAAGATAGAAGATTTGTTCTTACCATAGGTCTTAGCAGCAATAGCATCTGATATTTTCTCTTTTTTAAATTAAGTTGAGTACTTTTACCAATTCACTTAAATGAAGCACTTTAGGGCTTCTCTTTGGTATAGCAGAACTGTCAACATTGCTACTCATATGTTCTGGGGCAGTTATGAAGAAAAATAAGGGTTACTTGAACTTAAGAACTGCAATACCATGACAGTCACCAAGTGACTACTGGATAGGTAGCATATACAGTGTGGATCTGCTGGGCAAAGGAATGATTCATATCCTGGGCAGGTTAGAGCAGGATGGCACAAGATTTCATCATGCTATTCAGAAAGTTTGCAACTTAAAGCTTACGAATTATTTACTTCTAGAATTTTTCATCTAATATTGTTAGACCATGGTTGACAACAGGTAGCTGAAACCATGGAAAGTAAAACAAAGGATAAGGGAGGACTACATATATGATAATGGTTTAGTATCCAGACTATGTAAAGAACTCTTACAACTCAACATTAGACATACACTTCACTTTAAAAATAAGCCTTCAACACAGGACTGGAATTCCTAGCCAAAACAATTAGGCAAGAACAAGAAATAAAAGGCATCCACATTGGAAAGGAAGAGGTAAGTTTATCTCTCTGTTCACACATGACATATATGTGAACTAATAAGCAAAAAGAGAAAGAAGCAGGATACAAAAATCAACAAACCAAAATCGGTTTTATTTCCATATATTAACAATGAATAATCAGAAAAGGAAATTAAGAACATCTCATTTACAATAATATCAAAAAGAATAAAATAATTAGGCATAAACTTAACCAAGGAGGTGAAAGACTTACGTATTCAAAACTACAAAATGTTGCTGGAAGAAGCTACAGACAAAAATAAATGAAAAGACATCTCATATACATGGATTGGATAGTTTAATATTGTTAAGATAATTATACTACTCAAAGTGATCTGTAGATTTAATGCAATCACTGTAAACATCCCAATGGCCTTTTTAAAAATAGAAGAATCTATCATAAAGTTCATATGGAATTTCAAGGGCCCTTGAGTAGCCAAAACAATTTTGAAAAAGAACAAATTTGGACAATTCACATTGCCTGATTTCAAAAGTAACTACAAAGCTATAGTAATCAAAACAGTGTGGTATCAATGAAACAGATGGTGAGCCCAGATTTAAACCCTTGCATATATGGTCAAGTAAACTTCAACAAGGATGCCAACAACACTAAATGGGAAAAAGATGATCTCTTTAATAAATGATGTTGGAAAAATTGAATATTCACATGCAAAAGAAAGAAGCTGGACCCTTTTTCTTACATCGTATATAAAACTTAGCTCAAATGAATTAAAGAACAAAATATAAGACCACAAACTACAAAACTAGCAGAAAACTTAAACTGATATTTCTCTTGGCCAACAAGCTTATACAAGAGTGTTCAATGTCACTAATTGTCAGAGAAATGCAAATCGAAACCACCATGAGATATCACCTTACACCCATTGTGATGGGTATTATCTAACAAAATAAAAAAATAACATGTGTTGGTGGGAATATGGAGGAGTTGGAACCCTTGCACATTATTGTCGAGATTGTAGTGGTGCAATCTCAATTAAAAACAGCATGAAGTTTCTTTAAAAACTTAAAAATAGATCAACTATGTAATCCACCATTCTCATTTCCTGGGTATATATCCAAAAGAATTAAAAGCAAGATCTCAAAAATAGGTCTTTACACACCTATGTTCACAGCATTGTTCACAATAGTCCAGAGGTAAAAGCAACCCAAATGTCTATTGATGGATGAATGGACCAACAAAATACAATGTAACATAATGCAATGCTATACAACCTTAAAAATAAAGGAAATCATGTTACAACCTACAACATAAAGGAACCCTGAGAATATTATGCTAAGTGAAATAAGCTATTCACAAAAGGACAAATATAGCATTTTTCTATTTATATAAAGTATCTGATGATCATAAATATACAAAGTAGAATGGTGGTCACCAGGGGCTGGGTGAAGGGAGAAGGGGTATAGAGTTTCTGTTCTGCAAGATCTCTTTCATAACAATGTTAAAATACTTACATTATTGAACGGTACACTTAAAATGGTTAAGATAATAAATTTTATTTTTTTAACCACAAATTAAAAAAAAAGCAACCCAGATGGACATTGTAAAAGTGGAAAATACCTAAATTTAAGAAATCATTAGAGGGGCTAGCAGCAGACTGAAGTATAGCAGAAGTGATCAGTGAGCACAAAGACAGGTCGATAAAATATGCCCCAAGTGAAGCAAAGAGTTAAGAAAAGAGAGAATAGACTAGCAGAATGATGTGTGACAGAGGTGTGAGGCAGTATGAACCATTTTAATTTACATGTAATCGGAGCACCAGAAGTAGGCAAAGAAGGCCTAAGGAGATAGTGGCTAAGAATTCTCTAAAACCTGATTAATACTCATAGATTCATGAATCTCAGTCAATCACAAGCAAACTGACAGTAACATTATGGCAGCTAAAGGAATAAAAGATATATTACAAATAGTGGAGCAATACACTGATAAGAATGACAGCTGGCTTCTCATCAGAATCTTTGGAGCCTGGAAGATGATGGGATGACATCTTTAATGTGCATAAAGGAATTTTATATTAAGACAAGACATTTTTATGTAAAAAAAAACAGGCAGAATTAATCTGGAGATGTTCACTACAAGAAATATTAAAAGTTCTTCAGACTGAAAATTAATGTTTTTAGATGGAAGCACACCCTGACTACTTGGGTGTAGGGAGGGGAGGGCTTGTAATGCCCCATCATTTGTGTTTCATCTAGGCTGTGGTATGCGGACTAGACATGTTCTGCTGGGTGGGGAAGAGAGATGGGAAAGCTAGATCTTAAGCTGCCTTACCACCATGTGCTGGTGGGGTCTCACAGTGCCAGGGGCCCTCAACCTGGATTCTCCACTGAACCCACTGGTAGGTAGAGTTTAGGTGTTTTTGGGGTAAGAAGTGGGTAGAGGTAGATTGGTTGGCCTTAGTAACAAACATTTCTGTTTCTCCCACTCTAGCATGAACATGTGAATATTTGTGAATTTCTTACCTATTCCCCCCACAAAAAGGGGAGAAAATGGGAAGTGAGGGGCACTGGTAAACACTGAGTTAGAACAAGTGAGTAATCCCGCCTACATAATGAATGTGATGGAGTCATTGAAGAGTCTGTAGTTCCTCTTCTCCAGACTTTTGTGATTAATTTGTTCAACCTCATTGGCAACTTCTTGACTAAAAACAGTATTAATTAGCTATTTCCCCTGTCTGGGGAGTAGATGTAAAGACCTTGAGCTCCCAAGGTTTCTCTTAAATTTACAGAAATGGCCTTAGATTTTCTATGGGCTTTTAGTTTGCTCTCCAGATGAACCCAGTTTGAACTCTGTACACTTTGAAGTTGAGTCACTAAATGAATTATAGCAATGCTTCATCTTTGAAGTATGCTATATCCTAGAGTTTCAATTAAAACTTTAGAGAACTTCTGATTATGATAACTCAGAGTTTAAAAACTGACCTGTACTGATTGCCTCACAGGTATGAGAGAATTGAAATCCCAATCCATATTGTACCTCATGTCACTATTGGGAAAGTGTGCCTTGAATCAGCAGTAGAGCTGCCCAAGATCCTGTGCCAGGAGGAGCAGGATGCGTATAGGAGGATCCACAGGTATAGACCCTCTTCACTTCTCTTCTCTACTTCTCAGGACCTAGTCTCGCTTTTCTTCTTCTGTCCTTTTATCTTTAGCAGCTCAACTCTTGAGGCCCCTCTCCTTTTGCCTCTCTGAGAAAAGTTTCTAGCAGTCTAAAATCATAATGTTTCTCACATTATATGATAATTTCTTCAACATTTGTTTTTCTCCTGCTTACTTTGGAACTTTCAAGGGCAAGGACACTTTCTTTTTCGGTTGAGAAAATAGGATAATCCACAACGTCTTAATCCTGTTGCCACGCACTAGGTCTTGCCCAATATATTTGTACTAATTTCAATTGTCTTTGGATAAAATCATATCCCCCAAATCATCAAAAAGTTAATATTGGGGATTTAAATACTACATATCCATCTAATCCAATTTATTGTTGTTATACTCCATGACCATTTTGTTTTCTGTTCAGTGCTGCTTTGCCACTAACCTAAACTATTTTATCCTTTAGCCTCACACATCTGGACTCAGTAACCAAGATCCATAATGGCTCAGGTAAGAATTTTTTCTTGAGTACTCAGACTTTTTTTTTCCCTGAAATACTCAGCTGACAGAAGCAAATTTAGTTTAAGTGAGTGAAGTGATGGGTACAAGTTGTCCTCAGGTTTCCTTTCCCAAGGTTTTCCTGATCCTGATCCCAACATTTCTTTTGAACCCTGGGTATCCATGAATACTGTAAATACAGCCTGGAGTAAGACAAGAGGAAAGACAGGAAGGAGATTTATGATAGACCTACTCAGTGGTGTTCTGGCACATGTTTAACAGCCAGTTCTCAAGGAGCAGGGAGGACGCTGATTTGTTGTGTTTGTATGTTTCTGTGGTGTAATGCCCTGGCATGGCTGATTTCAAGCAACTAACATGGCATCAACCAGCTTACAGACTTCTTGGAATTTTAATAGTTGGCTCTTGTGGTTCCAGCATAACATTACCAGCCTGTTGTGGGAATTGAAAGAGATGGATGGATAGACAGAAAGACAGATAAAAGGGAAGGCACGAGGGAGAAAATCTTTTGATGTCAATAAATATAAAAGTAACTCTTGTACAAGGTAAAGGAACAAAAAGCTGAATACAATATATATACTAATTCACTTGTCCCCAACATACACACTTCCCCAGTCACACTTTCTGTCTGAGTGACCCTGACTTCCAGGTCATTCTGTTCACTCTTCTCTAGTTACTTGCAAAGTCACCAGTGAGGAAGAAAGGAAGGCTTTTGAGTGTTATAGGCAGTTACTTTTGAAAGAAAAGGGAGAAATGGCTTGACCTATCTGTCCCATAATTTCTATCTAAGGGTAAAACATGACAAAGTTAAAAGTTGGTCCAGTCTAACAATGAGAACATGTTGACTCAGGAAGAGGAGCATCACACACTGGGGGCAGTTGGAGGGGGTAGGGGAGAGACAGTGCGGGGAGGGGAGGGAAGGGAGGGTGGGGAGGGATAAAATGGGGAGAAATGCCAGATATAGTATGCACCTAAAGTAAAATAAATACATTTTAAAAAGTTGGTAATATATATATAGCCATATTCTAAAGCCACAGTAATTTTTAAAGTATAAATAATCGATCAAAAATAGACAAATAGATCAGTGGAAGTGAACAGAGACCAGAGATAGAACTGTGTATATATAAGAATTTATATTTAGCAAAGATATTACTTTAAATAAATGAAAAAAAGCATGAATTATTTACTAAATAGGATTGAAACAGTTCATTTCTTTGTTAGTTTATTCATTCAAGAAATATTTGAGTGTCTATTCTCTGCTAGGCACTATTCTAGGCACTGAAGTACAGTGCTGAACAAAAGACAGTCTTAACCTTCGTGGAGTTACATTCTTTTTTTCAATTGGGGGGAAAATAGATTCCTACCTAATACCAGACACAAAAAATAAATTCCAGATATATTTAAACTTTCACTATTATGGTACAACTGCTTTAGAAAAAAGGTTGGCAATTATAGTTGCCAAATGTCATACCAGTTCCTTTCCTAGGTATATACCTCAAAGAATTCAAAACAGCTGCTCAAACAAAACCTGTACACAAATGTTCACACCAGCATTATTCACAATAGCCAAAAGGTAGAAACAATACAAATGTGTGGATAAACTCGGATATATCCGTATAATGGAGTACTAAACAATGAAAAGAACAAACTTCTGAAACATGAACAAATAGGACAGGTCTCAAGAAATTATGCACGAAGGCTACATACTCCATGGTTCCAAATTCAACAATAAGCAAAACTAATCTATGGTGTGATAATTGCATGGCCCAGGGGTGAAGGGGCATTTGATGCAAAGGAAACTGCAGAGGAGGTTCTTTGAGGGTGATGGAAATGATATATATCTTGACTAGCATTGGTTACATGAGGTGTTCTTAGTTCATTTTGTATTTTTATGAAGGAATACCTGAGGCTGGGTAATTTATAAAGAAAAGAGGTTTATTTGGCTTTACAGATTTGCAGACTGAAAAAGAAGCATGGTGCTGGCACCTGCATTTCGTGAGGGCTTCCACTCATGACAGAAGGCAAAGGGGAGCCTGTGTATGCAGATATCAGATGGCAAGAGAGGAAATGAGAATGGCGGAGGGGACAGGCTCTTTTTAATAGCAGTTCTTGTGGGAACTAACAGAGAAAGGAGTCACCCCTAAGGGTGGGCATTAATATATTAATGAAGGACACAGGCCCATTACCCAAATACCTCGTATGAGGTCTCACCTTCAACTTTGGGAGTCAAATTTTAACATGAGGTTTGGAGGGCCAAATATCCAAATTATAACATGGGGTATACCTTTGTCAAAACTCATAGAACTGTTTACTTTACATTGGTTCATTTTACTGTCTGTAAATTATACCCCCAAAAGCTTATTTTATAAGTTAAAGAAATATAGGAGGAAAATTTAAGAAGATTTTCAGACTCTAGGAAGGTAATGGCCTAAGTATAATGTGAAACCCTGAATTCACAAAAGGAAAGATTGGCTAAATAAAAACTAAAGACTTTTACGGGCCCCTACAAAAGTAAAAATGTTGATTATTATCTTTAAAAGGATAGATTAAGATAAGATTATCAGTTTTTCACCTTTTCTTTTGGCAAAGATTAAATTGAGAGACAATTAGGTGAGGATGTGAGGGAAGCGAGCAGTCTCTGTTCCTGGAGATGTAATTTGGTACAATCTGGAAAATACTGGATAATTAGTTTTAAAATATACATGTGCTTAGATGTAGCAATTCTGCTTAACTGCAGTCTTTAAAATAGCAAAACACTGGACAGTGGTCATTTCATTAACAGTCATATATTATGAGTGAGAAAAAGATACTTACATAAATGGAATTTGTTTTAAAAGTATCATAGAATCTTTGTCTCACCATGAAGCTGAACATTCACAGTAAAGCATAAAAGATGATAACTCCCTTACTTTACTCTTCATTCCTTTGTTTCTTCTTCATTTTAAAAGAGGAGCTCTCAGGTGTATTCAATTAATGTATATTTCTTCAATATACATAACATTTGATGTACCTACGGGGCTCTCTGGAAATGTAAATTGCAGAAGGCTGACTTCTGGCCCATTAGGAGGTTATGGTGATTTACAGCACAGGAAGGTCTGAAAGTCTGGGGAAAGGAACCCTTCCGTGGCTCTTAGCCTTTTTGCCTAAGGGAGTAAAGAGCTGGCCATCTTTCTGCCAGGCTTCCCTCTGGCTTATGGATTCAGGATGGCTTCAGAATGGGTATTTTCTGTAGTAAGCTCTTCTGTTTTTTTCCCTGGCTGGGCAGAGAAAATTGTTTATCAGTCCTAATAATTACACTTTTTCTACTTCCTTCTCCAAACCCTTCTTTCTATGCTCATGGTTGATGGTCTGTTGGTGATGGAATGGGAACATGCTAGTGGACAGTGCTTTTCCACATTATTTTCATCTTTATTTTTCCTATTGAAGTGTTTACCAAGAATCTGTGCAGTCAGATGTCGGCAGTCAGTGGGCCTCTCCTACAGTGGTTGGAGGACAGACTGGAGCAAAACCAGCAGCATTTGCGGGAATTGCAACAAGAAAAAGAAGAGCTTATGCAAGAACTTTCTTCTCTAGAATAAAGCAGGAGACAAAGTGGGGTAAAAACCTTCTTTTTCAATTTGTGTACAAAACACATTCTAAAATGCACACAGCTCACATGCAGGCAAACTATAGAACAATTCTTTTTATATCCCAGTAGATAAGTTTTCACATGCAATCAGCACAGTTTAATTTGAGTTTACTGAACCCTCCTACCTATAACTGACCTATAAAGAGCATATGCAAGATGATTTAAGTAGAATATGAAAGTTATTTCTAAAAAGGCTATGGGAGTTACATTGGCAAGGAATATCTTATAATAAAATGTCTGGGGAGTGTATTTGAAACATTTATATTTCCCTTTTAACTTGGAAGTCGTTATTTTCATTTTCAAATACATTCACTTGCTAGAATATTTCATGTTTCAATTTTGTAGGTATGATGCTTATGTTGGACAAGCAAAGAATAAATCTAGTGTGAGTGGAAGGAAGCACCACACCTCTACGCCCTCATTGAGAGGGCAGTATCGTCCTTCTTGTTTCTAAAATATATATCCTGAGACACCTATTAAACATTGAATCTCTGAAGGTGCCCTTTTGAACTGAACATGAGTTCTAGCATATTTGACTCTGAAGTAAATTTCTATTGAGCAGATCCTATCTGCCTAGGAATTTCTATTATAATATAAATGTGTTTCCCCAGAAACATTTAGGACTTAGGATGTAATGAAAACTCTGGTTGCATTACTCTTACCATGTAAAAGCACAAATGATAAATGTGTCTTCCAAAAAGACACACTTTTCTGTGTGCTTATTTCATACTCAAAACAAAGTATGCTTGTTGCATACTGGAAGTTAAGTGATCAAGGTTGTTTTTGGTTTCTAATGATAAATGTGTCTTCTGAAAAGACATACTTTTCTCTGTGCTAGTTCTATACTGGGAACAAAGTATGCTTGTTGCATACTGGAAGTTAAGTAATAAAGGTTGTTTGTTGTTTTTGGTTCTCCTTGTTTTTCAAATTTCAAAGTGTGGTCTAGAACCACCTGCATCAGAATCACTTGAAGGTCAAACTATCTCTGTGGGTAGAACCCAGAAATCTGCGTGAACTACTTAGCTGATTCTGGGGCATACTAACATTTGAAAACCACTAGTCTTGAGCATATGGAATGTATATACAATATTTTCCCTAATTTCCCACAGCCACAGTTCTTCTCTATTCTTTTTCTTTCCCTATAGGAAAGATGAAAATATCCAGTGTAAAGTTAATTAAGCTAAATCAATTTTGAAGAAGAAAAAGTTGGAGGACTCACATTACCTGACTTCAAGACTTACTATAAAGCTATAGTAATCAAGATAGATGGTATTGGCAGAGGAACAGACACATAGATCAATGGAACAGTTGAGAGAGCCCAGAAATAAACCCATATAAATGTGCTAAACTGATTTTGAAAAAGTGCAAAGCAACTCAATGGAGGAAGAATAGCCTTTCTGACAAATTATGCTGGAGCAATTAGACACCCACAACAGGGAGAAGAAAGAACCTCTACTTAAACCTCACATCTTATATAAAATTTAACTCTAAAGGTATAATGGACTTAAATGTAATAGATAAAACTATATAACTTTGAAAAAAGCCACAGGAGAAAAATCTTCAGGATCTTGGGCCAGTTGACAAGTTCTTGGACTTTGCCCCAAAAGCACAATCCATAAAAGGAAAAAACTTTTGATTTAAGAAGAAAAGACAAGCTACAGCTTGAGATGAATTATTTGCAAGCCATCTATCTGATCAATTTGGAATATATAAAGTTTGCTCAAGACTCAACAGTAGTTCAGGCATGGTAGCTCATGCTTGTAATCTCATCACTTTGGGAGGCCAAGTGGGAGGAGTGATTGAGGTTAGGGATTCAAGACCAGCCTGGGCAACATAGTGAGACTCTGTCTCTACAAAACATTTTTTAAAAAATTAGCTGGGCACCATGACACACACCAGTAATCCCAGCTACTAGGGAGGCAGGAGGATCACTTGAGCCCAGGAGTTTGAGGGTGGAGTAAACTATGATCACACCACCACACTCCAACCTGGGTAAAGGCCTTGTCTCAAAAAAAAAAAGCCACAAAAATTCAACCATGAGAACAGTCCAATTAGAAAATGGGCAAAAGACATGAATATATGTTTCACTGAAGAGGATCTATAAATGGCAAGCTGTTAAACTCCATAGTCATCAGGGAATGCAAATTGAAACCACTGTGAGGCTATGACTTACTTATCTGAATGGCTAAATTAAAAATAGTGAAAGTACCAAATACTGATGAGGATACAAACTGGATATTTCATACATTGTTGACAGGCATGGAAAATGGCACAGCCACTCTGGAAAACAGTTTATAAATTTCTTATCAAGTTAAACATAAGACCCAGCGGTTGTACCTTGGGACAGTCATTCCAGAGAAATGAAAACCTATATTGTACTTGTACCCAAATATTCATAGAAGCTTTATTTGTAATAGCCCCAAACTGGAAACAACCCAGATGTCCTACAACGGGTAAATGGTTAAACAAACTATCCATAATTTGCAATACTACTCTGGAATGAAAAGGAACCAACTGTTGATATAAGAACGTGGTTGTGCCTCAGAGGTATTATGGTGAACCAAGAAAAGCCAGTCTCAAATGGTCATATACTGTCTGATTGTATTCATATAACATTCTTGAAATGACAAAATCATTGAAATGAAGAATAGATTAATGGTTGCCAGGGACAGGGACTGGAGAGGGTGTGGGGTATGTATGACTCTAAAGGGATGGCATAAGGAGTTCCTCTGTGCTGATGGAACAGTTCTATATAATTATGATGTTGATTATAGTAGTTGATTATGAGGTTAAGCACATGAATCTATACCTGTGCTGAAGTTGCATGGACCTACATACACACAAATGAATGCATGTAAAATCTGATGATACTGAATAAAGTTCGTAGTCTAGACAGCAGTATAATATCATTGTGAGTATCTTGGATATGAAGTTGTACCTAGAGTAACAAAAGACCATACCATTAGAAGGAACTGGTAAATGATACATGAGACTCTGTACTATTTTTGCAACTTCCTCTAAGTATATAATTATTGCAAAATAAAATGTTGTATAAGTTTTAAGTAAGGAACTGGGATGTATGGTACCTGTTTAATGAAATAAGAGAAGGGTGACTGAAAATTTGAGAGGAATAAAACAATTGGAATGTTTTTATAGGCCAACCTTTAGCACAAGTTCTTTCCCTTTTCTGGGTTTCATTTTCTTTATGTGTAGAATGAGATTAGGGTAGTTGACCACCACGGTTTCTTTTAGCTCAGTGTCCAGTTTTAAAAGTGTTGAGCATCACAAGGAACAAGATGTATCATTTTCCCAGCTGCACCAATCTGGCTTACCTTTAACACAACTCTATCCCCTTATGAACACTAGATTCTCTATTTTCAGTCACATCCAAGACTCTGAAGGTAACTATATATACTTGTTCTGTTTTTTCTATATTGTACTTGAAGTTCTAGGGTATATGTGGAGATCTTACAGGATTGTTGCATGGTACACACATGCCATGGTGGTTTGCTGTCTCCATCCCCCTGTCACCTACATCAGGCATTTCTCCCACTGTTATCCCTCCCCAACATCCCCACCACCTGCTGTCCCTCCCCTAACCCCTCACCCCCAAACATACCCCAGTATGTGATGTTCCCCTCCCTGTTGCCATGTGTTCTCATTGTTCAACACCCACCTATGAGTGAGAACATGCTGTATTTGGTTTTCTGTTCTTGTGTCAGTTTGCTGAGAATGATGGTTTCCAGATTCATCTGTGTCCCTATTAGGGGCATGGACCCATCTTTTTTATGGCTGCATAGTATTCCATGGTGTATCTGTGCCATACTTTCTGTGTCCAGTCTAGCATTGATGGGCATTTGGGTTGGTTCCAGGTCTTTGCTGTGATGAATATACATGTGCATGTGTCTTTATAGTAGAACAATTTATAGTTCTTTGGGTATATACACAGTAATGGGATTGCTGGGTCAAATGGAATTTCTATTTCTACATCCCTGAGGGATCGCCACACTGTCTTCCACAATGGTTGAACTAATTTACATTCCCACCAACAGCGTAAGAGTGTTCCTATTTCTCCACATCCTCTCCAGCATCTGTTGTCTCCAGATTTTTAATGATCGCCATTCTAACTGGCATGAGATGGTATCTCAATGTGGTTTTGGTTTGCATTTCTCTAATGACCAGTGATGATGAACATTTTTTCATATGTTTCTTGGCTGCATAAATATCTTCTTTTTTTTTTTATTGTACTTTAGGTTCTGGGGTACATGTGCAGATCTTGCAGGATTTTTGCATAGGTACACACATAGGAATGTGGTTTGCTGCCTCCATCCCCCCATCACCTACCTCTGGCATTTCTCCCAACGTTTTCCCTCCCCACTGCCCCCCACTGTCCCTCCCTTGGCCCCCCTTAACAGACCACAGTGTGTGATGCTCCCCTCCCAGTGTCCATGTTTCCTCATTGTTCAACACCCAACTATGAGCGAGAACATGTGGTGTTTGATTTTGTGTTCTTGTGTCAGTTTGCCAAGAATGATGGTTTCCAGATTCATCCATGTCCCTACAGAGGACACAAACTCATCGTTTTTTATGGCTGCATAGTATTCCATGGTGTATATGTGCCACATTTTCCTTGTCCAGTGTATCATCAATGGGCATTTGGGTTGGTTCCAGGTCTTTGCTATTGTGAACAATGCCGCTATGAACATATGTGTGCATGTGTCTTTATAATAGAATGGTTTATAATCCAAGATCAGAGTAGAACTGAAGGAGACAGAGACACAAAAATCCTTCAAAAAATCAATAAATCCAGGAGCTAGTTTTTTTTTAAAAAAGATTGACAAAATAGACAGACCACTAGCCAGATTAATAAAAAAGAAAAGGGAGAAGAATCAAATAGATGCAATAAAAAACGATAAAGTGATATCACCACTGACTCCACAGAAATACAAACTACAATCACAGATTGCTACAAACAACTCTATGCACATCAACCTGTAAACCTGGAAGAAATGGATAAAGTCTTGGACACTTGCACCCTCCCAAGCCTAAACCAGAAAGAAGTTGAAACCTTGAACAGGCCAATAACAAGGGCTGAAGTTGAGGCAGCAATTAATAGCCTACCAACCAAAAAAAGTCCAGGTCCAGATGTGTTCACAAGCTGAATTCTAACAGACGTACAAACAGGACCTGCTATCACTCCTTATGAAACTAGTCCAAACAATCCAAAAGGAGGGAGTCCTTCCCAAATCATTTTATGAGACCAACATGATCCTGATACCAAAACCCGGCAGAGACCCAACAAGAAAAGAAAAGAAAACTTCAGGCCAATATCCATGATGAACATAGATGCAAAAATCTTCAATAAATTATTTTCTTTTCAAAAGTTTCTGTTCATATCCTTTTCCCACTTTTGAATAGGTTTTTTTTTTCTTGTAAGTCTGTTTTAGTTCTTTGTAGATACTGGATAATAGCCCTTTGTCAGATGGGTACATTGCAAAATTTTTTCCCATTCTGTTGGTTGCCGGTTCACTCTAATGATTGTTTCTTTTGCTGTGCAGAAGCTCTTAAGTTTAAATAGATCCCATTTGCTGATTTTGGCTTTTGTTGCCATTGCTTTCGGTGTTTTAGTCATGAAGTCCTTGCCTATGCCTATGTCCTGAATGGTATTGCCTAGGTTTTCTTCTAGGGTTTTTATGGTGTTAGGTCTTATGTTTAAATCTTTAATCCGTCTGGAATTAACTTTTATATAAGGTGTAAGGAAGGGGTCCAGTTTCAGCTTTCTGCACTTGGCTAGCCAGTTTTTCCAACAACATTTAATAAACAGGGAATCCTGTCCCCATTGCTTGTTTTTGTCAGGTTCATCAAAGATCATATGGTTGTAGGTATGTAACGTTACCTCTGAGGCCACTGTTCTGTTCCATTGGTTTATGTCTCTGTTTTGGTACCAGTACCATGCTGTTTTGATTACTGTAGACTTGTAGTATAGTTTGAAGTCCGGTAGTGTGATGCCTCCAGATTTGTTCTTTTGGCTTAGAATTGACTTGACTATGTGGGCTCTCTTTTGGTTCCATATGAAGTTTAAGGTGTTTTTTTCCAGTTTGGTGAAGAAGGTCATTGGTAGCTTGATGTGGATAGTGTTCAATCTATAAATTACTTTGGGCAGTATGGCCATTTTCACGATATTGATTCTTCCTAACCATGAGCATGGAATGTTTCTCCATCTGTGTGTGTCCTCTCTTATCTCGTTGAGCAGTGGTTTGTAGTTCTCCTTGAAGAGGTCCTTTACGTTCCTTGTTAGTTGTATTCCTAGGTATTTTATTCTCTTTGTAGCAATTGTGAATGGCAGTTCATTTCTGATTTGGCTCTGTTTAAGTCTGTTATTGGTGTATAGGAATGCTTGTGATTTTTGCATGTTGATTTTTGTGTCCTGAGACTTTGCCAAAGTTGCTTATCAGTTTCAGGAGATTTTGGGCTTAGATGATGGGGTCTTCTAAATATACAATCATGTTGTCTGCAAATAGAGACAATTTGACTTCCTCTTTTCCTAATTGAATACCCTTTCTTTTTCTTGCCTGACTGTTCTGGCTAGAACTTCCAATACTATATTGTAGAGGAGTGGTGAGAGAGAGCATCCTTGTCTAGTGCCAGATTTCAAAGGGAATGCTTCCAATTTTTGCCCATTCATCATGATATTGGCTCTGCGTTTGTCGTAAATAGCTTTTATTATTTTGAGATATGTTCCATTGATACCTACTGTATTGAGGGTTTTTAGCATAAAGGGCTGTTGAATTTTGTTGAAGGCCTTCTCTGCATCTATTGAGATAATCATGTCATTTTTGACTATGTTTCTGTTTATGTTACAGATTACGTTTACAGATTTGTGTATGTTGAACCAGCCTTGCATCCCTGGGATGAACCTACTTGATCGTGATTACTAAGCTTTTTGATGTGCTATTGCATTCAGTTTGCCAGTATTTTATTGAAGATTTTTGCATCTATATTCATCCTGGATATTGGCCTAAAGTTTTCTTTTTTGGTTGAGTCTCTGCCAGGTTTTGGTATCAGGATGATGTTGGTCTCATAAAAAGAGTTAGGAAACGTTCCCTCTTTTTGTATTGTTTGAAATAGTTTCAGAAGGAACGGTCCCAGCATCTCTTTCTACATCTGACAGAATTCTGCTGTGAAGCTGTCTGAACTTTTTTTGGTTGGTAGGCTCTTAATTGCTGCCTCAACTTCAGACCTTGTTACTGGTCTATTCAGGGATTCAACTTCTTCCTGGTTTAGTCTTGGGAGAGTGCAAGTGTACAGGAATTTATCCATTTCTTCCAGATTTACTGGTTTATTGTGTATATAGTTCATAGTAATCTCTGATGGTAGTTTGTATTTCTGTGGAATCAGTGGTGATATCCCCTTTATCATTTTTTATTGCATCTATTTGATTCTTTTCTTTTTTGTTAGTCTGGCTAGCGGTCTATTTTGTTTATCTTTTCAAAAACCAGCTCCTGGATTTATTGATTTTTTTGAAGCATTTTTTGTGTCTCTATCTCCTTCAGTTCTGCTCTGGTCTTAGTTATTTCTTGTCTTCTGCTAGCTTTTGAGTTTTTTCAGTCTTGCTCCTCTAGCTCTTTCAATTTTGATGATAGGGTGTCGATTTTAGATCTTTCCTTGCTTTTCATGTGGGCATTTATTGCTATAAATTTCCCTCTAGGCCGGGCGCGGTGGCTCATGCCTGTAATCCCAGCACTTTGGGAGGCCGAGGCGGGTGGATCACGAGGTCAAGAGATCGAGACCATCCTGGTCAACATGGTGAAACCCCGTCTCTACTAAAAATACAAAAAATTAGCTGGGCATGGTGGCGCGCCCCTGTAGTCCCAGCTACTCTGGAGACTGAGGCAGGAGAATTGGCTGAACCCAGGAGGTGGAGGTTGCGGTGAGCTGAGATCGCGCCATTGCACTCCAGCCTGGGTAACAAGAGCGAAACTCCATCTCAAAAAAAAAATTTCCTTCTAGACACTGCTTTAAATGTGTCCCAGAGATTCTGGTACATTGTGTCTTCATTGTAATTGGTTTTGAAGAACGTCTTTATTTCTGCCTTCATTTCATTGTTTATCCAGTCAACATTCAGGATCAGATGTTCAGTTTCCATGTAGTTATGTGGTTTTGAGTGAGTTTCTGAGTTCTGAGTTCTAACTTGATTGCACTGTGGTCTGAGAGACTTTGTTATGATTTCCATTCTTTTGCATTTGCTGAGGAATGATTTACTTCCAATTATGTGGTCACTTTTAGAGTAGGTGTGATGTGGTGCTGAGAAGAATGTATATCCTGTGGATTTGGGGTGGAGAGTTCTGTAAATGTCTATCAGGTTTGCTTGTTCCAGGTCTGAGTTCAGGTCCTGGATATCCTTGTTAATTTTCTGTCTGGTTGATCTGTCTAATATTGACAGTGGAGTGTTAAAGTCTCCCACTATTATTGTGTGGGAGTCTAAGTCTCTTTGTAAGTCATTAAGAACTTGCCTTATGTATCTGGGTGCTCCTGTATTGGGTGCGTATATATTTAGGATCATTAGCTCTTCTTGTTGTATCGATCCTTTTACCATTATGTAATGTCCTTCTTTGTCTCTTTTGATCTTTGTTGGTTTAAAGTCTATTTTATCAAACACTAGGATTGCAACCCCTTGTGTTTTATTTATTTATTTATTTTTTGCTCTTCATTTGCTTGGTAAATCTTTTTCCATCCCTTTATTTTGAGTGTATGTGTGTCTTTGCCTGTGAGATATGTCTCCTGAATACAGCACATCAATAGGTCTTAATTTTTTTATCCAGTTTGCCAGTCTGTCTTTTGATTGGGGCATTTAGGCTGTTTATATTTAACGTTAATATTGTTATGTGTGAATTTCATCCTGCCATTTTGTTATTCGCTGGTTGTTTTGCCCATTACTTGACACAGTTTTTTCATTGCATAATTGGTCTTTACCCTTTGGTACATTTTTGCAGTGGCTATTACTGGTTGTTCCTTTTCATTTTTAGTGTTTCTTTCAGGAGTTCTTGTAAGGCAGGTCTGGTGGCAACTAAATTTCTCAGCAATTGCTTGTCCATAAAGCATTTTATTTCTCCTTCACTTATGAAGCTTAGTTTGGCTGAATATGAAATTCTGTTTGAAGGTTGTTTTCTTTAAGGATGTTGAATATTGGCCCCACTCTCTTCTGGCTTGTAGGATTTCTGCTGAGAGATCTGCTGTGGGTCTGATGGGTTTCCCTTTGTGGGTGACCCAACCTTTCTCTCTGGCTGCCCTTAGCATTTTCTCCTTCATTTCAACCCTGGTGAATCTGATGATTCTGTGCCTCAGGGTTGCTCTTCTTGAGGAGTATCTCTGTGGTGTTCTCTGTATTTCCTGTATTTGAATGTTGGTCTGCCTTGCTAGGTTGGGGAAGTTCTCCTGGATAATATACTGAGGAGTGTTTTCCAGCTTGGATTCATTTACCTGTCACATTCTGATATACTGATCAAGTGCAGATTGGGTCTTTTCACATAATCCCATATTTCTTGGAGGCTTTGTTCATTTATTTTCACTTTTTTTTTCTTTTCTTGCCTTCTTGTTTTATTTCCTTGAGTTGATCTTCAGTCTCTGATATCCTTTCTTCTGCTTGATTGATTCAGCTACTGAAACTTGTGTATGCTTTGTGAAGTTCTCGTGCTATGTTTTTCAGCTCCATCAAGTCATTTATCTTCTTCTATAAGCTGGTTATTCTAGTTAGCATTCCATCTAACCTTTTTTCAAGGTTTTCAGTTTCTTCACATTGGATTAGAACATGTTCCTTTAGCTCAGAGAAGTTTGTTATTACCCACCTTCTAAATCCTGCTTCTGGCAATTTGTCAAATTCATTCTCCATCCTGTTTTTTTCCCCTTGTTGTTGAGCAGTTGTGATCCCTTAGAGGAGGAGAGGTGTTCTGGTCTTTGATGATTTCAGATTTCATCCTTTTTCGCTGATTTCTTCCCATCTTTGTGGGTTTATCTGCCTATGAGGCTTTTTTTTTTTTTTTTTTTGGTTATACAGGGATCAGGGAGCCGTTTTAGGAGGTAGCATGTCCCTTGTCTGCCCATAGAGGTGCTGCTGGCTTGCTGCGAAACTCTCAAGTGAGAGGGCTTCAGTTTGCTGGTCTTTGTGGGAGTGGGACCTGCCAAGCCATATCACATGTCTCCGTGCTTTCAGCTCTCTGTCTTTCTGGGGAGATCTGTCCTGCAGGCACTCTCGGTGCTAGCTGAAACCTCCGCCTAGTTCTGTGCTGACAACTCATGGCGCCGGGCTGGCCGGAGCTATAGCTCAGATCTGCGCTGGCAACTTGCAGTGCTTCTCATCCTGGTGGCATTCTCCCAGACTGTGGGTTGCAAAGGACATGGAAGAAGCACAGTATTTGAACTGGAGTGCTGAGGGGGTAAAGTCCCCGGTCCTCCGATTGGTTACACTTCCTGGGTGGGGCAGTGCCCCGTCCTGCCTTGGTTCATCCTCACTGGGCTACACCCACTGTCCAACCAGTCCCATTAAAATTAACTTGGTACCTCGGTTGGAAATGTGGAGTTCACTCATCTTCTGCATCTCTCTTGCTGCGAGCTGTGCTCCAGAGCTGTTCCTATTCAGTCATCTTCGTGGAAGTCCCGTCTCTGTTTTTCTTTCTCCTGTAATTTCAACTAATTGCCTTGTGACCTCTGCCCCCAGCACTCCATTGAAAGTATTCCTGCCAATGTCACCCATGATCTCCACAGTGTGAAAGTCAATAGTTGCTTTTCCCATCCTTAATGAACCTCTCAGTATTGACACAGTTGGTCACTCCTCATTGAAATCAACCTCCTTGGCCTCTCTTATTTTCTTCTCTGGCTATTCTTCCTGCTATTCTTTTCTTCTCTAGCTGTTCCTTCTCAAATTCATTCATAGACTTCTCTATCATTGCTTAGCTATATGCAGTTGACATTCAAATCTGTATCTGTCCACTCCTGTATATGAACTCTAGACCTACATTTTCACCTGTCTACTGGACATTTCACTTGGCTGTGTTTTCAAATTTAAAAAAAAAATTATTTTTGAGATAGGGTCTCACCCTGTTGCCCAGACTAGAGTGCAGTGGCAAGATCATGGCTCACTGCAGCCTTGACCTCCTGACCTCAGCCTCCCAAGTAGCTGGGACTACAGGCACGCACCACTATGCCTGATAGGGTTTCAGCATGTTGCCCAGACTGGTTGTAAACTACTGGGCTCAAGCAATCCACCCACGTTGGCCTCCCAAAGTGCTAGGATTACAGGCATGAACCACCGTGCCTGGCTTCCACTTGGCTGTCTTAATGGCACATAAAAATTAATATATCTAAACCCTAAATCACACTATATTCCCTTCCAACATTTCTTACCTCAGTGAATATTGAATGAAACATCCATTTACACAAACCAGAAACCAAATAGACATTCTTAACATCTCTCTCCATCACCTTTTAAACTATTTATATTGATAGAGTTATAGCAATTTGAAATTCTTTTCCTAACCTAATAATCAGAGTAATTTGTAGGATAAGCATGTGGGGGGAGGGGCAGATACATGGAGGTGTCAAAATGCCTGATGGCTGAGGAAGCAGGTGTCAAAGTGCCTGATGGCTGAGGAAGCAGGCTGGAATTACCGCATGAAGGTGTCAGAGTTTCCAGTTTTGTGGATCCATGGTCAGGTGGATGGGTTGGGGGGAAGATCCAGTGGAAGTCATGTTGTGCCAGTGCCTTCAGGGTGAGGAGGCAGCCAGCAATCTGCTACATTAGGTAAATAACTAAATTGACTGAGTGAATAAGTAAATCTTGAGGAAAATGGGAGCTGGGTTTCTCAGTGTCAGAGAATTATTTGAACGCATGGAAAGGAGGAAGGATAAAATGAATCTCATGGTATTGGAGTTTATACACCCAGTGGGTTTGTGTGTGTGTATATATATATGTACATATATATATATCTCAGACAGAGCTGAGAAAGGTATGTGTGTATGTACATAACTTTCTCAGCTCGGTCCACCAAGAGGCACTAGAAGTGACACCCAGTAGCTATAAGCATACTTGGCACCAAGATGCTGATTTTCAAATCCTCCACTAAAAGTGGAATTGAATTGAGAGTCCAGAAATAAGCCCACACATCTATGGTCAACTGATTTTCAACAAGGATGCCAAGACTATGGGAGAGAATAATCTTCAACAACTGGTGATTGGACAAGTGGATATCCATGTGCAAAATAATGAAATTGGACTAAGACTCCACACAATAAATGAATATTAACTAAAAATGTATTGAAGACTTAAATTCAAGAGCTTAAACAATAAAAACTTTATAAGCAAACAGTAGTAAACCTTTATGACCTTGGTTTTTGCAGTGGATTCTTAGATATGACACCAAACGTACAAGCAACAAAAAGTAGATAAATTGGGATCTATGAAAGTTGAAAAATGTCGTGCATCCAACATGATCAAAAAGTAAAAACTAAAGACAATGGCAGAAAATATTTACATCTCCTATGTATAAGAGTCTAGTATGCAAAATAAAGGCATGGAGGAAGATTTACCAAGCAAATGGAGAGCAAAAAAAAAGGAGGAGTTGCAGTTGTCATCTCTGACAAAATAGACTTTAAAGCAACAAAGATCAAAAGAGACAAAGAAGGACATTACATAATGGTAAAAGGATCAATGCAACAAGAAGAGCTAACGATCCTAAATATATATGGACCCAATACAGGAGCACCCAGATATATAAGGCAAGTTCTTAATGACCTACAAAGAGACTTAGACTCCCACACAATAATAGTGGGAGACTTTAACACTCCACTGTCAATATTAGACAGATCAACCAGACAGAAAATCAACAAGGACATCCAAGACTTGAACACAGACATGGACCAAACAGACCTCATAGACAAACTCCACCCCAAATCCACAGAATATACACTGACAATAACAAAAACCAAGCACCATAATTCAAAAATGGGCAAAGGACCTAGGTAGAAATTTTCCAAGGAAGACCCACAAATTGTGAAGAAGCACATGAAAAGATATTTGACATTACTAGTCAATAGAGAAATAAAATAAAGAGATTTGACTTTATACTCACCAGAATAAAAATGTAAGAGAATAACAAGTCCTGTTGCTGTTGCTGAGGGTGTGGAGAAAGTGGAACTCTTGTACACTACAGGTGGGAATATAAAATGGTGTAGTCAATTTGGAAAACTGGCTGATGGTTCCTCCATAAGTTATACCATAAAACTTAGCAATTGCATTTCTAGGTGTATATCCCACAGAACTGAAGACAGAAAACTTGTAGATGAATGTTCATGGTAGAAGTATTCACAGTAGCCAAAGGGTGGAAACAACCCAAATGCCTATCAACCAATGAAAAAAAGGTGTGGTCTGTTTTTTAATGGAAATATTATATGGCCATAAAAGGGAGTGAGGTACTGATATATGCTGCAACATGTATGAACCTTGAGGACATTATGCTAAGTAAAATAATCCAGTCACAGAAGTCCATATATTGTATGATGCCATTTATATGAAATGTCCAGAAAAGGAAAGTCTATAGAGACAGAAGTAGATTAGCGATTGATGGCTAAGAGGGATGAGGTTTCTTTTTGAGGTGATGAAAATATTCTAAGTCGACTGCAGTGATGGTTTTACAGCTCTATGACTGTACTAAAAACCATTAAATTGTTCACTTTAAATGGGAGAATTGTGTTGTATGTAAATTATGTCTCAATAAAACTTTCTTTTTAAGATACAAATGAAAGAAGAAACTTCCCTGCAGCTCCGGCTGACCTGTGCTCCCTAAGCTCCCCGCCAAGGAGATAAGATAAGCTCCTGGTCTGCAACAGCTATTGGTTGTTGTAGTGTATGCTTTTGTTTAAAAAGAAAAAAGACCCAACTCCTTATACAGTTTGAATTGTGCTTATTTGGGGATCTCTGAGTTTCTTGTATCTGCATATCTAAATCTCTTTACTGGACTTAGGAAGTTTTCAGCAAGATGACTGGACGATCAAGTTTCAGCCTCTGTGAGATAAACATTATAGCAGCAGATGGCACAAGACACACAGGAGCCTGAGGATGAACATCACTGGAATCCACACACTCTTCAGATCTGTGCTGCCCAGGCAGCAGGCACTATTGAAAGATGGCATGGACTCAAAGGAAAAACTGAAAGGACAGGTGAATGGCCAAGGCTCACCCTCGAGTGTAACACACACATATGACAGTCAGTTTGGGCTATAAATGTGACAGAAGAATACCTATCAAAATGTAATGTTTAGTTATGAAGTGGAGAAGGAAGACAAAGCTTAGATGGCTGAAGAGACCAAATGAGACAAGTATAATTAGCACTACATAATCAGTCCTTCTCACTCTACCTTTGTTCCTTCCTGCCTACCTTTAGGACCATGGGCCACTGGAATTTGGCAGTAGCAAAAAGGAGTCAGGGGTTAGTGATTCTAACCTGGTACTACTTTAGCCACCTGGGTATGCTTGCTGGATTTGGATAGTTGTTACAGACATTGATGACAATGATCCTGAGACGATGACTCTTAAGGTGCTGCATGCATCAGAGATTAGAGATTTACAGGTACAAGGAATACAGAGAAACAACTGCTGGGTCATCAGGGACAAGTTTGGATGTCTGTCCCCTCCAAATCTCATGTAGAAATTGTGATCTCCAGTGTTGAAGGTGGGCCTAGTGAGAGGCATTTGGATCATGGGGGCAGATCCCTCATGGATACCTTGGTGCTGTCCTCACAATAATGAGTGAGTTCTCGCTCTAAGTTCGTGTGAGATCTGGCTGTTTAAAAAAGTAGCACATCCCCCGCTGCTTTGCTCCCACTCTCATGATGTAATATACCTGTTCCCCCTTTGCCTTCCACCGTGATTGTAAGCCTCCTAAGGCCCTCACCAGATACAGATGCTGATACAATGTTTCCTGTACAGCTTGCAGAACTTGAACCATTTAAACCTCTTTATAAATTACCCACCCTCAGGTATTCCTTTGTAGCAATGCAAAGATGGACTAATAATTCAGGGACAAGGTATAGCTAAGACAAGAAGAGGATTGGAAAAAGCACGGGTAATATCAATCAGATGGCTGTGAAAGGAGGGCAACAGTCCTGACTGGTGGAGAAATCACACTTTTAACCCTGTGAAGGCAGAAGTGGAAGGCGAGGCTACTAACATATCAGCTATTTGTCTGCAGAGCATCTGGACCATTTAGCCCAGACTGCCACCACCACTTTCAACTCAATGGCTGAGCAACAAATCTTTATCTAAGGACTCTCAGAAACTTCTGAGTCTTGGCAGGATATATTGTGATCCTCCCAGAACACAAGAGGGTGGGAGGTTGGTGAAGTGCTGTTTCAAGGTTATCTCTAACCTCGGAGGCTGTCATTGAGACAGGAACTGCTGACTCAAGTTGTTAACAGCCTCCATTCAAAACGATAGAATAAGATTTACTTTCTGGAAACTAACAAAACTCTTTTCTACAAGAATTTAATAGAATTGGACCCTGATCTCAATACAGCACATTGGCACTGCTGAGGTCATTACAACTTATGTGAATAAGAAGCTACCTATACTAGCTTGCCACACACAAATAGGTCTGTTATCTCTACTATACATGGTAATGGGACAGTAACACATTACCCAGGACTTCCTGCTGGTCAGTCAAGGCAGGATATGTGCAACTGTCAGCATCCCTTACTGCACCTGGGTTAATGAAATATTTAACTGACTTGGCTCCAGTTGGGGAGCCTGGCTTGAGTGTATCCTCCAAGTGGGCATGATTAGAGAATCAGTCTTATATATGTTGCCCAAACAATCAGAATGTATTTGGTTAAGGCCCTATAAGCACAATTAATTAGATTATTTTTCATGGGGAGGCCTATGCTCCTGAGAATTCTTAGGTAGCTATTTGAAAACTAAGGGATGGAGTTGTAGAGTGAACAATTTAATGGTTTTTAGTACAGTCATAGAGCTGTAAAATGGAATAGTGGTGAGGTCTGAGGCTATCTGCCCTGCCCTACTCAGGGTATAGCTACAGAATAAAATCTGCTAGGGGCTCCTCAGCAGTGGAGTATCCCATAACTGGTGCAGCAGTCATGAAGGCCTTGTTTCAGTGTTGTCCTGTTAGGTGCAGGGGACAAGGACATGGGGAGCTGGCACCGTTGGCCCATCTGCCTCTTGCTGTCTATGTAGGTAACAATCTTAAAAGGACATGTCATTACTTTAGAAGCCAAATCAATCACTCTTGGGCTTGACCTTTTTTTGACAATGGGTAGTTGTGTACAAGAGCATCTTTGTTTTTCAGAATTGTACACTGGAGTATTTAGGAATGATGTAACATTATGTCTACAACTTTGTCTCAAATGGTTAAGAAAAAGCCATATGATAATCGTGGTACACACACAGACACACGCATGCACACTGCAGAAATGTGAAGTGTTAATTGAACAATCTGGATGAAGTATACATGGGAGTTCTTTGTACTTTTCCTCCAACTTTTTGGTAAGTTTAAATTATAACAAGTTACTTTAAAAAAATCTACATATAATGTACAATGTCTGAAAGGCTACATGAGAAAGTGCAAGCTAAATTGTTAGCTCTGGTGACTAACCTTCAGGCTGGCAGGGGGAGTCTAATTTTTCACTCTGAACTCTTCTATAAATTGTTTTTGAATGTCTACAATGAATATATATTACTATCATAATACAAAATTAAAATGTCCAATTTTTAAAATCACAAAGTAATATAATAAAGGAAACTTGGAAAATATGAAGAGAAACCTTTAATTTCCTCGATAGTCCTCTTGGTTTTCTGTTTCTGTTTTTATTCATTTCTGGTGTTAATGCATCTTATAGTTTTACATGTGGATTTCTTCATTTAACATAACTAAAAATTTAATATATTGTATAGGTTTCATAATTTATAATTTTAGATAGTAGCTTACTCTCCTATCTGGTGGTAATACCATGATTTAATGATTCACTAAATCAACAGCAACAGCAAACCCTGAGGAGAGGAACATCTAATTTCCAGAGCCACCACATTATAATATCAAAATGTCCAGTTGTAAATAAAAAATTATGAGGCATGCAAGGAAACAAAGTATGGCCCATTGACAGGGAAAAAAAATGTTAACAGAAACTGTCCCAGACAAAACCCAGGTCTTGGACTTACTAGACAAGTAATTTAAATCAACAGTTGTAAATATGCTCAAAGATCAAAAGGAAACCATGAATAAATAATTAAATCTGGAAAATGATATCTCACCAAATAGAGAATAATAACAAAGATGAAATTTTTAAAAGAAACAAAACAGAAATTCAGGAGCTGAAAACTATAGTAACTGAAATGAGAGAGGCTTAACAGCATATTTGAGCAGGCAGAAGAAAGAATCAGTAAACTTGAAGATAGGTCAGTTATTAGAGACCCAATATCAAAAAGAAAAAATAATGAAGACAAACGAACAGACCCTTAGAGACCTGTGAGACACCATCAAGTATACCGATGCATCCACAATGGGAGTTCTAGCTAAAGACAAGAGAGAAGGGGCATAAAGAAGTAATGGCCAAAAACTCCCCAAATCTGATGAAAGCTATGAATGTATATTCAAGAATCTCAAAGTATTCTGAGTGGGATAAACCCAAACAAACCCACACCTAGACACATCATAGTCAAAATGTCTAAAGCCAATGACAGAATCTTGGAAGCAACAAGAGAAATGACTTACCACATACAAGTCAACATCAATAATATTGAAAGCCAAGCTGTTGTCAGAAATCATACAGGCTGGAAGGCAGTGGGATGACATATTCGAGGTGCTGAGAGAAAAAGTGTCGATGAAGAATTATATGTCCAACAAAATTATCCTACAAAAATGAAGTTAAATAGTGACATTCCCATACCAGTGGATCTGTTGGATCGAATTAAAAAAAAAAAATGACATTTCCAGAAAGAAAAATAAGAGACTTTGCCACTGCAGACCTATCTTAGAAGAAGGACTGAGTTCTTCAGGCTGAAATGAAAGGGCAGTAGACTGTAACTCAGATTCACATACATAAATATCATTGGTAAAGGTAACTACATAGATAAATATAAAAAATGGTATGTTGTATTTTTGTGAGACCTTTTTCTTCTACTTAATTTAGAAGACAGCTGCATAACACAATAATTCTAGGACGTGTTGATGGGCATATAATGTAAAAAATATAATATGTATGACAATAATAGCCCAAAAGAGGGGAGAAGGGAATACAGCCATGTTGAAGCAAACTTTTTAAATATGGTTGAAATTAAATTGGTATTCATTAAAACTAGATGATTTTAAGTCAATATGTTAATTGTAATCAGTAGGGCAACCACTAGGGAAATAATTCAAAAATATAGTAAAGAGACAAGAGAATTAAGATGGTATACTAGAAAATATATAACACAAAAGAAGGCAGTAATGGAGAAACCGAAGATCAAAAAACACAGGCATATAGAAAACAAAGAGAAAGATGGCAGACACAAATCATAGTTTATCAGTGATTACATTAGATATAATGAATCCACTCGAATGCGATTATTAGAATACATAAAACACAAGATCCTATTATATACTGTTCACAGGATACAAACTTTAAATTCAAAGATACAAATAAAATGATGGGAAAAGATATATCATGCAAACAGCAACCATAAGAGCTGGAACAGCTAAACTAATAGAGGACAAAATAGATTTTTTAAAATGTTAGCAATAAATAGGAGCATTTTATAAAGTTACAATGGTCAATCTACCCGGAAGATGATATTATAAACAACAGAGCCCAAGACATATGAAGCAAAACCTGACGGTATCAAAGCAGAAATAGAAAATTCAACAATGAGTGTTGGAGATGTCAATACCCAAGTTTCAATAGTGGATAGAACAACTAGGTGGATGATAAACAAGGACATAGAAGAATTGCATAACATTCTCAACAAAGAAGACCTAACAGACAACTTATAAGACACTTAGTCCAACAACAGCAGCAGAATATACATACTCCTCAACTAAACATGAAGCATTATCTAAGTTAGGTCATATGTTAGGCCATAAAACAAGTCTCAATAAATTTAAAGAGCTGAAATTATACAATTTATGTTCTCTCACCATAATGGAATAAAATTAGAAATCAATAGCAAAAGGAAATTTGGGATATTCACAAAGTCATGGAAATTAAACAATAAATTCCTAAATACCCATTGGGTCAAAGAAGGAAAATAGAAAATACTTTCAGAGACAAAGTCTGGTCGCTCACAGAGCAGATCCCTCAGTGGTGGAAACACACGGGTCGCCAGTGCGACTCTCGTGGTCGGCGCAGCGGTTCCGCCGGCACCTCGGCGCGGCAGCGCTCGGCGCAGAGTAAACAGGACTGGTTCCCCTTCTGACCGAGGTTTGCAGCCCCGGGAAGGCAGAGTCGCCTACTACGGACACAAGAAGGAAGCCAGACAGGAGAATCCTGGGCAGAAAAGCACCATCAGTTTTAACGCCGCTGCTCTGGCCCTGGGAACTAACAACCTGGACGTCCACTCAAGAGACCTAATCTGAAAGTTGGTAATTTCAAAGACGACAGGAGGATAAATTTACAATGACGGGAAGAAACCAGCGTAAAACAGCTGAGAAGACTCAAAGTCAGAACGCCTCTCCCTCTAAAGATGATCACAGTTCCACATCAACAATGGAACAAGGCTTGATGGAGAACGAGCGCCTCCTGATGACAGAATCACTCTTCAAGGAATGGATAATAACAAACTTCGGTGAGTTAAAAGAACATGTTGTAACCCAACGTAAAGAAACTAGGAACTTGGAAAAAAGGTTTGATGAAATCCTATTGAGAATAGACAACTTAGAGCGGAGTATGAGTGAATTAATGGAACTGAAGAATACAATACAAGAACTCCGAGAAGTATGCACAGGTTTAAACACTCGAATTGTTCAAGCAGAAGAAGGGATATCAGAGGTCAAAGTCCAACTTAATTAAATAAAACGTGAAGAAAAGATTAGAGAAAAAAGGATAAAAAGGAATGAGCAACGTCTCCAAGAAATGTGGGACTATGTGAAAAGACCAAATTTACGTTTGATAGGTGTACCTGAATGCGACGGAGAGAATGAATCCAAGCTGGAAAATACCCTTCAGGATATTATTCAGGAAAATTTTCCTAAACTAGCAAAGCAGGTCAACATTCAACCCCAGGTAATACAGAGAACACCACAAAGATATTCCTCAAGAAGAGCAACCCCAAGGCACATAATCGTTAGATTCACCAGGGTTGAAACGAAGGAGAAAATACTAAGGGCAGCCAGAGAGAAAGGTCATGTTACCCACAAAGGCAAGCCTATCAGACTTACAGCAGATCTCTCGGCAGAAACTCTACAAGCCAGAAGAGAGTGGGGGCCAATATTCAACATCCTCAAAGAACAGAACCTTCAGCCCAGAATTTCATATCCAGCCAAACTAAGCTTCACAACTGAAGGAAAAATAAAATCTTTTATGAACAAGCAAGAACTCAGAGATTTTATTACCACCAGGCCTGCTTTACAAGAGCTTCTGAAAGAAGCATTACACACAGAAAGAAACAACCAGTATTAGCCTTTCTAAAAATACACCAAAAAGTAAAGAGCACCAACATAAAGAAGAATTTACACCAATGAATGGATAAAACAGCCAGTCAACATCAAATGGCAGTAACCCTAAATTTAAATTGACTAAATTCCCAATCAAAAGAGACAGCCAAAACCCAACGGCATGTTACATCCAGACCTGTTTCACATGCAAGGATACACAAAGACTCAAAACAAAGGGATGGAGAAAGATTTACCAACCAAATGGAGAGCAAAAATAAATAATAAATAAATAAAAAGCAGGAGTTGCAATTCTTGTATCGGATAAAATAGATTTTAAAGCAACAAAGATATAGTGGTAAAAGGATCAATGCAACAACAAGAGATAACGATCCTAACACCCAGATAGGAGACTTAGATTCAATGAGACAGAAAATTAATAAGGATATCAAGGACTCGAACTCAGATCCGGAACAAGTAAACTTAATAAATATTTATAGAGATCTCCACTTCAAATACACAAAATATACATTCTTGTCAATACCACATCACACCTACCCATTAGTTTAAATGAAACATTGATTGGCCATTATTAATACCCAATTTTTTTCAAAATAAAGCAATATTTCCATTTACTCTCCCTCTTTCTCTTCTTCTTTCTTCCTCTCCTTTACTTATTATTTTTTTCTTTCCTTCTCTCAAAAAAAAAAAGAAATCAACTTGTAAACCTCTAGATCCAGGTCGGCAATGTCTCTTTCATTGCTTGATTTCCTTTCTTCCCTTCCCTCCCTCCCTCCCTCCCCGCTTCCTCCCTTCCTTCCTTCCTCCCTACCGTCCTTCTTCCCTTCCTTCCTGCCTTCCTCCCCCCCCAAAAAAAAAAGAAAATACTTTCAGATGAATGAAAATAAAAACCAAAACTTATGAGGTGCTCAGGAAAAAATTTATAGCTATAAATGCCTACAGTAAAAAAGAAAGGATTTCAATATAATAACCCAACTTCTCACCTTAAAGAACTGAAAAAAAAAAAAAAAAAACCAAAGCTAGCAGAGGGAAGGATATAATAAAGGTTAGGGTGGTGAATGACAGGGAACAGGAAAACAATAGAGAAAAATCAATGAAACCAAAACTTGGTTTGCTAAAAAGATCAACAAAACTGACAGTCTTACAGCTAGACTGACTATGAAAAGAAAAGATTCAAATTTCTAAAATTGGGAATGTAATAGGAGACAATATTACAAACCTTATAAAAAGAGAAAGGAAATTATATCCAGAGGGGCAAAGTAAGATGGCAGAATAGAAGACTACGTTTCATCCTCCCTCCCCACACAGAAACACCAAATTTTAACAATTTTATCTGTACACAGAAAAGCTCCATCACAAGAACCAAAGATCAGGTAAGCAATCACAGTACCTGGTTTTAACTTCATATTTCTGAGTCATTGAAGAGGGTAGGAGAGACAAACTTGACTCACTGACGCCATCCCTCCCCCATCCCTGCCTTTGCAGGGAATGAGCATTTGGACCAGACCTAACCAGAGGGGAATTGCCCTTCCCAGTGGTCAGACCTTAAGTTTTGGAAAGCCTCACCACCATGGGCCAAAGTGCTCTGGGTTCTTAGGTAAATTTGGAAGGAAATCTAGGACACAAGACTGCAATTCTTAGGTGAGTCCTAGTGCTGAACTGTGGACTCACAGAACTAGGGTGGCATGTGACCTACTGAGACACATACCTAAGGGAGTGCTTGTGGTACCCCTCAACCCCAAGCAATGCAGCTAGCATCCAGGAAATGTTTAAAGAGAGGAAAGTGAAGAGTAAAGAGGACTTTGTCTTACATCTTGGATACCAGCTCAGCCACAGTAGGATAGGGCACTGGGCAGTCATGAGGCCTCCATTCCAGGTCCTAGCTCATGGGCGACATTTCTAGACACACCCTTGGCCAAACAGGAACCCACTGCCTTGAAGGGAAGGATCCAGTTTTGGCAGGATTCTTCACTTGCTGATTAAAGAACCCTTGGGCCTTAAATAACTAGCAGCAATACCTAGGTAGTATAATGTGGGCCTTGGGCTCTGAGATGTGCTGTCGGACTCAGCGCATTCCCAGCTTTGGTGGCTACAATGAGAGACTACTGTTTGAGAAAAGGAGAGGAAAATGTAAAAGGAACTTTGTCTTGCTCCTTAGATACCAGCTCAGCTATAGTGCGGTAGAACAACTAGGAGACGCTTGGGGTCCCCAAGTCCAGGCCCAGGCTCTTGGACATCATTTCTGGACCTGTTCCGTGTCAAAGGGGAGCCCACTGCCCTGAAGGGTTAGTCTCAGACCTGGTAGCATTCACCACAAGCTGAGTGAAGAGCCCTGGGGTTTTAAGTGAATGTCAGGAGTGTCCTGGAAGAGCTCCACCGTGGGACAGTGTTGATGGTGGCCATAGGGAGAGGCACCTCTGCCTGTGGAAAGGGGAAGGAAAGTGGAAAGTACTTTGTCTTATGGTTTGAGTGCCAGCTGAACCACAGTAGAACAGAGCATCAGGTAAATTTCTAAGGTTTTTGATTCCAATCCCTGGGTTCCAGACAGCTTTGCCACCTGCTAATCATAGAGCCCTAGGGCCTTGAGTAAACATAGATGGCAGCCAGACAGTTGTTACAGTGGACCTTGGGTGAGACCCAGTGCAGTCCCTGTGGTGATGGCCCCAGGGGAGCTTGCATCACCATATTCCAGTTCCAGGCAGCTCAGGAGAGAGAGAGAGAGAGAGAGAGAGAGAGACAGAGACAGAGAGAGAGAGAGAGAGAGAGCGTGCGTGAGAGGGAGGGAGGCAGAGAGGGAGGGAGAGACTCCAATTGTTTGGGAGAAAGTAAGGGAAAAGAACAAGAGAACAAGGAAAAAGAACAACATGATCCAGAGAATTCTTCTGGATTCTATCTAAAACCACTGAGGCAATACCTCTAAGTCTACAAAAAACCGTAGCATTATTGGGCTTAAGGCCCACGTCCCTTTGAATACTTGGAAAGCGCAGACTGTGAAGATTACAATAAATACCCAAGTATTCAGTGCTCAGATACCAAAGAATATATCTGCAAGCATCAAGACCATCCAGGAGAACATGACCTCACCAGAGAAACTAAATAAGATACCAGGGACCAATCCTGGAGAACAGAGATATGTGACCTTTCAGACAGAGAATTCAAAATAGTTATCACGAGGAAACGCAAAGAAATTCAAAATAATGCAGAGAAGGGATTCAGAATTCTATCAGATAACTTTAACAAAGAGATTGAAATAATTAGAATCAAGCAGAAATTCTGCAGTTGAAAAATGCAATTGACATACTGAAGAATGCATCAGAGTCTCAATATCAGAATTGATGAAGCAGAAGAAAGAATTAGTGAGCTTGAAGATAGGCTATTTGAAAATACACAGAAGAAACAAAAGAGAAAAGAATAAGAAAGAATGAAGCATACCTGAAAGATCTAGCAAATAGACTCAAAAGGGCAAATCTAAGAGTTATTGTCCTTAAAGAGGAGGTAGAGAAAGAACAACATTCAAGTATAAGAAGGTTGTTGAACACCAACCAGATTTAACCCAAAGAAGACTACGTCAATGCATTTAATAATCCAACTCCCAAAGGTCAAGGATAAAGATTCTAAAAGCAGCAAGAGACAGGAAACAAATAGCATAAAATGGAGAGCCAATATGTATGGCAGTAGACTTTTCAGTGGAAACCTTACAGGCCAGGAGAGAGTGGCATGACAAGAATGAAGGAGAAATAAAGACCTCAGACAAACGAAAACTGAGGGATTTCTTCAACACCAGACCTGTCCTAAAAGAAATACTAAAGTGAGTTCTTCAACCTGAAAGAAAAGGATATTAATGAGCAAGAACAAATCATCCGAATGTACAAAACTTGCTGGTAATAGTAAGTACACAGAAAAACACAGAATAGTATAACACTGTAATTGTGGTGTGTAAACTATTCTTAAGTAGAAAGACTAAATGATCAAAACAATCAAAAATAATAACTACAACTTTTCAAGACAAAGAGGAACAACAAAAAGTTAAAAACTGGGGGACAAAAAGTGTACAGTTATTAGTTTTCATTTTGTGTGTTTGTTCATTTATGCACTCAGTGTTGTCATCAGTTTAACATAATGGGTTATAAGATAGTATTTGCAAGCCTCATGGTAACCTCAAATCAAAAACCCTACAACATATACACAAAAAATAAAAAGTAAGAAATTAAATCATACCACCAAAGAAGATTGCCCTCACTGAAAGGAAGACAGGAAGAAAGGAAAGGAGGAAGAGAACATAAAACAACCAGGAAACAAAGCAAAATGGCAGGAGTAAGTCTCTACTTCTCAATAATAACATTGAATGTAAATGGCTGAAACTCTTCAATCAAAAGACATAGAATGGCTGAGTAGATGAAAAAACAAGTTTACCTGTGTGTGTTGCCTACAAGAAGCACACTTCACCTAAAAAGATACACACAGACTAAAAGGGATGGAAAAAGATATTTCATGCAAATGGAAAACCGAAAAGAGCAAGAGGAGCTATACTGACATCAGACAAAACAGATTAGAAGATAATAACTGTAAGAAGAGACAACGAAGGTGATTATATAATGATAAATCAATTGAGTCAACTGAAAATATCTATGCACCTAGAACAACAGCACCCAGATATATAAAGCAAATATTATTAGAACTAAAGAGGGATAAGCCTCAATAAAATAATAGCTGGAGACTTCAACACCTCACTTTTGGCACTGGACAGATTTCCCAGATAGAAAATCAACAGGAAATGTGAAACTAAATCTGCACTATTGAACAAATTGTCCTAAATGACATTTACAGAATATTCTATGCAATGGCTGCAGAATGCACATTCTTGTCCTCAGCACATGGATCATTCTCAAGGACAGAGCATATGTTAGGTCACAAAACAAGTCTTAATACATTTTAAAAAATTGACATAATATCAATTATTGATATACAGAATACATGGAATAAAACTAGAAATTAATAACAAGAGAAATGTTGGAAACTATACAAACACATGGAAACTAAACAATATGTTCCAGAATGACCAGTGGTTCAATGAAGAAATTAAGAATAAAATGTTTAACATTCTTGAAACAAATGATAATGGAAACACAGCATACACAAAGCTGTGGGATACAGTGAAAGTAATATTAAGAAATTTATAGCTACGTGTTTACATCAAAAAAGTAGAAAAGCTTCAAATAAATAACCTAACAATGCTCCTTAAAGAACTAGAAAGGTAAGAGCAAACTGAACCCAAAATTTGTAGAAGAAAGAAAAAACATGAAGATCAGAGCAGAAATAAAATAAAAT
Organism: Callithrix jacchus; assembly: GCF_049354715.1. NCBI lineage: Eukaryota > Metazoa > Chordata > Mammalia > Primates > Cebidae > Callithrix > Callithrix jacchus. The sequence goes on from NC_133524.1 coordinate 150,909,504, forward strand.
AATAAAACAAAAACAAATTATCAATTAAACAAAAGTTTTTTTAAAAAGATAAAATTAAAAAACCTTTAGCCAGACTAATGAAAAAAAAAAGGAGAAAACCCAAATAAATTAAATTAGACATGAAAAAACGAGGCTTTTCAACTGACAGTGCAGAAATTCAAAGACTCATTAGTGGCAATTATGATCAACTATATGCCAATAATTGGAAAATCTAGAAGAAATGGATAAATTTCTAGACACATTCAACCTACCCAGATTGAACCATGAATAAATTTAAAACCTGAACAGACCATTAACAAGCAATAAGATAAAAGTCATAATAAAAAGTCTCCCAGCAAAGAAAAGTCTGGGACCTGATGTCTTTAATGTTAAATTCTATCAAACATATAAAGAAGAACTAATAGCAGTTCTACTCAAACTATTCCAAACAACAGGAGGAGAAAATACTACCAAATTCATTCTATAAGGCCATTATCATGCTGATACCAAAACCAGACATTTAATAAACAAAACTATAGGCCAATATCTCTGATGAATATTTATTCAAAAATCTTCAATAAGATACTAACAAATTGAATTCAACAATACATTAAAAAGATAATTCATCATGACCAAGTGAGATTTATCCCAGGAATGCAAGGAGGGTTCAACAGATGCTGATCAAGTAATGGGGTACATCATGTCATTACAAGGGCAAATACCATATGATCATTTCAATTGATGCTAAAAAAGCATTTGATAAAATGCAACATCCCTTCATGATTTAAAAAAGACTCAAAAACTGAAGGTTTAGTCATCATATTTGGATGCTCTTTATTTCTTTCTCTTGTCTAATTGCTCTAGCTATGAATTTCAGTTCTATGTTGAATAACTTAAGGACTCCACCAAACAACTATTAGAACTGATAAACAAATTCAGTAACATTTCAGGATACAAAGTCAGCATACAAAAATCAGTAGCGTTTCTATATGCCAACAGTGAACAATCTGAAAAAGACAAAAAATGATAATCCCATTTACAGTAGCCACAAATAAAACTAAACACCTAGGAATTAATCCAAGAAGTGAAAGATCTCTATAATGAAAACTGTAAAACACTGGTGAAGAAAATACAAGAGGACACGAAAATTTAAGAGATTCTATGTTCATGGACTGGAAGAATTAATATTGTTAAATTGTCCATATTACTCAAAGCAATGTATAGATTCAATACAAGCCTTATCAAAATAGCAATGACCTTCTGCACAGCAAAGGAAACAATGAAGAGACAACCCACAGAATGGGAGAAAATATTTGCAAAGAAAAATTTTAACAATCCCATCTGACAAGGGATTAATAACTAAAATATATAAGGAGTTCAGACAACTCTATAGGAAAATGTCTAATAATCTGATTTTAAAACGGCCAAAAGATTTGAATAGACATGTCTCAAAAGAAGATATACGGGCCAGGTGCGGTGGCTCAAGCCTGTAATCCCAGCCCTTTGGGAGGCTGAGGCGGGTGGATCACGAGGTCGAGAGATCAAGACCTTCTGGGTCAACATGGTGAAACCCCGTCTCTACTAAAAATACAAAAAATTAGCTGGACATGGTGGCGCGTGCCTGTAATCCCAGCTATTCAGGAGGCTGAGGCAGGAGAATTGCCTGAACCCAGGAGGTGGAGGTTGCGGTGAGCCGAGATTGCGCCATTGCACTCCACCCTGGGTAACAAGAGCGAAACTCCGTCTGAAAAAAAAAAAAAGAATTTCCAAAGTATTGTCATAGGATCACTTAATTCCTAAGACCTGAAAATTTCGATACCTGTCAATATGGAGGCCCCAACGTGTCCCCGTTCAGCATAATAATCGTTAGTGGTTGTTGTTTATTTTGTTACTGTGCCATGTACTATGCAGAGTGCCCTAGCTCCTCTAGATATGGCCCCCTGCCCCCAAAACCTGGACTTGCCCTCAGAAACCTTGGGCCAGGCGGCTGTCTTTCCCGGCATTCTTGCAGAGCCTGAGTGCCTCGTGAGTTCAAATCCCACCTCATAATGCTGAGTGTTTGCATCAGGCTGCATGAGGTCTGGTCGCCTGGTGAGGGCAACCTGCACGGTCAGGCCTTTGTTCCACCACGTGGGACTCCTCGTCCAATACCAGGGGTGCCAGTACCCTGCTCAGGGATGCCAGTCGTCTCTGGTCTGGAAGAGGAGGGACTGGACTCTGTCGCCATCACCCTTGTGGCTGGTGGTCTGTGACGCGCGCATGGGGTGGTCTGTATCCAAGGCTGCCCTCAGGGCGACCACAGATGAGCCCACGGAGCCTGAGCCGAAATACCTGGCTGGTGAGTAGAGGCCCCGTGTGGAAAGCCCACGCAGCTAGTGCGGTCTGAGTGGGGAAGAACTTTTTTTTTTTTGAGATGGAGTTTTGCTCTTGTTACCCAGGCTGGAGTGCAATGGCGCGATCTCGGCTCACCGCAACCTCCGCCTCCTGGGTTCAGGCAATTCTCCTGCCTCAGCCTCCTGAGTAGCTGGGATTACAGGCACGCGCCACCATGCCCAGCTAATTTTTTGTATTTTAAGTAGAGACGGGGTTTCACCATGTTGACCAGGATGGTCTTGATCTCTTGACCTCGTGATCCACCCGCCTCGGCCTCCCAAAGTGCTGGGATTACAGGCTTGAGTCACCGCGCCCGGCCCGAGTGGGGAAGAACTTCCTAATGGCGGCACCTTGTTCGCTTCCCCTCCTCTGAGTGTCCTCCCGTCAGTGCCCTCCCCTTTTCCACGCCCCCACAGGACGGGAGTTTGAGCTGTCACTTCCAGTAATCTTTGAGCATAGAAGGGAATCTCTGGTGTTTTTAAGTCCAAATTCCAAAATATTTAGAGTTTATTTAACTAAGATAGGAGACAAAGAGGGTGAAATAATAACCCATACTTCTTAGAAAGGTCTCATTTCCCAGGTTCATCCCAGGGTCCTTATAAATTAAGACATTGAGCAACTCTTCTGAAGGAAAGTCTATTGAATAGATTCTTCCATAGGTATTCCTAACCTAAGGTCCAAGAACAGGTTTTAGAGTCCATGGCACAATTTTTGTGCCCTGTGTATGTTTCTACAAGGAAAATTTGTTATTCCTAGAGTGATCTGTTGCTCAAAGGGATAGACTCCCAGTCCACCCAGTCTAGCCCCTTATTGGTTGACCTTATAGTGAGCAGTGACTTCATAAACAATGTGTGCTCTTGGCAATATACTTAAATTTTACTGCTATTGAAACCTTCAAGGCTAACTCACTCTTTTTATCACCCCTTTATTTTGGTATTTTGCTAAAACTATTCATTGACCAAATTTGTATTTGCCTTCTGAAGTTTTATCTTCTTATCGTCATGATAATGTGCATGTGTTACAGCAAGTTACTAAGTTAAACAGAGATTAATTTCATATAGATGTTTGCAAAGCATTATTCTCAGCAGGCCACATACTAGATTCTTTATATATGTGTATGTGTGTATATATATACATTTTTATATATGTGGGTGTACATACACAGTTATATATGTCTGTGTGTGTGTATATATATATATATATTTTTTGAGACAGAGTCTTGCTGTTGTCACCCAGGCTGCACTGCAATGGTACAATCTCAGCTCGCTGCAACCTCTGCTTCCTAGGTTCAAGCAATTCTCCTGCCTCAGACTCCTGAGTAGCTAGGACTATAGGTGTGTGCCACCATACCCGGCCAATTTTTGTATTACTAGTAGAGATAGTGTTTTGCCATGTTGGCCAGGCTGGTCTCAAACTCCTGACCTCATGATCCACCCTCCTCAGCCTCCCATACTGCTAGGATTATAGGCATGAGCCACCGCGAATGGCCACTTCTCTGTATATATTGTACAGCCCTGGATATTTATTTAATATATGCCAGAATTGGCTTCTCAAGGCCTAAAGAAATGCTGATTAATGAGTAAGTGTCATGGATGAAGTTGTTTTGTAATGATAGTTTGTAGACAGTTTTGAAAGAAAAGAGGATTTTGAACTGGTAAAAAGTAGGGAATCATTGGATGTTCTTGAATGTGAAAATCAAGTTATGAAACTGAACTTTTGAGCGTTGTATGAAATGAGTTCATGAATGGTTATAGCCATGAGACCAAAAATTTAAAAGCTGTCACAATAAATGAGGTACAAAGCTATGAGGAAGTGGACTCAAGAAAAAGAAGCAATAAATAAAAGGATACAGGATGGAGATAAAAAGGGTCAGAGGTGGGGTGACAGTACAAAGAAAGTTCTGAACTGAACCTTCATGGAATGACAGTCTTCTTGAGAGAAACAGTGACAGTGGTCAATAGCTTGGTCTCTGGGGTCAAACAAATCTAATTTCAAATTCCAGCCCTGCCATTTAACTTCCTGTATGATCTTGGGTATGTTACCTTCTTGAGTACTGTTCATCCATTTAATAAGTATTAACCAAAATCTGTTATGTGCCGTCTGCTTTGCTGGGCCTTGAAGACCAAAATGGATTAATTCCCTGCCTTCATCAAGTATGCAAGATAACTAAATGCATTAAATATCATGTAACATATAACACTGCAAATTGTAATACATATAATGAAGAAAATGTTTTTTGAGGATTCCCTATGTCATTTATCTGACATTTGATTGCATCTGTACTTAAGTTAAAATTACCAAATTTGGTTTTGAAAATTATTTCTCAGTCTGTATTCTAATGCTTGTCACTGTCTCTAATTTAGATCTAATACGGTACATCAACGAAACTAACATGAACGTTGAACATCTGGCTAATGTTCTTTCTGAAAAAACTAGGAGCAGTAACTGGGTGGTGGTGTTCAAAGCCCTGGTTACTGTACATCACCTCATGGTGCATGGAAATGAGGTGAGCATGATGTATATTCCAGTGGTAGTCGTTTACTTCCTTTGTACAAATTGCAAAATGTTCTTGGTTTGTCAAGGGCTTACTACCTTTACTTTCATTAGTGGCAAGTGAGCAAAGTGAATACCAGTATGTATTTAAAATATTTTTATCTGTTTTTATTAATGAATATATCTTTGCAATCAGTATTCTTTGAGGTGTATCATTTTAGCCACTAACAAAGAAGTCACTGGATGGCAATGTCAATAATAGAGTGGCTATTTCTCTCAATTCTTTAGAGGATTTAGACCCCAAAAAGCCCCTCAGAAATGTGTTACCTCATAACTACTTTACTTTGCCAAGGGAGACTGTACACCTAAGCATATTACCTCATCACCTATCCATCTCTCTATATTTTACAGAAGAACTAGAATGCTCTATAACATTAAATACTTATTATTTTCTTTTTTGAGATGCAGTTTTGCTCTTGTTACCCAGGCTGGAGTGCAAGGACGCGATCTCGGCTCACCGCAACCTCCGCCTCCTGGGTTCAGGCGATTCTCCTGCCTCAGCCTCCTGAGTAGCTGGGATTACAGGCACGCGCCACCGTGCCTAGCTAATTTTTTGTATTTTTAGTAGAGACGGGTTTTCACCATGTTGACTAGGTTGGTCTCGATCTCTTGACCTCGTGATCCACCCGCCTCGGCCTCCTGAAGTTCTGGGATTATAGGAGTGAGCCACCGCGCCTGGCCTATTATTTTCTATTTCCAATTCATGAGTATTTTGTTTCAGTAAGTTTTGAATTAAAAAATTAGGCTTTAGAAATTGGCTGGATTTTCAAACTCATTATAAAGCAACAGTAATTATACAGTATAGTATTGTAAAAAAGAGAACATATATATAAATGGAACACAATAGAGAGCTCTGTTATAAAACTATACTTACTTAGTGGCAGTAAAAAATGTGGAGAAAAGCATGGGGGAAAGAATTTAAAATAAAGCCCATTGGCACAAATGGCATCCCTATGGAAAAAATAGAATGAGATTTTAATCTTACTGCATATACAAAAATAAATTCCACGTAGATGAAATATCTAAATGTAAAAATTAAACTGAAGAAAAGGTAGGAGAATATGCTCATGACACATGGGTAGGGAAGACACCATAGTTGAAGATATTTGCAATATATATATTATGGCCCAAAGGCCATAATGTTCAGAATACATAATTAGGAAGAAAAAGGCACTACAATAGACTAATGAGTAAAAGAAATGAACAGAGAGTTTAGAGAAAAGGGAACCAGAATGTGCAGTAACCATCTGAGAACATGCTCATATTAGAAAAATTAAAATTTCTGACAGTATGAATAGTTGGAAGGACATTGAGGAAATGGGAATTCACATACTCTGTGGATACACATAACTGCTGCAGTTTATCACTGTGGAGAGGAGAACATTGAGACACATTTAGAAAGCTGAAAATGCCCATCCCAGTGACCCAGCAAATCCACCTGTCACACCATATTTATAATAATGAAAAACTAGAAATCACCTAAATTTCCATTCGTAGAGAACAGATAAAATTTAGTGTAGTTATACAATAAAAATGCTGTATTACATTAAATGGGATGTATACCAAGAAGACTGTATCTCAAAAACAGTGCTAACAGAGGAGGCAAACTGTAGAATGACACTTAGAGTACAAAACTACTTGCGTAAAAAATTTTTTAATGCACCCAGTACTTGTCCATGGAACAAATACATGTGAAACATAAGGAAAATAGACTGTAAAGATAGCACATTAAAATTATGATACCAGTTACTTCTAGGTAGAAACAGGAAATGGATCTTGAGGATGGGGCTTTATCAGTAATAAAATATTTTCTCTTATTCTAGAAATAGACTTGAAGCAGGTATGTCAAAAAGTTAGCAGTTGTCATTTCTAGGTAGTGGGGTCCACAGATGTATCATATTATTATTTGTATGTTTCTGTAATTTAAAATTACCCCAAATCATGGGTAATTTTGGGTATTACCCATGATGGGGCATGGCTAGATAGAAAGTCTTGGAGGGAAAGAGTGTGTATCCACATGATATTTAATGTTTAACTTCTTGTTTATTTGGGGGTATATAAACAAAGGAGAGTTGGCAGCACTGCAAATCCTTATGTTGGCCAGCAGAGAATATGATTGTGTGCAACTTAATCAATGCTGCTGAAAGAGATAGAAGATGTGTGGCAGAATTAAGTATACATTCATATTGACAATCGTTTTGAATAATGAACTTTTTTGTGTATAGACACTAATTTTAGAATTTGGCGCATTTGTTTGACAGCGTTTCATTAAACATCTTTCATCTCGGAGCACTTTGTTCACTTTACATAATTTCCTGGATAAAAGTGTCATAGAAGGTAAGATGATTCTTTGATGGAAATATTTCCATATGGCAAGGAGGGAAACGTTTTGAGAAAAGCATGCCTAGGTAAAAAAAAAAAAAGGTTCTAAATTATGAAGAATGTGACTGGCTATACACTTTAAGAAGGTAGACAATCTCCAAATACATTGATACAACATATATTTGAGAGCTCACTAAGAATAACAGAATATGCCATATGCTAAAGACAGAAAAGGTCTTTACTCAGGGAAGCCTTGTTCAGCCTATCAAAAATTGCAGCACCTTTATACCAATTTTCTGCCTGGGTTTATTTTTTCCACTTCTTGCTGGTGCCTCTTTTCTTTTGCATAATTGTCTGCCATTTCCCATTGAAATGTAAGCTGTATGAGGGTAAGAATATTTGTCTGTTTTGTTCACTGCTGAACTTCCAGCACCTAGGACATAGCCTGGCTTATAGTATGCACTCAGTGATTGTTTAATGACTGAATAAATGGAAGGGGAATCCACATACATTTGGAGGTTGAGTAGAGAGTAGTTGAGTTTCCTGGGGAGGGATAGCCTGGGGAGAAATGCCAGATGTGGGTGAAGGGGAGGAAGGCAGCAAAACACACTGCCACGTGTGTACCTATGCAACTATCTTGCATGTTCTGCACATGTACCCCAAAACTCAGAATGCAATAAAAAATAATAAAAATAAATAAAAAGAGAGTAGTTGAGTTCCTACCATGGCCTTCTTTCTCCTTTTTCTTTATGAAGTAGGTGGCAGGTCATTTGCTGACGGTGGCAGTGGGATGACGAGAGTGAGGAGAATGCTAACAATTTATAATAATTTGCATAAAAATGTCAAAGGAGCTGATACAGTTCAGCTATTTCATCTGTTCAGGAATGTCACCATCAAGACCCCATTAAGGGACGATATCAAGGCTCTAAGGAAATAAAAATTAACCTTTAACAGAAAGCTTGAAGAATGTTGGAATAGGTGATTAATAAAGGCCATTCTAGCTTTTGTGTTTCAAAGATATTGTTGAGGTATACAGGTGAATGTGCAATAAGTCTTTGCATTTATTGACAGATTGTAAAAAGCCACTATTGGTTGAACTGGAAATAATCAAAATATCTCATTTTTAGGCTATACTATGTCAGCCTTCATCAGACGATACAGCAAGTACTTGAATGAAAAGTCACTCGCATATAGAATGATCTTATCTGACATCACAAAAACCAAGAGAGGGTCAGTAAATATCATTAGTTTCTGAGCAAGAAGTACTGAAATTTACATGTGGTCTGCTTTGTAGTTTGTCAAAAACAGTCCTATTTTGAGATGCTGATTTCATAGTGCTTCTCAAACTCTTAATTATTGAGGTTCATGAATTTCTTTTATCTTTTACAGGATAGATGGTGTGATAAGAACTATGAATACCGAGGAGCTTCTAAACACACTTACAGTTATTCAAACCCAGTTTAATGCTCTTCTTAGTTTTAATGTAAGAGCTTTATAAATTTTGTTTAAAAATATAGTAAATGGCATCCTGTAACTATAGGTGGGAGAAAGAATTTTCTAACTGTGGTGTTAATTGGTTACTCTTTTGTTTAATTTTCAGGCAAATCCTGATGAACTAACTAATGGTATAATACATGCTGCTTTTATGCTCCTCTTTAAAGATTCTCTTCGTCTGTTTGCAGCTTACAATGACGGGATCCTTAATCTGCTAGGTAGGATAAAGAATAAACTTTTTAAAAGATTATTTTTGAAGGATAAAATGGTCAAATAATTTATTTGTAAGAATCTTTTATCTCTACATTTAAACTCACATTTGCTTTAGATTCAAAATAGAAAATCTTTGCAGGGTCATATATATTTTTAAATACAGATATTATATCGCTTTATCGGTTAAACATTATTTGGCTAATTAGCCACAAAACTTTTCCATTTTTATGCAAGTGATAACTAATATTTCTGGGAATTTCATGTTTATTCATTATATGCTAATAAGGCCCATTCCCACTAAAGTCAAACAACAAAGAAGGTAAAGCCTATGTAACATAAGTAATTGTTATGATGATATACAGACATATATTTTTAGACTTTTCAGGAAATTGCTGTCATCATTTAGCCCTAATAAATGATTCATTTAGCTGCAATTATTCTCTAAATTTCGTTAATGGGAATCTGATAGCTTTTCTTATACTGAAGAAATACATAGCATTATACATTTGTAGGGTTATAAGAGAGTAGGAAGCACAGCCCCTTCCCTCAAAGGGTTGCAGAGCTTGATATTAATAAAAAAGACTATAGACTAGAAGTCGTTGAAATTAAAATCTAAACTATCTGTGTATGCTATTAAATTCCATATACCCAGCATCAATATTTGATATACAGTAGTTTACTCCATAAAAATTTGTTGATCATGAGGATTCAGCAGTGCTATTTCTTGTTATTAAAACAGAAAATAACTTGATTAAAATTATCATTGTTTAGAACCAGTTAAACTCATATCCAGAATTAGCTTGAAGTACAATAATCAGAATGGAGTAAAACTTGAAAATTGCTAAGCTATTGGCTCATTTTGGTAATATTCTTCTATTTTTAGGCAAATATTTTCACATGAGGAAGAACCAATGCAGGGAAAGTTTGGATATTTATATCAAGTTCCTTCAAGGACGAACCAAATTGATACAGTTTCTGAACGTTGCAGAGGTACAGAAATCCATTTCTATTTAAGGCGTTTCTTTTTTTGCATTAATTTAGTATCAGTTGAAACTATACCTCTTTCTTCCACCACTATCAATCACCACACAAACACACAGAAATGGGTAGTTTTTTTTTTTTTTTTTTGAGACGGAGTTTTGCTCTTGTTACCCAGGCTGGAGTGCAATGGCGCGATCTCGGCTCACCGCAGCCTCTGCCTCCTGGGTTCAGGCAATTCTCCTGCCTCAGCCTCCCGAGTAGCTGGGATTACAGGCACGTGCCACCGTGCCCAGCTAATTTTTTGTATTTTTAGTAGAGACGGGGTTTCACCGTGTTGACCAGGATGGTCTCGATCTGCTGACCTCGTGATTCACCCGCCTCGGCCTCCCAAGGTAGTTGTTTTAACTACTTTGTAAACAATAAAACTAAAACTAAAATTAGGTACTTCAAATGTACCATCCAAGGCACTTGCACTGAAAAGCAATCTTACAAGGACTTCTGTTTGCAGCCATAAAGATAACCAGTACCAAGCTTACCCTCCCACCAGAAACAACTCTAAAAGTAGACCAAAATATATATGACGTAAGTCTTTTTAGGTAATTAACAATAGGTAGGTTTGTGGTCAGTGAGAGAAATAGTTGAGGAGCCCAATCAGGATACATACAAAGAGAACCACACCGAGGAGAGTTCTGAAAACCAGAGAGAACAAAGACATATTACCCATGGGAGAATGACAGTATGAGTACTGGCTGACTTCTGACTACTTGAAAAATCAGAACACGTTTGTATGATATCCAAAATGCAGCTTAGTTCTTCTCAAATCATCAAAGACTCAATATCTGGCAAGTCTTTTAAAAAGTCTATGCCTTAGGATAAATATAAGGATGTACTTAAGCATGTGAGGCATATATATATATATTTTTTTGAGACGGCGTTTCGCTCTCGTTACCCAGGCTGGAGTGCAATGGTATGATGTCGGCTCACCGCAACCTCCGCCTCCTGGGTTCAGGCAATTCTCCTGCCTCAGCCTCCCGAGTAGCTGGGATTACAGGCACGTGCCACTGTGCCCAGCTTATTTTTGTATTTTTAGTAGAAACGGGGTTTCACCATGTTGACCAGGATGGTCTCGATCTCCTGACCTCGTGATCCACCCGCCTCGGCCTCCCAAAGTGCTGGGATTACAGTGAGGCATATTTTAACCTGACATGGCACCAGCCCAGAAAGATCATACTCGGGGTATTTTCTGTTTCATGCACACAATGATCAGTTACATTTTTGTTGTTGCCACTCCCTGCTGTAATGTATACTTTCTTCCCCACTTTTTTGCGAATCCAGCAAGTTGGAATTGACCGGTGCAACATTCCGTATATTACTCAGGTCAGTGTATCTCTCCTATGTACTTAAGTAACATGTATTTCTTTGCTAATGTGTTTATCATATTATCATTATTGGAGACTCTCCATCTTTTGCTATATGCTTATGTGTGTGCATTTTCATTTCTCCGTAAGTAACATATATATGTGTGCTTGTTATGTGTGTGTATAACAACTAGACTATGCTTTTAATATGATCAGTAGAAACAGCAGGGTATTTGGACTAATGAACTTAGTTTTCAGTGCTGCCTTGTCTACCTTTCAGATATACGGTCTTAAGCAACTCATTTCCATTCTCTGTTCCTCATTTCTGCAACTGCAAAATGGGTATGATGCACTAGCTAGCTCATAGCAGTATTGTAAGAATCAAATGAGCTCAGGCTTTTTATTCCTCAGCAACTAGTCCTCAGGGATATGATCCAACAAAGAAAGCTCAGAGGTTTCTGGAAAATCTGGAGACTCAGGACTTTCGCAGCCATCCCCCCGTTGTCCCCTGCCTTTGGGACTAGAAGAATGCAGGATTATTTGAGATAGCACATGTGGAATGCTTAGACAGTGCCTGGTTAATGTGGCAGCCACGTGTATGTGAAGAAACTTGTGAAGAGAGAGAAGATGAAGATGTAGGGGAGAGAGGATGGTTATAGATGCAAAAAATGTTAGGTTTAGTGGTAGAGAAGGAAGGAGTTTTTGGCTGATGGCTTATAAATCTTTGAAGGAAAGAAATATGTTCTCTCAAGTATACACAGCACAAATATTTCTTCATGTACAGACAAGTACAAAGGGGGGCTCGCATGTAGCCCTGAAATCCCGCAAAGTGGTCCACGATGGGAACCAGTGTTGGGTGAAATAGTGCGTGGCTTCCTGAATGAAAAGTCACATGACCAGTAGTGGGAAGAAAGAGACAATGAGAATGTTTGGGTTAGTAGGAGAGAAGATAGGATTTCATTGCCTCTTGGCAACATAACCAGCGTATTTCAATCAACATTTATTCGTAAACACTCTTGACTCCTTTTCAGTTAAAGTGAATGAGACACAATCTTGGCACCTGAGTTCCCAAAAAAGACAGAACAAAAACTACACATGAAGCATCACTAGATATCTATCTTGATGTAGTCCTCTGATTTTTCTCTACATTACCTTTCTTCCTTGAGGGAGGTGGTGAGGGCAGCAAGGGGAGCTTGCCATTGTCAGGATGCAGATGAGCATTAACTGACCAGCACCTGTGGCTTGAGCTCTAAGGGACATTTGACAGGAGGAGTCCTTGAGTGGAGGGCCACATTTCCCATCAGTCCACCCTCCTCCTTACCTCAGCTCTGGTCATCCTGAAATCAAAAATGAAGCAGATGACTGCAGGAGAGTCTGCAAAAGGCAAGTGAGGATCTTGTTGGTAAACTCTCACGCAGACTCATTCCTCTGTAAATCAACCCTTCGTACTGGAAGAGCTTCCTTATCAGTACGCTGCGCCCTGGTCCTCACCCAGTACAGAGAGTCATTTGTCAAGGCCTTCAGTTGGCAGAAGTGCCCCCTGGACTACATGCTTTCTTCTTGGGTGTCCCAGAAACCCTGGAATGGAGTGAAATGCAGGACTACATGGGAGAGCGGGGAGGCGAGAATAGTCAGCCCCGCCTTTGCCCAACTCAGTGGGTCTCCTTGAGAGAGGTCTGCAGTTTCAAGGAGCCTTGTCAGCCAGTCTGCTGCGAGATCCCGTGAAGGGGTGTGAGTCTTCCTCTGTGACTGTCAATTGGCCAGTCTCTTCTTGTGCATCCAACAGTTGCTAGGTTTAAACTGCTGGCTATTTTAGAGATCCTTTCTGGATTTTACTCTCCTTCAGAGGAAACTTCCCTCCTTTCCTCAATTAATCCTTTCTGCCTTGGCTCTGACGTGGTCTGGGGAACACAGAGCCTCCTCCTGAGAGTCACTGTCTGGTGTGTCTGTCTGTGTCCGTCCCTCTCCTTTCCACCATTCCCTGTGTGGTTCCTGTTGGCCGTGGCTCCCACAAACGCACATAGCAGGGTCTGCTTTGCCTGCAACCTGATGCGTTTTTATTTTTCACCAAAACTTGCAGCCCAAACATAACGTTTTTTTTTTGAGACGGAGTTTCGCTCTTGTTACCCAGGCTGGAGTGCAATGGCGCCATCTCGGCTCACCGCAACCTCAGCCTCCTGGGTTCAGGCAATTCTCCTGTCTCAGCCTCCCGAGTAGCTGAGACTACAGGCACGCGCCACCGTGCCCAGCTAATTTTTTGTATTTTTAGTAGAGACGGTGTTTCACTATGTAGACCGGGATGGTCTCCATCTCTTGACCTCGTGATCCACCTGCCTCGGCCTCCCAAAGTGCTGGGATTACAGGCTTGAGCCACCGCACCCGGCCTTGTTAAGGTTTCTTACGTAGGTATACACATGCCATAGTGGTTTGCTGCACCCATCAACCCGTCATCTACATTAGGTATATCTCCTAATGCTATCCCTTCTGTGCCCCTCACCCCCCACCCCCCCGGCCCTTGTGTTTTTATTAGAGATAGGATTTCACCACGTTGACCAGGCTGGTCTCAAACTCCTAATCTCAAGTGATCTGCAATCTGGATGCACTTTGTAAAACAAACAACAGGGGGCAGAGTATATGAAGACGGACTGGAAGGTGAGAGAGGAGGGCAGTTGAAGCTAAAGTGCAGAAAAGAGGAGGCATTTCTCCCCAGGCCAGATGTGGGTGAAGGGGAGGAAGGCAGCAAAAGACACTGCCTTGTGTGTACCTATGCAACTTTCTTGCATGTTCTGCACATGTACCCCAAAACATAAAATGCAAAAAAAAAGAAAAGAGGAGGCATTGCAGACAAAGTGGTTAGGACTCAGTGTTGGATTGCAAAGGACAGTTGAGGGAGACAGTATCAAGAATCAGAAGGGTCTACAGAAAGAGAAGCGTGTATCGGGGGAAGATGGGCGATATAAAGTGCTGAGCTGGCATGAGGAAGTGTTTAATGAACTACTTACAAAGGTGTGGGCAGAGCTAAGGAACAATCCTGAGAGATAAATAGCAAAAGTTGTCAGTATTTGAACAATGTTGGAAACGTCTTATTCTGCCTGATTTGCTTTGGGACAATTCACCGCCAGCTATAGATTCGTGGAAATGCTGCCACACAATCTTAGCAGACAAGATCGGCAGAAAATCGCTTAGAAACAATGAAAATGCGACAAGGTGCTTTCCTTGAAAAGAGTAGATGCGACGCAGTAAGGACCCCCTTCATGAGGCACACAGTCACCCTCCAGCCGCCAGAACCACAGGAACGCTGTGGTAACTGGGGAAAAACGCATCTAGGGGCACGTCACGGTGGCACCTTCCAGCAGGTTCCCAGGGTTGTGTCCCTGGAGCTCTGACAAAGAGTATGGCTCAGAAATGTTATGTTTGGGGGGCCGGGCGCGGCGGCTCAAGCCTGTAATCCCAGCACTTTGGGAGGCCGAGGCGGGTGGATCACGAGGTCAAGAGATCGAGACCATCCTGGTCAACATGGTGAAACCCGTCTTTACTAAAAATACAGAAAATTAGCTGGGCATGGTGGTGCGTGCCTGTAATCCCAGCTACTCAGGAGGCTGAGGCAGGAGAATTGCCTGAACCCAGGAGGCGGAGGTTGCGGTGAGCCGAGACCGTGCCATTGCACTCCAGTCTGGGAAACAAGAGCGAAACTCCGTCTCAATCAATAAATATAAATAAATAAATAAATAAATAAGACTTCGAAGGTCTCCCAGGATTCTAGGATAAAGCGTAAACTCCTCAACATTGCTTTTAATTTAAGGTCCTGCGTTGTTGAATCCTCGCCTACCCTCCAGCTTTACCTCCCTTATGCTCCTCTCTGCTCTCTTTGCTCTAGCAGCAGGGCCTTTGCACATGTTACTCGTCTGTCTACAATGCTCTTTCTTCCTCTACTGACCTCCTCATTCCTCAGCTCAACTATTTCTTCAGGAGGGCTTGCTTCTCTGACTTCCCTGACTTGGTTAGATGCCCCTGCTTCAACACCATCTGAGTATTGTGTACCTCTCTTTCATGCTACTTACAACTTAAAATGACTTTGCATTTATTTGTGTGATTGTTTGAAATATCTTCCCCTGACCTGTAGACTGTAATCTTTTTTTTTAAAGGTAATCAGTTATTTAATTAGATTATTAGGACATTTAAAACACCAATTTGTGAGGATAAATTCCATTTGTCAGGGCAAACACAGATCGCAGGTAGCCTCGGAGCTGAGGAATAGCTTTGATTTTTGGTAAAACTTGTGAGACCACAGCTTTCTGATCAATCTTGCGCTGCTCTGTAATCTCATATTTCTCTTTTTCTGTGTGGAAGATCTCACTTTCCTGGTGTCTGGGCTTCCGCAGCTGCTGCTTCTTCTTGAAGTAAGCGTCAATAAGATGTTTTGGGATTTTTACATTGCTGATATCAATTTTGGTTGAGGTGGCAGTGACAAATTTCTGGTTCGTTCTTTGCAGAGGAACTCGATTGAGGACCAGAGGTCCAGTCACAAGTAACGAGCCACTAGCCAGCTGCTCCAGGATAACCACCCTCTTGCCCCTGTGGCGTCCAGTAGGGATGATCAGAATGGTCCCGGGGTTAATGCTGGGTCACAGTTTTCTCACGTGCTGACTAAACGGTTTTTTGCGTGGCTCAACAGCTTTCGAGGCACACCTTCAGTAGGATACTACCCAGGCATTTTGCGAAGTTTAACCACCCGGGTGCCGCCGTTTTTGTCACCACCAACTGGTTTTGTAACAGTTGCAAGAACCTTCTCCTTTTTCTTTTCAACCTTGGATTTAGCCGCTGAGTACTTCCTCTTGTACAAGGCTTTTCTGGAATACATGGCAGGTTGGGAATACCTGCCAATTCCTCTGACAAGAACAGGATTGCGGCTGCAATGGGGCTTCCCCTTCTTGTGCTTTTTAGCCTTGAGGTTACCCTTTTTCACTTTGCTACGAGCATCAGCCTTCTTGGCTTCAGGTTTCTTCTCTTTAGTATCCGGCTTCTCAACTTTTTCACCCGCCATCTTGCAAGATGGGAAAGAGCGACTGTAATCTTATGAAGCTTGGGATCAAGTTTTTTGTGACTTTGGTTATATCCCCAGTTCTAATGGTAAATTATCATAAATATTTCTTGAACAAAGAATGAGTGAATGGTTCAGGGGAGATGGTGGAATATAGAATCCTGGCGGGGAATTGACCTTATGTAAGAGGAAGTCTACTCTTTCTATTTTTCCCCCCATAGGTTTTTGAGGAAGAGGTAGTATTTGGTTACGTGAGTAAGTTCTTTAGTGAACTTGTGATTTGTGAGATTTTGAGTCACGCATCACCCAAGCAGTATACACTGAACCCAATTTGCAGTCTTTTATCCCTCACCCCCTTCTCACCCTTTCCCTCTGAGTCCCCAAAATCCCTTGTGTCATCCTTATGCCTTTGCATCCTCATAGCTTAGCTCGCACTTATGAGTGAGAACATATGATGTTTGGTTTTCCATTCCTGAGTTACTTCACTTAGAATAATAGTCTCCAATCTATCCAGGTCACCGCAAACACTGTTAATTTATTCCTTTTTATCGCTGAGTGGTATTCCATCATATATCTATACCACAGTTTCTTTGTCTGCTCCTTGATTGTTGGGCATTTGGGTTGGTTCCACATTTTTGCAGTTGCGAATTCTGCTGCTATGAACATGCATGAGCAAGTATCCTTTTTGTATAATGACTTCTTTTCCTCTGGGTAGACACCCAGTAGTGGGATTTCTGGATCAGATAGTAGTTCTACTTTTAGTTCTCTAAGGAATCTCCACACTGTTTTCCATAGTGGTGGTACTAGTTTACATTGCCACCAGCAGTGTAGAAGTGTACCCTTTTCACTGCATCCATGTCAAATCGATTATTTATTTGTTTGTTTGTTTATTTATTTATTTATTTATTGAGATGGAGTTTCGCTCTTGTTACCCAGGCTGGAGTGCAATGGCGCGATCTCGGCTCACTGCAACCTCTGCCTCCTGGGTTCAGGCAATTCTCCTGCCTCAGCCTCCTGAGTAGCTGGGATTACAGGCATGTGCCACCAGGCCCAGCTAATTTTTTGTTTCTTTCCCTTGTCTGATTGCTCTGGCTGGGACTTCCAGTGCCATGTTGAATAGAAGTGGTGAGAGTGGGCATCCTTGATGTCTTCCAGTTCTCAGAGGGAATGCTTTCAACTTTTCCCCCATTCAGTATCATGTTGGCTGTGGGTTTTTCATATATTGCTTTTATTACATTGAGGTATGTCCCTTGTTTGCCAATTTTGCTGAGGATTTTTATCATAAAGGGATTCTGGATTTTGTCAAATGCTTTTTCTTCATCTATTGTGATGATCATGTGATTTTTGTTTTTAATTTTGTTTACATGGTGTATTATATTTATTGACTTGCATATGTTAAACCATCCCTGCATCCCTAGTATGAAACCCACTTGATCATAGATTATCTTTTTTATACGTTGTTGAATTCAGCTAGCTAGTATTTGGCTAATGATTTTTGCATCTATGTTTATCAGGGATATCAGTCTGTAGTTTTGTTTTTTGGTTATGTCCTTTCCTGGTTTTGGTATTAGGGTGATAATGGCTTCATAGAATGACTTAGTGAGGATTCCCTCTTTCTCTATCTTGTGGAATAGTGTCAATAGGATTGGTACCAATTCTTCTTTGAATATCTGGTGAATTTTTCTGGTCCTGGATTTTTTTGTTGGTAATTTTTAAAATTATCACTTCAATATTCCTCCTTTTTATTGGTCTGTTGAGGGTATCTAACTCTTCCTGATTCAAGCAAGGAGGGTTGGATCTTTTCCAGGAATTTAACTATCTTCTTTAGGGTTTTTAGTTTATGTGTGTAAAGGTGTTCATGGTAGCCTTGAATGATGTTTTGTATTTCTGTGGTGTCGGTTGTAATATCTCTCATTTCATTTCTAATGGAGCTTATTTGGATTTTCTCTCTTCTATTCTTGGTTATTCTTGCTAATGGTCTATCAATTTTATTTCTCTTTTCCAAGAACCAGCTTTTTGTTTCATTTATCTTTTGCATTTTTTTTTGTTTCACTTTAATTAATTCTGTTCTGATCTTGGTTATTTCCTTTCTTCTGCTGGGTTTGGTTTGGATTGTTCTTGTTTCTCTAGTTCTTTGAGGTGTGACCTTAGATCGTCTATTTGTACTATTTCAGAATTTTTGATGTAGGCATTGAGGGTTATGAACCCTCAATAGCACCATGTTTGCTGTATCCCTGAGGTTTTGATAGGTTGTGTCACTATTGTCATTTAGTTCAAATA
The DNA here is from genome assembly GCF_049354715.1 of Callithrix jacchus. Lineage (NCBI taxonomy): Eukaryota > Metazoa > Chordata > Mammalia > Primates > Cebidae > Callithrix > Callithrix jacchus. The sequence continues at coordinate 150,928,098 of NC_133524.1, forward strand.
ATTTTTTTTTTTTGAGACGGAGTTTCGCTCTTGTTACCCAGACTGGAGTGCAATGGCACAATCTCGGCTAACCGCAAACCCCGCCTCCTGGGTTCAGGCAATTCTCCTGCCTCAGCCTCCCGAGCAGCTGGGATTATAGGCACACGCCCCTGTACCCAGCTAATTTTTTGTATTTTTAGTAGAGACGGGGTTTCACCATGCTGACCAGGATGGTCTCGATCTCTTGACCTCATGATCCACCCGCCTCGGCCTCGCAAAGTGCTGGGATTACAGGCTTGAGCCACTGTGTCCGTCCTCAAATAATTTTTTAAATTTCAATCTTGATTTCATTGTTGACGCAATGATCATTCAGGAGCACGTTATTTAATTTTCATGTATTTGCATGATTTTGAAGGTTCCTTTTGAAGTTGACTTCCAGTTTTATTCCACTGTGGTCTGAGAGAGTACTTGATATAATTTCAATCTTCTTAAATTTATTGAGACTTGTTTTGTGACCTATCATATGGCCTTCTTCGAGAACATTCCATGCGCTGATAAATAGAATGTATATTCTGCAGTTGTTGAGTAAAATGTTCAGTAAATATTTTTTAAGTCCATTTTTCCCAGGGTATAGTTTAAACCCATTGTCTCTTTGTTGACTTTCTGTCACACACACATATATAAGTTCTTTCTTCTGCTTGTTCGATTCTATTGCTAAGACTTTCCAGAGCATTTTGTATTTCTCTAAGTGCATTCATTATTTCCTGAAGTTTTGATTGTTTTTATATTTATACTAGCTATTTCACTGAAGATTTCACCCACCATTTCTTGTAGCACTTTTTAATTTCCTCAAATTGGACTTCACCTTTCTCTGGTGCCTCCCTGATTAGCTTAATAACTTACCTTCTGAATTCTTTTTCAGGTAAGTCAGGGATGTCTTCTTGGTTTGGAATCCATTCCTGGTTAGCTAGTGTGATTTTTGTTGGGGGTGTTAAAGGAACTTGTTTTGTCATATTACCAGAATTGTTTTTCTGTTTTTTTCTCATTTGGGTAGGCTATGTCAGTGGGAAGAACTGGGGCTCAAGGCTGCTGTTCAGATTCTTTTGTCCCATGGGGTCTTCCTTTGATGTATTCTCCCCCTTTTCTTAGCGACGTGGCTTCCTGAGAGCCAAGCTGTAGTGATTGTTCTATCTTCTGGATCTAGCCACCCAGCATGTCTACCAGGCTCCAGGCTGGTACTGGGGATTGTCTGCAGAGCTCTGCGATGTGAACTGTCTGCAGGTCTCTCAGCTGTGGATACCAGCACCTGCTCCAGTGGAGGTGGCAGGGGTTAGAAATGGACTCTGTGGTGGTCCTTAGTTCTGGTTGTTTTATGCCCTATTTTTATGCTGGTTGGCCTTCTGCCAGGGAGTGGTGCTTTTAAGAGAGCATCAGCTGTGGTAGTATAGGGAGGATCAGGCGGTGGGCGAGGACATAGAACACTCAAGAGAATATGACCTTTGTCTTCAGCTACCAGGGTGGATAGGGAAGGACTATCAGTTGGGGGCAGGATTAGGTGTGTCTGAGCTCAGGCCCTCCTTGGGTGGGTCTTGCTGTGGCTGTGTTGGGGGATGGAGGTGTGGTTCCCAGGTCAATGGAGTTATCTTCTCAGGAGGATTATGGCTGCCTCTACTGTGTCATGCAGATTGACAGGATAGTGGGGAAAGCTGGCAGTCACAGGCGTCACCCAGCTTCCAAACAACCCCAAAGGCCCATCCAACTCCCACTGTGCCCCTGCCAATGGCACCGAGTCTGTTTCCAGGGAGTGGGTGAGCAGGGCTGAGAACTTACCCCAGGCTACCAGCCTCTCAGCTGTGAAAGCAAGGATGGCTTTTGTGCCTTCCTGCCTGTGGAGTCTGCACACCAGATTTACACCCTCCCTTGAGTTCTGGCCAGGAGACTTCACGATCCCTTGGAATTTTTACAAAGTTCAGCTGGAGGTTTCCTCCTCCCTGCGGTCCTTTTTCAGTACCTCTGATAGTCCTCCTCAAGGACTCATGTGAGACAAAGCAGAAATGCCTTCCTAGGGAATCCAGCAAGCTTACAGGGTTTTTCCTGCTGCTTCCTCTACCCCTGTATTTCACTCTGCTCTCTAAATTGACTCAGCTTCAGGTAAAGTCAGAACCTTCACCCATGATCTAGACCTTCAGGTTCCCCAGTGAGGGTATGTGTTCAGGGGTGGACAATCCCGTTTCCACTTCCACAGCTTGGGCACTCGCAGTATTCAGGGTTTCTCCCGGGTCCTGCAGTAGCAATCCACTTCCTTCAGAGGGTCTGTGGGTTCTCTCAGCTTTCCTAGTTTATTCCTGCAGTAGTTCTGGAGCAAAAGTTCACAATGCAGAGTGTCACACTTCTCTGTATGTCCACCTGGGAGCTGCAATCTAGTCCTCTAGTCTGTTTTTAATGGAAATAAAACAAAAAGATATATCTACATTTATTCAGCAAATATTAATTAAACACTTAATGTGTGCCAGGCACTTAAGATTCAGCAGTGGACAAAACAGACAAAAATCCCTGTCTTCATGGAGCTTATAGTCTATTTCAGGGAAATAGACAATAAACATACAAGAAAAAAAATCTATAATGTTAATAAAAATTAGTGCCTTGGTGAAAAATAAAGCTTATAGTTAATGAGACTGTTGGAAACTCAATGTCTTCTGAGGAGATATATATTTTAGCAGCTTTTTTTATCATTTTAGGAAACTTTTATTGTTTTTAAAAACATATTAAAAAAATTTTTTTTTTGAGAGGGCCTCACTCTGTGGCCCAGGTTGAAGCACAGTGGAGCAATCACAGCTCACTGCAGCCTTGACTTCCCTGGGCTCAGGTGATTCTCTCACCTCAGGCTCCAAGTAATTGGGACTATAGGTGCACAGCATAATGGCCAGATAATTTTTCTATTTTTTATAGAGATAAGGTCTCACTGTTGCCCAGACTAGTCTTGAACTTCTGGGCTCAAACAATCCTCCTGCCTTGGCCTCCCAAAGTGTTGGAATTACAAGCATGAACCACTGTGCCCAGCCTAACAATGTATTTTAAATCATAGTTTGAAAATCTGATTTGATACCAAGATACTACTTTTAATAATGAACTTATATGTAGCAATTTTAGCTTTAATGAGACACCTTAATTTTT